>NW_026988430.1:1270000-1895000 GCF_030222135.1 Aotus nancymaae | reverse complement strand
CACCCTTGGGTTCAAGCACTTCTCCTGCCTCAGTGGGATTACAGGCATGTGCCACCACACCCAGCTAATTTTTTTTTTTTTTTTTTTAGTAGAGATGGGGTTTCACCATCTTGGCCAGACTGGTCTTGAACTTCTGACCTTGTGATCCACCTGCCTCAGACTTCCAAAGTGCTCGGATTACAGGCGTGAGCCACCATGCCCGGCCTGTGAGTGGGGTTTTTTGGTAACATCACAGAAAAGGGACTGATTTCGTCCCTGAATAGGCAACTGCAGGAGCAGGACTGATAAGGAGCACGTGGTAGCAGCTGGATAGGCCTGCCACGTGCTAGGCATCGGGCATGCCAGGTGCAGCGAGTCAACTCACTGGACCCTAGGGACAACCCCTTGAGACCAGTGCCATGATTGCCCCCCTTGATGGGGCAAAAACTCAGCCCCACTGAAGTTTAGAGACTTGTCTGAGTTCCTACTGCTTGTTTGCGGCAGAGCTGGGATTGGAACCCAGTCAGCTAGTTCTGTGCTCATAGGGACTGCTTCTCTGGAGTCGCAGGTGATTGTAAGGATCTCAGGGGCACAGGATTTCTCAGGGCCATAGGCTATAGGATTCGAGCTGCTTTTATCTTTTTTTTTTTTTAAGATGGAGTCGCTCTGTCACCCAGGATGGAGTGCAATGGTGTGATCTCAGCTCACTGCAGCCTCCACCTCCCGGGTTCAAGCGACTCTCCTGCCTCAGCCTCCTGAGTAGCTGGGATTACAGGCACCCACCACCACACCCAGATAATTTTTGTATATGTGTGTGTGTATATATATATATATATATATTTTTTTTTTTTTTTAACAGAGTCTTGCTCGGTCACCCAGGCTGGAGTGCAGTGGTGCCATCTCAGCTCACTGCAACCTCCGCCTCCTGGGTTTAAGCAATTCCCCTGTCTCACCCTCCCAAGTAGCTGGGACTACAAGTACACAGCACAACAGCCAGCTAATTTTTTTTTGTATTTTTAGTAGAAACAGGGTTTCACCATATTGGTCAGGCTGGTCTTGAACTCCTGACCTCAAGTGATCCGCCTACCTTGGCCTCCCAAAGTGCTGGGTTTACAGGTGTGAGCCACTGTGCCCGGCCAATTTTTGAACTGTTAATAGAGACGAGGTTTCACTGGCCAGGCCGGTTTTTTTTTTTTTTTTTTTTGAGATGGAGTCTCACTGTGTCACCCCAGCTGGAGTACAATGGCGCAATCTTGGCTCACTGCAACCTCATCCTCCTGGGTGCAAGTGAGTCTCCTGCCTCAGCCTCCCGAATAGATGGGATTACAGGCACATGCCACCACACCTAGCTAACTTTTGTATTTTTAGTAGAGAAGGAGGTTTCGCCACGTTGGCAGGCTGGTCTCAAACTCCTGGCCTCAAGTGATCCTCCCACCTCCGCCTCCCAAAGTGCTGGGATTACAGGCGTGAGCCAGCGCACCTGACCAAGCTGCTTTTATCTAATTTTTTTTTTTAAAGCAAGACATCAACAAACATCCAGGTGACAAAGTCTGCCCACATCTGTTCATTCTGGGTACCTCCTTTGTGCCAGGTCCATGCCAGGACCTGCTGAAGACACAGATCTGACTCTCAAGGGCCATAGGATCAGGGGACAGACCCATACATACACTCAGCCCTCACCAAGGAGACAGGAGGATGCACTGGGCCTAAGCAGCCTTGACCAGGATCCTGCAGCCCAGCCCTCCCCGTTTGCCTGGCACCATGCCCCATACCTTCTCAGCCAGGGTGCTGAAGTTCTGGCCTGACTCTTGCACCACATAGCCAAGCTGGAAAACGGGGCACAGGGGGTGCAGGGTCTTGTGGTAGAGGCAGGTCTTCATGTAGGCGGCATTCACCTCTTCCACCAAGTTGCGCCTGTCAGGGTGGAAGGTGTTGACAGCAGCCGTGTGTCATCCAGGAGGGTGCCCACCACCCCCCAAAGCCTGGGGACCCCTCATGGGCTCCACAATGCCCCTTCGATTCCTTCCATGCCAGTAGGAATGGAGGGAGACAGAGACAGCTGAGAGCAGCCGGGGCAGTCTCGGACAGCCGCCTGCACTGCTGGCCGAATTTCCCACGCACCTGTTGACCTTGAAGCGTGGGAAGCTGATGCTGTTCTTGATGAAGAGAGTAAAGTTCTCGGCCTCACGGAGAAGGGCAGGGCTGGAGGACATCACACTCACTCATCCGCTCCTCCCCAGGGGCCCCCTGTGTGTCCCAGGCAGAGCTTGACATAGCAGGGGTGGGGCGTGCATCCGGGACCCTCCTCAGCCCTGGGCGGGTGGAGGGGCGGGTGTGCTGTGACCGGCCAAGGCCCTGGGGAATCTTCGGCCCAGGTCGTGCGGACGGGGTGGGGGTGGGGTCAGAAAGGGGGTAAAGATCCTTTCTAGACACTGGTCCCCCTCTGCCTGGCCTGGGACCCTGTTCTGGCTCCCTGGAAGGTCAGTGTTACCGAGGGATGTCATCGTCCACCTCCACGGGGCACCAGCCAAAGATCTCACACGTCTTCACGGAGGCGTTGAAGGCCACACACTTGCCCGTGCGGATGCCTGCGGCCAGAGAGGAACCCCTGGGTGCACACCCCAAACTGGGGGTGCAGAGGAGGCCGCCCAGGCCCCTTCCCCAGGGGCCCCCAGCGACAGGCACCCAAGCAAAGGAGCTGAGGACAGAAACGTGTCTGGGTCTGGGACAGGGCAGCCCGAGCCCAGGTGGAGGAGGGGAGAGGGCAGGAGGGAGCCCCTCTCGGAGGACGCCTCTGCGAGAGGGGTGTGGGGAGACACTGGTCAGCAGCGAGCTGGGCCTGCAGGACGCCAGGGCTGTGGAGGGACAGGAGGAGGCTGACCTTACCTTGGGCCTTCCTCTTGGCTTTTCCAGGGGTGCAGCCACTGTCTTCCTTGCATATGCCACCTTCCGGGTGCTGGGGGAGGCGAGAGCTGCTGGCCTCAGGCCCCTCCCACCCCCAGGGCCCTAGGGGAGTGTGGGGCAGAGTCTCTGACCTCTCTAGGGTGACGTTCGCTCACAGCCTCCTTCCCTGTTTCCCCCACCCCGGGCTCCTGCCCAGCCACCCACTGCCGGTGTCAGCTGGGGGTGGGGGTGGGCAGTCTCTGCACGCTGCCAGGTACACCGAGTGCTGGGTGGGAAGGCTCAGCTCTGCAGGCCCTGACAGTGACTGTGTGTGAATACACGCCCGAATTTCCACCGCCGTGGCCCCTGCGGAAGCCTCTCTGGCTTCCTCTCCGGTGACCACGGAGACTTTCCCTGCAGGTAATTTTCCCCTGTGAGTCCGGGAAGGGGCTGGTGGGCAGAAGTCCTCACCTCTGCGCAGTACCCTTGAGCCTGCTTTGGGGTCACGATGAAATTGGTCATGACCACGAAGGAGCTGTCCCCCTAGAAGTGAGGGGCACGGGAGGGAGGGGTGGGCTGGGAGCTGGGAGAAGAGCCCGAGGACCCCAGCGCTGCCCCAGCAGACCCCTAGAGCCCACAGGACACCCAGCAGCCGCCACACCCCCTGCCACCAACATGGGGTGACATCACCAGGCTGCTTCTGCACAGTATTGCTAAGGCCCGGAGAGAAAGAGGAGCTGGGCTGCTCCCACTGGGACAGAGACCCACCCGCTCCAAGACAGGCCCTGTGAGGGCAGGCGCAGCCCCAGGCCAGCTCACCTGTGCTGGGAAGACATAGTCAGCCACATCCCAGACCTGGGGGCCGAGGCCAGGGAGCTGGGTCACAGCCAGGCCCTTGAGTTTCACAGACACACTGCTGATGAGGCCGCTGGACGTCTGGTAGCCCTTCTCGTAGACAAACACCCACCTGTGCGGGTAGGGGACAGGGGGAGTTGTGGTTCTGGCACCGGCTGGACCCGTCGCCTCCTTCCTTGCGCCCTCCCCAGATGTGCCTCTGAGCCACCGCCTGCTCCTGAAGCTCCTGTCTTGGGCTAGAGGCAGGACGGCCTCCCCTGCCTCCCGCTGCCTCCGCCTGCTGGCTCGCGCCTGAAGTTCCACTGCGCTTCTCACTATGAAAACGTGAATTCAGGCTCGGAGCCGTGGCTCACGCATGTAATCCCAGCACTTTGGAAGGCCGAGGCGGGCAGATCACTTGAGGCCAAGAGTTTGAGACCAGCTTGGCCAACATGGTGAAACCCCGTCTCTACTAAAAATACAACAGTTAGCCAGGTGTGGTGGTGGGCTCCTATAATCCCAGCTACTGGGGAGACTGAGGCAGAATTGCTTGAACCCGGGAGGTGGAGGTTGCAGTAAGTTGGGATCGCACCATTGCACTCCAGCCTGGGCGACAAGAGTGAGACTCCATCTCAAAAAGAAAAGGAAAGGAAAGAAAAAAGAGAAAGAGAGGAAGGGAGGGAGGGGGGAATGGGGGAAGGGAGGAAGAAAGGGAGGGAGGAAGGGAGGGAAGGAAAGGGAGGGGAAGGGAGAAATAAATGCTAATTCAAATACTCCCTCCAATCCTTTTCCAAGAACAGAGTTTGCTGGGGCCTGGAGGCCAAGCCATTCGGACCCTAATCCTTCCCAGGGTGCTCCTCATTCCAGAGGCACCAGCAGAGCACAAAGGCTGAGAATATGGTCTTTGGTGCCTAACAGCCTGGGTCCAAATCCCAGCTCCACCTCTTCCTCACTGGGATTTGGGGTAAGCTATTCAATCCCCCTGTGCCTCGGTTTCCTCATCTATAAAACGGGAATTATAGCAGTACTTCTCGGAGTGATTGAATGAGTGAGTTCATACATGTAGAAACACTCAGAATGGGGGCGGCACAGAATCGAGGCTGTAGAGACATGAGTTGTTATTATGATCCAGCCATGCCGGGGCCCCCTGGGAGACAGGAAGGAACACAGAGCCGGGAGGTGGCCCTCTGAAGGGCTTGCAGCGTCCTGCCCCTCGGTTGAGGCGCTGTGGGAGTGGCTCAGACTGGAGGGCTTCCAGCTTTCTTGGGAAATTCTGGCCTTGCCTTCCCAGCATTGAGCAGTCCTGTTCCTCTGGGTTCTCCACTTTCAGTCTGGAAGGTTCCGTGGGGCTAACCTCCCTCTTAGCCCCTGAGTGGGCAGATGACCAAGGCTTGCCAATCAGTGTTTCATCCCCCTGGTAGCAGTGATGGGTCTACAGAGAGGCATATGACCTGGGGAGTTTCAGCAGTGAGGCCAGGACTTTTCTGGGAAGTGCCAGGAAAGAAACACCCTGTCTACTGAGTGGCTAAGCAGGGCGGCTGCGAGACAAAAACTGTGGTGGTCATCTTCGCCGCCTGATGGAGAGGGCAATCCTGACAGGGAAGCTCACCTAGAGGAAAGCCAAGCCCAGGAGATGGAGAGGGGCAGAATCCTGACAATGTTGTTTGAGCACCTGGATTCAGCCATGCCTGAAGCACACTTGAAAAATCGACTTTTGGACTTTTCAGTTACATAAGCCAATACATTTCTTCCTTTACTGAAGCCAGTTTGGGCTTGGTTTCTGTTGCTTACAAATGAAAAAGTCCTGGATCACACTGCTCTCCAGGCGGTGGGCTCCTTCCTTGAGGAAAGACTCCTTATGGAGATGCCCGGTAACGTGTGTGTGTGTTGGCATAGGGGGTGTGTGGCTGTATACCTCCAGGGCAAATCTGTGAGTGCACCTGTGGGCAGATTGTCATTCCGCTCCACTCCTTACCCTACCCCAAGCTCACCTGTCTGAGGGGAGCTCAAAGCAATGGCCCCTTCTCCTTTCCCCAGGGCTCAGGCCGGTAACAGAACTCTCCAGGCCTCTTAGTCCCAGAGTCATCTCTCTCCCCGCTGCAGGCCCCAGGAGGCCAGCCACCGATGTCCTCTCCTTCCTCCTCATGGTCCACCCACCTCTCCTCCAAGTCCCCCTCTCACCCTGGCACTGGGGCCAAGCTGCAGAGTCCGGAAGCCTCAGCTTGGTCACTGCTATCCCCTGCAGGTCCCAGAGAGTGACAGGTGAGGCATGACAAAGGCCCCTGGCTCTCAGTGTCCTGAGCCTGTCACGATGCCTGCAGCCCCATCGGGGAGAGTGACGGCATCGCCCATCCCCCTGCCCTCCTTGGGTCCCTTCCTCCAGGAAGGCCTCTGGTTCTGTGTCCAAGCCAGAAGGAGCTGATGCAGGGGGGAGGGAGCTGCTCCGTGTTCTGAGCCCCTCTGCAGACAGGCCATGGACCTCCCTCTTGGTATCTCCAACCCCAACAGCTTAGCGACCTTTCTATATTTACCTGATACCAACTTATAACACAGCCAGGGAAACTGAGGCCTGCAGGAATGGCACTCCCAAGTGTCCCCACGCTTGAGGCACCCAGCCCAGGATTCAGCCCACCTCCAACCAAGCAACACTGGCTTCCACGCGGCTCCCAGGAGGCAGAGCACAGTGGGCACACAGAGCCACGTGGAGCCTGCACGCCTGATGGGGCTGATGCACTCATCGTGCCTCTGTGTCTGCCCTTGCGGCCGCGGGTCTTGAGGGTTGGTTAAATCTGGCGTTCGTGACCTCAGCTCTTATGATAATTGAATGACTTTGGGCTGGGCACGGTGGTTCATGCCTGTAATCCCAGCACTTTTGGAGGCTGAGGCGAGCAGATCACTTGAGGCCAGGAGTTCGAGATCAGCCTGGCAACATGGTGAAACCCCATCTCTACTAGAAATACAAAATTAAGCTGGGTGTGGTGGTGTGTGCCTGTGATCCCAGCTACTTGGGATGCTGAGGCAGAGAATCGCTTGAACCCGGCAGGCAGAGGCTACAGTGAGCCGAGATTGCACACTGCACTCCAGCCTGGACGACACAGCGAGACTCCATCTCAAAAACACAAAACAAAATAATAGAATGACTATGGTGCCAGCCCACTCCTCCAAAGCCATGCCTGGATCTGGCCTTGTTATCACCACCCTGGAAGGCAACCTATAGGGCCAGACGTCAGACACGGCGTCTTCAGAAGCCTCTCCCCTTCCAGAAATAACCCCTGCCATGCTTTCTACCTTGTCATCAGCAAACCCCGTGCTGGGGCTCTCCAACGGCCTCCTCGTGGAAGAGGCCACATGCTAGAGTGGCTGAAGGTCAGGGGCCAGCCCTGCTGCTCCCCAGCTGTGTGGCTTCAGGCTAGACACTACACCTCTCTGAGTTTTCTCAATACAACAGAAGTGATGCCACCTACCTCATAGATACTTTTTACTCAAGAACTATTTAGCCGGGCGCGGTGGCTCACGCCTATAATCTCAGCTCTTTGGGAGGCTGAGGCAGAAGGATCACAAGGTCAGGAGTTCAAGATCAGCCTGACCAACATAGTGAAACCCCGTCTCTATTTAAAAAAAAACAAAAAAAAAGAAGAAGTATTTAGTGAGGCCCTACTATGTACTCAGCCAGGGCTCAGGAGACGAAGGCATCTGGGTAAATGTTTGGGGGAGAGTTTCCATGAGATCTTTTTTTTGAGACAGAGTCTCACTCTGCCACCCAGGCTGGAGTGCAATGGTGCAATATCAGTTCATTGCAACCTCTGCCTCCTGGATTCAAGCAATTCTCCTGCCTCAGTCTCCTGAGTAGCTGGGATTACAGGCACGTACCGCCACATCCAATTTTTGTATTTTTAGTAGAGATGTGGTTTCACCATGTTGGCCAGGCTAGTCTCGACCTCCTGACCTTGTGATCTGCCCACCTCGGCCTCCCAAAATGCTGGGATTATAAGCGTGAGCCACCGCGCCCGGCCTCTATGGTTCTTTTTAAGGGAATCAGCACAGTGCCTGGCACTCAGTAGACACATATAACGCAAACCTCCCATTTTCACTGTTCTCTGTTCCTCCTTCATGAACTCCTCTTTCAATGTTGATCCGGCCCCATCCCTGAGTGAGCTGCCTCAGACACGCTGTGTCCTCAGAATTCTATCTCCAGACTGCACTATCTCCTGAGATTCAATTCCAGTCATTCAGCAAACGTGGGCCGGGTGTGGTGGCTCAGGCCTGTAATCCCAGCACTTTGGGAGGTTGAGGCGGGAGGATCACCTGAGGCCCAGAGTTTGAGACCAGCCTGGGCAACATAGCGACACTCCGTCTCTACTAAAAAACAAAAACAAACACGTATTTATCCAGCCCTATTATGGGCTGTTGAACAAAGCAAACACAAAAATGAACAAAATAGACACAAATCTTGCACCCAAGAGACTTACACATGTGCTCCTGGAATCACGATGGAGCTGTGGCTGGATGAACCCATCCTGAGTTAAAAGTGCTCTTAATACCCCCAGGTAACCCACCACAAAGTCAAAGAATCCCAAGTCACACCATTGTTAAGTCCAGATGCTCCTCAACTTACAATGGGGTTATGTCCTGATACATTCTAAACTGACCCATGTGAGTGGGGGACCGTCTGTATAAATGTCCACATTTCCAACTGCTGGGTGGCTCACAGCTCCCGACCCCTTACCTAGACATCACACGGGTTCCTTGAGCTCAACTGAAACGTTTCAAAAACAGCCCTGCACTCCCTCAAAAATTAAATTTGACCCAGCAATTCCACGCCTAGGTGTATACCTAAGAGAAATAAAAACATATGTCCAGGCTGGGCGAGGTGGCACATGCCTGTAGTCCCAGCTCTTTGGGAGGCCAAGGCGGGCAGATCACTGGAGGTCAGGAATTTGAGACCAGCCTGACCAACACGAGGAAACCCCGTCTCTACTAAACATACAAAAAATTAGCTGGGCACTGTGGCACGTGCCTGTAATCTCAGCTACTTGGGAGGCTGAGGCTGGAGAATCACTTGAACCCGAAAGGTGGAGGTTGCAGTGAGCCGAGACTGCACCATTGCACTCCAGCCTGGGCAACAAGAGCAAAACTCCGTCTCAAAACAAAACAAAACACAACCTATGTCCGCACAAAAACTTGTACACAAATATTCACGGCAGCATTTTCATAAGAGCCAAGAAGTGGAAATAGCCCCACTATCCATCAGCTGACAACTAGATAATCAAAATAGAACCACACGGTGAAATACTATGTAGCCTTGAAAATGGATGAAGTGCTGATACGAGTTGCAACCAACGCGGATAAACCTTGACAACACTGCAGTAAGTGAAAGAAGCCAGACGCAAAAGACCACGTATCGTAGGATTCTGCCCACGTGAAATACCCAGAACAGCCACAGCAGGCTGTGGGGAGGAGAAATGGCGGGCGATTGCTAAAGGGTGGGAGCTTTCCTCTTGGGGGGAAGAAAATGTTCAGGAATCAGTGGTGATGGTTACATAACTCTGTGAATATACTAAAAACCACAGATTGGATTTTTATTTTAATATGATTTTTTGTAGAGACAGAGCCTCTGTTGCCCAGGCTGGTCTTGAACTCTTGGCCTCAAGGAGATTCTCCCACTTCAGCCTCCCAAATTGCTGGGATTACAGGCATGAGCCACTAAGCCCAGCCAGAATGGTATTTTTTAAAGGGTAAATGTTATGGTATATTAAATTTCTTTTCTTTCTCTCTTTTTCTTTCCTTTCTTTCTTTCTTTCTTTCTTTCTTTCTTTCTTTCTTTTTTCTTTCTTTCATTCTTTTTTTTGAGATGGAATCTCTCTGTCTCCCAAGCTGAAGTGCAGTGACAGGATCTTGGCTCACTGCAACCTCAGCCTCCTGGATTCAAGCGATTCTCATGCCTCAGCCTCCTGAGTAGCTGGGATTATAAGCACCCATCACCACTCCCAGCTAGTTTTCATATTTTTAATAGAGACAGGTTTCACCATTTGGCTGGGCTGGTCTCGAACTCCTGACCTCGTGATTCACCTGCCTTGGCCTCCCAAAGTGCTGGGATTACAGGCATGAGTCACTGCGCCTGACTTACAAAATTATTCCAGTGCCGAGTACTAACCACTATACAAACAGAAACTCAACTGGACCAAACTGATCTCTTCATCCCCCTTTAGAACTTGTTCCCCTGTGTCCTCATCATGGAGAATGGTGCTGCCCCCACCCCATCTCCCAGGCTTGGCACCTGGGCAGTGTCCTCACAGCCACCCTCGCCATCATGCCCACATTCCTTGGGTCCCTCAATCCTCCTGTCCTCCCTCAGCTTTCATCTAAGGACTCAGAAGGGCTCATGGTGGGAAGGCTGAGATGCTGGAGGAGCTGGGGCAGGTGCGGGGGGCAGCTCTGGCGCAGGCTGGGGGGCCCGGCCAGGTGGCTGATGGGACACAGGGTATGACCATGGGCCACAGAAAGGAGTTAACCAGATGGAGCATGAGCTGTCAGACAGCAGTGGCCTTGGGGAGGGGCACGACCAGACGCCAGGCCTAGGAGGACTGCTCAGAACTGAGCCCACCCTGAGGCGCCAACGCAGCCTACAGACAAGTCCAGGAGCATCTGAGCATTTATTCCCTGAACTGCAGGATCTTTGTTCTGTTCGCTTCTGTACTTTTAGCGTCCAGAGCAATGCTTGGCACATAGCAGGGGCTCAATAAACATCTGTGTATTGCATGACTAAATGAATATGGAATTGAATCACAGGCCAATGATTTGTGTTTTTACTTATTTTATTTTTATTTATTAATTTTATTTTATTTTTATTCTTTTTATAAGACAGGGTTTCACCATGTTGGCCAGGCTGGTCTTGAACTCCTGACCTCAGGTGATCCGCCCGCCTAGGCCTCCCAAAGTACTGAGATTACAGGCATGAGCCACCACGCCCGGCCATTATTTATTAATTTTTGAGACAGGTGTCACTCTGTCCTCCAGGCTGGAGTGCACTGGCGCAGTCATGGCCCACTGCAGCCTCAACTTCCCGGGCTCAAGTGATCCTCTCACATCAGCCTCCTGAGTAGCTGGGACTGCAGGCACGCGTCACCACATTCGGCTAATTTTGTTTTGTTGTATTATTTTGTAGATACAGGGCTTCCCTATGTTGTCCAGGCTGGTCCTGAACTCCTGAGCTCAAGTGATCTGCTCACCTTGGCCTCCCAAAGTGCTGGGATTACAGGCATGAGCCACCACACCCACCTAATTTTTGTATTTTTAGTAGAGACGGGATTTCACCATGTTGGTCAGGCTGGTTTCGAACTCCTGACCTCAGGTGATCCGCCCACCTCGGCCTCCCAAAGTGCTGGAATTATAGGCGTGAGCCACTGTGCCCAGCCTTATCTGAGACCATCTTAACTGGAGAGGGTCAGTTCAACTCAGCCCAGCCTTCTGGTACCAGGCCCACTCACGTCCTCCCTTGCCCAGGATTTCCTGGAAGAGCATGACTAGCAAAGACCACTGCCTCAGTTTCCCTCCTCAGGGTCTGCGTTCTCGGCATCTCAGCCTCTCTGCTCAGCCTCAGTAACTGTCCATCTCTGAGTCTCAGGACCTCCCTCCCTTCGTCTGAGTTGTGCTCTGGTGTTTGTCCCTCTGTCCAGGTCTGTCTCTGTGTCCACCCATCCCCGACCCAGGCTGTGCCCTGTCTCTGGGACGCAGGGGCCTGGCTCTTCTCTCAAGCTCCTTTCCATCCCCCGGCAATGCCCACAGGACCAGACATGAAAGCAAAGCCCTCCCCAGGAAACAGCCACATGCTGAGCTGAGTGCACTTTAGGGAGGTCCCCTGCAACCCCTGCCCCAGGGGCCGGTTAGGAAGCTGAGGTCTGAGATGCCAAGACCAGGTCCAGGCTGGGTCAGGGGTTGGGTTTGCAGCTGTGGGTTCCTGGCTGAGAGTCAGTGCAGTACTGGGCAGTGGCCAGACGAGGGCGCAAGGGACAGCAGGAGCCACAGCCCACATGTGAGCTAGGAGGCTGTGCTGAGGGACCCTGCCTTCCTTCCACCTTCTGCTGTGTGACTCGGGCAGGCCAGTGTCCTCTCTCTGAAGATGTTTCTTTCCAGAATATCAAGGCTGACTTTGGAGCCCTGCAGGTGGGTGGGTTCAAATCCCGGTTAACCTCTTACTCAGCTGTGAGATCCTGGCTAGACCCCTGTGGCCCTGGGCCCCACGGACACCGAGAAGGGCCGTGGCCATCTGGAAGCTGATGAGACAGTCTTGGGAGGGAAGACGAGCAGGAGGGCGGTAGTGAGGTCCCCATCACTGGAGGTTTAGATTCCAGTCTGGGGAGCAGCTTGGGACATAGGCTGTGGCTGTGGCTAGGGGGGGTGGGGGGAGGGGTGGGGGTACAGGGTGGGGGCTCCCACGCTGACAGCCTGTGACCCTCACATAGGAGCCCTTCACACCTGCAGATCTGAGAGCAGAACTAGGGAGCCACAGGGGCAGAGAGAGGACAACCAGCCCCCCGCTCCCACCTCTTCCAGCAAGGGTAGGCTGGGCCTCAGCAGGCAGTCTCTCTCTTCCAGGGAGGGTCAGGAGTGCCGCTAGGTGGACCTGAGGCCCGTCCTGCACCTGGCATCCCATCATAAGTGCCCGCTAGAAAGGATCTCCAGCCCCTGTGATGGCGCGGAAGGAGCAGGCCTAGCAGAGGCCTGGGGGTCAGGGTGCGTACGGAGCTCTGTGCCCTTGTGTGTGGGCTCAGCTCCAACACCGGGTGTGCTGCTGACTCGCTGTGGACCTGGAAGGCCCACTGCGCCTCTCTGGGCCTCAGTTTCCTTCACAAGCTCAAACAGCATTACAGATGTCAAATTGGTTTCTGAACGAGAGAGAGGAGGGAGGCCAAGGCTGGGGCCTGGCCCTGGGTGCACCTGGCCAGCTCTGAGCTTTGGGGAGTGGGGGCACAGAGGGATGGCTCTTTTGGACACCATTCGTTTCAGGGGGACTGGGACACTGAGGTCCTTGTTGGGGCCCTGGGTCAGCCTGCCCTGGACTCCATTTAGCAGTTCTGGTTTGGAACCGCGGTAAACATGATGTGGAGACCAGAGTCTCAGAATCACACAGCAGAGTCAGGCAGGGGCTACTAGGCACCCTGAGGCCCCCAGCAGGGGCTGAGCCCCCGCCAGCGGCCCTGGGGCCTCCAGGAGCCCTCTGCAGAGTCACTGTGAGTGGACAAGATGAACCACACACAGGGGACACGCACCAGCCACAGGGCAGACATGGGCACAGCCATATGCACACACAGGGGTCCCCCCACGTGGGCAGCCAGCCCCGTGGACACACACGGCACCGAGTCCATGCACACACCCATGTGTGTGCCAGTCTCTGCCAGGCCAGGCCTGCCTCCCGGGAGCACTGGACTGCAGAGTGTCCCCTGCTGCCTCTGACTGCACTCCCAGCCTGGCAGGATAGGTCCAGAGATGCCTGGGAAGAAACTGTCATCCCAGGGAGCAGAACTTCCGATCTCCGGCCTCTGCCTGACATGCCAACATGAAGGCACCAGGCCTTCAGGCGGCAGGGGCTTCTCTGCTCCAGGGGCCTCAAACCTCCCCGGATGCCCCTTACTTAGGCAGGGAAGGTGGCAGCAGAGCCTGACCCTCTCTGGCCTGTGCGTCCATGGCAGCCTGGTTTGGCAGGCGGTCAGGGGTCGAGGGCTCGGTGGCTGTGGTTGGTGGGCCTTGAACACCACCCCTCAAAGGAACCGCGACACTGAGCCGGTTCCTCGAAACCCGACAACTCTGCCTCCCGTTCACTGAAGGCCCCGGATGGGGCTTCCCCTCCACTGCTGGAGAGGAAGAGGCCTCCCTGGTGTCTCAGAAGGTGTCTCGGGGCCTGGAGGACAGGCCCGGGGCGGGGGCGGGGACAGCGGGAGGCGCAGGACTCACCCCACGACGTAGACCAGGACCAGCAGCTGGATCAGCCGGAAGACGACGCCCACCTTCTTGTTGCGCACCAGCACCATGCGGGGGGTGTCATACTCGAAGAAGAAGGCGGCCAGCTCGGCCCGGAACCGCCGCGCCATGACAGACCGGCGGGGGCTCAGAGCCCACCCCTGCCCAGCCTCTGCTCTCAGGGCGAGCCAGTGCCAACACCCACGCGGATGGCAGGGCTTCTGGGGGCTGCGCGGCCCCTTAGGAAGAGCGGGGCCGTGCAGGTGGGGACAGGGCCGGAGCCAGGGGTCTGCTGGAGGTGTGTGGGTTGGAGAGAGAAGCCTGGGGCGGTCGGAGCAGCTCTTGGCCCCTGGAAGGCAGGAGACTGCAGGCCTGCCTCGCCCATGGACAAATAAATTCCCAAAGATAGACGGGGCGGGGCCGGTGGGGCCACCCAAGCCCAGCCCCGCTGCCCCTCCTGGCTCTGCCTGGCCTTGCTGGGCCTCCGGAAGCAGGGGTTGTTGGCAGGAAACCGCTGGCCACCCATCACGGGGGCAAAGATAAAGCTCCCCGCCAGCTCCTCAAGTTACCCCTCCAAAACCTGGCAAGATGGAGCTCTGGCCAGGGCCCGAGGGAAGCTGGAGTCCCCTCAGGTTCAGAAGCCCCCGCCCCTGCACCCCCGTGCCCTCGCTGCCAGCCAAAATCAGCCGTCCATCTCCAGCCCCAGCCCCATCCACCACCCTCCCCCTCCCCCGCCAGGGCTGGCTGCTCCGTCCCTGGGGGCCTGTAGCAAGCGGGGCGGAGAGGAAAGAGGCTCAGAGTCCAAGACTGGCCCGGCCCGGCTGACCTCCGTGCTGAGCTGGCATCTCTATCCCCCACCCCTCCTCTCCACCACCTGCCCTGCCTGGGCCACCATCGGAGGGAGAGAGGTGGCAGGTGCCGAGTGAGGCAGGCACCACGCCTGCCACACAGGGCCGTCGGGGGCCCAAGGCCAGCAGAGAGCCTGCCCTCGGAGGTCCCTGGCTCTGCGGCTTCTTGGCTGTGGGCGCTGGGTGCCACCTCGCCCGTCTGAGCCGGCTCCCTCATCTGTAAAGTGGGGTGATCAGGGCTGCTCCTCCTGGGTCGAGGCTCCCGGGGGATGTGTCCCAGCAACACGGGACAGAACGGGAGGTCACTGTCGAGTTTGGGGCACCGCACCTCTGCAGCCCCTACCTTCACTGCCCAACCCCAGCTAGGGCCCAACACTGGGGTTTGGGGCGGGCACAAGGTCCCATGTTAGCGCCTCAGAGCTGGAGGCCTCCCAGCCCCATCGCTCGTCTTGCAGATGAGGAAACGGAAGCTCAGAGAAGAGAAATGAGTTGGCCAAGCTCACCCAGTGGTACCGGAGGTCCCAGCTGGAAGCAGGGCCTCGGAGGCCCCAGAGTCCGAGCCGCCCCACCCCTGAGACTGATAAGGAGTCTTCTTCCTGGCAAGCCGTTAGCTGGAAGTGCTCCGGGCAGGGAGCCAGGCCTGGGGCTGGGAATCCCGGCAGCCTGTCTGAATGGGGGTCACCCACAGAGGGCTGCATGAGGCCCGTTCCAGCACCCCGGCCTGTCTCTCCTTGTCAAGTGGACCAGCCTCACCCCTCTCGGAGAATTTCTGCTAAGCCAGTGGGTGTCGTGGGCTTTTCTAAAGAAAATCCAACGATGTGGGAACCAGAGCCACGGCGGCCGTCTCCTGATCTTGACCCCAGACAAAAGGGCCAGTTCCTTTCCCGGCTGCCCCTGTGGCCGCGGAATGGGAGGTGCCAGGACTCAGCTGCTTGTGATGGGGACTGGGGTGGATGCTGAGACCTCATGGGCCTTTCTGGGTCCCCTTTCAGCCACTTCTCCCTGACACGCACGCCACGTTCTGGAGAGTGGCTGGCACTGTGGAATGGGAGGGAAAGGAGGGAGGGAGGGAGGGAGGGAGGAGGGAAGGAAGGAGAAAGGGAGGAAGAGAAGAGAGGGAGGGAAGGAGGAGGGAAGGAAGAGGGAGGGAGGAGGGAGGGAGGGAAGGAGGGAGGAAGGAAGGAAGAGAGGGAGACAGGAGGGAGGGAAGGAGGAAGGAAGGAAGAGAAGAGAGGGAGGGAAGGAGGAGGGAAGGAGGAAGGAAGGAAGAGAAGAGAGGGAGGCAGGAGGGAGGGAGGAGGGAGGGAGGAAAGGAAGGAAGGAAGGAAAAGAGGAAGAGAGGGAGGGAGGAGGGAGGGAGGAAGGAAGGAAGGAAAAGAGGAAGAGAGGGATGGAGGAGGGAGGAAGGAAGGAAGAGAAGAAGAGAGGGAGGGAGGAGGGAGGGAGGAAGGAAGAAGATGGAGTGGGGGAAGAAAGGAAGGGATGGAAGAAAGGAAGGGAGGGAGGGAAGGAAGGGAGGAGGGAAAGAAGGAAGGAGGGATGGGAAGGGAAGGGAGGGGAGGGGAGGGACGGGAAGGGGTTCTTCAGTCTGCTCTATTCCTCTCATACCACCGTGTTTTCCTCCTCCTCGTCCTCCAGGGAGCCAGTCTTGCTAGAGAGACTGAGGAGAGATTGACTGAGGGACAGATTTGCCTGGAGGACACACGTGTGCTTGTTACAGCCTGGGTCCTGGCGCTGGCCCTCAGAACGCGGAGCAGCCTGGAGGAGCGTCTCGTGGGGATATTATCTCATCCAAAGTGCACCCCAGGGACCTACATTTATTTCCTGCTGCTGATAACTCCACAAGAGCAAGTCAGCCATCCGGTGGGGTCAGTGAGCCTTTCGCAGGCTCTAAACTGCATCTTTCTGATCCGAGGGCTGCGCTTTCTCACTCTTGGGTCCTGCCGCAGCGTCCTCTGGGACAGACACCTGCCTTTGTTCTGGGCATTTGGGGCTGGGGTGGGCAGGGCACAGGCCAGAGCGCCACACTCAGGGTCAGGGCAGGGTTTTCCTTCCAGCAGCCCCATGGGGAGGCCCCGGAGTCCGCATTTCACAGGTCAGGAAACTGAGGCCCATGGTCACACCAGGAGGAGTTCCCACATGTGCTGGTGGCTGGAAGGAGGCTCCCCAAAGTCTGAGGGCTTGGCCCTGAGCCACCCGAAGACTCCAGCGCATGAGAGCCGCCAGTCCTGCCTTATAAGCCCAAAGACTGGGTGGCCGGCTCGGGGACCGGGCCGGGCCTTGTAGGGAGACGGCCTGGCTGCCAAGCACTTGCCCCGGACAGCCTCCCGGCTGGGCTAAATTTAGCGGTTCTGTGCAGCGTGGAGGCTCGAGGCCGGCTGGGGCCTCAAGGGAGGGGACACGGCTTCCAATAGGGACTCCTTAGCCACTCGGGGTCCCGAGGATGCCCAGACGCTGCCTCAGTCCAACCCTGACACCGTCTGGGCTGAGATTCCTGTAATGCCATGCAGCCCCTGAGACGCTGGCTACAGCAGGGCTCTGGGCCAGCCGGGCAGAGCCCTCCACGCGGAGGCTGGGGGAGGGCCGGCAGCTGGGGGAGGCCTGGGGTACAACGCTGGCCCCAGGTTTGGCTTCTCCCATCGCCTGGACCTGCGCTGCTTCTCAGGCCCCTCCTACCCCACACTCTGGGCTGTGACCCGGCTGAGGCCCTCCCCACTCCCGCCGTGTGTTTAAAGTGTATCACCTCCTGGTCCTTCTCCATCCAGCTCATCCCTCTGCCCCACTTCCCTTCATCCCCAGCCTCCCTCCGCCCTGCATTAAGAGAACTCCCGGGAGGCCAGGGGCGGCGGCTCACGCCTGTCATCTCAGCACTTTGGGAGGCTGAGGCAGGAGGATTGCTTGAGCCCAGGAGTTTGAGAACAGCCTGGGCAACATAGTGAAATCCCATCTCTACAAAAAATACAGGAAAAAAAAAAAAATTAGCCGAGCATGGTGGTGCATGCCTATACTCCCAGCAACTTGGGACGCTGAGGCAGGCAGACCACTTGAGGTCAGGAGTTTGAGACCAGCCTGGCCAATATGGTGAAACCCTGTCTCTACTACAAATACAAAAATTAGCTGGGCATGGTGGCGGGCGCCTGTAATCCCAGCTACTCAGGAGGCTGATGCGGGAGAATCGCTTGAGCCTGTGACAGGGAGATTGAGGTGAGCCAAGATCGTGCCACTGCACTCCGGCCTGGGGGATAGAGTGAAACTCAGTCTCCAAAAACAAAACAAAAACAGAAAAAAATTCTCTGAGCATGGTGGTGCATGCCCATAGTTCCAGCTACTTGGGAGGCTGAGGTGGGAGGATCTCCTGAGCCTGGGAGGCTGCAGCAAGCTGTGATCACGCCACTGCACTTCAGCCTGGGTGACACAGTGACACCCTGTCTCAAAATTAATTAATTAATTAAATAAAAATAAAGAGGACTCCTGGGGGCTGGGCTAGGCCCTGTCCCTTAAACACTGAGTTCGGGGCCCTCACGAGGGAGACCCCTCTCCCTGACAGCTCCTGAGGCTGCTGGCACCTCTACACCAGCATGGTGGCCACGTTCACCTCTCTGGCACTTACATCTTTTTTCTTTTCCTTTTCTTTTCTTCTTCTTTTTTTTCTTGTGAGACGGAGTGAGACTCTGTCCAGCCGAGGCTGGAGTGCAGTGGCGTGATCGCGGCTCACTGCAACCTCCACCTCCCGATACAAGTGATTCTCCTGCCTCAGCCTCCGGAGTAGCTGGGATTGCAGGCGTCCACCACCACGCCTGGCTAATTTTTGTATTTGTGGTAGAGATGAGGTTTCACCATGTTGGCCAGGCTGGTCTCGAACTCCTGACCTCGTAATCTGCCCGCCTAGGCCTCCCAAAGTGCTGGGATTACGGGTGTGAGCCACCGCACCCGGACTTTTTTTGTGTTTTTAGTAGAGATGGGGTTTCACCATGCTGGCCAGGCTGGTCTTCAACTCCTGACCTGAAGTGATTCATCTGCCTTGGCCTTTCAAAGTTCTGGGATTACAGGAGGGAGCCACTACATCCAGCCTTTTTTTTCTTTAAATCCAACTGTCTGGAGTGTAATTCACATACAATAAAATGCACCCATTTTAGGCACACGATTTGATGAGTTTTGACAAATGCATGCGCGCACTCCAAATCTATCAGCCTAGAATGCCCCCGCCTGCCCCTCTGTGGTCCATCTTCTCCAGCCCGCCCCAGGCCTCCTCCGGAACGTCAGGCAGGTGGAATGACGCAGGAGGAGCTCTGCTCCGGGTCTGGCCGCCTCTGCCCATTGCCGCTGAAGGTGTAGGCTCCGAGTTGCGGTTGTGTGCGTCAATGGTTTGCTCCTTTCGGTTGCGTGGACGCACCACAGCTCGCTTACCCTTCACCTGTTCGTGGACATTTGGGGCCTGTGCTGGTAAACCGCTGTGGATACGTGGGGGCAGTCCTCTGTGTGTGTGTCTGGCTTCCTTCTCCTCCTGCTCTGATTTTGTGCCTCTGTTTCTCCAAACGAAGCCCCGTTGTGGTCCCTCCCGCCACTGTGAGGCCTGGAGCACGGGGCGTGGGGATCGAAGACTCCTGGTCTCCAGAGGGGCAGGGTCCCCGTGAGCATGTGGTAGTTGCCAGTTAGAAGTGTGCCAGGGCTTGCCCCGGAATTCCCTCCTGGGCGAGCAGCTGTGAGGTAAGGAGACCTCTGTTTACCTTGGCCGCCCCGTCCTGGCCTGTTGACTCCATGCTGTGTGCTGCACAGAGCTGGACTCGGGCCGGCCGGGACGGGGGTGGAGGCAGCAGGCTGGGAAGCCTGGAGCCGACTGCCTCGTACGCAGGACCCCCAGCCCATCTCAGACCCACACCTTGCCTAGGCACCATGGTGCAAGCTAGATGTTCAGATCGGCAGAGGGCCTTGGGCAAGGCATGGCCCACCCGTCCTGGGCCTCAGGCTCCTCATCCGTAAATGGAGTCCTAGCCCTTGTCTGGCCCATCTCCCAGGGCTGGCTGAAGACACGGGGAGATGAAGTGTGTGGAAGGTTCTGTGGTGTGAGGGGTCTTCCAGGCCGAACCCTGGCTCCTGCTGTGAGCCAGGGGCCAACCCCCGGCCCCCCACGGAGGAACCGGGGAGCTCCTGGGTAGCAGGGTGAGGGCAGGGCCTGCCTCCTTGTCATGGAGACTCTAAAAGGCTCCATGCTTGGGCTATTTCCCCTCATCCCAGCCTCTCTCTGCCCTGGATTGAGGACTGCTGGGGCCTGGGCTCGGCCCTGCCCCTCAAGCACTGAGCACCCCTCCCCGGGTGCTGAGGATGCTGACACCACAACACCCACGTGCCAGCACGTGCCCACCCACCTCTTCTGCAGCTGCTACCTCTTTTTTTCCTTCTAAGTCAAACTGTACTGCAGTGTAATTCACAAACAATAAAATGCACCCATTTTAGACACACGGTTTGGTGAATTTTAATGGCTTTTTTTTTTTTGAGATGGAGTCTCACTCTGTCACTGAGGCAGTGGCACGATCTCAGCTCACTGCAACCTCCGCCTTTCAGGTTCAAGTGATTCTCCTGCCTCAGCCTCCCAAGTAGCTGGGACTACAGGTGTGCATAGCTACCATGCCAGGCAAATTTTTGAATTTTTAGTATAGGCGGGGTTTCACCATGTTGGCCAGGCTGGTCTCAAACTCCTGACCACAAGTCATCCGCCCGCCTTGGCCTCCCAAAATGCTGGGATTACAGGCGTGAGCCACTGTGCCCAGCCATAATGTTGACTGTTCTGCTGTCTTTGTAATTCTTGTCATTTTTGATCAAAGGGCTCCAGGTTTTCATTTTGCAACGGACTGTGCAAATGATGTAGACAATCCCGCCTGTGGCCCCGGGGGCAGGGCCTGAGTCTCCTTCCCGGGACAACTTAGTGGAGGACTGGATACCAAGGCTTGATGATGCGTTTGGATGAAACAAGGGCCGTGGTGACTACCTTCCCAGAGCCCGGCTTCCAGGAAGGCAGGGCCACCGGAGCGAGTCAGCTCACCCCAAGCAGCCTCACAGAGGCCCTGGGGGCACTGCAGGCTGAGGGAAGCCTGGGGAGGTGGCAGGTGCCAGGTGCATTTGAGCCGGGCTTGGAAAGGCCAGAAGTGGATGGGATCCTGGGGTTCGAGGAGGGAGGGAAATAGAGCAAGAGAGTTGTGGGACCAGCAGAAGAGCTAGGGTGGAAGCTCCTCTGTGGGACACAAGGGGCCCCCAAGGCTCAGGCTCCAGACCCAGCCCTGCCCCAGGCCCAACCAGGGAACACCCCCAGCCTCAGTTTCCTCCGTGGTGACACGTAGATCATAAAATGCATAAAAGGGGCTGGGCACGGTGGCTCACGCCTGTAATCCTGGTACTTTGGGATGCCACGGTGGGCGGATCCCTTGAGGTCAGGAGTTCCAGACCAGCCTTGCCACCATGGCGAAAACCCATCTCTACTAAAAGTACAAAAGATTAGCCAGCTGTGGTGGCACGCGCCTTCCTGGCAACTCTGGAGGTGAGGCAGCTACTCAGGAGGCGGAGGTTGCAGTGAACCAAGATTGCACCACTGCACTCCAGCCTGGGTGACAGAGCAAGACTCTGTCTCAAAGAAATAAATAACATAAAATAAAATAAAAGGCCTTTGAACTCGTGCACAAATTGCCAACTCCGTTCCCTGAGGATCAAGCATCCCGAAGCCAGGAGGGTCTACAGGCGCGGCACCTGCCACTCAGTGTGGCTCTCAGGGTCTTGTCTTGGAGGCCAGAGAACAATCCTGGCGACATGTGAACCCCAGCCCTTCACTCAGCGTTTCCTGGAGTGGACGTGGGCAGGTGGTAGGGCCTCAGGCAGACACCACGTAGGTGGAACAGGTGGGAATACTCCCCAGGAAACAGACGCTGAGGGTCCTCCATCGCCCGACACACAACCTTTATTTCTCTACCAAACAGCACGTCAGCAGGCGGGTACAGGGCCCTGCTCCTGCTACCACCTCCTCACCTGCCCCCAGGAAAGGAGCAGAGAATCTCTGCAGGCACCGGACGCCCTGCCTCCCGCACTGCGTTTCTCTCACTGGCCCCCCAGAACCTGCGAGAGAGGAGAGGAGGGAGGCGTGGGAAGGGGGGCTACAGAACACAGAGCCCGTTGGTCTGCAAGGCAGGCTGAGTAGCTTTGGGGGACTAGGAAAAGGTTGTGAGTCTTGATTTACACACAAAATCATCACTTTGCACCCTCTCTAGGACAGCCAAGGCACGGGGCAGTACCTGATACTGTTTCCTGCCACAGCCAGTGAGTTTTTGCCTAAGTAGCAAAAGCTGACTTAAGAGAAAAATTCTGTCCATCAAATGGCACCTTCCTGTCATCTGACCTGACGCAATACACCAGGAGCGAGGGCGGGAGAGCAAGTGCCCGTGGGGAATTAGCCATCCTTAGTGATACGCTTTCAGCTCAGGGCTGTCGTGGGCAGGGGATAAGGAGTGAGACCAGGAGTCCAGGAGAGCCCACCAGGCTCGGAGGCCCCAGCTGTGCAGACGGTGGGCTGGGTGGAAGGGCACCTCGGTCAGGGACCCGACGCTGTCTGGGGTCTCAGGTGCCAGGGACGTGGGTGGGGAGTTTGACCTCTGCGCGGCACAGCGGGCGACAGCGAGACTCCAAAAGTCTTACGTGCTCAGGACAGGGAACCCTGAGTCCAGGAAGCGAGGGGGGCTGAGACAGTCCTTCCAGGCTGCCTCCCAGGAACGGCGTCTTTGCTCCGCCCCCCTCCCCAGTCCTTGTGTCTCTGCTGACCCTTCACCCCCCGGGCCCTGCACATATAAACAGAAACAGCCTCAAGCTCTCAGGAGCCGACTTTGTGGAAGCAAAGCGGAGTGGCGGGGACTGCCCACCCTCGCTGTGCACAGCTGGGCCCAGATGGCCCCTCCTGATCCCCTGTGGCTGACCCGGCCCCAGACCAGGCGCAAGGGAGAGGTCAGAGCGGGAAGAAGGACCCCCAAGAGTCCTCGTCAGTGAGGAGGCACCAGTCACCAAGTGAACGTCCAGCTTCTAAGCGAGGGGGGCAAGCTCCAGACGGGCTCGTGATTTGGGGGTGGAGGGGCCCCGGATCTCTGGGTCTGCTGCCAGCTCCGGCTTCCTGGCTGCCCCCGCCTCCAGCCTGCAGCTCCTGGGCTAGAGCATCAGAGTGGGGGAACTTCCCAAGAGAGTCCAAGAGACAGGAATTACAGAGCCCGCAGGCCAGAAGGAAGTGGGGACGGAGACCCCAGGATGGGGCCGGAGATGACCGTTCTGGCCTCAGGCCTGTGGTTTATCTGGTGGGGCCCAGTGGGCAAAGGGGCGAGCGTGGTGGCAGGGGTCGGGGTGGAGGTCAATGCTTGGGCACCATCAGTCTGAGGTACACCTCGGAGACTCCACTCTGTTCCCAGCACTCACTTCTGGTTCTTTTCTTCTGGAAGAAAAAACCAAGAGCGTGTTAAAATGTATTTGTGCCGGGCGCAGTGGCTCACACCTGTAATCCCAGCACTTTGGGAGGCTGAGGTGGGCGGATCACGAGGTCAGGATTTCGATATCAGCCTGGCCAAGATGATGAAACCCCGCCCCTACTAAAAATACAAAAGTTAGCCAGGCATGGTGGTGTGAGCCTGTAATCCCAGCTACTTGGTGGCTGAGGCAGGAGAATCACTTGAACCGGGAGGCGGAGGTTGCAGTGAGCTGAGATCTCGCCACTGCACTGCAGCCTGGGCAACAGAGCAAGACTCCATTTCAAAAAAAAAAAAATGATGCATGTGTAAGAGCACACATCCAGGCGGGTTCCTTCCAGCCGGTCCCTCCCAGCCCCTTCCATCCTCCACCTCTCCAGAACAGCCCCAGGCTCCCATGGCCTCTGTCACTCCAGACCCCCTGAGCTGCAGCCAGGATCCTGCTCTGCGGGACACATTCTCCCAACATCCCCCACGCCTCCTTCACTCCACTGCTCCATGAACACCTCCAAACCCCCAGTACGTACTCTCCTGGTTTTAAGTTTGGGGAACCGCCACCCGTCACCACAAGGTTCAGAACCGGGGTCATCCTTGCTTCTCTTGGCCAGCTCTCACACCCAGGCCTGATTCACTCAAAATGCGCCAGCTAATCTCTTCTGCTGCTGCCCCCCACCAGGACTCAAGGCCTCCCGCCCTGGCCCCAGCCCCAGTCTTACCATCCCACCATCCCTCTGCACCTAACATCAAGCCAAAGCTGAGATCCAGTCCCAACAGCCCATTTCACGGCTCCTCACTGTCCACAGGGAAAAGTCTAAGCCAGCCTGTAATTGGGACCTCCCAGATCTCCAACCACCCCCCCATAGCCCAGCCCCCAGGCCTCCCCTGACGGCTGCTCAGCCACACCTGGGCAGAGCCAGGAGGTGTGGCAGGAGGACCGCCCCCAGCCCCCAGGGCTGACCCAGGAGCCACAACTCTCCCCAGGACACATCCCTTGTAAAGGTCATAAATCATGGGGCAGCCAGAAGCATCAGGCTTCAGAAAAACTTCCCTAAAAGGCCACCCAGCTGGCTTGGGAGCGCCAAGGGTCCCTCTCTCACCCCCACCCCCTCTGGCTTTAGGAGGCCCCAGGGACCGCAGCCGCGCTGGGCAGGGCTGGCTGGGCTTCCAGCGGGCACATTCCTCGGGGTGCCTCCGCCCCACCCCTCAGATGGAGCCGAAGGTACCCAGCCTGTGTCTGTCCTCCAGGATCCAGGCAGCACCTTTCCAAGCCAAAAATCACAGGTACGACAGTCAGCCTCTCGGGGAGGCGGAGGTGGGGGTGCTGCCTGAGACTGCTCCCAGCGCCAGAGCTCTGCCTCCTCCCCAGATCCGATAACGCCGCTTGCCCACCTCCTGCTGTTAGTCTCACCCCCTTTTCTTTCTTTTTTTTTTTTGAGATGGAGTCTCGCCCAGTCTGGAGTGCACTGCAGCCTCCATCTCCCGGGTTCAAGGTATTCTCCTGCCTCAGCCTCCTGAGTAGCTGGGATTACAAGCATGCGCCACCACACTCAGCTAATTTTGTATTTTTAGTAGAGACGGGGTTTCATCATGTTGTCCAGGCTGGTCTTGAACTCCCGACCTCAGGTGATCCGCCCGCCTCGGCCTCCCAAAGTGCTGGGATTACAGGGGTGAGCCACCGCGCCCGGCCTCTGTTAGTCTCACCCCCTCTTGCCTGCCCTCCATGGAGGACACAGTCGCCCCCACCCCTTCCGTGCTCCCCCACTGCCCTGAGGACAGTGTCCAGGGTCTCTACCTTGGCACTCAAGGCCCTTGTCACCCCCTGGGCCTCACCCCTCTACCCTGCACTCTGAGCGCATCTGTGCTCACCCAATCCTGTTTCACCAGGTTCAAACCCGTTCTTTCCAAACGCTGCTTTAAACTCAAAGCCTCGAAAACTCCCCCTACCTCCTGGAATCTCTCCCTCCCAGCCCTCCTAGCCTGTCTCGCCCAGCCAGGGCCCTCCCCCTCTTCAGGCCCAGGAATCCTCCACCATCCAGCAGCCAATGGGCAAAGAAAGGCATCTGAGACACAGGCTTTTCCCCACTGGCTGAGACCTTTTAGCTATGGGCAGAATTTTCTCACTTTTACGTTTTCTCAGGAAAACCTGCCGAGCTCCTAGGTAGTTGTGGCCATCTGGGAAATCTCCCGAGGAAGACAAAGGAGCCACCGGGGCTGCCACGTCCCCAGGACACCCGCTTTGCAAGTGAGTGCGTGTGGCCAACGACGGCTGGAGGATTTCCTGGCAGGCCATCCGGGCGCTCCGGCCAGTGGCCAGTGCTGGGAGGCCTCAGGACCCCCTGGATGGACGTTTCCAGGGTCAGGTCTCCTCCTTTCTCCACATCTCCCAAGGGTGCAACAGAACACTGGCCAGAAAGAACCAGGCAGGGGGCAGAATGGCCTGGCTCAGCCGCCCCCACCCGTGAGCTCCAATAGGCTGAGTGCCCACCTGCACCCTCGAGTGGGCCCCACCAGAAGTCTGGCCACTCCCTGGACAGGCCAGCTCCCTTGCTCAGCCCCTAGGGAATGACGGATGCGTGATCTATTTATAGCCCCCCACTCCCTCTCCTGGGGCACATTTCTGCCAGAGGTGGTCCTCAAGACCCGGCTGCCCCCACGCAGGCCTCAGCCACTGCCCAGCCCAAGCTAGGCCCCTGCACCGCAGTCCAGCCACATGGCCACTGGCTCTGTGCATGTTCCCAGGAACAGGAGCTCACCTGCTTCCGCCCTCCCTAAGCAGCCCTGACGGCGAGACAAAGCCGTGTCCCTGACCCTTGGAGGTTCAGAATCACCCACTCTCAGAGCCCACCTGGCAGAGGCAGGTGGAGGGACCCCATGTCCCTGCCCACTTCTCCCCACCCCCACACCGGCCACCCTGTCCTCTCCACTCTGGAGTCAAGCTGTGAGCTCGGAAACAAAGAACGCTCCCCTTGCCCCACCCACAAGGTGACACCAAAGAGGCCAACCCAGTGTGGTCTGGGGTCCAAGAGGTGGTCGTGGCTGCCTACTCCAGGCCTGCGAGACTGTTCCCAGAATGCCTGGACAAAGACAGGCCACTGCAGAGGGGTCAGAGGCCGAGGCGCAGAAGAGGGGCCCTGGCCACGCAGGGGGTGGCAGGTGAAGACAGGCTGAGTGGCCGAGCGGTGCTCCCGTTGCTGGCCCAGTGAGCCCAGGACCCCTGTAGTGCCGGACCCCACAGACACCTTGGATCCCAGCCAACAGAGCCCCTTCACACCCTCCGCTTGGGGATCCAACAATGCCCTCCCCACCACGTGCAGACAGAGAGGCTCTGCACGCCGCACCCACAGCGTCCACGGCAGCCCAGGAGCAGAGGCAGGTGCAGGGCAGGCTGGAGGCAAGCGGGCAGCAGGCGGGGCGGGGCCTCCACTCACCGTCCACGTGCTTCCGGGACAGGTACTTGAGCGCCTCGTCCAGCAGGATGACAGGCAGGGAGATCTGCAGCACCACCACCCACTGGCGCCCGCTCAGTGGTGTCACCTGGAAAACGAGCTGGCGGGGCGGGGAAGGGAGGTTTGGCTGAAGGAAGCACTGACTGTCCCGTGCCCCGGCCGTCCGCCGGCCTTACCCCCCGGGACTCTGATGGACTCCTCGTGAGCACGCCTAAGAACCTCCTGGATGCAGCCTCCAAATCTTCGTCTACCCGGTTTCCTCAGCCTGAAGGCCCCCCGCCCTTGCCTGCTGGGCCAGCTCCCACCCATCCTGTGGGGAGGCGGAAGGATTCTGCCCAGGGAAGGTATTGTCCTTGCTCCCAGCCCAGCCTTGCGCGATCCCCTCAGCAAGAGGTTTTCCCCTCTCCGTCCCCCAAGTCTGGGAGCTCCTGACAGTGGGGCCATATCTGGAGGCGGTGGCTGGCCAGACCCCTCACCTCCCTCTCCTCCAGGTGGCTTTCATTGCAGGGGGGCCCGGACAGGCCCAGTGACCAGCCCGGGTCCCGTGATGTCCGGGGAGCAGGGCAGTGGGGCAGGCGGGGTGACTCACGGGCAGTGGCGGCACGAGCAGGATGAGGAAGTGCAGGGCCATGGACATGGCCACGGCCGCCAGCAGCCAGGGGTTCATCCAGGGTGGCATCCGCAGCAGTGACTGGTTCTCCGAGACGCTGCCAAGGCACAGGGCGCTCTCCTTAGGCCCTGCCGTGGGCACCCACCCCGTGGGAGGAGCCTGGCCACTTCTCCAGTGGCCCCCTTTCTCCCTCCCTCAGACCTAATCCTGGCCTCTCTATTTCTTCAGACCCTAGTCTCGGCCCTCTTTGTCCCCTAGACCCCAGTCCTGGTCCCCAGGGACTCTCAGAATCTCCCCGGGCCCCTCTGACCCTTACATCCCAATCCTGGTCCCAGGACCTTTGGATCCCAGTGTCGGACGCCCCAACCCCTAGACCCTAACCCTGGACCCTACTTGGCCCCAGACCTCAATCCTGGACCCTCTTGACCCATAGACTCCAGTCCTGGACCCTGCCCCTCAGACACCGATGCTGGAACCCCCAGCTCCAGGCCCTGCGCCCAGCCCACCTGTTGAGGGCATTGCACATTTCAATGGTCACGAGCACGGACAAGGCCATGGTGGTGGGAAAGCGGGACTCGAACACCTCACAGTCGATGCCGGCAAAGAGCGGGTTGTCCTCGGAGCACTTCAGGAAGTTCCTCTGAGGGCACCATGACGGGTCAGAGAGAGTGGCAAGTCAGGTGGGGCGCTGCTGGGTGGGAGGAGGGAAGCCTCACCCTGCCCTTGGCCCACGCCTGGGCACAACCAGCTCACAAAACGCTGCCATAGGGTGGGCCGGGGATCCCGGAAGGGGCTCAGGGTGGGGGGCGCTGCACCGTGCCAGGGAGAAGGAAGGCACAGAGTGGGACTGGAGCAGTGGGGCGGTGATCAGAGGGAGAACATGTGGCGTTAGCCTGGGGAGGCTGGCAGGACCCTGGAGACCACGGAATAAGGAAATGCGTGTGAAAATCAACCGACAAAACCATGTGTGAACGAATTTCACCTGTGTGGGACACAGGCCCCGATCACTGTTACTGAGATTCCGTTTACAGCCGGGCACAGGGGCTCACGCCTGTAATCCCAGCACTCTGGGAGGCCGAGGCAGGTGGATCACCTGAGGTCAGGAGTTTGAGACCAGCCTGTCCCACATGGTGAAACCCCGTCTCTACTAAAAATATAAAAACTAGCCAGGCGTGGTGGTGCGTGCCTGTAATCCCAGCTACTTGGGAGGCTGAGGCAGGAGAATTACTTGAACCCGGGAAGTGGAGGTTGCCGTGAACCGAGATCATGCCATTGTACTCCAGCCTGGGCAACAAGAGCGAAACTCTGTCTCAAAAACAAACAAAAAAGATTCCATTTACACCTCATACCTCACTCCATTTCTGCCACTGAAGAGACTAATGAATGGCAGGGGGCAGCCTTGACAGGCATCTTCTCTGTAATTAACAAGAAGCCGTTAGGGTCAATGAGGGAAGTCGCCTTTGCCCCTGCAAGCCCAGGGGCGTTTTCTTTCTGCTCACAAACCTTGTTCACAGAATCTGCTGCGATAAGAGGCTGAACTGAGGGCATCCGGGGAACTTGTCTTGTTCTTTCATAATACGGGGATGAGGGTGAATGTTTCCAACCGTTAACCGGCTTATTCTCCGAAAATACAGATCTGCTCCTGGGAGTCTAATCTGAACACAGAGATCTTTTCCATTAGAAACTGGGGCCATGTGCTGTGAACATAATCCTCAAAGAAAAGCCTGTAAAATGCCCGGCTGTCGGATCTACTGTCGGTCCCGTAAACACATCTGTTTTCGCACACTGCACAAATGCAGATAAGGCCACGCTGGGTATCTTTGCTTCTCTCTCATGCAGGAAGGAAAATAAGCGTGGCTAGATTTCTTATTTTAACAAAGAGATAAAGAATCTGATCATCTCTGAAATCAATGGTGGACGTTTCTCCAAAACTCAAGCTCCAGCCTTTGGAGCAAGTGCACGTTGTGCTGTTTTTGATTTTTGTTTCTGAGACAGGGTCTGACGCCCATCGCCCAGGCTGGAGGGCAAGGGCGCGATCTCAACTCAATGTAGCCTCGACTTCCTGGGCTCACGTGATTCTCCCACCTCAGCCTCCCAAGTAGCTGAGACTACAGGCCTGAGCCACCATGCCTGGGTAATTTTTGAATTTTTAGTAGAGACAGGGTTTGGCCATGTTGCCCAGGCTGCTCTGCTCTCAAACTCCTGGACTCAAGTGATCCATCCGCCTCGGCCTCCCGAAGTGCCGGTATTACAGGCGTGAGCTGCCGCGCCCGGCCTCATGTTTGTATTTGGTGTTGATCATAGAGAAGAGAAAATGTCCTGAACTTTGAACCTGACTCTACCCACCCAGTGACTTAGAGGCCCAAATCCTCCTGCCAACTGTGCCACTGCTGTCGGGTCCCACCCTGCCAGATCACCATGGCTTATGCATACATGTGCGCACACACACAGGGACACACACCTTGCACCCCGGCATGCGAATGCTTATACGCTTCCGCATCTACACACGGAAGAAAATACCAATGAGATCATGTCAGGACGTTTTGGTCAGTCGCGGTGGCTCACACCTGTAATCCCAGCACTTTGGGATTCCGAGGCAGGTGGATCACCTGAGGTCAGGAGTTCAAGACCAACCCAGCCAATATGGTGAAACCCTATCTCTACTAAAAATACAGAAGTTAGTTGGGCATGATGGCAGCTGCCTGTAATTCCAGCTACTCAGGAGGCTGAGGTGGAAGAATCGCTTGAACCCGGGAGGCGGAGGTTGCAATGAGCCAAGATCGCACCACTGCACTCCAGCCTGGGCGACAAAGCAAAACTCTGTCTCAAAAAAAAAAAAAGTGTCAATGGGTCTGTTGCTCTTGCCATAAATGAGTGGTGCAGACCTTCTGGATTTCGCCAGTGAGCACCTGCCACACACATCACAGGTCTCAGTTGCAGCCTCCGGAATTATTCATGAGAAGGTGCGCAGGGCTGGAACTTCAGCCTGGGTTCCAGTGATCCACCCGCCTCGGCACATCAGAAAACCCTGGGGGGCCCCATTTCTACAGGTGAGGCCACTGCTCCCCTTCGCCTGCCTGGTTCCTATTCCCTGCATCCTGCAAGGTCCCCCACCTTTTTATTTTTGTTTTTGAGACTGAGTCTTGCTCTATCGCCCAGGCTGGAGTGCACTGGTTCGATCTCAGCTCACTGCAACCTCTGCCTCTCAGGTTCAAGCGATTCTCCACCGCAGCCTCCCAAGCAGCTGGGATTACAGGCGCCTGTCACCGTGCCTGGCTAATTTTTGTATTTTTAGTAGAGACAGGGTTTCACCCTGTTGGCCAGGCTGGTCTCAAACTCCTGACCTCGAGTGATCCACCTGCCTTCGCCTCCCAAAGTGCTGGGATTACAGGTGTGAGCCACTGCACCCAGCCTCCTTTGGGTTTTATTAACTTAATTGATATTTACATAGCTCTTATGCAACAGATGTCATTTTAAACATTTTATAAGTATTAACTCAGTTCATCCTCTGGGTAGCCCTATATGGCAGGAAATATTACCATCCATTTAAGGGATAAGAAAACCAAGGCACAGAGAGGTTAAGAAGACTGCCCAAAGTCACACAGCTAGCATGTGGTGGAACTCAGTTATGAGCCTGGAACACTTGGGTGCCCCCGTTCTGAGCCACTCTGCTGCCCGTCAGCAGCTTCCTCCTAGAACCATGGAGCTCTGGACCCCCCCGAAATTCCAACTGCAACTCAAGTTCAAAGTTCTACTTTGGGTCTAAGCCTTGGCGGCCTCTGACTCACCACCTGCTTTTTCTCCATCAAATACCTCCCCCCTTGAAGCACCCTGTTTCCATGGCCCTCTCCCCACTAGACTGAAAGCTCTTTGCCAAGACTTGGCCTGCTCAGTCACTGCCACATTCCTAGTAATTTGTGTCAAGCACACAGTCAGTTCTTTTATTATTATTATTATTATTATTATTGAGATGGAGTCTCGCTGTGTCTCCAGGCTGGAGTGCAGTGGCACGATCTCGGCTCACTGCAACCTCCTCCCGGGTTCAAGCGATTCTCCCGTCTCAGCCTCTCAAGTAACTGGGACTACAGGCGCACACCACCATGCCCAGCTAATTTTTGTATTTTTAGTAGAGACGGGGTTTCGACATGTTGGTCAGGCTGGTCTCAAACTCCTGGCCTCAGGTGATCCACCTGCCTCGGCCTCCCGATGTGCTGGGATTAATTACAGGCATGAGCTACAGTGCTGGCCCTGTGTTCTTTTATTTTTAGAGACAGGGTCTTGCTCTGTCACTGAGGCTGAAGTGCCGTGGTGCAATCGAGGCTCACTTCAGCTGCGACCTCCTGGGCTCAACTGATCCTCCCACCTCAGCCTCCTTAGTAGCTAGGAGGGACTACAGGCACACATCACTGCACTTAATTTTTATTTTTTATTTTTTGGTAGAGATGGGGTCTCACTATGTTGCTCAGGCTGATCTCAAACTCCTGGGCTCAAGTGATCCGCCTACCTTGGCCTCCCAAAGCACTAGGATTACAGGCATGAGCTACCGTGCCCAGCCTCCCCTCCATTCTTTTTTTTTTTTTTTTTTTCTTGAGACAGAGTCTCGCTCAGTCTCCCAGGCTGGAGTGCAGTGGTGTGACCTTGGCTCACTTCAACTGCCGCCTCCCAGGTTCATGTGCCTCAGCCTCTTGAGTAGCTAGGACATAGGTACGTGCCACTACGCCCAGCTAATTTTTGTATTTTTAGTAGAGACAGGGTTTCAGGATGTTGGTCAGGCTGGTCTTGAAGTCCTGATCTCAGGTGATCCACCCGCCTCGGCCTCCCAAAGTGCTGGGATGACAGGCATGAGTTCCCGTGCCCGGCCATCCCCTCCATTCTTGATCTCCTCAGTTTGACCCTCTGCCTAAAGTCCCATCATTTAGGGGCTCATTCCTCTGGAGCCTCAACATTTTAGGGTTTCCCTGATAAAGGTAAGATAGGTCTGGCAGTCAGGCCCCTTGCCCCTCCTAACTGACTGGGATGGGGAGCAGCCTGTTGGCTTTGGAGGCTGTGCTGGTGTTTCTGGGTTTCCAGTGGGCTGTGAACGTGGCTCCCTGGGTGGGGATGTCTACGCGTGTATAGTGAGTGGGGAAGGACGCTGCAGGCCACCCAGCAGCTCTGGAAGTTCAACAGGCTCCCTGGCCATCCCTTGCTCCTTGCTCACCAGCTGGTAGAAGTTGACGTGAGGTCCCTCCGCATCATACAGGAACCACCAGGTGGCGGCAGCCACTGTGGCCAGGCCTACATACACTGCGGGGAGGGGGAGGAGACGGGCTGTAGAGAACGGGGTGGTGTCTGGCATCCGTTTCCCCGCCTCCTGATTTCCTGAATTCCCAGCGGGAGCCACCCTTTTCCTCTCTAAGCCATGTGGTTTGCAGGCACCTACCCTCGAGGCCCATGCTGGGCCCTGGCTGGTCAATCAGCATCCACCATACCCTTGGCTACAGTGACTGGAGATTATCAGGTGACACAAGGTGGCCGATGACAACAGGCCTGAGGCTTTTTTTTTTTTGAGATGGAGTCTTGCTCTGTTGCCCAGGCTGGAGTGCAATGGCGCCATCTCGGCTCACTGCAACCTCCGTCTCCAGGGTTCAAGCAATTCTCCTGCCTCAGCCTCTCTAGTAGCTGGGACTACAGGCGCCTGCCATCATGCCTGGCTAATTATTGTATTTTTAGTAGAGACAGGGTTTCACCATGTTGGCCAGGCTGGTCTCCAACTCCTGACCCCAAGTGATCCACCCACCTTGGCCTCCCAAAGTGCTGGGGTTACAGGCATGAGCCACCACACCCAGCCAGTATACCAGGGAGCAGTATGACAAAAAGCTCTCTCTTCTGAATTTGGGGTTGTAACGGAGTGAGCATGAGGGCAGGAGCTGCAGCAGCCATTCTGCCACCATGAGGCTCACGGGCCTGAGAATGAAGCTGAGGCAGAGCCAGTGACACAGAGACCCAGATCCAGCCACGCCTGAGGTGGGTATGCTCTGGTCTTTTCGGTTCCATGAGCCCATGCAGTTTCTACTGGCCCAGCCAGGCTGAGGCACACTGTCGCGGCTTGCAAGCCTGATACTAGGCTTTCAGGAAGCTTAGGAATTGCACGGAGCGCTCAGCCCACTCACCTCCAATAGCCAGGTACCGGAAGAAGAGCCAGCCACTGATGAGGGCCTCTCGGGGGTTCCGGGGCAGCTTCTCCATGATGTCCAGGTCTGGCGGGTTGAAGCCCAACGCCGTGGCAGGCAGGCCGTCTGTCACCAGGTTTACCCAGAGCAGCTGCACAGGGATCAGGGCTTCAGGCAGGCCCAGAATTGCCGTGAGGAAGATGCTGGAACAGAGTCATGGGCTCTAGCCCCCGGAAAGCCCGGCGTCCACCAGATAGAGGCTCCAGCTCTTGCTCAGACCCGAGGCTGGGAGCTCACCCACTGTCTCCACAGTGGCCCCTCTTCCCTCCGCTAGCTCTGATGTAAAGGGCGTGTGTACACGGCTCTGCCTCAGGCCTGACCAGCCCTGCCTTCCCCAGTCTCAGCTCTGGATCCTGGACATATCTGCTCTTTTTTTTTTTGAGACAGAGTCTTGCTCTGTCGCCCAGGCTGGAGTGCAGTGGTGTGATCTTGGCTCACTGTATCTTCTGCCTCCCAGGTTCAAGCGATTCTCCTGCCTCAGCCTCCTGAGTAGCTGGGATTACAGGTGCCTGCCACTGTGCTTGGCTAATTTTTATATTTTTAGTAGAGACAGGTTTCACCATGTTGGCCAGGATAGTCTCGTTCTCCTGACCTCGTGGTCTGCCTGCCTCGGCCTCCCAAAGTGCTGAGATGACAGGCGTGAGCCACCGTGCCCGGCCCCATATCTGCTCTTTAGATCTAGCAGAGGCCAAGTACACACACACACACACACACACACACACACAGACACACGTGCGCGAAAAAGGCATGCCAAAGCATCAGACGTGCAAAAACCTAGCACGTGCCACACAATCCTGCAAACACAAACACCTACACGTCTGCCCTGAGGTGCAGAGATGCAGAATTCATACCTGTCCAGCAGCACACATGCTCACCAATCCCCACACGCATCCTCACACGTGAGTACGAGTGTGTGCACAGTCACACACCGGCACAAACTCTTCTGCTCGTACTCAGGCTCAAAATGCACAAGAGCACACACGCATACATACACATGTCACACACACCTCACTCAGGCACTCACGCCTGTGCACACAAATACACATTCACACACGGACACACACATTCCTGCCTAAAGGGGGGTTTCTCTCATCTTGCTAATCTAAAAGTGGAAGTTCACGGCTGGAGGGCTGAGAGGCGGCTCTTCAGGCTCCTCCTGGGTGCTGGGGTGACCATGATCCGTAGGTCATCAGGGCCTCTGGGGAATGACCAGATGCCCTCTCCCCTGTCCACTCCAAGGTGGGACCCTGGGAGGCTCCAGCCAGGGCAATGCACAGGTCCCTCCATCCCTGCAACCCCGTCCCAGGAATGGGCATTTTCCCGGTCTCGGGAGCAGAGCGGATGGAACAGGCTGCGAGGGGGAAATCCCCGGCCTCACCAGACGACCTCGCCAACGTTGGAGGAGATGAGGTAGCGGATGAACTGCTTCATGTTGCTGTAGATGGCCCGGCCCTCCTCCACCGCAGCCACGATGGAGGCGAAGTTGTCATCCGACAGCACCATCTCTGCTGCCGACTTGGCCACGGCAGTACCTGAACCCATGGCGATGCCGATCTCTGCCTTCTTCAGGGCTGGAGCGTCGTTCACGCCATCACCGGTCTGTGGGCCAGGTCAGGTGGGGTTGTGCCTGAGAAACTCCCCTCCCAACTCCCCCTCTCTTCTCAACTCAGCCCCTCCCCGCTCTTAGGGGATGTCCTGGAGGAAGCAGACAGCTGGACAGGACACGTGGTGGGTTCTAGAATTAACTTAGAAATCAGGCTGAGGATGGGGCTAAGGGGAAGGCAAGGGGAGCAGACGAGGACAAAGTTGGCGAGAATATCGAGCACAAGGTCAGGGAAGACAATGAGGTGGGGGTGGCACACACCTGTGATCCCAGCACTTAGGGAGGGGGAGGCGGGCGGACCACGAGGTCAGGAGATCGAGACCATCCTGGCCAACATGGTGACAACCCGTCTCTACTAAAAATACAAAAATTAGCTGGGTGTGGTGGTGGGCACTTGTAAGCCCAGCTACTCAGGAGGTTGAGGCAGGAGAGTCACTTGAACCCGGGAGTTGGAGGTTGCAGTGAGCCGAGATGGCGCTATGGCACTCCAGCCTGGTAACAGAGCAAGACTCCATCTCAAAAAAAAAAAAGAAAAAAGTTGAAGGTCAGGTCAAAGTCAGAGGCCAAGTCCAGGACCATATGAGGAGTGATGTCAAGTGGTATTAAGTCTGGAGTCGCATTCAAGGTCAAGATTGAAGGCCAGGTCAAAGTTGAGGTCAACATAAAGTATTACACTGGGGTGGGGTGGCGTCAAGGTCAGTGCTGAGAATCGGGTCTTGGTCCAGGTCAGGACTGAAATCCATATCAGAGTTAAGCTCAAAGTAAACAGTTAGGTCAGGCTGGGTGTGGAGACCCATACTTGCAATCCTAGTACTTTGGGAGGCCAAGGCAGGAGGATTGCTTGAGTCCAGGAGTTCAAGACTAGCCTGGGTGACATAGGGAGACCCCATCATTACAAAAAGTTAAAAAATTGGGCAGCATGGTGGTGCGTGTCTATAGTCTCAGCTCAGGAGACTGAAGTGGGAGGATCCCCTGAGCCATGACTGCGCCACTGCACTCCAGCCCGGGCAACGGAGTGAGACCTCATCACACACACACACAAATAATTAGATTAAGATGAGTGTCAACAGCAAGGTCAGGGGCAAAGTCAGCATAGCGGTCAGAGATGGATCAAGAACCAGGTCGCAGCTTCAGTCAAGGCTGGCGTGCAGATCAAGGCTGGGCCATGGGTCAGGGTTAAGGTCAAGGAAAAGGACTGGGTGAGGCTGGAGGTCAGCGTTCTGGGCACCTGGGCCAGAGGAACACTATTTAAATCTCTCTTTGTATTTGAATTTTTTGGTAATAAGAGGTTAGAAGGCTGGGCACGGTGGCTCACGCCTGTAATCCCACCACTTGGGAGGCCAAAGTGGGAGGATCACAAGGTCAAAAAATTGAGACCAGCCTGGCCAACACGGTGAAACCCTGTCTCTACTAAAAAAAAAAATTACAAAATTAGCTGGGTGTGGTGGTGAGTGCCTGTAAGCCCAGCTGCTCAGGAGGCTGAGGCAGGAGAATCGCTTGAACCCAGGAGGCAGAGCCAAGATCGTGCTACTGCACTCCAGCCTGGGCCACGGAGCAAGACTCTGTCTCAATAAATAAATAAATAAGATCCTAACAAGGCGTTAGGAAAGCTAAGCATGAGGCTGAGGGGAGCACTGCCCAGCTTGCTCTTTCTGCGCCCTGTGGCCCCGCTCGTCAGCCTCTCCCGGGCTCCAGGCTGTGCCCTCACCATGGCGGTGATCTCGTTAAAGGACTGCAGGTTCTCCACGATGCGGGACTTGTGTGTGGGCTCCACGCGGGCGAAGCAGCGGGCGGTGCGGCAGGCATGGCGCTGCTGCTCGGGGCTGAGGTCATCAAACTCGCGGCCTGTGTAGGCCTTGCCCGCCACGTCCTCCGTGTCCCCAAAGATGCCGAGCCTGCGGCAGATGGCCACGGCAGTGCCTTTGTTATCCCCGGTGATCATGACCACGCGGATGCCCGCCTGGCGGCAGCGTGCAATGCAGCCAGCCACCTCAGGCCTCGGCGGGTCCAGCATGCCCACGCAGCCCACGAAGGTCAGGTTCGTCTGTAGGAAGGAGACAGATTCATGCGGGGCCGGAGCCCATCCCTGACCTGCCATCTGCCCAGCTGCTGCAGGGAGGATCGGCCCCACACCCACCTCGTACTGCACAAACTTGCTGCAGTCGTCCAGCTCCATGTCGTCCTTCCTTGGGGGCACGTCCCGGGTGGCCAGCGCGAGGCAGCGCAGCGTGTCTGAGCCGGAGCCCCAATCCCGGATCTTTGCTAGGATCTGCTCCCTGGAGGTGGGGGTCAGGGGAGCTGTGCGGCTGCCCACTCGGACTGAGCTACAGCGCTCAATCACACTCTCAGGAGCCCCCTGCGAGACGGGGAGCGGGAGAGGAGGCAGCACATCAGTCAGGGCCCCTACCCTCCCTCCTGCCCAAACTCAGGAAACTAGACCCAGATAAGGGGAAAGGCTACCCAGCGCTACAGGCGCAAGGCAGGGACCAGAATCCATTCTTTGAAAGTTCAGAGGGCCGGGCGCGGTGGCTCAAGCCTGTAATCCCAGCACTTTGGGAGGCCGAGGCGGGTGGATCACGAGGTCAAGAGATCGAGACCATCTTGGTCAACATGGTGAAACCCCGTCTCTACTAATACAAAAAATTAGCTGGGCACGGTGGCGCGTGCCTGTAATCCCAGCTACTCAGGAGGCTGAGGCAGGAGAATTGCCTGAACCCAGGAGGCGGAGATTGCAGTGAGCCGAGATCGCGCCATTGCGCTCCAGCCTGAGTATCAAGAGCGAAACTCCGTCTCAAAAAAAAAACAAAACAAAAACAAAAAAAATAATAATAATAAATAAATAAATAAAGTAAATTCAGCGTGAGAACCAAGTGGGCGCCCCTGTGAGACAATCTAAAGGGAACAGGGGTGGGGAGGGTGCTGGGGTAGGTGCAGCCACCAACCAAGCAAAGCCCTCCCCGGCCAGCCCATAGGGGTAGGGGAGGGCTTGGCTTAGTTCCGCTTTGCAGGTGGGATGGGAATTTCGTCCCTGCCGGCCAGGCCTCCCTGGTGCTACTCCGGTTCCAATTGGGTAGGAGCCTCAGCAGCAGGGAGGCGGGCTGAGCCCTGCCGGGGACCAGAAACAGAGCCGCACACGGGGTGTGGCAGGGCACAGTGCTGGGAAGGAGGTCCGGGGGTGACAGGCCTCTCAGTGGCCTCAGGTCTCACCCCAGACCTCACCCCGGGCCTAGTAACAGCCTCTCAAGCTCCTTCAATGGCTTCTCCTGCTCCTAGAAGGTCACCCAGACACTAACTTTTCAAAGTGGCCGGAGCTCCCAGCACAGAAGCCGTTTCATTTCAAAAGGGGCTAACAGCTCCCGTGCAGGGTGAAGCTCGAGCTGTGTGTCCCGCTTCGGGTCTGGGAGCAGCAACGGGAGATGCCGTAGACGGTGATGTGCACAGGGGCTGATTCCTTTCCCTCCCTGGGACTCAGTTTCCAAAACACGGAACATCAAGGGTATGCCACCGGTTAGAGGCAAAAGGGGCTCCTGAGAACTTCTAACCCAACCCTGCCATTCGCAGGGAGACGGACCCACAGAGGAGTTTGGATGGCCAGGTTCCCCTGGGTGTGCAGGGGCGCAGGCCGGACGGGCAGCCCCACCTTCACAAACATCTTGCTGCCCTGGCCGGCAGCGTGGGGGCGGGTGGGCGTGCAGTACACCGACATGGACTTCCGGTCTCGGGAGAACTCCAGGGTGAACTCCTTCCGCACCAGCTGCTTGATGACCTGCGGGTCCAGGCAGGTCAGGACAGGAAGGACAGAGCCAGCAACCCTCGCCTGCTCTCCCACCAACTGCCTGGCCCCCAGAAGGCCTCTTGCCGTCTGTGGGGTATACTCCTCTGACCCTGCCATTCAAGGCCCCCACTTTCCTCTCCAGCCCCAGAAATGGCAGTCAGCTGCCATTCCCTGACCATGCTGTGTGCAGCCCAACTCCAAACCCTTGTCCACACTCAGCCTTCTCCCCGCTTTGCTCCCTAGTCAAGTCTTACTAGGGTTTAGACGTCCTTCCTCCTCCCAGAAGCCTCCCAAGACTTCAGTGTCAACCGGGTGCAGTGGCTCATGCCTGTAATCTCAGTGATCTGGGATGCTGAGGTGGGCGGATCACCTGAGGTCAGGAGTTTGAGACCAGCCTAGCCAACAGAGTGAAACCCCGTCTCTACTGAAAATACAAAAATTAGCCAGGCATGGTGGCGCATGCCTGTAATCCCAGCTACTAGGGAGGCTGAGGCAGGAGAATTGCTTGAACCCGGGAGGCGGAGGCTGTGGTGAGCTGAGATCGCGCCATTGCACTCCAGCCTGGGCAATAAGAGTGAAATTCTGTCTTTGTTAGTTTTTCATGTGTAATATATTACACATTTATCTTTGGGGACATGCTTTCATTAAAAAAGAAAAGCCTTCGGTGTCCTCTCTGCCTTCTCCAGATGTCCCAGAAGCCCCACCCCCGCTCACCACATTGCAGGCACCAGCTCGCTCCACCCGGGACAGGGCCTGCAGGTCGGTGTCGAACACGTTCATCTTCTCCACCAGGCAAGTCAGAGCCGTCTCTGTGGCCTCTCCCACCTTCTCGTACACACCCTTGGCCTGGCCAGGATGGTGGGATAGGGAGTGAGGGGCAGGCCGCCTCCAGCCAGCATCCCCAGCCTCACTCACTCCTTGCCCCGGACGCTGCCTTTGCTGGAGTTCTGTGTAACCTCCTGTGCGCAGGCCTGTGAGTCCTTCCCAGCCTGGCCGCCCTGGGGCCGGGGTGGTGTCTGACACTGACATCCAGCCTCCCACCCCGCATCGACGGCCACACACCCTCCCTGACCTCTGCCTGCATCTCTGTCCACTTTCTGCCAGCCTCCTTCGGGTGTCTGCTGTCTGGGCCTGCTCCCGCCCTCCCACCTGCTCTCCCTGGGACCACGAGCCTCCTGCCTCCAGCTCCACATGCTCATGACTGCCTGTGCACACTCTGCCAAGATTCCTTGCTGAGCCCCAAGCCCACATGTCCAACTGCTGCCTGCTGGTCCAACCGCTGCCTGCTGAACCTTGTTCCCTGGGGGCCTCTCAAGCCACCTCTCCCACTCCCTGTAATTGCCACTCCAGTCACAGCCCCAGCCTGGACAGCAACCAGGAGCCACCTTGGCCCCCTCCCTCTCTCTTTCACCTAACCAGTCACTGAGCCCCAGGATTCTCGGCTCCTAAATGTCGCTGACCCATGCCTTCTCCCCTCTCCCTGAGGCTCCAGCCAGGGCTCAGCTGGCATCTCTCTGGCCTAAATGACCACACAGCCCTCCCTGGTTCCAGTCCTGTCTGTCTGTCCTCCACACAGAAGCCTCAGTGATCTAAATGCACATCTGACCGTGTCACTCTACTACTCAAGTGGTGTTCTACTGCCCCCAGCTTGGCCTTGGAGCGGACTGGGCCTGGCCAAGGACCTCTCCTTGAGCAGGCACATCCTGCCGCATGCCCCATTCCACTGCTGCAGTCACGTGAACGGCGGTCAATGCCGAAGTCACAGAGGCTTTAACTGAATGTGGGCCTTTTGCGGGCTGTGTCTTCTGCCTGGCTGGAGTGCAGTGGCATGATCTCTGCTCACTGCAACCTCAGCTCCCGGGTTCAAGTGATTCTCCTGCCTCAGCATCTCTAGTAGCTGGGATTACAGGTGAGCGACAGCACGCCTGACTAATTTTTAAATTTTTATTTTTAGTAGAGATGGGTTTCACCATGTTGGTTAGGCTCGTTTCGAACTGCTGACCTCTTGATCCGACCGCCTCGGCCTCCTCAAGTGCTGGGATTACCGGCACGAGCCAATGCGCTCGGCTGCTTTAAACACGTTCTTGGTCCTGTTCCCCAAGTCTCTCCCTCCCACCAGGTATCCCCAGCCCTTCAGCTCCTTCCATGGCAGTCCCCAACAGCCCAGGAGCCCCAGAGGGAGGGTTCTAAAGCCTGTCTGAAGAAAGGGAGGGTCAGCAGAGAGGGGTACGCCGGGGTTACCGTGCTCCCTGGGTGTGGCACTCCTAGGGGGCAAGGGCCGCCAACCCTGGGAGCTTTGAGGCTGGGAAAAGGGTCTGTCCGGGTCTCCTGGATACTAGAGAGGTCATGAAAGGGAGTGGGGCCCACCTCGTTGTAGTCCAGCGCCGAGTCGTTGCACAGGGCGCAGATGGTCGCCAGCTCCACCAGCCCGTCGAACTGGCTGCAGCGCACCGGCCGCTCCCCCTGCCGCCTGCGGAGCCGGAGGGGTCGCAATGGGGACATTGGCCCCGCCCCAGGGAGGGGCTCCGCTTCTTGGCCCCGCTCCCGGGGGCCTCCCACGGACACCTCGGCCCCGCCCCGCGAGGCCCCGCCCCCAGGTCGCCCCGCCCACCCGTACCCTGGCCCCGAACTCACACTTCGCCCTCGGGGGTATACGTGGTACCCGAGATGGTGAACTCGTGCAAAAGGCAGGAGCCCGCTTCGGCCTCGGCTACCACGAACATCTGGGGAGCGCAGGGGCGTGCTCAGGCTGGCGAGGTCGCCTCCCTCCTTCCTGGGCGGCCAGTGTGAATAAAGCCTGACCCCTGGGTGGGGTCCTCCAGGCCCCCTGCCCCACTAAGAGCCAAATCGGCCTGGGCGTCCCCCCCCACCGGGAGGGAAACAGAAGGCAGGGTCCAGGCTCGGGTGGGGACTGTCTGCTCTGCCCAGGTGTGTCCCACTCCGGTTTGTCCAAATGTCCTGGGCTTCTGAGGGATTTATGGCAGATTCTTCCAATCCCTGGGGGCAGCTGCCAGCTTGAGGGAGGCCTGAGCTAGGCAGAAAGCCTGCCCATCTCACTGTGTGACCCCTGGCCCAACAGCTGAGCCCTCGTTTTTCCCCCGGTAACATGGAATCACCCCTCTTTTGCCTTCAAGAATATGAGTTCCTGGCCTTCAGGGGAGGAAACCAACAGGCTGCTCTGAGGCACAGACCCCTCTAGCCCAGAGATGTCAGAGAGTGAGCCCCTGACACAGGCCTGCTGGTCACCCAGCCCCTACCTGTGCACCTCAGGGACAGGGGCTTACTGGGCCCAGGGCGCCTATTTCTCTGTCTCTTTGGCCAGCTCAGCTGGGGAGATGGTTCTTGTTTCTGGACATGACTTTGCTGCACATTCTCAAGCAAATGGCCAGCCCAGCGCCCAGGAGATACATAATCAATGTCCCTTCCTTCCCGCTCTCTTCCCTGCTCCTGCGGCAGTCCCCCAGCAAGCACAGCCCAGCATCCAGCACATGAGGCCTCTACAACTTCCCCACACAGCACTTTAAAAATCTTTATTAGGGCTGAGTGCTGTGACTCAGGCCTGTAATGCCTGCACTTCGGGAGGCCAAGAAGAGCGGATCACGAAGTCAAGAGATCGAGACTATCCTCACCAACATGGTGAAACCTATCTCTACTAAAAATACAAAAATTAGCCGGGCATGGTGGCGTGTGCCTGTAATCCCAGTTACTCAGAAGGCTGAGGCAGGAGAATCGCTTGAACTGGGGAGGCAGAGGTTGCAGTGAGCCAAGATCGTGCCACTGAACTCCAGCCTGCAGACAGAGCAAGACTGTCTCAAAAAAAGAAAAAAATCTTAATTAGGGCTGGGCATGGTAGCTCAGGCCTGTAATCCCTGCACTTTGGGAGGCCAAGGCGGGTGGATCACCTGAGGTCAGGAGTTACCGACCAGCCTGGCCAACATGGTGAAACCCTGTCTCTACTAAAATACAAAAATTAGCAGGGTGTGGTGGCGCACGCTTGTAGTCCCAGCTACTTGGGAGGCTGAGGTAGGAGAATTGCTTGAACCCAGGAGGCAGAGGTTACAATGAGCTCAGATCGTGCCACTGCACTCCAGCCTGGACAACAGAATGAGACTCTGTCTCAAAAAAAAAAAATCATTACTAGTCAAGAAATACTCTGTTTAAATAAAACCCTACCAGGGCTTTTAGCAGGACAGTAAAGCTCGTTAGCACCCTCCCCTACAACAGCCTCTGATGGGCTCCTAGAGGGCCTTAGAGTCTCAGAATACAGAGCCTGGGTTTCCAAGACCAGTGGGCAGATGTGGAAGAAGGGGTGACAGAGGGGCCATGGGGGACCTGGAAGGGTGGAGAACCCCTAGCCTTTTACCATCTCCACACCCACCCACCTGCTGGGTCAGGAGGAGCCTTCTGCCCCATGGGCCTGCTGAAGTCTCAGCAAGAATCCCTTGGCCATGTGGGCAGCGGGCCCAGGATATGGGATCAAGTGCCCGGGAATGAATAATTCCTGCCCTGGCCCTTCCCGGGTTACCGGAGCTGGCTTATCTGGTGACAGGCGTGGACTGCACAGAGTCGTGATGGGGAAGGATGGAACCCGGGTCTGGGCCAGCATGGTGCCTACGCCGAGGCTGAACTTGAGCCTCTCCTGCACCCTTTATGGTTACCTAGCAGGGCTCACACAGCCAGGCTTCTGATGAGACTGAGGTTCACACACTGTCAGCAACCTGGCCAGGGCCCCACAGTGACGCACAGGCCTCAGTGACATGTGGCCACCAGCCATTGTTTGCGATAGCCTCCCTGTCATCTCATGGAAACCTGGACCTGCTCTGTGCCAAGGGAGAGCCCGCAGGTTCCCTCCTCCATCCCTCACCGAAACGGAGAGACCCAGAGAGGGAGCCCAGCCTGCCAGTGATGCACAGCAACACCAAGCTGGCCGTCACTCACCCGGCAGACAGACATCTGATTGGTGGTGAGCGTGCCCGTCTTATCAGAGCAGATGACTGAGGTGCAGCCCAGGGTCTCCACAGAGGGCAGGCTTCGCACGATGGCATTCTTGCGTGCCATGCGCCGCGTGCCCAGTGCCAGGCAGGTAGTGATGACAGCCGGGAGGCCCTCGGGTATGGCGGCCACGGCCAGGGCCACGGCGATCTTGAAGTAATAGACAGCGCCGCGCAGCCAGGAGCCACCGTGGGCCGGGTCAGCAAAGTGGCCGATGTTGATGACCCACACGGCCACGCAGATCACGGAGATGGCATGGGACAGCTGCCGCCCAAACTCATCCAGCTTGCGCTGCAGTGGCGTCCGCTCGGGCTCCACTGCCGCCATCTGGCTCCGGATCTTGCCCAGCTCCGTGTGCAGGCCCGTGGCCACTGCCACACCCACTGCTTTGCCTGATGCGATATTGGTGCCCTGGGCCAAGGGAGAGATGAGGAAAAAGGTGCTTAGCGGCCAACCAGGGGCCCAGGACCCCTGACTCCTTCAGGCTGGAGTAAGCCACTTACCCTTCTGCCTGGCTTGCTTTTTCTGGGTGTCACTAGTGCTTCCAGACTTCTGTAGCTATGTTATGTATAGGGTAACTGCTGCCTTCCCATGATAGTGTCAACTCTAAGAAGGCAGAGATTGGCCGGGCACGGTGGCTCACGCCTGTAATCCCAGCACTTTGGGAGGCCGAGGTGGGCGAATCACCTGAGGTCAGGAGTTCGAGACCAGCCTGACCAACGTGGTGAAACCCTGTCTCTACTAAAAATACAAAAATTAGCCGGGCGTGGTGGTGTGTGCCTGTAATCCCAGCTACTCAGGCCGCTGAGGCGGAAGAATCACTTGAACCCCGGAGGCGGAGGTTGCAGTGAGCCACGATTGCTCCACTGCACTCCAGTCTGGGTGACAGAGTGAGACTCTGTTTCAAAAAAGAAGAGTTCTGGGTGAGTTTCCCTTTTTGATCCCTCTTCACTTCCAGGAAGTTTTCTATCCCCTTATAACTTGGTGGCCTGGGCCATTGTCTCACTGGCCTGACCCTTCCTTGTGGCCCCAAATGCTCCTTGCTGGTCTCAGGCTGTTACTGAGCAGCTGTGAGTATCACTTGCTAACTTTCTCTGAAGCCACAGAGGCAGGTCTCTCCCACCAAAGCTCAACCCATCGTGTTCCCCGAGAAGAGCCGGGTCCACCGTGCACCATGCCTTGTGGGTCAGTTTTCCTATCAGAGAGGGGACTGTTCCCACCATCTTCCACCACTTTGGCAGACCTCTTTCCTCTAGAGGATTTCTGCTGGGTGATTATAGGGAAGCTCTGCCCTTCCAGGAGAAAGCAGGGTCTCCCAGCAGATAAGCTCTAGAGCCAGGATGTCTGCGTTCGCCCCAGCTCTGCCACTCACTGGCTGTGTGACCTTGGGCAACTTTGCTGAAAAATATACGTAACAAGGATAACAAGAGTACTTGTTTCAAATATTTGGTGTGAGGACTAAATTAACTAATATGTGTAAAGGGCTTAGAACAGCGCCAGGCATGTCGCCCCCAGTAAACACAAGCTATGATTATTACTATAAACTTGCATGTATTGTCAAGCATTGATGAGGTTCTGCCCTGTAGGACTTTAGCTGATTAATCCTAATGTCGGGCCAGGCACGGTGGCTCACGCCTCTAATCCTAGCACTTGGGGAGGCTGAGGCAGGCAGATCACAAGGTCAGGAGTTTGAGACCAGCCTGACCAACATGGTGAAACCCCGTCTGTACTAAAAACACAAAAATTGGCTGGGCGTGGTGGTGCATGCCTGTAATCCCAGCTACTCAGGAGGCTCAGGCAGGAGAATCACTTGAACCCAAGAGGCTGAGGCTGCAGTGAGCCGAGATTACACCACTGTACTCCAGCCTGGGTGACAAAGCAAGACTCTGTCTTTAAAAAAAAAAATTAGCTGGGCATGATGGCGTGCGCTTATAGTCCCAGCTACTTGGGAGGCTGAGGTACAAGAGTAGCTTGAACCTGGGAAGCAGGGGTTGCAGGAAGCCAAGATTGTGCCACTGCACTCCAACCCGGGCGACAGGGCCAGAAAAAAAAGAGTAATAATGTTATTTTTACCATTGTCTGGGCAAAGGCCCCAGACGTTTCAGGGACTTACAGAAAACAGCATGTTCTTCTTGTCCTGGTTCACAGCTCGGGGGTCTGGGATGGCCTCTGTGTGCTTGGTCACCGACACAGATTCACCTGTGTAGAGATGAGAAGCCTCACATGGAGACACGCCCATCCCCTGGTCCCGACCCACGAGGTCCCAGCCTCCGGGGGGCCTCACCCGTCAGGATGGACTGGTCCACTCTCAGCGTGGTAGACTTGATCTCGATGAGGCGGAGATCGGCGGGCACCTTGTCCCCCACTGTGCACAGAGAATGGCTTGGCTGAGGGTGGCTTTGGGCACCACTGGCTGGGAAAAGCCAGAAGGGTTCCCAGGACTGAAGGCCGGGGCTGGGCGCTGGGTGCCTGAGCTGCGGTAGCTCTGGTGGACCCCTGTCCCTCTGGCCCACAGTCTTATCTGTCCAACGGGGTTTTGGACAAAGTACTTTGGAGGGATCTGACGGCTACCCCCTCTGTATAAACAGCCAGAATGACGGAGGCACAGAGACCGATGGGGCTCCCAGGCTCACATAATAAAAGCAGGAAGTCCCTATGGGAGGCTGAGGCAGGAGGATTGCTTGAACCCGGGAGGCTGGAGGTTGCAGTGAGCCGAGATCCTCCCACTGCACACTAGTCTGGGTGACAGATCGGGACTCCATCTCAAAAAAATAAATAAATAAAAATAAAATAAAATTAAAGGAGGAGGCCCCTAGGGGAGGCTGAGGCAGGAAGATCACTTGAACCTGGGAGGCGGGAGGTTGCAGTGAGCCAAGATTGTGCCACTGCACTCCAGTGTGGGGGACAGAGCGGGACTCCGTCTCAAAAATAAAAGAAAATAGAATAAAAGGAGGAGGCCCCGGCATACCCGCCACTTCTACAATGTCCCCTGGGACGATGTCGCGGGCGCGGATCCTCTGCACGCCCTTGCGGTCCGAGCGGATCACCTTGCCCATGTCAGGCTCGTACTCCTTCAGGGCTTCGATGGCACTCTCGGCGTTGCGTTCCTGCAGGGCAGAAGGCAGGCGGGCGGTCTGTCCCTGCTGCCCACCCCCCCGCAGGCCACCCCCTTAGACCGACTCCCTGGGGCCTGGGATGGAGCCAGAAGCAGAAGGGCCTGCAGTTCTCCGGCACCAGGTGGGGGCACTCCTAGTGGCTGGGAGACCCCTGGCCCGGTCCCGTCCCGTCCCGAGCGCCTCCCACCTGCCACACGCCCACGATGGCATTGGCCACGAGGATCAGCATGATGACCAGGGGCTCCACGAAGGCGGTCGTGGTCTCCTCGCCCTCCTCAAACCAGGCCAGGACCTGCAGGGTCACAGCGGGTGAGCTTGGGCCCTGCTGCGGGCCGGGGTCTGTTGTCCTTTTCCTTGGCACCCCGCACCTCCTGTCTGCTCTCTTGCTTTGGGAAGATGCCACCGTGAAGCCTTGGGCTTGGAGAGGGCCACTTCTCTGAGAAGGCCTTGGCATAGGATGCCCACCCCACAGGAGTGACCACCCCACCCGGGCCAACCTTCAAGGGTGCGGGGCAGTTGTAGGGCTGCCCGCCGAGGCCTTAGTGTCTGCCCGGAGCACAGCTGCTCAGTGTGGTCCCCAGACCAGCAGCGGCAGCGCCTGAGAACTTGTAGGAAATGTAGTTCTCGGCCGGATGCAGTGGCTCACGTCTGTCATCCCAGCACTTTGGGAGGCCGAGGAAGGCGGATCACCTGAGGTTGGGAGTTCAAGACTAGCCTGACCAACACAGAGAAACCCCGTCTCTACTAAAAATACAAAATTAGCCGGATGTGGTGGTGGGCGCCTGTAATCCCAGCTACTAAGAAGGCGGAGGCAGGAGAATGGCTTGAACCAGGAGGCGGAGGTTGCAGTGAGCCAAGATTGAGCCATTGCACTCCAGCCTGGGCAACAAGAGCAAAACTCCGTCTCAAAAAAAAAAAAAAAAGAAAAGAAAAGAAATGAGGAGGTCAGGGCCCATTCCAGATCTCCTTAGTCAGAAATTCTGGGGTGGGGCCAGTCATCTGTGTGTCAATGAGCCTAAAGATTCTTTTTTTTTTTTTTGGTGGGGGAGACAGAGTCTTGCTCTGTTGCCCAGGCTGGAGTGCAGTGACTCGATCTCGGCTCCCTGCAACCTCTGCCTCCCGGGATCAAGCAATTCTCATGCCTCAGCCTCCCAGGTAGCTGGGACTACAGGCGTGCACCACCACGCCAGTTTAATTTTTTGTATTTTAGTGGAGACGGGTTTTAACCATGCTGTCCAGGCTGGTCTCGATCTCCTGAGCTCAGGCGATCCACCGGCCTCGGCCTCCCAAAGTGCTGGGATTACAGGCGTGAGCCACCGTGCCCAGCCAAGCCCAGATGATTCTAATGCACACATTCAAAGCCCACTGGCTGGGGGGAGCATCAGCAGGAATGAAGGAAGAGCAAGAGGAGGCAGCAGCCGGGAGGAGGCAGCAGCCAGAGGAGGCTGCCAGAGGTTTAGGCCCAAAAGTCCACCTGGAGGGCACTAGGAGCCACGGGAGGGGTTATGGCAGCAGCACTCAGGCAGGGCAATGTGCCCCCCAGGGACATTTGGCAATGTCCAAAGACATGTTTATTTTTTTGAGACAGGGTCTTGCTTTGTTGCCTAGGCTGGAACGCAGTGGTGTGATCACGGCTCCCTGCAGCTCCGACCTCCCAGGCCCAAGCAGTTCTCCTGCCTCAGCCTCCAGAGGGGTGCGACCTGCACCACCACACCCAGTTAATATTTTGTATTTTTTGTGGAGACAGGGTCTCCCTATGTTGCCCAGGCTGGTCCCATACTCCTGGGCTCAAGTGATTTTCCTGCCTTGGCATCCCACAGGGCTGAGATTTCAGGCATGAGCCAACAGGCTTCGCTGTCTAAGTAGACATTTTTGAGGCTGGGCAGATCGCCTGAGCTCAGGAGTTCGAGACCAGCCTGGGCAACACAGTGAAACCCCGTCTCTACTGAAATACAAAAAATTTAGCTGGGTGTCGTGGCGGGCACCTGTAGTCCCAGCTACTTGGGAGGCTGAGGCAGGAGGATCGCATGAACCTGGGAGGTGGAGGTTGCAGTGAGCCGAGATTGTGCCACTGCACTCCAGCCTGGGCGACAGAACAAGACTCTATCTCCAAAAAACAAGACATTTTTGTGGTCACACTTGAGAGGTGCTGCTGGCATCTGGTGGGTAGAGTCCAGGGATGCCAATAAACATCTCACAGTGGAAAGCCCCCTCACACACCCCAACAAGAATTATCTGGTCTAAAATATCAGTGGTGTTGAGGTAGTGCAGGCCTAGTCCCCAGCAGGGCAGGGCAGGGGCAGATGTGAGTTGGGGAGCTGGCTGAGAGCCACAGGGTAAGATGGATCCAGGGGTCAAGTGCGAGCCGGGAGCCCAAGGTACAGGCCGTGAGGTTCAGGCAAGGGAGGCTGAAGTCGGAGCAGGGCAGGGCCAGGCAAGGCCGGGGAGCCAGCCCAGAACCCCCATGGTGTGGAGGACAGGGCTAGGCTCCTGGGCCTCTGAGCGCTGCCCAGCCTGGCTCTCCCTCCAGGCTACCCCCGACCACGGGATGGCAGGCAGGGCCGTACTTACAAAGGAGACCAGGGCGGCCAGCAGCAGGATGCGCACCAGGAGGTCCTGAAACTGTTCCAGCACCAGCTCCCACAGGGACTTCCCTGGGAACAGGGAGCATGCGTGAGGCTGGGCCCCCACCACTGACCCTTCCCACTCAGAGCTGGGATGTCCTCAGAGACCTCCCGGCCCATTCTCTCCTGCACTTGGAAGACGGAGAACCCAGGTCGCTGAGAGGCACAGGTGGGTGATCCTGGGGCTGAGCTCAGCAAGGCCTCCCTTGCTGGGAGAGGGAATCACGATCTGACAGTGAACCACCCAGGAAAGCTGTCTCATGGCCTGGTGGCCCACCCCGGTGCCAGCCTCCCAGTGCCAGCCTCCCGGTGCCAGCCTCCCTGTGCCAGCCTCACCTTCCTCGGTCGGGAGCTCTGCAGGATCCAGGCAGCCACGGAGCCATGAGGAGACAAGAGAGGAGGGTCAGCGGGAGCCTTGGGGGAGCCTGGTAGCATCTTCCCACAGTGCCCACTCAGGTCCCCACCGCAGTCTGGATGTGTCCTCAGGCCTCTCTGAGGTCACAGAATGGATGGTTTGATCCCAAATGCCTCCACCCCCTACCCCCACCCCACTCAGATTGAGGAAGACGAGCCAAGCGAGTCTTGGCTCGTCTTGAGGTGGGATCAGAGCCAAGAGGGTCCTTCTGGCCCCTCCAGTCCAGCCCCTCCCTGCCCCATTCATAGAGGGGAAACTGAGGTCTAGAAAAGAGGAACTCCCCCACCCGCCCAGGTCACACGGAGAGTGGGCTGTTCTCATGGCTCCCTGCATAGCCCTTCCTCAGAGGGCTGCATGGTTCTGTTCAACAACTCCCACCCCTACAGCAAGGCAGCCCCTCCCTCAAAGGAGAACGGCAGCTCAGGCTCCTTCCGCTCAGCTGGCCTCTGGCATCCCGGCTCCCCTGGGACCAGCTGGACGAGGTCTGTGGCCGCACCAGCCTGCTGAACCCCACCGCACAGGGGGGCTTCCCCTGGACAGGACCCCAGCAGCCAGCACCCTGCAGTGAGGATCCCTCCCATGGTGCGGTCCCCCATGCCCTGGCCCTACACTCCAGACAGCTCAGTGAAGACCCCCAGGCCCCCATACCCAGTCCCAGTCCCACCCAGCACAGTGAAGAACGCTGTTTCCAAACTCCAACAGCACCAGCCCCACTGTAGCTGCTTTTTTGTTTTGAGATGGAGTCTCACTCTGTGCCCAGGCTCAGCTCACTGCAACCTCCACCTCCTGGGTTCAAGCAATTCTCCTGCCTCAGCCTCCCTAGTAGCTGGGATTACAGGTGCGCACCACCACACCTGGCTAATTTTTTATTTTTATTTTTAGTAGAGATGGGGTTTCACTATGTTGGCCAGGCTGATCTCGATCTCCCGACCTCGTGATGTGCCGGTATCAGCCTCCCAAGGTATTGGGATTACCGGCATGAGCCACCGAGCCCGGCCTAGGCGCTGGTTTTTATGTCCAGCATTTCCTGAAGCACCTTTTGTGTCAGGCAGAGCTGGCTGCCTCGGCCCCTGAAGTCTTTGAATCATTTCTACAGCCTGCAGGGAGTTCCAGTCCTGCTTCACGGAGTGGAGGCACGGCCTGGGCAAGGCCACACGGCTAGAGAGTGGGTCCGTGGGGGGCTGAGAGGGGCGGGAGCGGGGCCCTGGAGGGTGGCTTGGAGAGGCTTCCCCTTTCCAGGCTGCTATCTAACTGAGCCCTGCCTCCTCTGGTCCCTTGCCACTCTAGGGACAGTCTCCAGACATCTGCGGCATCTCCCCCAAAGCTTTCTAGCCCTGTGGAGTGTGAGGCCCCGCCCCCGGCTGGCTGTCTTCCACCTCATCCTTCCCGCCACTGGAAACGGGTCCTCGCCTCTGTCTACCTGTCGCTGCCTGCAGGCATTCTTTCCTATGGAGCCCTCTCCCTGGACCACCTGTTTGAAGCTTTGGGGTCTGCACCTGGCAGCGGAACCCTGGGGAGCATCAAGAAGCCTACTGGACTGCAGGAATCCAGGAGGGAAATACAGAGCCTAAAAATACACTTTCTAGCATTTTCTCCAAAGTCCTATTTTAGGCAATGGCTGACATTTTCCGTGGAAAATGTAATCTCCAGTGTCCTGCGTCGAGATTAAAATCAAACAGACTTTTTCCTTCTGATCTATTTAGCTGAGGCGAACAGGAAAGGTGGGGGGAGAGCCAGGCCTGGTTTTTGGGCCAGTTCTCCAATGGAGCAGGGTGCGTTAGAGGTCGCCTCAGCCATGCCCCAGCTTCGAATCAGGATGGCGCTAACCTCACGGTGCACATGCGTGGGCCTGTGCCATGCCCTACCCGGGAGACTCCTGGAACCCTCACCTTTATTTATTCTGGGAAAGGGCGAGGCCTGGGGTGGAGAAGTGTGCCGTGAGGTCCCCGTGCCAGCTCTATTCCCCGTGCTTCTCCACAAAGGTCCCCACAATGCCGCCTGCCTGCCTCAGCTGATCTCTCAAGTTATCTTTTCTCTTTTTTTAATTTATTTTATTTTTTTTTGAGTTGGAGTCTCACTATTGTCCAGGCTGAAGTGCAGTGGCGCAATCTTGGCTCACTACAACCTCCGTCTTGCAGGTTCAAGCGATTTTCGTGCCTCAGTCTCCCGAGTAGCTGGGATTACAGGCACCCACCACCACGCACAGCTAATTTTTGTATTTTCAGTGGAGACGGGGTTTTGTCATGTTGGCCTGGCTGGTGTCGAACTCCTGACTTCAGGTGATCCACCCACCTCGGCCTCCCAAAGTGCTGGGATTACAGGCGTGAGCCACCACGCCCGGCCCAGTTCGCCTTTCTCTCCCTCTCCATGGGGATGATCTCCCCCCCTGCTCTCTGACCCACCCTGACCCGGGACCCACTCTTGGGTGCTCATTATGCTGCTCCCCAGATATTTCTGTTTCTCCCTACCTTGCATGCACATAGTAGGAAGGCACTTCGTGGCCCCCGGGTGGGTTTGAGAAGAGGGTGGGTAGTCATGCCAGGATGGAACACTGACTTTTGGTGGGGACTTCTAGGAGGTCACTGTCCAGTAGAATGTTCTGTGACAGCAGAAGTGTCCTCTCTCTGTGCTGGCCAGGACCACTAGCCACATGCAGCTGGTGAGCCCCTGCACTGTGACTAATTTCTAATTTGACTTCGATTTTCATGCATTTAAATGTGAAGAGCCAAGTGGCTGGAGCTCTTCTGACACTCACCTACAGCAGCCAGAAGCCTGTGAAATGGTGAGGAAGGCACAGAGCCCCCGGTGCCCAGCCTGCTGCTGGCACTCACCAGGAGTGAGAAATGAGCCTCTGGTCGTTCAAGCCTCTGAGATTCTGAGGCGATTGCTGCAGTAACGTAGTTGAACCTGACTGATAGCCCCCTCCGCCCAAACCTGGCTCCACTGCAAGGCTCCGCTCTCGCCCCGCCTACGGAGGGAGCCCTGACCTGCCCCTGAGTCCTGCCCACACAGCCTGCTCCTGGTGATGCCTTGAGCCTCGTTTGGGAGGTGGGGTACCTGCAGCCACCTTGACGGGCTGCTGTGGCGACCAGCACCATCATCACTACTAAGAGCCACATTTACCGAGCACCTGCCAAGCAATGTACCAGGCACCTTCCCACATCATATCCAGACAACCAGTGGGAAGACACCGGGGACCGAGTGCGTCAGGTGCTTAGCAGAGGTAACAGCAGCGGCTGGCGGCGTGCCAGACACCCTGCTAACTCCTTGCTTGCCTTATTCTCACGATCCTCAAACAAGCTGGGAAGGAGGATGCCATTGTCATGCCCATTTTACAGAGCACACAACAGAGAGGTTGAGTGACTCGTTCAGGGTCACACAGCGGCGGGGAGGCAGGGAAGGGTTTTGGGCACAGGCCGCCTGGTTCTCGACCCCCTGCTGTGGGCCTGCTGCGCTGACTCTCAGGCGGTCCGGCCTTCCCTCCTCCACTCTCTTTACCGCCCACCCAAGGTCATGTGAACACCCTTGCTGTCCCATGTCCTGATTATTGGGCTGGATGCCCTCATCCCATCAATGGGCATGCCCCTCTGTAAAGACCCAGAGCCACAGCCCAAATCCTCCAGTCTGAAAGGCCCTGCTGGCCTCCCTGATGGTGTCTGAGGGGCTCACTGGGTTCTGCCTGCCCAGGCCTGGTCTGCTTCAAATGCACCCCCAAAGGACCCTAGTCTCCCCTCGCATGAATGAGTCCCAGGGTGACGGACGAAGCCCAGGGCTGGGAGATCCCTGCCCCAGGCGTTCCTGGAAGACGCTGGCTCCTTCCTTGTTCTCCCCACAGGCTGCATGTTGGGGGCTGAGACAGTTCCCCTTGAAATGGTGGCCTTGGGCCTCCGGCAGTGCCAGATGTCCCATCTGTTCCATGGGAGAGTGCCCTGGCTCTGCCCACTCTCAGCGCCATCCGCTGGGCTGCAGGGAGCAGAGGCAGGACCAGGAGGTGCCACTCCCTCCGAGAGCCATAATGGGGCCGGCCACTATTCTTATCTGAGCCTCTGCCACAGTGACCCCTGCACTGGCTCATGTGGCCGGACTGAGAGGGCCTGTGTCAAGGAGGCCCAACGTGCAGGCCTGGCAGTCAGCCTGCGGTCCTGGGGACAAAAGGCAGGTGACCTGAGAAGCTCTGTGGCTTAGAGCAAGGAATCTGGACCAGAGGGCTCAAGTTCGAATCCTGCTCTATCTCACGGTACTTCTGTGGCCACAGGCAAGTTACCTGATCCCCTGTTTCACCATCTGCAAAAAGAGAGTGATAATGGTGAGTGCCTCGCAAGGATGCCGGAAGACTGAATGGCATGCATGGAGCAGGCAGAAGGCACAGCTCACAGCTCACAAGCTGCAGTCATCACCACTTGCTGGAGTATAAGCTGTAGGGCAGCGGACTTGGCTAAGTGCAGTGTCTCCAGCACCCAGAGCGGCTCCTGGTACACAGAAGCTGCTCAGTAAATGTATGTGACGAATGCCTGGCCCTGCCTCGGTCCTCCTCATAGAGCTTCCGGGCTGTCCTTGGTCTACAGAATAAACACCACCCTTAGCTCAGCGTTCAGGGCCTTCCTGGACCTGCCTGCACCCGCCCTTCTAGGATCATGCATGTACCCCAGCGTACATCTGTCCCTCTGGATGCCAAGCCTCAGGGTAGCCAGCCCTGTTGCTTAGTTTATTTATAATTGAGAAATCATAATTGCATATATTTATGGGGTCCAGTGTGATGTGTTGATAACCCCATTTTACAAACCTTCCCCTCCTTATATATATGTGTGTGTATGTATATATATATATTATATGTATATAATACAATATAAATGTTATGTATGCATATAACATACCCATATAAAATATATGTATATATGTATATATATTTTATACACACACACACACACACACACACACACACACACATATATATATATTTTTAGAGTCTCACTGTATTGCCCAGGCTGGAGTGCAGTGTTGCATTCTTGGCTCACTGCAACCTCAGCCTCCTGGGTTCAAGCGAATCTCCTGCCTCAGCCTCCCGAGTACCTGGGATTACAGGCGGCTGCCACCTTGCCTGGCTAATTTTTAATCTTTATTTTTAGTAGAGACAGGGTTTTACCATGTTGGCCAGGCTGGTTTCAAACTCCTGACTTCAAGTGAGCCGCCCGCCTCGGCCTCCCAAAGTTCTGGGATCCCAAAGTGCTAGGCACCACGGCCGGCACTTCCTCCTCTGATATTTGGCTTGTGCCGTTCCTTCTGTCCACAGCACCGTTCCATCTCGTCATCTCAACCCCTTTCCGGGAAGGCTTCTCTGAAAAGCCCCTCCCCTGCTTCGTTGCTGTGCCCTTCTCTGACCAGCCAGCAGTGCTGATGTCCCCCTCCACACTGGAGCACTGCCAGAGAGGGGCGGGGCTGAGTCACCCCCAAGTGGATCTGAGTCCTCACAGTAATTGTTGATTCTGTTGCTTCACGGTGCAGGCCTCGGTCCTGAGCCCACAGTCCAGAGCCAGGGAGAAGCCAGTAAGAGATGGCCCTGACCTGCCCCCAGGCTCCACACAGCACCTGCTCCCTCATCCCCGCCACTCCTTCCTGCTCGAAACACTGAAAACTGGTATTTCAGCTTCTAAGTGTCAGTTCCAGCCGGGAGAGGCTAGCACTCACCCAGGTCTTCCTCAAAGGTAAATTTGCAGAGCAATTAAATCGTCACTTGCAGAGTCAGGGACAGGCCCTGGCTGGGCAGGGCCCGCCCAGCCCACCTGGCCGTGCCTGTGTCTCCCGGGTCCACCTAGAGTGGACACCTGACCCAGCTCTGCAGAGGCTGCTGCGGGGCCTTGGGAAGTAGCTCTCCCTCTGCAGAGGGGCCTGCGGCGCACCTGGCTCATCTGGAGCTGCAGAGGAAGGGTTTGCTCGGCAGTTAACGCCCGATTATGCTGTGGGAAAAACCAGGCCCTGCCTTAGGGTGCCAGAGGGTGAGGGGGACCGGCTGGGCAGGCCTGATGCTGCTCCCGGGGGGCTTCGGCTGCCCAGCAGGGGCCAGTGGGAGTGAAAACTAGGGTGAAGCGTGAAAGACCTGGAGCTTCCAAAGGGCTGCAGGCAAAACACACCCTCTCAGATCCTGCAGTGCCTTTAGGGGACCTCAGAGTCCCGTCCCTGCTATCCTGAGGAGCAGCAAGTCCAGGGAGGGGCAAGTCTGCCCAAGGCCACCTGGCAAGCAGGGCCGCTCACATCACCCACTCCTGACACCCTCCATTCCTCTTGGCCTGGTTTCCGTGGGCTACGCATATGGGCTGCCCGAGTTTCAGTGCCAACTAGGGCCTGGAACTTATTTGAGGGCAGCAAATAAGGCCACAGTCAAGAGGCTGCTGGCAGGAGTCTAAATCCGGACCACCTACCCCACCCGGCAGCCCTGGGGCCAAGGCGCGCACTGCAGATGGGCAGCATGTGGCCCAGGAAGGCAGGTTCCGCCCGGCCTGCCCGTTCCCTTGAACAGAGACCACCCCAGGAGGCCTCCTGGGATCTGCCCGACTCCCATGTCGCCCGGCTCTCCGGGGCCTTTAGGTACTGTGCAGCCCATTTGGTGGCTCCTTAGCGTATGAAAAGATGTGACTTTAAACAGAAAGATGCAAAGCAAACCTACGAGGGGACACTTCTGTAGGCACAGATCAAACCGCCTGATCCCACCCTGCAAGACGAGGCGGTGGAGAACGAGCTGATCAGTCAGCACAACCGCAGAGAACGATTTAGTGACAGCCGACGAGGATGCTGAAAACACACACCCACTTGCACCCCACAGCTCCACCCCCAGGAATGCAGCCTTTGGTGATATTGGCAAGTGCGTGACATGATGTGGCAACAACGTTGCGTGTCACAGCAGAGGCAGCCGACAACACAAGCTCCACCAGAAGTCAGGGAAAAGCCACATGCGAAGTCTCCACAGCCACGAGGAAGCCCGCCCAGGCTCCTCCTGGCACCCGCTCCAAGAATGACCGTCAAGGTCAAAGCAGGGGCAAAGGGCGCTCATCCTCCTCCCGCTTCCGTGTGGGAAAAGATCACAGATCTCGGCTCCAGATGTGTGTCTGCACGGACGATCTTGGGAGGCACACACAAGAAACAGGGGGGATGGGAAACGGGTGGCTGGGGACAGGGTTGGAGGCTTTGCTGTGGACCTTCTGTACCCCTTGACTGATGCACTGTGCACATTTTTATTCAAAAAAATTAAAAAGGGTCAGGCGCAGTGGCTCATGCCTGTAATCCCAGCACTTTGGGAGCCCCAGGCAGGTGGATCACGAGGTCAGGAGATCGAGACCATCCTGGCCAACATGGTGAAACCCCATCTCAACTAAAAATACAAAAAATTAGCTGGGCGTGGTGGCGGGTGCCTGTAATTCCAGCTACTCAGGAGGCTGAGGGAAGAGAATCGCTTGAACTTGGGAGGTGGAGGTTGTAGTGAGCCGTGATCGCACCACTGCACTCCAGCCTGGGCAAGAGAGCGAGATTCTGTCTCAAAAAAAAAAAAAAAAAAAAGAATAAAAATAAATAAATAAATGAGATATAAAAGCCCCCCAAGGAAGCTGCACTCTGGGTGCCTCTGTCACCTGCAAAGTGAGCTCAGAGGAGGTGCTGGGGCCAGAAGCCTCCCCGCCTTCTCCCTGTTGGGGGTTGGGAGAGGTGGTGTTTTGTGTGTAAGTGGAGGGGGTCCAGGCTAGCATGCTCACTGACTGCACTGCTGAGGCTCCCCAGCTCTTAAGTGTCTGTCTGCAGTGAGGGAGGGGGGTGGGAGCGCAAGGGTGGGGGCGGGATCGCCAGTCCCTGCTGCCCTTCCTCCCTCCCCCCACAGATTTGCAAGCTTCAGGACTTAGGCAAATGACTTCCTTGTGGTTTCCAGCACTAACGAGCTTGCAGATGCACAGACTCCCCGGGTGGGGAGAACACAGGTCTCTGGGGTGTCCCTTCTACCCACAGGCCTGACCCACTCTGCCACCCAGCTTGTGGCCAAGAGCCCGCCTCAGCCTCTACTGAGACGGGGAAGGATGACTTGATGTCTGTGACCTCACTAAAGACTCACAAACAACTCTGGGAGATGGTAGCCTCACTTACGGTGAGGAAACCGAGGCACAGAGAAGCAAAGAGGCTGGGCCAGCATCGCACGTCTATGAAGGGGCAGGGCCAGGCTTCAAAGCCTCTTCAGCCCCACCCCAGCAGCTGTGCTAGGACATCTGCGCCTCCTCCCCAAGCCACGGCAAGCGTGAGGCAGGAAGGAACAGCTGGCTCCCCTCTGCTCACCTCATGACTTCTGGAGCCCTGAAAGTCCCCCGACCATGACCAGTGATCTGATCGAACCACCCTCTGGGGACCCTAGGAGCCTGGAGGCAAAGCTGAAATAGCTGCTGCCAGCTGACCCAAACTTCTAGACAGGTGCCGACACCAGGGTTCCGGAGCCTGCAGAACTTGGGACGCTCTTGTACAGATGGGGAAACTGAGGCCTGGAGAGGAGCAGTTACCCAGTGCTAGCTCCATCACCTACTGTGTGACCTCCGGCAAGTGGTTTAACGTGTAGGTGCCTCTGTTTCCTCCTGTATAAAATGGGGATGACAACAGTCCTTCCCTTATGGAGTTGTTTTGGGGCAAGAAATGAGATAATAGATGAAAAATGCTGAGAATAGTGCCTAGCACATAGTAAGTGCTCAGTGAACATTAGCTTTTATTATTACTACTATCAAGGCCCAGAGGATCCAGGGGAGCTCAGCAATACCCCTCCCCAACTTTCCTTATCACACCCAACACACATCCACCCTCTGAGGGCCAACACACCACATCAAGCCCACAGCCTCCCCCATCACCCCACACAGACCCGCCGCGGCCAGGGCACCCCAAGGTCTCAGCTAACCAGATAACTGGTGAGGAAGGCCGGGACTCCTCCCTCCCAGTCAGTTTCTCCTCTGGGACCAATGAAGACATGATGTCCGCATGGAGACAGACCTTGCCTGGAGTCCCACAGGAGCAGAATTTATGCAATTCCAGGGGCAGGTCAAGGGCTGGGAATCAGCATTCCGAAGCTGAGGCTACAGCAGCACAGAAGAGGCAGTAGGACCCCGGATCTGCCTGCCTCAGCCCACCCCAGCCCACCCCAGGGTCAGAGGCAGACCAGGCTGCCCGGCTCTCCTGCAGCAAAGCACAGCCTCACTGCCAAGTCACTAATGGGGGATATTAAATAATATTTATCTCCCCAGTTCCTCCCACAGCTCAACTAAATATAGCAACTAATTTTTTTGAAAAAGGATTTCTGCTCCAGAAAGATAATATTTATATAAGAGGTGGGTTTCATAAACCAATACAAAACCCAAAAGTCCTTTTCTGACAGCTCTTCCTAATTTCCGAGCTAGCCTGAGTCTTATGATCCCAGAGTTGGAATACCTTCTCCTCTGGCTGGCTGGGAACCCCAAAAGGGCAAGAATCCAAGTCCCCAAAGGATGCAGACCCCAGCTGCACCCCAGAGATGGTGGGGATGTTTCTCCCGGGACTTCTTACACTCTGCCCCGTGCTAAGGGCATGAGCAAGGGGGTGGCAGGTCCTGCCTGAAAGGACGTGGGGAGGGCATCTCTATCTTTTACCCTCATGGGACCTCCAAGGTGCCAGGCCACACCAGGACAGTACCCAGTGGTACTCAATGTGCCTTTTGGCAGAGAAGATCCCCACTCTCCTTTGAAGGAGGTGAGGAAGAAATGATACCCCTCCACCCGAACAGCAAGGGCCTGAAGCCTCCCTCCCTGCTCAGAGATGGGAAAGGCCTCCCCGAGGCCTTGATTCGGCCACCTCAGGAAGGTGGGACTCCCGCCTCAGCAGTTCAAAGCCCCCACCGACTCCGCCAGCCACATCCGCTTCGGGTGCAGAAAGAGGAAGACCTGGGGTGGGGGTGGGGGGTGGGGGCCCCGGGGGCCCCGAGGCCGCTACCGGGGCCCCCGAGGCCGCTAGCTGAGGAGAGACACCTTCTCGGGCGTTTTCTGGAGCTCTCAGGGGAGACCCTGGGGCCAGCTGGGAGGCTGAGCCTGAGTCTGGGGCCGTCCGTCGCCGGCCGGGTCAGCGCTGCACCTGCAGGATGCCGGCGGGGGAGGCGCGGCGCGGCGCAGGGGTGGAGTACGATCCAGGATGGGGTGGAAAACGCTTGCAGGGTGGACGGGGCCGGGGTGCAGGTGGGATGTCCGGGAGGTGCCAGGCGCAGGGGGTACCAAGCGTCGGGTCTCCCAAGCTGGAACCCGCCCCCAGCCCCCCGTGCCCGCGAAGGTGGTCGCGCAGCCCCGGGTGCCGCAAGAGCATCCGAAGAAGCTTCCGGAGCCCTCGCTTCCTGCCCGCCCGCCCGCGGGGGCCGAGAGCCGGGTGGGGAGAGGACCGCTCCGCCGCCGGGGACAGGAGGGGAAACTGAGCCTGCGGCGCGCGCGGTCCCGCTCCCCTGCCCGGCCCGCGCGCTCACCGTTGGGGCCGTAGAGCTCCCGCGCCTCGGTCACCTGCTCCGGGCTCAGGCCGCCCTCGGCTGTCACCGAGAAGTGGCGCAGCACGTCGGCGGCCGGGAGCAGGTGCGCCGCCTCCATGCTGCCCGCCCGGCCGTCTGCGCCGTCCGCACCGTCGAGGCCGCCTCTCCGCGGGGCTACAGCGCGAAGCGCGGGGGGCTTGGGCGCGGGTGGGCGCCGCGCAAGGCCATGTCTGCGCTGGGACCTTCCCCGACGGCAGTGGCGGCGGCGGCCCCGGCCCGCGCCAGGATGCTGCGCCCGGGGCTCCCTCCCCGGGGCGGGGCGGCGCGGGGCCCGCCCCCATCACACCCCTTCCGGCCGCCCTCCCAGCCCGCCGCGCCCCGGGGCGCACCGCCGGGGCCTCCAGCCAGTGCGGCAGAGGGGAAACTGAGGCCGCCAGCGGGGCGCGCGACCCCGGGCGGGGGGTCCTGGTCTGGGTCCGCAGAGCTGCTGGGGGCGGGATCTGGCCGAGAGCCGGGGCGGGCTGCGGAGCGCCGGGCTCTGGGCTGCGAGTCGCCTCCTCTGATCTCTCCCCGGCCGGGGCGTCCCGCTTCCCAGCTAGACTTCTGCGAAGTGGATCCAGAGGGAGCCCAAAAGCCTGTGAGGAAGCGGGGGCTCCTTTAGAGGAGAGCGCTGGGTGTTTTCCTTATTTGGCGTTTCTTTATTCTTTCTTCTTTTCCAGTCCCCACCCAGGAGGGGTTCTTCCCCAGAACCTCTAACAAGGAACCGGCGCAGAAGAAAGTTCAGAAAACCCGGCTGGTTACCCTAGACTCACACCGTCACCCCAGCAGGAAATGTGACCAGGGAGCAGGGGTGGGGCTCCCCAGAGGGGCCCGAGGGGTGCGGTGGGGGACTTTGCCCAGGGCTCCCAGGGGACTGACCCCGGCCCAGGGAGGGCGAGGGATGGAGGAGCCCCCACTCCAGCGCTCCCCGGCTCCAGCCGCTCCGGGAGTGCCGAGAGAAGCGGCTTGGGGCAGAGGAGGAAGTCGTAGGAAGGCAGAAACCACGCGCCAGGCCAAAAGGAGGAGCTAAGAGAACAACCTGATCGCCGCTCCCTCCAGCTTGAGAGACTCAGACAGCCTGCCCCCGGCCTCCACTGCCTCCCCCGCGAACTGGGCTCTGCGTCTAGGGCCTCAGCCTCTGCCACCCACCAAGGCTGCACCGGGTCATAGATGCCAGGATTGAGCCCGCACAGCTGGCTGTTCAAATCCCAAACTCCTGACCTCAGGTGATCCGCCCACCTCAGCCTCTCAAAGTGCTGGGATTACAGGCGTGAGCCACCATGCCCAGTCCCATTATTATTTTTTGAGATAGGGTCTGGCTCTGTCACCCGGGCTGGAGTGCAGTGGCATGATTACGCCTCACTGCAACCTCCACCTCCCGGGCTCAGGAGATCCTCCCACCTCAGCCTCTGGAGTAACTGGGATTATAGGCGTGAGCCACTACCCCCAGCTAATATTATTATTATTATTTTGGTAGAGACAGGGTTTCACCATGTTCCCCAGGCCGGTCTTAAATTTCTGGACTCAAGCAATCCACCTGCTTTGGCCTCCCAAAGTGCTGGGATTACAGGTGTAAGCCCCCGCGCTGCGCTTAGCCTGGCATTTTAGATCTCAAGTTCCATATTGCCAGATATTTCCACCTGATCCCTTTCTCCCCCACTGCTGTAGTCCACACTGTATCCCTAAGTTCCCAGGAAAAATGTCAGCCAGGACGTGACTGGACAGAGCCTCGAAGCTCCCGGCTAGACCCCTTTCCCAGTCACGCCTGTGAGCAGCTGGGAAACCCCGGCTCAGCCCTACACGCATCTCGGGGTCTGACTCCTCCTCTGCCAGCCCTGGGGACCTTAACCCCAGCCTCTCCCACTCCACCGCACCCTCAGCTGTGAGTTGGTATTTGCTAGAAGGCAGGGCCAGAAGGACTGAGTGTTTGCTCTGGCAGCCAAGCCGATGTTCCCTTTCTCCAGGTCACCCCACCCTACCTCAAACCACCATGGCAGGACAAACAGCTGCCAGCAACTGGGGCCCTCGCCTGGCAGCTCACACATCTGTCAGCATGCCCACCTGCTCGGCTGGCCCCGTCACAACTTCTGGGCACCCCTCCACGCTCCTGCAGCCTGCTACCTGCCCAGTGGCGTGGGGCCCTCCTCATTATGCTCTGTTTTTGTACCTGGACAGACAAACAGCTGGTGGCCAGGGTGACATGGTCACAGGCAGGCTGTCCAAAGGGCAGGCCTGCCTTTCCCACCTCCCAGCTGCCAGGAACCAGGAGATCCATGCCTGGCACCTAGACACGGCTCTTTCCACCCCCTTTACCAGACAGAGGGTGGCAGAACATACCACCTATCTGGCAGAGGCCTGTCTACCCGCCTTGCCTGAGGGCACCGGGTGGGCATGAGGAAAGAGAGGTCTTCCCTGGAATGATTTATTTATTTTTACTTTGAGATGGAGTTTTGCTCTATTGCCCAGGCTAGAGTGCAGTGGCACAGTCTCAGCTCACTGCAACTTCCACCTCCCAGGTTCAAGCGATTATTCTGCCTCAGCCTCCCGAGTAGCTGAGATTACAGGCAACTGCCACCACATCCAGCTAATTTTTGGATTTTTAGTAGCTATGGGGTTTCACCATGTTTGCCAGGCTGGTCTCGAACTCCTGACTCAGGTGATCCGCCTGCCTCGGCCTCCCAAAGTGCTGGGATTACAGGCGTGAGCCTCTGTGCCTGACTTTTCTGGAATGATTTAGACACATGGAGAAGAGGGTGTTGCAGGCAGAAAAAACCAGTCTGAGTTGAAGGTGAGAAATCTCAGCCATATGTCGGGGATGGTGATTCAATCCCTTAGAGTGGCTGGATCATAAGGAGCAGGAGTGCACGGACCAGGAGGGTAGATTAGAGAGACAGGGCTAGGACACTGAGAACCTCAATTGTCTGTGTAATGTCCCAGGTTTTGTACTGAAGGCCTTTTAAGCAATGGAGAGATGGGGCCAGGTTTGCCTGCTGCAAACGCCCCCCATAGAAGCTGGTATGGAGAAGAGGTTACAGGGGAGAGCCATGGCTGAAAGGACTGTGGAGCGGGGGCCAGGGACATGTGCCAGCACCCGATTTCCCTCAGGCCTCCCCGGGGGGGAGCCTCTAAGCTGTGGAGGGAATACCTGTGATTATTTATTTCACACATTACCCCCAATTAATCCTCATAATAACCCTGGAGGAGTATTTTCTTACCCCCATTCAGAGCTGGCTTCATGGGCGTGCAATCTGCGCAGTGACACGTGCAACCTGCGTAGGTCACCCGTTGTCAGAAGGACCCTCTACTTGATTTTTGTTGTTTTCTTAGAGATGGGTCTCACGGTGTTGCCCAGGCTGGATTCCAACTCCTGGACTCAAATGCTCCTCATGGCCCTGCCTCCTGAATGGGCAGGACCAGGGGAATGCACCACCACACCCGGCCTTCCATCCGCTTGGTTTAACACTCTGCAACTGCCATCTTGAAATTCTTCTTTTTTTGAGACAGAGTCTTGCTCTGTCGCCCAGGCTGGAGTGCAGAGGTGTGATCTCAGCTCTCTGCAACCTCTGCCTCCTCGGATTCAAGAAATTCTCCTGCCTCAGCCTCCCGAGTAACTGGAGGCTACAGGCACCCAGCTACTTTTTTGTATTTTAGTAGAGACAGGGTTTCACTGTGTTACCTAGGCTGCTTTCGAACTCCTGAGCTCAGGCAATCCACCCACCTCAGCCTCCCAAAGGGCTGGGATTACAGGTGTGAGCCACCGCACCCAGCCTTGAAATTCTTAATTCAGTAATGTTCTCTTTGAACTTGTGCTTTGTAAGTGAAGCCTGATGGGAAATGGAGCATGCAGTGAGCCCAGGAGGCCCGCCTAGTCCGCCGTCTCTTTCACTCGCGTGCTCCCTGTGCTCCGTGAGCACGGAACTCTGGTGGACTCACGATGCGTGGGAGTTTAGTGGACTCGAATCAAGTCTAGGGGGAATGTGTTACGTCTGCAGCTGAGTAAGCGGGGGTGCTGACAGCTGAGAAGGCCCACTTTCCATTTGACCCCGAATTTGCTTCACGCAGAAAGAAGACAGTAGAGTCAGCCGGGCGCCGTAGCTCACACCTGTAATCCCAAGCCTTTGGGAAGCCGAGGCGGGCGGATCATGAGGTCAGGAGTTCGAGACCAACCTGACCAACATGGAGAAACCCTGTGTCTACTAAAAATATAAAAATCGGCCAGGTGTGGTGGCACGTGCCTGTAGTCCCAGCTACTCAGGAGGCTGAGGCGGGAGATCACTTGAACCCAGGAGGCGGAGGTTGCGGTGAGCCGAGATCACGCCATTGCACTCCAGCCTGGGCAACAAGAGCGAAACTCTGTCTCAAAAAAAAAAAAAAAAAAAAAAGAAGAAGAAGAAGACAGCTGTGTCCTGAGAAACACGAAAGGTCCGGGATCCCTATCGTATCATTTCTTACTCACATTACTTTCTTGTATTAAACAACCACTCACGTTCAACATGACCCAGAAGGAAAGGAAAAGATAAGGCACCCCATGGTTCCTTTTCCTTTTTCCTTTTCGCTCTTTACGCATCTGTAAAGCAAAGGCAGAGGGCATTGGTAGAGTGTATTCATATCCACAAGCGAATGGAAGCATTTCGTGTTGTACAGCATTTTCCTGCTCTGCTCAGCTACACACTGAGACCTGGTAAGTTTAGTGATTGCACATATCAGCTAAATGCTCTTCATTTTGCATCTAAAGCTGGCATTGCACAAAGTAAAGATACATGATACAATTTCATGCAAATAATTAACATTTTTAGTTCTTCTTATCTTAGAAAATTAATTTGTAGGCTGGGCGCGGTGGTTCATGCCTGTAATCCCAGCACTTTGAGAGGCTGAGGCAAACGGATCATTTGAGGTCAGAAGTTTGAGACCAGCCTGGCCAACATGGTGAAACCCCGTCTCTACCAAACATATAAAAAATTAGCCTGGTGTGGTGGCATGCTCCTGTAGTCCCAGCTACTCAGGAGGCTGAGGCAGGAAAATTGCTTGAACCTGGGAGGTGGAGGTTGTAGTGAGCTGAGGTCGTGCCATTGCACTCCAGCCTGGGCAAGAGTGAGAGTCTGTCTCAAAGAAAAGGAAAAAAAGGAAAATTAAATTGTAGATTTTTTCAAAGCACCACGACACGTTGAGAGACACTGCACAAGAAAGGAAAAGTTTTATATTTGAGTGATTTTAATGACACTTTTCTCCCCGTTTTTAATTTTATTTTAAACATTTTTTTGAGATGGGGTCTCACTCGGTTGCCCAGCAGGGATGCAGTGGTGCGGTCATGGCCCACTGCAGCCTCGAACTCCTGAGCTCACGCCATCCTTTCACTTCAGCCTCCCGGTAGCTCGGTCTGCAGGTGCGCACCACTGGCTAATTATTTTTAAAATTAGTTTGTAGAGGCAGGTCTCACTCTGTTGCCCAGGCTGGTCTCCAACTCCTGGGCTCCCAGGATCTTCCCACATCAGCCTCTCAAAGTGCTGGGATTGCAGACGTGAGCCGCCGCATCCAGCCCCTCTGTTTTTTAAATGAAGGGTCCCCGTTTTCATTTTGCACTGGGCTCCACAAATTATGTAGCCAGTCTTCTTCCCATTTAACAGATAAGAGCCTGAAAGGCTCTGAGGGTGCTCAGCTGGGATTCAAACCTGATCTGACCCCAGAGCACAGGCTCCTAAGCAACCCCCTGCCTTCCTGCCAGGGTCCGTCCCAAAGCACAAGGTCCGTGCAGCTTTCACTGGGAGAGAAGCATGTCCCACATGCTCCCTCCCCTTGCTCCTGCCTCTCTGTCACGGCCAGAACTCAGGCCCATCTTCTCTCTCAAGCTGCACCTTTCCAACAGCCCGCTTCCTGGCTTCTCGGTTCACTGCAACCTCCGCCTCTCAGGTTCAAGCGATTCTCCTGCCTCAGCCTCCTGAGTCGCTGGGATTACAGGTGACTGCCACCACGCCCGGTTAATTTTTGTATTTTTAGCAGAGATGGGGTTTCACCATGTTGGTCAGGTTAGTCTCGAACTCCTGACCTCGTAATCCACCTGCCCCTGCCTCCCAAAGTGTTGGGATTACAGGCGTGAGCCACTGCGCCCGGCCAGGGTCTGCTGTTTTAAGACCTGCCAGCAACATTCCTGTCTCCAGACTTACTTCTGGTATAGCAAGATTGCTTTCCCAAGATGACGCTTTCATAACTCATTCCTCTCCTCAAGAACCTTCCTTAGCTCCCTAGTACTGGAGGATAAAGTCCAGACTCTTCCAAATTCACTGGCCTCGCACATTCTAGCGTCACCCCTTTGTTCATGCTGTTCCCCTGGCCTCGATTTCTCTTCCAGCTCTTTTCCCTAAAATCTGGAAATTCGCTGTGCGCAGTGGCTCCTGCCTGTAATCCCAGCACTTTGGGAGGCTGAGATGGGCAGATCACAAGGTCAGGAGTTCGAGACCAGCCTGGCCAGCATGGTGAAACTCCGTCTCTACTAAAAATATGAAAAATTAGAAAGGCATGGTGCTGCGTGCCTGTAAGTCTAGCTACTTGGGAGGCTGAGGCAGGAGAATTGTTTGAACCTGGGAGTTGGAGGTTGCAGTGGGCCAAGATCGCACCACTACACTCCAGCCTGGGTGACAGAGCAAGACTCTGTCTCAAAAAAAAAAAAAAAAAGAAAAAGAAAAAAATTTGGAAACTCATTTCATTGGCTGCGCCAACCCTGTGTATTCACTCTCTTCCCTGCAGGCTTGGCTAACTCTGAATGAGACCCCTGCGGAAGCCCCCAGAGATGAAGGCCTCCCTCCTCATTGTACACAAGGGGAAACTGAGGACCAGGGAAAGGAAAGGACTCAAGCAGGGACATGGAGCCAGGGAGGCTGAGGCAACGCTTCGGCGGGAGCCCCCGGCCCAGGTGTCCTGTCTTTGTGTGTCTATGGCTTGCCTCGGTTTGGCTGCTGGGTTAGGACCGGGACGGTCTCCTCAAAAGCCAGGGACTGACCTTAGGGCAGCCCACCTCAGGGGGCTCTACCCCTGTTCTGAGAAAGGGTCTTGCTCCAGAAAAGTGAAGTAGAAGTTTGAGCCACTGTTCAGGAGATGAGTTCTGCTGGAGTTTGGGAGAACTAGGGGAAAGAGAGGAGGGCAGGAGGCCTGGGCTCTGCCCCCCTTATCCTAGCTTTATTCATTCAAATATATTTCTTGGTTGGGCACAGTGGCTCATACCTGTAATCCCAGCACTTTGGGAGGCCGAGGCAGGTGGATCACCTGAGGTCAGGAGTTCGAGAGCTGGCCAACATGGTGAAACCTCATCTGTACTAAAAGTACAAAAATTAGCCGGGCGTGGCGGTGGGCGTCTGTAATCCCAGCTACAGCCTGTAATCCGGAGGCTGATGCAGGAGCATTGCTTGAACCTGAGAGGTGGAGGTTGCAGTGAGCCGAGATCGCACCATTGTGCTCTAGCCCAGGCGACAAAAGCAAAACTCCATCTCAAAAAAAAAAATTATCCTTTGGGCTTGGTGGCTCACACCTGTAATCCTAGCACTTTGGGAGGCCAACGTGAGAAGACAGCTCGAGCCCAGGAGTTTGAGACCACCCTGGGCCACATAGGAGACCTCCATCTCTACAAAAAAAAATTTAAAGATTAGCCAGGTACGGTAGCCTGGGGTCCCAGCTACTAAGGAGCTGAGGTGGGAGGATTGCTTGAGCCCAGGAGGTCAAGGCTGTGAACCACGGTTGTGCCACTGCACTCCACCCTAGGTGACAGAGCAAGACCGTATCTCTAAAAAAAATAAAAACAAAAACAAAAACAAACGTTTCCAGGACCCAGCATGTCCCAGGCATGACCCTGGAGAGATGGTCCTTGGCCTCCCCATGCCCACACCTGAGAAAGCAGCACATAACCTCACCCGGCAACCTATCACAGTGTGGCCAGTGGTCCCTGGAGAAGATGTCAGGCAGAGGAGGTTGGATTTCTCCTAGTCGGGGAGGTTGGGAGGCTTTTCTGGAGGAAGGGATACTTCTGCTGAAATCTGAAGGCACAGGGGAGGGAATAGTGATCCAGGCTGAGGGAACAGTGTTCCAGGCTGAGGGAACAGAATCTGCGAGGTCGACCTGGCTGTGAGGTCTTGGCGGTGCCTGCCTGCCTCTGGACCTGAGTGCCCCGTCCCACATGTCCATGCTGACAGCGAAAGCAGCAGGGGCAGCATCTTTCCCCAGAGAGAACAGAAAGCAGTGGCGGGATTGCCCTGCTGCTACCCCACCTTGGTTTGTAATCGGTTTGAGTCAGAATGTAAACAGGCTTGCAGGCTTGGGAACCTCACCTTCTTCTTGTTCGGGGTCACCTGGGCCTGGGGAGCAGGTGTCCCAGGTGTTCTAGAGGCCTGCTGCTGAGCGGCGAGTCACCCGTTTGTTGGTCTTATTTGATGTCATCTGAGCATTGGGTCTGCTGTTTTACGCCCCCACCCCACTCCCTATTTGACACCCCCCACAGGGGAGGAGCAGGGGAAGACCTTGGCTCCCAGCTGTTCGGAGTGGGCGACACTCCCATTACCTTGCCCCCACCCCAGGTTCTTTCGTTGTTGTGTTTTGGCCTTGGGGACCTCTGTGTGAGTCTCTGATGCACCTGTCAGCCTTGCTGCGCCAACTTACTGGCCTGGAGCCACCTCACGCCTGGCTCCTCCAGCCTCCCACTGTGCTCTATGATGGGTCCCCAGAGCCCTGAGACTCCCACCCACCCACCTCATCAGCTCTGCCCTTAAAGCCCACCATCCAGCCCTCAAGGCTTTCCCCTCCAGATCCTTACCCTACCCTCACTATGGGAGCTACACTGAGCCACATCCAGCTCCTGCACACATTGGGCCACACTGAGCCACATCCAGCCCCTGCACACAATAGGGCCACACTGAGCCACATCCAGCCCCTGCACACAATAGGGCCACACTGAGCCACATCCAGCCCCTGCACAGAGTAGGTGAGGGCACACTGAGCCACATCCAGTCCCTGCACACAATAGGGCCACACTGAGCCACATCCAGCTCCTGCACACAGTAGGGCCACACTGAGCCACATCCAGCTCCTGTACACAATAGGGCCACACAGCCACATCCAGCTCCTGCACACATTGGACCACACTGAGCCACATCCAGCCCCTGCACACAGTAGGGGAGGGCACACTGAGCCACATCCAGTCCCTGCACACAATAGGGCCACACTGAGCCATATCCAGCTCTTGTACACACTAGGGCCACGCTGAGCTGTATCCAGCTCCTGCACACAGTAGGGCCACACACTGAGCCACATCCAGCCCCTGCACACAGTAGGGGAGTGCACACTGAGTCACATCCAGCCCCTGCACACAATAGGGGGGCCACACTGAGCCACATCCAGCTCCTGCACACAGTAGGGGGGTGCATACTGAGCCACATCCAGCTCCTGCACACAGTAGGGGAGGGCACACTGAGCCATATCCAGTCCCTGCATACAATAGGGCCACACTGAGCCATATCCAGCTCCTGCACACAGTAGGGCCGCGCTGAGCCACATTCAGCCCCTGCACACAGTAGGGGAGGGCACACTGAGCCACATCCAGCCCCTGAACACAGTAGGGGGGCCACACTGAGTCACATCCAGCCCCTGCACACAGTAGGAAGTTTCTAGCTCTGGGTCTGCCCATGCCTTCTGTCTGCTCAAAACACCCCTCCATCTCTCAGCTGGCTAATTCCTACCCATCCTAAAGGCCTGTAAGCCCCCCAGTCCCTGAGGTCAATAGGGCCCTCTCGCACTCCCTCCTGTGACTCCCCCCGCCCCTGCTGTCTGCCCTGTTTCCCTGTCTGGCAGCCACCTCACCCGACTTGCTGCTCCCGAGAGGTGTCAGGGGTGTTTGCTGAATGGCTGAGTCAGGTGGGAACATTCTGGAGGCTCTTCCTGGGAGTGGAGCACACTCTGGCCTCCTGGGACCCGGGGAAGTGGGGATGTGTGGTCAGCAGGGCCCAGCAGGCACCCAGGGCCCCAGCCAGCCCAGGACACCTGCACCATTGCATTTTGGCCCACGGACACCCGCCTCCTGCCCTCTAGCCTCCACCTCTACAGGAACTCCCTGCACAGAGCGGGGCTGGGGCCCCGGGGCCAGGCAGCTCACTCCTCTGCTCCTTGAGGCAACTTCCTGTCCTCTCCCCCTTATCTCCCCAGCCAGACCGAGGAGAGGAAGCCGCCCTCTCCCTCCCAGCGGCAGACAGAGACACTCCCGGACCTCAGGAAGAGGGGCAAGCCATGTGAGGGTGGGCCCGCTCCTTTGGGCCTGCCTCCTCCCTCTGCTGCTCCCAGGCCCCCCCAGGTAGCCACGCTGCTACCCTCCTGCTCGGGTGCCTTCGGTGACTCCCTCTGTCTCCTTAGTTCAGATCAACTCTGCAGCTTGGCTTTAAGCCATCTCACCAGCCTCATCTCACACCCCTGCTCCCACATCCACCCCAGCACCTTGGGGACCATCCATTGACCTGTCTTCTCTATGCTCCTCCCAACCTTTTCCATGTTTGTGGTTACCCGTCCTCATCTGTACGTATCTAAACCCTCAGCATTTTCAAAGCCAGGCTTCAGTGCTGCCTTCTCCAAGAAGTCCTCCTTGATTTCTCAGGAGCCAGCGTGACTCCTGAGCAGCCAGCCCCTTGTGTGCTCCTCACTCTCACTTCCAGCACCCACACTGTGTGTCTGTCCAGAACAGGCACTGCATCGGAGTCATCACGAGGCCTCTAAGGCCAGCCCAGTGCATGAAGGTCACCGTAAAGTTGCTCTCTAGGTGGGGAATGCCCTGAAGCAGAAGCCATGGCGTCGGTGGCCCTCACCACTGCATCTCAGGTCCTAGCACCTGGTTTGGCATTTCTAGCCAATGCAATAAGACAAGAAAAAGAAGCAAGGAAGGCCGGGCGCAGTGGCTCACACCTGTAATCTCAGCACTTTGGGAGGCCGAGGCGGGTGGATCACGAGGTCAAGAGATCGAGACCATCCTGGTCAACATGGTGAAACCCCGTCTCTACTAAAAATACAAAAAATTAGCTGGGTACGGTGGTGCGTGCCTGTAATCCCAGCTACTCAGGAGACTGAGGCAGGAGAATTGCCTGAACCCAGGAGGCGGAGGTTGTGGTGAGCCGAGATTGCGCCATTGCGCTCCAGCCTGGGTAACAACAGCGAAACTCCGTCTCAAAAAAAAAAAGAAAAAGAAAAAGAAGCAAGGTGCAAATACTAGAAGGTGAAAGAACAGATGAGCATATCCACCTCCATAAGCGTGTGCCGTCCTCCCCATCCAGGGGATACGCCAGACAACCAATATTGTATGAACAAGTTTTTTTTTTTTTTTTGAGATGAAGTCTTGCTCTGTCACCCAGGCTGGAGTGCAAAGGCACAATCTCCGCTCACTACAACCTCTGCCTCCCAGGTTTAAGTGATTCTCTTGCCTCAGCCTCCCAAATAGGTGGTATTAGAGATGCCCACCACCACACCCAGCTAACTTTTGTGTTTTTAGTAGAGACGGGGTTTCACTGTGTTGGCCAGACTGGTCTCGAACTCCTGACCTCAGGTGATACACCTACCTCAGCCTCCCAAAGTGCTGCGATTACAGGTGCCCACCACCATGCTGGCTAACTTTTGTAGTTTTAGTAGAGACGGGGTTTCACCATGTTGGCCAGGCTGGTCTTGAACTCTTGACCTCAGGTGTTCCACCGCCTCGGCCTCCCAAAGTACTGGGATCCCAGGCGCAGCCACCACGCCCGGCCATGCACAGGGTTTGAAGTCTGAGAGAGGGGCTGGGATTTGCTGATGCCACACAGTGGGTTGGGTTTTCCTGCTTCCGTGACACACTGTCAGGCACAAATTCGCAGCATTAGTCTTGTGCTGCACCTATCGGCACCCTGGCAGTGAGGCCAGAGGCCCTGCCTGGCAGGGAGAGGGCTCCAGCTGTTCCAGGTCAAGCCCGACCAGCCTGCCACAGTGGCCTCAGCTGGAAGTGGGTTGTTAGGGCGTAAGACACAAAACCCCTATTTGCCTTGTAAATGGTTACACCCACCCAGCTTGTAAGCCTTAAGGCACAACTAGAAAAGGCATTTTGAGAGCTAGGACTTACTCCCTGGTATGGGGAAGAGGCTGTTGGCTTGGGGGCGGCTGAGGGCAAGTGGTCAGGCCCTGAACCTGTAGGGCCAGCCCTGCCTCCTGTGTGCAGGGGTGGGGGTGGGGCTGCTGGTTCACCCCAGAGGGTGCCCCCAGGCCTGGGGCTGGGTGAGGGTGGCTGGGCAGTCCTCAAGCTGGGCACCACCCTGGCTGTGGGGTCTGGGAACAGCCTTCCCCTCTGAACACAGGGTTGCTGTGAAGTCGGGGTGGGACAGACAGCGTCTGGAGGTTGTAGGGTCCCTGGCCACGGGGATAACGTGGTGGGAGACCGGGACCTGGCCTTGGCTCTCAGGCTCTGTTTGTGGGTGCCCGGTGCTCCCTGCACCCTCTGCCTGTGGTCCTGGTTTCCATAACAACCCTGGACTGCTGTTGACCCCTGGGGCCCAGCCATCTGACATCCCCTCCTCTGTGCCCTTGTGGGTCTTCTGGTTGGGCAGTGCCAGGCCTCCGCCCCGGTGTTCCCTGCGTGGGCAGCCTGCCCAGCTCCCTGGGGATATCCTGTCATTGTGGCCCAGAGCCTTGGCCCAGCGTCTGCCAGGTCAGCCACAAGTGCTCTGGGTTCTTTCCAGGTTCCCAGGTGGGGCCCGGGAGCCCAGAGATGTGGGGGAAGTTGGCAGAGGCACCCAGATCCTCAGCATGGCAGGGCTGGGCACTGTGTCCCAGCCACCTGACGCCTGGGCTGAGGCCAGCCTCTGTGGCAGACCCACGGGCGGGGCTCTCGGATCCACAGCTGGCCCTGCGGGTGACCTTGGCGTGTCCCCTATCTCTCTGGGCTGCCTCCCTGAAGCCATAACTTATGGCACACCCATTCGGGCCCAGCAGACCCAGAGACTCTGTAGGACAGGTGTGAGGGGTCACTCCCGGAGTGGCTGGGTGCTGGGAGTCGCTGAGCCTCAGGCTGCCCTCTGGACACGGTGGGGGGCTCGGGGTGGGAGGGAGCTTCAGCCGGGCTCTGTGCCCTGGCTTCCAACAACCAGACTCCATGAAAATGTTCACATTTGCAAGTTGGCTTCCATTTGTCTTGAATTTGCTGGACTCACACCCCCTCATTTGCATATCCAAATCAGCCCCGGCCCTCCTGGGTCAGCCCGCCCCAAAAGCAGCACTTCCAAAGGCAGCTGCTGGGGTGGAAAGAAGGAGGGGCACCGGAGGGAGTCTGCCCTGGGCCCCCGCAGCCCTCTCCACTGTGAGGGTGTAAAACAGCCGTAGTCAACACGACAGCATCCTGGCTGTCGCAGGCGCGGGGCTAGTGCATTGCTTTGTCCTCAGAAGACTTTAGAGCAGGTGCTGTCACACCCAGTGAAACAGGGCCACATGACCCGTGCGTGGGAGAGCAGAGCTTTCAGTGCAGGCCACGTGGCCCACAGCCTCTGTGCTGGACAGAAAGAGGCTGGCGTGTCTGTCCCTGGTCCCCAGACAGGGCAAGTTCTGACTCAAAGCCCCCGCTTCTGAGCACTGAGTTAGTCATACAGCCCTGAGGATGGGCCTGGGGCCTCTCTGGCACCCAACATGCCCTCAGCACCCTCTCCAAGGATGCCAAGGTACCTACCAGTCACCCTCAGCTAGGTTAAGCACCTCACCTGAGAGGTCTATCGGCTTTGGTCTCAGCTCTACTGTGTGACCTTAGGGGAATGACTCCACCTCTCTGAACCTCAGTTTTCTCACTGTGAAATGGACAACACAGTCATCCCAGTTCCACAGGGTCATATTATCAGTGCCACCTAAGATGGTAGACACAGGGGCTGGATACCGTGGCTCACATCTGTAATCCCAGCACTTTGGGAGGCCGAGGCACGTCAGGAGTTCAGGACCAGCCTGGCCAACATGGTGAAATCCCATCTCTATGAAAAATAAAAAGTGTTAGCCGGCCATGGTGGTGGGCACCTGTAATCCCAGCTACTCAGGAGGTTGCGGCAGGAGAATCCCTTGACCTGGGAGGTGGAGGTTATAGTCAGCCGAGATTGCGCCACTGCACTCCAGCCTGGGTGACAGAGTGAGACTCCGTCTCCAAAAAAAAAAAGAAAATGGACACAGATTGGTCACATGGGCCCGCTGGGCTGCTGATTCTCCGTGCACACCTTTTTCTTGCAGCCACTTCTAGGGATGCAGCTGGGGTTAGGCCTCTGTTCCCCAGGACACTCCCGCTCTGATCAGACTGTCTGTGACCTGAGCAGGAAGCTAGCTAGAGGCAATACCCACCCAGATCCTGGAGGCCAGAAGCCAACAGGCAGGAACAAAGAATTTTCCGTGGCTCCACTGTTAATGAGGAACTGCCACTCTTCAGGGCCTCAATTGCTCTTTCACCCTCCTCTCCTTCCCCAAATTTCCATCACTGGTGATATTTATATTGGAATTATGCCCAGGACTTCAGGAACCCAGCATGGGTAAGTGGAAAACAATACAAAAGAAAAAAGGCGGATTTTTAAAGGCAGTGTTGGCAAGTTTAAACTCTCGGTTTTAAAGCACATTACAAAACAGTGATCATCAAAACCAAATGGTTTTGTGTTTAAATCAGTTCAGCAGGGCTTCTGTCAATTGCAAGTCCCTGCTGAAAAGCAAAGATGAAGATGAAGGTGAAGATGAAGGGAGGGAAGGCCTCTCTTCCCTCAAGAGGCTCAGAGTCTGCGGTGGTGGGTAAGCGGCAGGCACCTAGACATATGTGCTAGCTGAGAGCACTCACTACGGGGACAGATCTGGGATGAGATCCTTGCCAGTTACCAGCTGTGTGATCTCGGGCAAGCTACAAAATATCTGTGAGTGTTGGTTTCGTCATCTGTAAAATGGAAATAATAATAGGGCCCACCTCAGTGGGGTTTGTGAGTTTGAGAAGATTCCTGACAGTGGCAGCTGGCCGCCCAACAGAGATGACAGCCCTTTTGTTAATGGAAGCCTGAAGTTGCTCCAGGTAGCAAAAGCGCCAGGCCCCGTGCATGAATCATGAGTGGGTTAAGCCGTCAACAGCGATGCCTTTCTCTCTGCTGGATACTGGCTTTCCCAGCTTCCCTGGCAGCTAAGGGTGGCCATGTGACCCACCTCTGGCCATTGAGTGATAAGAAGAAGTCTGCTGGGCTTCCTAAATAAAATACAGAGGCGGAAGCCTTTGCTTTTCCTACTTCGTGCCTGTGATGAGCTTATGATGCTGGAAATCCAGCAGCTGTTTTGTGCCCATGAGGCCTCCAGCTTGAGGATGTAAAACCCTCACATGGAGGATGGCCGAGCAGGGGGATGGGGGCATTGCTGAGCTGCAGAATAGCCTGAGATTACTGACTTCCAGACTTCTTGTTCTGAGAGATTGTCTTTTTATTATTATTATTATTTTGAGATAGGGTCTCACTCTGTCTCCCAGGCTGCAGTACAGTGGCACAATCTCGGCTCACTGCAACCTACACCTGCTGGACGCTGGCAATCCTCCTATCTCGGCCTCCCAAAGTGCTGTGATTACAGGCATGAGCTTCTGAGCCCGGCAGAGAGATGATCTTAAAAGCCTTTATTTGCTGGGCATACTGGCTCACGCTTATAATCCTGGCACGTTGGGAGGCCAAGGCAGGCAGATCACAAGGTCAGGAGTTCGAGACCAGCCTGGCCGACATTGTGAAACTCCATCTCTACAAAAATACAAAAAATTGCCAGGCACGGTGGCTCACGCCTGTAATCCCAGCACTTTGGGAGGCCGAGGCGGGCAGATCACAAGGTCAGGAGATGAAGCCCATCCTGGCCAACATGGTGAAACTCTGTCTCTACTAAAAATACAAAAAATTAGCTAGGCGTGGTGGCGTGCGCCTGTAGTCCCAGCTGCTCAGGTGGCTGAGGCAGGAGAATTGCTTGAACCCAGGAGGTGGAGGTTGCAGTGAGCCGAGATCGCGCCACTGCACTCCAGCCTGGCAACAGAGCGAGACTCCATCTCAAAAAAAAAAAAAAAATACAAAAAAATTAGCCAGGCGTAGTGATGTGCACCTGTAATCCCAGCTACTCAGGAGGCTGAGGCAGGAGAATCACTTGAGGTTGCAGTGAGCTGAGATCGCACCACCGCACTCCCGCCTTCGAGAAAGAATGATACTCCGTCTCAAAAACGAAAAGCGTTTATTATTCAAAGCAGTTGGGTTCTGGGTGGTCTGCTCCTTCCAGCTGAATGCACCCGAGTGCTATAGGCCCTTAGCACGGCACTTGGCACTCGGGAAATGCTCACTAAATGCCAGCTGTGGCATCACAGAGATGTCACAGCATGGTCGCCTTTATCTCTGTGCTCAGCAGGTAGAGAGGAAGTGAGGAGGGGAGAGTCTGCGGTGTGGGTGACCCCGCCTGCCTTTCCACTCCATGGCTGGGTGTGGTGGAGCCACGGTACCTCACAGGGCACAGACGGCTTCCGGCGCAGGATCCACCGAAGAAACCAAACTCCGCCAGGCTCAGCGAGGCTGCTGTAACCGACAGGTGCCGCATCGCGCCCGCACCTCTTCCTGGAGGTTTCAAGGGTAAATCCGCGCACTCCCAGGCCTCATGCTCGGGCTCTGGAATGGTGGAAGAAACAGCGTGGTGTTGTGTTTGAGGCAGAATTGCTAGAGGTGCTCGTTACCCCCGCTGGATGGAGCAGCTGAAGGAGAGCTCAGAGGTGGAGGGGCCGACCCCACGCCAGAGCTTCCTCACTGAGAACAAAGAAAGACAAAGGGAGAAACTTGGCCTCTGTGATCATTATAGTCTTAATTTATGAAGGAACACCGTATGCCACAATGGACCCTCCTGTGACTTCATTCAGTGTTCTAGCCCAGAGTTAACACAGGCTTGGGAGGGAGACGACTTCTCGGGAGCTGGCAGCGTTCATATGAAATGTCAGTAGAGGTTAGGCCGGGCGTGGTGCCTCACGCCTGTAATCCCAGCACTTTTGGAGGCTGAGATGCGCGGATCACCTGAGGTCAGGAGTTCGAGACCAGCCTGGCCAACTAAAAATACAAAAATTAGCTGGGCGTGGTGGCAGGTGCCTGTAATCCCAGCTACTCAGGAGGCTGAGGCAGAAGAATTGCTTGAATCCTGGAGGCAGAGGTTGCAGGGAGCCGAGATACGGCCACTGCACTCCAGCCTGGGCGACAGAGCGAGACTCCATCTTACAGTCAGGGATGGAGCCACCAAGTGGAATACATTTGGGGTCTCGCCCCTAAGCCTTTCTTTTTAGCTTCTCAGGTTGCAAATATTCTGCAGTTTTGTTTTATTTTGTTTTTCTCAAGGAGGTAGAGCTGTGTAGAGGTGGGAGTTAGGGGCACGGGCCCTGCTCTCCATTTCCCTATCTGAGCAATGGGAATAATGCCCGGCTCCACCTCCCGTGGTGCTGCACGGGTCCATGGGGCGAGCTCAGAGCACAGAGCCTGTTGGTGAAAATGCATTGCTCCGGGCATCCTTGGCGCCAGCCGTGTAGCTCTGCCCTCATGCAGAGAAGGGCACCTGAGAACGCAGATGAGGAATGGGAGGGCCTTGAGCCGTCTCGCCTGTCCGCGAGGTGCTGATGGACCCAGCGTGCAACGCGTCAGACATCTGAGAGACAGAGAGACAAATTGCCTAATCCAGCACTCTGCAAAGCTGTCAGGAAGCAGACTGTGGCTCTGCACCTCCCCCTGTGAATGGCGAAAGGGTAGACTCCAGGGTGTTTGACCTGGAAAGGGCGTCTGAGTCACCTCTGCCCACCTCCCCCTTGTACAGTGGGAGATGAGGCTGGGGAGTTGGGGGGGGCTTCCCAAGGTGACAGGCAGGGCTATGCAGAGAGGAAAAGACTCAGCATTGAAGAAACAGGCAGCGCCGTCAGACGGATGCCAGTGAGGGCGAGTGAAAACAGTGCACACTTGTGCGAAGACATTTTCTACAGTAAACACCCAGGGAGAAGCCACAGAGGAGGGCCCACGTGGGCTGGGGCACTGCCGCGGTGGCCACACTCTTGCTCACCTGCAGTGACGCCAGGATGTGGCCTCAGTTCAACCAGCACCCACAGTGGAGGAGCACCTGGACCCCAGATGCACGGGCTGCGGGCTGTGGCTTGGGATAGGAAAGGATCTCCCTCTCAATACAAGAAATGTACAGGCCGGGCGCGGTGGCTCACGCCTGTACGCCCAGCACTTTGGGAGGCTGAGGCAGGTGGATCACGTGAGTCCAGTTCTAGACCATCCTGGGTAACATAGTGAGACCCCATCTCTACAAAAAAAAAAAGAAAAATTGGCTCGATGTGTTGGCATGATCCTGTAATCTCAGCTACTCAGGAGGCTGAGGTGGGAGGATCACCTGAGCCTGGGGAGGTCGAGGCTGCAGTGAGCTGTGATGGCACCAGCCAGGGCCACAGAATGAGACCGTATCTAAAAACAAAAGCAAAAACAAAACCCAGAAATGTATTAGCTGGGGGTGCCCTTAGCTGCCTGTTGAACTAACAGAAGGTAAATGAATATACTAAAACCGGGAGCTGTAGGGCGGGAGGAAAGAAGACTGGTCGTCTCTTGGACACTCTGGCCCCATGGAACACACTCCACGCCTTTTGATCTGGTCTTTCTTGAATTCCTTTTCTTTTTGAGACAGAGTGTCACTCTGTCACCCAGTCTGGAGTGCAGTGGTGTGATCTCAGCTCATTGCAACCTCCGCCCCCTGGGTTCAAGTGATTCTCCTGCCTCAGCCTCCTGAGTAGCTGGGATTACAGGCACCTGCCACCACACCCAGGTAATTTTTGTATTTTTAGTAGAGACGGGGTTTCACCGTGTTGGTCAGGCTGGTCTCAAAGTCCTGACCTCTAGTGATCTACCCACCTCGGCCTCCTAAACTGCTGGGATTACAGGCGTGAGCCACGGCGCCCGGCTGAGCTGGTCCTTTTCGTCGTTGGGTTTGTTTTTAGTTTTTTTTTGAGATGGAGTCTAGCTCTGTCGTCCAGGCTGGAGTGCAGTGGCTCGAGTGATTCTCCTGCCTCAGACTCCCGAGTAGCTGGGATTACAGGCACATGACACCACACCTGGCTAATTTTTTGTATTTTTAAACGGGGTTTCCCCATGTTTGCCAGGCTGGTCTAGAACTCCTGACCTCGTGATCCGCCTACCTCAGGCTGGGATTACAGGCTCAAACACCACCCGGTCCTGAGCTGGTCCTTTTAACCTGAGACAGTACCAACTCTCTGCCCCTCCCTTCTTCCTGCTCTTCTCCTCTTCACTCCCCAGCCCTAGACAACGAAGCCAGAAGCCAGCGTCTGCTGCCCAGACAGTGTTTGAGCGATCTCCCCAGCCCTGCCCCCCAGGCCAGATCTCAGTAAAGATGCATCACAGAGCCCTGAACGCCAGCCCCAGGGCTGAACAGCAAGGCACTGACCAGCGGCCAAGGGTGGACACCACAGCCCTGCCGCCCAGCCCGGCCGGGGCACCAGGAAGCACATGCCCAGTGCCTGGCCAGCGGACACGGCCTGCACATCAAGGGGAGAGCCCTGGGTGCGGCTGCCACCTCCTTACTTAAACTCCGCCAGGGCGTCGTGGAAACCGGAGAAGCCCCAGAGGCAGACACCCCTGCCTGGGGACACCCGTCCTGCCCCCTCCGCTTGGGAGAGAGGCTCTGTCTGCCCTCCGATGGGGGGCCCTTTCAGGCTGCAGGAATTTGGGGTGTGACTGCTCAAGAACATGGCCGGGCTTGGGCAGAGGGAGGATGGTGGGAGAGCCCCTGCCCGCTGCTGGAGAAGGTCACTGGCCTCAGCTGTGGCCCTAATCGGGCAGGGACACCTTGGCCCTAAGCAGACAGTCTCCTACCTGTCAACCTCCGTGCATCCACAGTGCAGTCCTCACGTCCGCTTCCCCTAAATGAGGGCCTCCCCGATCCTCGACCACCTGCTGGGGATGTGGGGCCAGGCCCGCCTAAGGGCTCTGGGCTTGCCCCTCCCCCATCTGCGCCGTGGTGTCCGGCAAGTCCCGCCCACCTTCAGGCTGTCTGCTTTTGTGAGGCATCTCCTGTTCCAACGGAACCAGAAGCACCTGCTCTAGGATGTTCAGACCCCCACCCAGCGCTGCGACAGATGCACAGACACGTTGTGATCAGACACAGAAGTGGCTCTGTACGCCCCCTCTAGTCAGCTCCCCGTCACCTCCTGGCTGTCTGTCCTCATGCCCCAGGCTGGGGAGTGGGTTTTGCCCCGGCTGGCACAAGACTGGCCTGGAAGCCAGGAGAACCGTTCCAGGGTACACCTGGGGCCCTAACCTACTGTGCAAATCCCCTCTCTGGCCCTGAGCTTCCTCTTTTGCATGGAGGCTGGGCGGGGGGATGTACTGGGGGGACCAGCTGGCCTGTGAGGCTCTCTCCCTCCGGTTCCAGGCCCGCGGTGGTCCACATTGTCTTAGGGGAAGCCTTTTGCCCACAGGAAACCTTCCCCAGAGAATCAGGGACTGCTCTGGCTGAGATGGCCGCACACAGGGCCTCCCGAGGAGACAGAGCCTGCCTTGCCAGCTGCTGAGCCCTGGGGAGTCCTGGCCCTCTCTGCCTCAGTGACCCTGTTAATACAGCCAGGCCTGGACAAGGAGGGTCTCACCAGCCCTTCGAGCCCCCCCGCTCCAGGGACTCAAAACCCTCCCCGGCTGCACCTCTGGCCTCCTCAAGGGCTGCCGGGACCACCAGAACCCCTGGGACCGCAGCCCGTCCCCTGCTTCCAGCCTCCATGCCTCCACCCAGCCTTCACCCACCAGCCACCGGCAGGTCTCCGGGTTCACCCTCGGCCCTTTCTTTGTGTTTACTGAAGGCAGATGTGAGGAGTGAGTGGGGGAGGCCAGCAGGAAGCCAGCCACACTCTGGGAAATGCCAGAGAAAAAGAAGCCCCTGCAGGTCCAGCAGAGGCTGAGCTTGACGCGGTGGAGGAGGCCTCTCTCTTTCCATTGCAAGGGGCAGAAGCCTGATTCCAATGGGCTGAAGCACAAGGGGAAAATTATTGGCTTATTTCACTGAAAAGTCCAGGGAATGGATGGCTTCAGGAATGGCGGGATCAAGGGCTCTGAGGTGACATCTTTAAGAATTCACCTCTCAGCTGGGTGCGGTGTTTCTGCCTGTAATGCTAGCACTCTGGGAGGCGGAGGCGGGAGGATCATTTGAGCCCAGGAGTTCGAGACCAGCCTGGGCAACATAGCAAGACCCCATCTCTACAAAAAAGACATAAATTAGCCAGGCATGATGGGGCATGCCTGTAGTCCCAGCTACTCGGGAAGCTGGGGTGAAAGGATCACTTGAGCCCGGGAGGTTGAGGTTGCAGTGAGCTGAAACCTGTTTCCTCTGTGGTGGCTCAGTTTTCAGCATTCTCTCCTCATGGCGGTAACGTGGGTGCCAGCAGCCACACCCAACATCCCACTTGAGTGACCCCGCCCCCAGGAGATTCTCTTTGCCAATGGTTTAATCAAAAGCCTTTGATTTGACGCTAGACATGGTGGCTCACGCCTGTAATCCCAGCATTTGGGGAGACCAAGGTGGGTGGGTCACCTGAGGTTGGGAGTTGGAGACCAGCCTGGCCAACATGGAGAAACCCCGTGTCTACTAAAAATACAAAACTAGCCAGGCGTGGTGGCACATGCCTGTAATCCCAGCTACTGGGGAGGCTGAGGCAGGAGAATCGCTTGAACTCGGGAGGTGGAGGTTGCAGTGAGCCAAGATCGCGCCATGACACTCTAGCCTGGGCAACAGAGCGAGACTCTATCTCAAAAAAAAAAAAAAAAACACCTTTGATTTGATTCTCCTAATGGGCTCTCACGGGATATGGGTTCTGCACCCATCCCTGGACCAGTCCCTCCAATGCTCCAATGGGTTACATGGAGTCATATGCTCTGAAGCCAGTGCAGGAGGGGGGAGGGGGTACCCAAAAGACAGTCAAGGTGCAGACGTTGGAAGAAGGGGTGCTAGCAGGCAGGAGCAGGACGGCCACCGCTGCTGGCCGGGATCTCCTTCTGTGGGTACCAAGTGGAGCGCTGCTCTGTATGAGCTGCGGTGAGCTCCAGAGAGGAGCAAAGCGTTCACCGAGTGCCCGGCCCCAGGCCAGCCCCCAGCTCCAAGTAGCATCCACAGCTGTGAGGGTGCGCTGAAAGCAGAGCAGCCCAGAGGCTCAGCCTCTCGCACGATGCAGGGGCTGGGAGAGGGCCTGTGGCCTCAGCGGACAAGTCCCTCCTGGGTGGCTGGGAGATTCTTAAGGGAAATGACGTTTGATCCGTATTCTTAGAAACAGGAAGTGGTAGCTTCCTGAGAGCAAACTGACCTCATCCCTGAGCCCTGAGATGGCCCCTGGGTTCAACCACTTCCAAAGGGATGTGGCCACCTCTACGCAGGGAAGCATTGCAGCCAATCCACATTTATTTACCTATTTAATTTACTTTTTTGAGACAGAGTCTTGCTCTGTTGCCCAGACTGGAGTGCAGTGGTGCGATCTCGGCTCACTAACCTCCACCTCCCGAGATCAAGCGATTTTCCTACCTGAATAGCTGGGATTACAGGCATGCGCCACCATGCCTGGCTAATTTTTTGTACTTTTAGTAGAGACGGGGTTTTGCCATGTTGGCAACACTGGTCTCGAACTCCTGACCTCTGGTGATCCACTCACCTTGGCCTCCCAAAGTGCTGGGATTACAGGAGTGAGCCACTGTGCCTGGCCACTCCATTTATACTTCTATTCTCAAAGTGAATCATCATCCATTTAAATAAAGGTGCCCTCATCACCAGTCCTTGGTAAGGGAGTACTGGCTGTGTGCCATAAGCTTTACCTACTGAATCTTCTGATTCTGATGCCTCCAATGTGCTAATACCACCCATGTGCTAACACCACCCATATGCTCATCCCTCCCACGCGCTCATCCCTCCCATGCGCTCATCCCTTCCCTGTCTCCTGCACTGTGTACCAGCGTCTTCCAGGAGCAGACACCTTCCTGGGGACTTTGAAGGGCTTTCACTGAATAGCACAGAGCAAAACTTGCAACCACTTCTACCTTCACCTGGAACTTGATGGCTCCTTGCTTTGCACTTCGGTCAAGGTCAGTGCCTGGAAGATGAGGGATGAGGGCTTCCCCAAATCCTCCCCAAAATGATAGTTCACAAAGAAATTCCTGCTGTTTTTCTGCCAGCTTATCTGGCTGGAAGAGCAGGGAGCAGAGGAGCTAGAGCTGGCGGAGGGGGGACTGGGTGCAGCCCTTGGCCCTGGCCCTGATGTGCTGGGTGAGTTTGGGGAACTCCCAGGGCTTCAGACCCCCTCAGGGCCCCCTCAGGCCCCTGGCTCCCTGTTGGCAGATTCTTGGCTCCCAGGTGAGCCTGGGTCAAGCCACGGCCTCCCTACCGCAGCCTCCGCCGCCACCTCCACCCAGCGGTTCCCATGGTGGCGGCCCCCGGTTCTCTGTTTACTCGGCATGCTGTGATTTTTCCACAACCGGCCGTTGAGAACACAATGCCAGCTTCCCCCCAGGGAGGTGCAGCAGAGCCTACGCCCGCAGCCAAACAGCGGATGTGACTTTGCAGCCGGGGCAGACACCGGCACCAGGCATCTCAGACTCCCGTGGCCCCTCCTGGACCAAGACCTCAGCTTTCTGCAACGGGGTGCTGAGAGCCAGGCCAGCCTGGGGTTCCAGCCTCAGAAACGTGTGTGAAACCCCAATCAAGGCACTGTCCCTCCGAGAGGACGCCGAGGCTGAAATGGATCACATCCCGCATGCAATTCTAAAAGCCCACACCTTTCTCGGCTCTTCCCAGAGAGGTCGCCCCACAGCCCCTGCCCGGCAGCCCCAGACACAAAGGGTCGGGGACTCGGGCAGCAAACGCTTCCTGCCAGAGCCGGCTCGGAGCCAAGCACAGCCTGGCCATGCTCAGGTCAAGCCAATACTGTGGCCTTTGCCCCCGGCCTGCAGTCCCGGACCAGGGCAGACCTAAGCCTCCCTGGGTTCTCTGCTCCCAAATGGATACAACCCCCACTGTGAAAAATCCGACTTGGAAAGAATGAGAAAATAAGCGTCGTTCAGCATCTCGGGCACCTGCTCCCAGACTTTCCCAGGCACGCGCTGGTCACCGACCCCTGCTTGCCATAAGTGCTGGCGCCAGGCTGAGGGTATTGCGTGACTTAAGTCGCTTTATCCCCCTCTGAGGCTTTCCTCCTTTGACTGTCCAGGGGCTCAGAGGCTCAGGGGGTGAAGCCACTTGCCCGGATCACACACGTGTTCACGGTCAATCCGGGTCTTGAACACTGATTGATAGCTGGATTTCTGAATTCGTGAACTTGACCCCTACGCTATGTTGTCTGGAAATGCTAACATTGATTGTTTTCAGGTGAGGCACGGGGCCAGTTATTTCCCTAGAGGCTCAGAACTGTTAGCCAGCTGCTGTAAGCCCTGTGGCCCTCGGAGGGACATTGTCCTTCGGGACCATCCGAGGTAGGGGTGATGAGGGGCTCCAGGCTTCCTCCTGCCTCAGCCTCACCCCAAACCTAGCCGCCAGGCTCTTGGTGGAGCTGGCCCTTCCCCTTCGGCCAATGGCGGACCCCTCTCCTCCCAGCCAGCCTGCTGACCCTGGTCCCCTCCCACCTGCCCCAGTTTCTTCCCCTCTCGCTTTATCTTTCTGCTCAGCCTCTGCCCCCATGTTATCCCTTCCCAGTCACCCCTCCCCACCCTCCCAGACACAAACCATCCATGAACGGGATCTGGTGTTTAGTGGGTCTACCCCTTTCGGAATGCTGTGAGCGTGTCATCTCCCCAGGGTTCTCAGGGGACCTGGGAGACTCCTACCCAGGGATCTGTTTGGCTCAGACAACTGAATATCCACATGCAAAAGAACAAGTTGGACTTTGGTCGGGCGTTGTGGTTCACACCTGTAATCCCAGCACTTTGGGAGGCCAAGGCAGGGGGATTACTTGAGGTCAAGGGTTCAAGACCAGCCTGGCCAACATGGTAAAACCCATCTCTCCCCAAAATACAAACATTAGCTGGGCATGGTGGCATGTGCCTGTAATCCCAGCTACTTGGGAGGCTGCAACAGGAGAATCACTTGAACACAGGAGGCAGAGGTTGCAGTGAGCCAAGATCATGCCACTGCACTCCAGCCTGAGTGACAGAGCGAGACTCTGTCTCAAAAAAAAAAAAAAAAAAGACCTAGTTGGATTCTTACCTCACACCATATACAAAAGTCACTAAAACTGGATCAAAGAGCTAACACCATCCAACTGTTAGAAGAAAACATGGCGGGGTGGGCATGGTGGCTCACACCTGTAATCCCAGCACTTTGGGAGGCCAAGGTGGGTGGATCACTTGATGCCAGGAGTTTGACACAAATATGGCCAACATGGTAAAACCCCATCTCTACCAAAAAAAATACAAAAAAGATGAGCTGGGTGTGGTGGCACACACCCGTAGTCCCAGCTACTCAGGTGGCTGAGGCAGGAGAATCACTTGAACCCAGGAGATGAAGGTTGCAGTGAGCCAAGATGGTGCCACTGCACTCCACCAGGCGACAGAGTGAGACTCTGTCTCAAAAAAAAAAAAAAAAAAAGAAGAGGAAGAAAACATGGGGTAAATCTTAATAACCTTGAATTTGACAATGGTTTTTTAGAAATAACCCAGAAAGCATGAGCAACAAAAGAAAATATTAAACTGGCCTTCATCAACATTAAAAAGTTTTGTTCATCAAAGAACACTATCAGGAGAGTGAGAAGACAGCCACAGGACAGGGAAGGATCCTTGCAGGTCTGCTTTCCAAAAGTCACGGGATAAATGGGGTATTTTATTCAAAGGTTTCTTGGGGAAATTTTTTTTTTGAGACCAGCGTCTTGCTATGTGGCCCAGGCTGGAGTGCAGTGACTATTCACAGGCACAGTCATGGCTCACAGCTACTTTGAATGCCTGGCCTCAAGCAATCCTCCTGCCTCAGCCTCCTGAGTAGGTGGGACTACAGGCGTGTGTCACCACACTAGGCTGAGGGAACATTCTTTACATGTTAAAGCATAGTGGTTGAGAATGCAAAATTTACACAGAATGGAGGCTACAGTGGGAGACATTAAGAAGTTTGGGATCTGAAGCCTAGCGCTTCGGAGGAATGCACGTTCAACTTTTTGGTATTCTGTCAATGAGGGGGCTTGTGTGGGACAGTTCCCAAAATCTTCAGAGATTCTGTGGATAGTAGGACCCAGAGGGCTGGCTTGTTGGGCAGGGCTGCTAGGGAGATCACAGGCAAGGTCACAGGCAGATCACAGGCAGGTCACAGGCAGATCACAGGCAAAGTCACAGACAGATCACAGGCAGATCACAGGCAAAGTCACAGACAGATCACAGGCAAAATTACAGACAGATCGCAGGCAGGTCACAGGCAGATCGCAGGCAGATCACAGGCAGATCACAGGCAAAGTCACAGATAGATCACAGGCAGATCACAGGCAAAGTCACAGACAGATCGCAGGCAGGTCACAGGCAGATCGCAGGCAGGTCACAAGCAGATCGCAGGCAGATCACAGGCAGATCACAGGCAAAGTCACAGACAGATTACAGGCAGATCACAGGCAAAGTCACAGACAGATCACAGGCAAAGTCACAGATCACAGGCAGATCACAGGCAAAGTCACAGACAGATCACAGGCAGATCACAGACAGATCACAGGCAAAGTCACAGACAGATCGCAGGCAGATCACAGGCAGATCACAGACAGATCACAGGCAGATCACAGGCAGATCACAGGCAGATCACAGGCAAAGTCACAGACAGATCGCAGGCAGATCACAGGCAGATCACAGACAGATCACAGGCAGATCACAGGCAGATCACAGGCAAAGTCACAGACAGATCACAGGCAGATCACAGGCAAAGTCACAGACAGATCACAGGCAAAGTCACAGGCAGATCACAGGCAAAGTCACAGACAGATCACAGGCAGATCACAGACAGATCACAGGCAAAGTCACAGATCGCAGGCAGATCACAGGCAGATCACAGACAGATCACAGGCAGATCACAGGCAGATCACAGACAGATCACAGGCAAAGTCACAGACAGATCGCAGGCAGATCACAGGCAGATCACAGGCAGATCACAGACAGATCACAGGCAGATCACAGGCAGATCACAGGCAGATCACAGGCAAAGTCACAGACAGATTACAGGCAGATCACAGGCAAAGTCACAGACAGATCACAGGCAAAGTCACAGACAGATCACAGGCAGATCACAGGCAAAGTCACAGACAGATCACAGGCAGATCACAGACAGATCACAGGCAAAGTCACAGACAGATCGCAGGCAGATCACAGGCAGATCACAGACAGATCACAGGCAGATCACAGACAGATCGCAGGCAGATCACAGGCAGATCGCAGGCAGATCACAGGCAAAGTCACAGACAGATCACAGGCAAAGTAACATATCACAGGCAGATCACAGACAAAGTCACAGGCAGATCACAGGCAGATCACAGACAGATCACAGGCAAAGTCACAGGCAGATCACAGGCAAAGTAACAGGCGGATCACAGGCAAAGTCACAGACAGATCACAGGCAAGGTCACAGACAGATCACAGGCAAGGTCACAGACAGATCACAGGCAAGGTCACAGGCAGATCATAGGCAAGGTTGCAGGCAAGGTCGCAGTCAAGGTGAGTCACAAGGAGGAAAGCTGGGGCTTACAGGGCTGTGGATGCTGCAAGGCCGAGATTGGCCTGTCAGGTCACCCCCTTGGTCTCTGGCCGCCCCGCAGCACCTGATTCCTAACTCACGGAATCCGTTGGGCCTCTTTTGGTTCTAAGTGACAGAAACACATCTCAGAGTAGTTGAGCAAAAATGGGAAACTCTTGGCTTATGGGATGAAAAGCCCAGGTTAGCCGGCCTCAGCTTGTCTGTAGCAGGGGACACGCAACAGTGCATTTTCCTGTTGCCCTCGACAGGCCAACCCCAGGAGACAAACTTCTCTTTCTCCACCATTGCGGCAGACGTCCTGGGGCCGCACCTTGCTGGGCTGACTTGGGTCTCGTGTGGATCGGGTGCCCACCCATGGGCCACTCACTGCAGCAAGAGAGCGAGAGGCTCGGGGTGGCCAGGTCGGAGTCACCGGCCTGCTCCTCGGAGTGAGTCACAGAGAGAAGAAGATGTGTAGGGGACGCATGCAAATGGCAAGAACAAGGCTCACACGACAGTCTCCTAGAGATGCAGGTAGAGCGAAACACACAGGCCCGGGTGCTCTGCTCGGTGTGGAGTGGGCGTGAGGCCTGGCCGGGGCCTCAGCCTGCAGGGCTGTGTGGTGTCCCAGGCCCAGTGGGCTAACCCTGGTCAGGGCTCCGTGAGAAGCAGGCAGCTCCTGTTTATTCCAAACTCCCAGTGCCTCTCAGGCAACCTGGACAAACACAATTCCCCCAGCAGGAAACCTGCCACATATTCCAGCCTGGAGCCCAGAAAGCCAAACCCTGTGAAAAATTTAAAAACAGAACTTGAAAATGCCAACTCTCACAATAGAACATTTTTTAAAAAACCTTTTGAGGCCAGGCGCAGTGGCTCATGCCTGTAATCCCAGTACTTTGGGAGGCCGAGGTGGGCAGATCACCTGAGGTTGGGAGTTCAAGACCAGCCTGACCAACATGGAGAAAACCTCATCTCTACTAAAATTACAAAATTAGCTGGGTGTGGTTGTGCACACGTGTAGTCCCAGCTACTGGGAAGGCTGATGCAGGAGAATTGCATGAACCTGGGAGGCGGAGGCTGCAGTGAGCCAAGATCGTGCCACTGCATTCCCACCTGGGCAACATAGCAAGGTCCTGTCAGAAAGAAAAGAAAGGAGGGGAGGAGAGGGGAGGGGAGGAGAGGGGAGGGGAGGAGAGGGGAGGGGAGGGGATGGGAGGAGAGGGGAGGGGAGGAGAGGGGAGGGGAGGGGATGGGAGGAGAGGGGAGGGGAGGGGAGGGGAGGGGAGGGGAGGGGAGGGGAGGGGAAGGAGAGGAAAGGAAGGAAGGAAGGGAGGGAGGGAGGGAGGGAGGAAGTGGAGGAGGAGAAAGAAAAGGAGAAGAAAGAAGGAGTAGGAGGAAGAAGGAAGGAGAAGAAACAATTGTTCACTTACCAGATTGGCAAGGATGAAAATGAATGAAAAGGCTGAAATGAATGAGAAAATGAATAAGAAGGCACGATCTTGGCTCACTGCAACCTCCCCCTCCCGAGTTCAAGTGATTCTCGTGCCTCAGCGTCCTAAGTATCTGGGATTACAGGTGTGTGCCACCACGCCCCCCAACTTTTTTTTATTTTTGGTATTTTTAGTACAGATGGGGTTTCACCATGTTGGGCAGGCTGGTCTTGAACTCCTGACCTCAGATGATCTACCTGCCTTGGCCTCCCAAAATGCTGGGATTACAGGAGTGAGCCACTGTGCCTGGCCAACATAGTCTATGTGTATTCAAAAATAAATATTTATAAATCCATTCGTTCAACTGTCAACCTAAATAACAAACAGGGAGAGGCTGTGTAAAAGGAAGAGCCTGCCGGGTGCCGTGGCTCACGCCTGTAATGCCAACACTTTGGGAGGCTGAGGCAGGCGGATTGCTTGAGCCCCGGCTTGTGAGACCAGCCTAGGCAACATGGCAAAAACACTGTCTCTACAAAAAACGCAACAACACAAGTTAGCGAGCTATGGTGGCGTGCACCTGCAGTCGCAGCTCTCTGCGAGGCTGAGCTGGGAGAGTCACTTGAGCCCAGGAGGTTGAGGCAGCAGTAAGCTATCATGACGCCACCGCCCTCCAGACTGAATGACAGATCTCAACATTGTTTTTTGAGATCTTGTCTCAAAAAAAAAACCCCAAACCCACCAAAACAATAAATAAATACATACATAAAATAAATACAAGTAAAAGATATTTATTATTCCCAACTAACTGACACACAACTAAGATTTGGTAAATGCCTGTGGGGTCAGGCCCTGTGCTCTGATTTGGTCACAAAATGATGAACAAAACAGGTATTGTCTCTGCCGCCACAGAGCTTACAGTTAACAGGGAGATGCTGATACAAAAAAAAAAAAAAAATCCGTGTCAGGCTCTGTACACATGTGATCAGAGCTGTGAAGAGAGAGTAAGAGGCGCCGTGGGGGACAGCCTCCAGGATCCCCGCGATCCCTGCCTCCTGGAACTCAAGCCCGTGTTTAATACGGTCCCCTTGTCGGGGGCAGGACTCATTGGCTGGCTGATCACAAACACTAAAGTGAAGGTGATGGAGTGTGGCCTCGGAGATCGGGTCATAAAAAGACTGTAGCTGGCCAGGCACAGTGGCTCACACCTGTAATCACAGCACTTTAGGAGGCTGAGGTGGGAGGTCTGCTTGAGATCAGGAGTTCAAGCCCAGCCTGGACAACATAGGAAGACCCTGTCTCTACAAAATAAAATAAAATGAAATAAAATAAAATATATTGAGGTTTGCTATTGCCTCGAATATGGTCTGTTCTGGGCAATATGCCATGAGTACTTGAGAAAATGTATATTCTGCTTTTGTTGGGTAGAGTGTTCTATAGATATCCATCAAGTCAAATTGGTTTATAGTGGTGTTCAAGTCAATTTTCAGGCTAGTTGGGAGACTGAAGTAGGAGGATTGTTTGAAGGATAAATTGAAGACCTGCTTGGGAAGTACAGTGAGACCGATTCCAAAATAAATAAATAAATTACCTTCAGTTTCCTTGCTGCTCTCCTACCTACTTCTATCCACTCTGCAGGGGGGGTCTTGAAGTCTCCAACTATGACTGTTGCGTCTTTCCCCCTTTATTTCTGTCAGTCTTTGCTTCATGTGTTTTGGTGCTCTGTTACTAGGTGCATATATATTTATAATTGTTATATCTTCCTGATGGATTGACCCTTTTATCATTCTAAAATGTCCCTACAAGCATTTTTTTGTTTTGTTTTAAAGTCTATTTTGTCTGATAATATTATAGTTACTTCAGCTTTCTCATAATTGCCCTTTGCATGAGATATATTTTTTCCATACTTTTGTTTTTCATCTATTTGTGCTTTTAAATCTAAAATGTTTCTCCATGGACAGCATCTAGTAGAATCTTACTTTTTTTTAAACCCAGTGTAATAATCTTTTGATTACATTGTTTAATACATTTACATTTAATGCGATTGGTATAGTTGGTATGCCTGCCATTTTACTTTTTTGGCATTTTCTTAGTTGTTGATCTAGGGTTTTATATATATATATGTATATATATATATTTTGAGACCACATCTCACTCTGTCACCTGGGCTGGAGCATATGGCTCACTACAGGCTTGATGTGCTGGGCTTAAGCAATCCTCCTACCTCAGTCACCTGAGTAGCTGGGACTACAGGCATGTACCACCATGCCTGGCTAATTTTGTTTTTTTGTAGAGATGAGGTCTCACTATGTTTCCCAGGCTGTTCTCCAACTCTTGAGCTCAAGCTACCCTCTTGCCTTGGGTTTCCAAAGTGCTGGCATTACAGGCATGATCCACTTCACCTGGCTACACGTTTTAACTTACTAGAATCAGCTTCAGGTTTATTTTTTTATTCTTATTTATTTATTTATTTTGAGATGGAGTCTCACTCTGTCGCCCAGGCTGGAGTACAGTGGCACGATCTTGGCTTACTGCAACCTCTGCCTCCTGGGTTCAAGCAATTCTCCTGTCTCAGCTTCCCAAGTAGCTGGGACTATAGGCATGTACCACCACACCCAGCTAATTTTTGTATTTTTTAAAGTAGAGATGGGTTTTGCCATGTTGGTCAGGCTGGTCTCAAACCCCTGACCTCAGGTGATCCATCTGCCCCAGCATCCCAAACTGCTGGGATTACAGGCATAAGCCACCGCACCTGGCCCCAGCTTAAGATTTGTATTAACTTTAATTTTAATGAGATGTAGAAACCTGACTCCTATACACCTTTTTTCCCTTTCCCTCCTTTTTGTGGCATTATTGTTACACACATCTATAAATGTTAGAAGCCCAACAATAAATTGTTATAATTATTACTTTATTTTGTCTTTTACAGAAGCTGAGAAAAAAAGGAGAATAAGTATGCATAGCTTTTAGTATATTAATCCTTTTTTTTTTTTTTTAATCATTTCTAGTTCTCTTCATTTCTTCTTGTGGATCTAAGTTACATCTGGAGTCATTTCCTTAGCCCGGTACAGCTTTGCTCCCACCCACCTTTCTGGTCTTGCTTTTGGTAAATATATTACACTTTATATGTAATAAGTCTAACAATATGTTATATACATATTTATATAGTTGCTTTTTAAATCGGTTAAGAAAAATGAATGTATACTGTCTTTTATAATTGCATAATTACGTTCACCACTGCTTTTTGTGGATTCAAATTGCCATCTGGGGTAACTTGCTTTTAGCCTGAAGAACTTTTTTTTAGCATGTCTAGTAAGGCAGGTTTGGTGGGAACACATTTACTCAGCTTTTGTTTATCTGGGAATCTCTTTTGCCTTCATTTTTGAAAGGTGGCTTTGTTTGATATAACATTCTTGGTTGACGGATTTTTTTCTTTGAGTGCTTTGAATCTATGACCCTACTGCCTTCTAATGTCCATCGTTTCTGACAAGTCAGCTGTTACTCTTATTGCAGTTACGCTTAAATGACAAGTTGTTTCTTTTCTTGCCACTTTCAGTATTTTTATTGTTGCTGATCTCTCTGTGCTCATCCTACATGGATTCATTGAACTTCCTAATGTGTAGACTGTTTATCAATGAATTTGGGACGTTTTTAGCCATTATGTCCTTAAATATTTTTTTCCTCCCCTCTCTCTCTCCTCTCCTTCCATTACTCCCATTTCTCATAGGCTGGTAGGCCTCATGCTGCCTCACATTTCTCTGAGGCTCCCTTCATTTTTTTTTTTTGAGACAAGAGTCTCGCTCTGTTGCCCAGGCTGGATTGCAGTGTCACCATCTTGGTTTACTGCAACCTCTGCCTCCCAGGTTTAAGTGATTCTCGTGCCTCAGCCTCCCGAGTAGCTGGGATTACAGGCGCCCACCGCCACGCCCAGCTAATTTTTTTGTATTTTTAGTAGAGACGGAGTTTCACTATGTTAGCCAGGCTCTTCTTGAACTCCTGACCTCAAGTGATCTGCCCACCTTGGCCTCCCAAAGCACTGGGATTACAGGTGTGAGCCACCTTGCCTGGCCTTGCCCCATTTAGTTTTGTCTCGAATTATACTGCCTGATGCTGAGTAACTCTGATTTTCTGTTTATATCTGCTTGATAGACTTGTGCTCATTCTTCTGCATTCCACCTTTTGTTTTGTTTTGTGTTAAGAGCAGTTGTTTTAGATATCTCTGTCTCCACTTCTGTTGCAACTTTCTATACTCGCTAGTGGGTAAGCGGCCCGCCACATTTGGGGGCACCTTGCCTGGCTGGTAGTTGAGTGGTTGAACTGATGTGTTGACAAGGCTCACAGGGGCTGTGTGGGGGCTTCCCCGGCCCAGTTTCTGCCCATTGTCACAGATGCCATGTTGCTCAGCAATTCTGAGATGATGACAACACAAACTCACGGGTCTCCCAGGTAGCTTTTAAAACACTAAATTAAATCACAGCTAGAAGATACCAGTCAACAGCTTGGGAAGCCTCATATAAAGAGAGAGTGAGAAGCCCTCTCCACTGGGAAATCGGCAGCGGTCAGTGGCTGGGTGCAAAAGCAGGAGAGAATCATCACCTAGTACTCTCATGTTTGCCCTCACCTTCCTGAAAGCCCAGGGGGAGCAGGGCAGGAGAATGAGCCCAGGAAAAGCGGAGGAAGAGGCAGGATGGAGGGCAGGGAGAGAGACTGACCTGACATCTTTGAGCCCCTGGAATTTAGCTTTGCCTGGAGCTAGATGCAATCCTTGGGCTCTTCAGTTTTGTAAGTCAATACATTTCCATGTGGACTTAGTTTGGAGTGACCTTAAGAAACCCCAACGCATCCTGCGACAGTGCCTCCAGATCAGAGGTCTGGGGCTGGCTGAGCATGAGCAAAGCTATGTATGTAAGAATCCCAAGAGAGAAGAAGAATTCAGTAACGGCTACAACTGGATGGCATCTGTGGCTTAACTGGACACTGTTGAGGCCTTTTTATTTCTGGAATTTTTACATTTCCCTTCCATATGCTGTCCATATTAATATGATGAGAAGAGAGTTGTGACATTATTTCAACCTACTGGAGCCAAATTGTTGCATCAAGTTGGGTCAGAAATGCTTCCCGCTGAGGTGAGCGGAACCTCGCCACGTTCTCTCTCCTGACTGCCTGGAGATCGGTCGTTCTAGGGCTCAGAGAATGGAATGAAGGAGTCAGACTCCTGTCCTTCTGCCCCCACGGCCCCAGAGCGTTGGCTTCTCAGCCCCCAGCTTTTTACCTGATGGCGGTAAGACTGTGTGCGAGGCCGGGCATCTCGTCTGGGCAAAAAGGGAGCACCGAGGAGCAGGGCTCCCTCCCAGAACCTCTGGAGAATGCAGCCATAGAGCCGCCTTGTTACCGGAAGGGGATCCCAATCCAGACCCTAGAGAGGGTTCTTGAATCTCATGCAAGGGAAAAAGAACGGCGACTCCACAGGCAGCCCGCCCTGAGGGTTGCTCGTTGCCCGTTTTTATGGTTCTTTTTATTTATTTATTTTGAGACAGAGTCGCACTCTGTCGCCCAGGCTAGAGTGCAGTGGCGCGATCTTGGCTCACTGCAACCTCCGCCTCTTGGGTTCAAACAATTCTCCTGCCTCAGCCTCCTCCTGAGTAGCTGGAATTACAGGCGGCCGCCACCAGGCCTGGCTAATTTTTGTATTTTTAGTACAGATGGGGTTTCACCATGTTGGCCAGGCTGGTCTCGAACTCCTGACTTTGTGATCTGTCTGCCTCGGCCTCCCAAAGTGCTGGAATTACAGGCATGAACCATCGCTCCTGGCATATTTCTTGATTATATGCTAAACAGGGGTGGGTTATTCATGCTTCCCCTTTTCAGACCATATAGTGTAACTTCCTGACGTTGGCCATGCCATTTGCAAACTGTCACAGCGCCAGTGGGAGTGCGGCAGTGAGGAAGACCGGAGGCCACTCTCGTCACCATCTTGGTTTTGGGTTTTGGCCGCTTCTTTACTGCAGCCTGTTTCATCAGCAAGGCCTTTATGGCCTGTGTCTTGTGCTGAGCTCCTATCTCATCCTGTGACTCAGAATGTCTGTCTGGGAATGCAGCCCAGCACATCTCAGCCTCATTTTACCCAGCCCCCATTCAAGATGGAGTTGCTCTGGTTCAGGCGTCCCTGACAGCCTCATTGCAAGAAGAGCTGGGACACAGAAGTGAGCTTACCTGGTGGGCGGGGGGGGACTTAATCACGACTTTCCTCAGGAGCTGGTAGAAAGTCCTGCCTTTCCTGAGATTAAATTAGCTACAGTCACCACTGGAGAAAACAGTATTTTGTCAGCAGGGAAGGAGGGGAAGGGCAGGAGAGGGAGCTAGGGGAGTGGGAGGGACGTGTCTGGAGCTGGCTTCTGTCTGAGCGCCTGGGCTGCTCTGGCGGTTCCGCATGGAGCCCGGCCTGGGTGTGTGGAGGGCATGTGTTGAGTGGATGGGCATGCACTGAGCGCCCCTGCGATGCAGCCTTGGCTGGGGGCCTGGGCTCCCTACCTGTTTCCGTGTGCTTCCAGGCTGACCTCTCACCGCATCTGCTTCTTGATGAAATGAGGAGGCTCAGCTGGTGGAACTCCATGTTTCTCTTCAGTTCTAGAAGCTAAGGCTCAATTCGCCTTGGTTCTCTGTGCCCTTAGTCCACTGGTGCTGGCTTAGTCTCAGCAGTGACCTTAGTCATGCCAGCCGCCAGCCAGGCAGGGCTCAGATGGACCCGCCTGCTTCAGAGTGAAGCCCCAGTGTGCTCTGAGACAAGTGAGGAGAGGAGGATGTAAATATTTGCACCAGGCCCTGGAGAGCACCTCCAGAGCGGCACAGGCCTGGGAGCACCCAGTCCTGCTGAGTGTCACGCTGAACCCAGTTTTTCTCTGGCCTGAGGGATGGCGAGGGCTGAGGCTGGGTCCAGGCCCTGCCTGGGGCTCCCCCAACAGCAGTCTGCGGCTTTCAGGGATGAGTCAGATTCTGTCAGTCTGGAACAAATGGGCCTCAAAGGATGGTTAAATGCAGCCCTGGCAAGAAGGCACTCTTAATTTGCCAGACAGTCCTCAGCCCCAGAATGCCTTGGGGAAGGGGACAGGGCAGCGCGTGGCAAACCAGAGACTGGAGGAAGAAGTGGGAGGCCCAGGGACTGGGAAACCTCAGGCCACACCTGGGTCAGAAACAGGGTGCAGAGGTTGGCGGGAAGGCGACCAGTCCCTGGAGGGAGGCAGGCCACTGACTGGGGCCCTGCTTTCCTCTCCCTGCTCCGCAGTGTCCTGCGGCTACCAGAGTGGGCCAAGGCAGGTGGCGGGCCGGGGCGCCAGGCTGGGGAGCGGAGACCCCGAGGGTGCCGTGCGTGTGGAAACCTCCGCGTGGCCGCACAGGGGGTGAACCCAAGCCATGGGCTCTCGGAGGAGCGCGGGCGGCGGGCGTGGGAGGATGGCCTGGAGGAAGGTCTGGAGCAGCTTTCCACTCCTTTCAGGCCCGATTCTCCCCCTCGCAGCAGTTCGGGCGCGGTGGAACCTCCACGCCTGGGCTCCACGAGATACGGCGGGGCGGAGGGAGGAGGGAGAAACGAGTCCACACACAGGCGTACCTTATTATATAGAATTTGTACAATATATTTCTCTTCATTTGCATATTTTACCCACAACTTACCCTTTTTACAGGCTGAACTCAGCTGATAAAATCAAAATTCTTTCAACCAAATAAGAAAAATTCAAAATCGTAAACCCGTAAGAAAACAAATTAAAAACGGTGATGAAAATACGTCACTCCTCTCATTAGGAACAGCGTCTGTCTGCACAACAGGCCTGCTCTGAACGGGATTTCTTTACAGCGTAGGCACGTGGTTCCACCGTTGCTCTGCGGCATTGGCCTCCTCCGGCCGGCGGCTCCGGCTTGGCAGCGCCACCCGGTGGCCTGAGGCGGAGGCGCCCGGGAGGGGCCGGGAGAGCAGCCGCCGCGGGCGGACTCGGGCTTGTTCCCGGTCAGCTGCAGCGCAGACCCAGAACAGCAAGGGCAGGGAGCGGAGCGCAGCTCTGAGGAGCCCAGCGTGTATTTACAGCCGATCTTCCCGACGGGAGGGAGGCGTGCAGGGCGGCCACTGCCGCAGGGGGTGACTCCTGCCGCGCCGCCCGCTTGCTGGCGTCAGGGGTGTGGAGGGCTGGTGGCCTGTCCCCTGGCCTGCCTCCCAGGCTGGCTGAGTCTGAGCACCGAGACCTGTGTCCTGTGAGACCTCCAGGGGTCTGCGGGGCGCAGAATGTGGGGGCTTCTCTGTGGGGGAGGGGTGCAGGCAGCTCCCAAAGCAAGGTCGGTTTGGCAAAGAGCGAAAGATGGGAGAAGGGTTTCCACGGCGCGCGCAGCACCTGCCTCCTCGGGAACCAGGCCAGGCCCGGACGCCAGGGCGAGGGCCTCAGGCCACGAGTTTCAGGGCTGCCCCATGTGTTCCTGTCTCCCGTGAATCCCACCCCGTGATGGTTCCACCTGAACTCCGGGGCTTGGCCGAGAACCCGAGTCGAGCGCTGTGAAGCCCACTGCACCTGGGCGTCCTGACCCACAAGGCAAAGGTGCTCACAGGAAGCTGCTCCCGACCCGCAGACTCAGGCCCTTGCAATCCAGACCCCTGCAGACCCTAAGCAGAGGGGGTCTTGAGAGGCCACGGGGTTCACCGGGCCAGGCAATGCCGACCTGGTCAAGCCTGGCCTGGGTGGTGGGGCCCCTTCTCTGGCCCTGGCGCTGTGTGGTGCGACATGCTTCATCCCCACAGGTCCCACTGAGGCCGGCACGCGGCCCACACGCCAGGCCTGCTTCATGCTCCCAGGCGTGCTCTGGAGGGAGAGGCATCATCAGCACTCCAGGGCAAGACTAAAACCACAAAAAGGGAAATGTAAAATAGCACTGACTAGAACTAATGTAGTTATTGCTACAAGTGACAGCCGAACAGCCACGCAGAGTCCCAGAGGTGGGTATGACGGACTCCTATGACCGTCAAGCAGAAATAAAATCGTGTGGTGTTTACTCTTAATATCAGATATCCTCTGATCATCTTCAAGGTACGGAAGCTGAAGCGTATTCCTCGAGTTCTGCCGCTTTCACATGATTCATCCTCCTTACTGGTCTATCTCGTCACGCCCTGGAGGCCCCCCAAGGGAGGCCACCGGTGTGGTTCTGCTCTGGAAACGTGAGGTGGGCACTGAAGCATGTTAAAACAACACCTGGAAACTGCGGCTGCGCTGACTGGCCCTGAGCGGATGCACGTGGGCACCTGCCGGCTGCTCCCAAGGGCACTTGTTCTCCTCGAGGAGCTCTCTGGGAGGGCACGGCCCGGCACTGGACGCTTGGGGATCAGTGGTGGCCAGGAGGGGCTCTCGCCAGGTTTGGTTTGGATTACCCAGTCGGAAGAAGCAAAAGCGAAGAGGTGGTCCCAGGCCGGGCCGCTGCCGCTGGGGGTCTTACTGGAAAGGCAGCTCTGGGTGGACTGTGCCTCGCTCTCAAGGCAAGTGCAGGCAGTTCCAGCTCAACAGAGACAAAGCCCAGGCCAGAGAGGCTGCTTCCAAGTCTTCCGGGGCCCACGGCTCCTGCAGGGACCGCCCCTGGAGAAGGCTGCTCTCTGGACCTTCTCAGGGGCCCTCTCTGCGGCACTCTGCACTGCTTGCTTATTCTTGGCACGCAACAGCACGTGCTTGTGTCCAGCCTACGCACAGGAGCGCTTGGAGACGGGGCTGCTTGGCGTCCTAATCGGAGTGGAAGTGAGCTCAAGGAGAGCTGGGCACTGTGCTACAGGAACTTTCCTGAATGAGGTTACGTGTCTGCTCTAAAATCCCTGTGACACATTAGCTAGCCCCGTGCACGCCATACCGAGGGCTAACACTCCACATTCCAGAGGCGGGTCGCCTTGTTGGGGTAGTTGATGGCCAGGCTGATGGCAGCAATGTTCTGCAGAGCCTGCGGAGGGAAAAAGAGTTGTCGCCAATGTCTGGAGCCACTCACTCCCTCATTCGCTGAGTGCTGATAACAAGCCCTCAGTGGAGCACTGAGGATGCGGGAATGAGGGGAGAGAGGCCCTGAGATGAACCAGAGGTGTTCCCCTCCCCCAGAGGCCCACAGGGTGGAGGGAGGGAGAAAATGCTATTGAGACCATGTGAAAGCTCCAAATGTAAGGTAGAAATCATCCCTGCCCAGAGGGGCAGTCCCAGTGCGGGGGCTCAGAGGCAGTGTGCAGAGGTCTGGGAAAGCCGTGAAAAAGTGCAGGTGGGAGGGCACGGCACTCACAGGAAATCAACAGCCAGCGCTGGGGACCAGAGGGAGCGCAGAAACAGGGCCAGGAAGGCACTGGGAATCAGATGGCCTGGAGGCGGGGGCAGGCCAGTCAGGCCTTCACGGTCTGGGCAGCAGGAAAGTGGAGGTGGCCGAGGGAGGAAGGGGGCTGGCAGGGAGAGGTGTCAGGACACTGGTGCAGTACACTCGACAGGCCGAGGGGAGGGTCAGAAGAGCCAGAACACAGCAAGAGAAACCCGCCCACAGGCAAGCCGCCACGCGGAGCTTTGGGGCCAGGACGGTCCAATAGGAAAATTTCGTTACGTGACGTCATGAAACCTGGGGTGGAGGTGGCAATGTTGTAGGCAGCTGCTGAGGGGGAGGGAGTTTTTCCTCTGCCTATAGGTCTCAGGTGGATTCACACAAACTCCTCCTTGTGTGCTGGGGGCATTCCTACTTTCAAGCCTACGTGTCAAAGCCTAGGGCTGGAAAGAAGACCCTTTTCCAGCAAAAGGGCAGCGTTCCGAGAACACTTCCCAGGGACAGAGTGCCGTGCTGAGGCAGGGCTCCTGGCTGGGAGTCCGCCCACAGGTAACCCTGTGAGCCTCAGTGTCTGCAGCTGTCCTCTGGGGGGGAGGTTGTTGGGCCACAAAATGTAGTCTGGGGCCAGGGAACTCCCACGACCCTTTCGGGGTCTGCAAGGTTCATTTTTCCCTTTCCATCTCGTGAGTATGCAGTGTAGCGTTCCAGAGCCTGACATGTGAAATGACTGACTGCAGAACAGAAGCAGATGTGAGAACACAGCCATCTTCTGTTAGGCCAGGTGTGAGAGGGGTCTGCAAGGATGGAACCCAGCACCACCCTCTTCAGTAATCCTTTTTTTTTCGTCACCTATTTGTCCCAGAGCACTCAGTAATTATTTTCAAAAGTTAGAGTTGTTTTTCACAAGACGTGTTATTGATATTAACATGAAAGGGGTTCACTACTTAAAAAAATAGATAAAGGTTTAAATTTGTGCTTATCTGAAAATGGAAAACCTCATTTCTCATGGCACATGTGGATACACATAATACACATCTCCAAAAGCTTTCTGAGCTCCTCCATCATTGAAAAGCTTGAAGCGTCCTGAGACCAAACAGCTGTCAGGAGTTCCGCTACCAGAGAAGCAACTCACATCTAAAAATATGTGAGCTCTGACTCCACGGAAACTTCCAGAATCAGCCAAACTAAATTTAAGGCATTGGTTGTTTTGGTTTTAAAGACACGAATTCTCCTGACCCCAGTTCAGATGAATGACAGTGATAAATGGGGCTCGTGCACGCTCTCTGAGCACCAGGAGGAAGCGACTGAACTGGGGTGAGCTCTGTGTAAGCTCCGGGTGGATTCTGTCCTAGTCAGACGCAATGCGCAGACTTCTCTGCCCTGGCAGTGATGAGATGGTGGCACCCCACAGGGGTCAGCTCTGCTGGGGTGGAGACAGTACCTGTGTCGCACAGCGGAGAAGGTGGTCATCCGTGGTGAGGGCCAGCAGGTAATCCTGCAGCACACCGAGCTCCTGCGGAGAGAGCGGGGCTGTGAGCGACAGTGCCAGAGGCGCAGTGTGGCTCTCCCACACCACCTGGGACACCTGCTCATGAAAGCGGAAGCCTCCCGCGGGTGGACGCTACTCACTCCGCCAGGCCTACATGGCACTGCCTTGCTCAGAACCCGGCAGGAACCTGACCGGCAGGAGCCAGGTGCCCAGTGCCAGGTCGGGCCCCTCCTCGGGCCAGCTTCCTCTTGTGAAAGGAGAGGACAGCTAAAGAACTCTGAAAGGCCCTTTCAGCTCCCACATTCAATGAGTCTATTGTGCTGAGGGGGAAAAAACAAGGAGGAAGCAGAAAGAAGCCACCCTTTTATTCTCCAAAACTCACTGTTGGCAAGGGCTGTCCCCGGGGGGTTTTACCCCCTTTGGCTCTAGGCCTGACAAAATAAGCCGTGTCAGAGCTGACCTGAGGGCCTCAGACTCTCAGCCATGCCTGTCCTGTGTGGCCTGCTGAGACCCCTTAGGCTCAGACGAGGTGGCAAGTTCTGCCCAGGGTGGCAGAGGAAGCAAAAGCCCACGGAGACACGGGGCTCCCTGTGCAGACCTCGGGCCTCACCTGGGCGCGGTTCTCGGTGACGAAGAAGAGCTCCGTGAGGGCCCGGTGCAGGGGAAGGAGGATGCCGGGCTGTGTCACGTCCTCAAACAGGCCGTACTCCATGTGGGTAAAGAGCTGCCACAGGGGCTTCAACAGTGCCAGGTCACACAGGTCGCTGCAGGAGGAGCCCCGGAGGTGGTCAGTTTACTGAGGGCCACACCAAGGTCACACGGCTAACAGCTGGCAGGAGCTGCAGCTCAGACCCTCCCTCTCCCACAGCTGGTACAAGTGATTACAAAACAGTCTCACCTATGCTCCCCACAAAACAGTCACCAACAGCAAAGAAGGAAAGGGGCAGAACCTACACTTCAAAACCAGGCTCCAAGGGAACAGGAGGCCCGGAAGTGTGCGCACGGGAATTACTGTGCACCTTTAAAAATGGATGTTATGGGCTAGACACGGGGCTCACACCTGTGATCCCAGCACTTTGGGAAGCTGAGGTGGGAGGATCCCTTCAGCTCAAGAGTTGCTCTGGGAAACAGAGCGAGACCCTGTCTCTACAAAAAATTTAAAAAAAACAAAAGAAAAAACTAGCTGGGCATGATGGCATCCAGCTACTCGAGAGGCTGAGGTGGGAGGATCGCTTGAGCCCAGGACTTGGAGGCTGCAGTGAGCCATGACTGCACCACAGTACTCTAGCCTGGGCAACAGAGTGCGAACTTGTCTCTTAAAAAAAAAAAAAAAAAGTAGGCTGGGGGCGGTGGCTCATGCCTGTAATCCCAGAAGGAGGCCAAGGCGGGCAGATTACGAGGTCAAGAGATAGAGACCATCCTGGCCAACATGGTAAAACCCCATCTCTACTAAAAATATAAAAAAGTTAGCCGGGCGTGGTGGTGCGTGCCTGTAGTCCCAGCTACTCAGGAGGCTGAGGCAGGAGAATTGCTTGAAACCGGAAAACGGAAGTTGTAGGGAGCTGGGATCGCACCACTGCACCCCAGCCTGGCGACAGAGCGAGACTCTGTCTCAAAAAAAAAAAAAAGTTTTGGAGACTTTCCAATGACAGTGGGAACTCATTTCAAAATAAATATTAAATGAAAAAAAGCAAGATGTAAAACTTTATATACAAAATACAATTCAGAAATAACCTGCATATACAGTAATTTCTCTATGCAAATGAAAAACCACAAGAAACAGACATAGCAAAAGATGTCGCCAGCAGCTGTCCCTCTCGGCCTTCTGGGTTTTCTACAATGCTCATTGCTCTTATCATCGGAAAACAACACTTAAAAGACAAGCGTGGTGGCTCATATTTGCAGTCCTAGTTACTCAAGAGGCTGAGGTGGAAGGATCACTTGAGCCCAGGAGTTCACGCTGCAGTGAGCTAGGATGGTGCCACTGCACTCCAGCCTGGGCCACAGAATAAGACCCCACCTCTAAAAAAAAATTAAAGAAAAGAAAGATGGCCAGGAGCGGTGGCTCATAGCTACAATCCCAGCACTCTGGGAGGCCAAGGTTGGGGGACTGCTTGATCCCAGGAATTTGAGACCATTCTGGGCAACATGGTGAAACCCCATCTCCACAAAAATTACAAAAATTAGCTGGGTGTGGTGGCATATGCCTGTAGTCCCAGCTACTCAGGAGGCTGAGGGGAGAGGATCACTTCAGCTCAGGAGGTGGAGGCCGCAGTGAGTTGAGATCATGCCACTACACTCCAGCCTGGGTGAAAGAGCCAGACTATGTTTCAAGAAAAAAAAAAAAAAAGATAACGACGACTACCAGTGTTATGATTTTAGGCTTGAGTTATGAAACACAGAATATGCTTGGAAGGTTGCTCAGGCAGAAATCTCTTCCCTAAGTAAAGCAGAACCCCTGCTGAGAGAAGGAACTGACGTTTTCTTTTTTTTTTTTTCTATTTTACTCAGAGGGAGGCTGTGCTTTAATTCCAACTCGATATCCTTTGAAGAAGAAAAATCATCAAATAAATAATATTCTAGAACTTGTTACATGGCCATATATATATAATGTTGGATTTTGCTTTTTTCTTTTTTTTTAAAGAAATTTGCTTTTTCTGACTTGAAAAATTATTGGGTATATTTAATTGCTATCTTGAAGCCAATCCCTTTCTCCCAGAGGAATAAATCTTCATAAAACAAACGGAAAAATTCCGATAGCTTTGGAATGGGTTTTCAGAGAAGCATTAGCACGAGAAGTAAATGCACCTGTGAGCTGAGAAGGTCCCTCTCCTGAGGGCTGCCCCGCCCCCATGTGGTCTCCAGGTCAAGCCCTCAGGGAGGCCTCTCTCTCACTCTATGAGGAGCAGCATGAAATAGCCTAGGGTGACAAGACAAGTTGGGAGTTCCCTCCAGGCTCGGGACAGAGGGTGCGGGAGTGTCGCCACTGGAAAGAAGGTTGCCAACAGACAGGAGAGAGTGCAGGAGCACAGGGCTTCCTTCCCGCTGCCGGCAGGGAGGGCCACCAGCCAGGACACCATGGAGAGGTTACATGCTTCATAAGCACCGCTTAACTGGGCTGTTCTTACGGGACTCTACGCTCAAGTGAACAGAGCCAAAGCCTGTGTGGGGCTAGGTGATCCTGTCTGCCTCTGAGGACACGGGGGTAACAGCAAACATGCCCAGCTTTCCCCTCTCTCTCCGTGCTGCCTATGGACTGACTACACAAGCCATCCGGTTCTCCCCGCTGACTTTGAGAGTCCTTTATTTTAATGACATCTCCATATTCCACGAGAAGACAACCTGTTACTTCACATATCATCACCGCACTCTGGTTGGCATTCTGTGTGTCTGTCTGCGTGCCTTAGACATGCAGGAAAGAGGAAGAATGAACCCTGGCAGGTAGGGTTCTGAGCAAGGAGGGTGGGGCCAGGTATACAGACAACACGACCGGCACAGTCACTACCACGTTCCCTCACAGATGAGGAGTAAGGCACTTATGTCCACGATCCCCGATTCTATTCCACACTGCATGTCCGACCTAGTGCAAAAGGCAAGAACAGTGCCTGAGCAGGGAGAGGAAGAAATCGCACTCACTTACTTACAGATGACGTGACTGTACCCAAATAATCTACATAGATAAGTCTTAGAAGGAACAAATTTAGTTGCTTTATTAGGCAAAAAAAAAAAGAAAAAACAAATTTAATAAGGTCACTGGATACAAGGGCAATATGCAAAAATTAACTGTACATCAGCAAAAACAAAACTAAAATAAAAAATGCCAATTGTAGCATCAAAAACATTAAATACCTAGTAATAAATTTAACAGAATGTTAAGTCCTCTACATAGAAACCTATAAATATCACGAAGACCTCAATGATCGAGGAACATAAACAGAGGACTATATAATGGTTGTGGATTAGAGGACTCGGTGTTCTAAAGATCTTAATTCTCATCAAATTCATCTATAGTTGCACCAGCCCGGACAGAGCGAGACGTCTCAAAAACAAAAAGATCTAGAGAGTCAAGTGGAGAGCTGTATGGAACGAAACTAACTGGACACCCACCCCTTCTATCATACACTAACATGCATTCCACAGGGAGATACTCCTCTAAGTGTGAAAGGAAAAACACGCTTCTAGAAGGTAATACAGGAAATATCTTCGTGACTTTCGAATAAGGCAAACATTTCTTCAGCAAGACACCAAGAACACTACCATTAAGGAAATGACCGAAAAAGTGGAAGACATTACAATCACAAATGTCTTTTCATCAAAGAAACCACTAAGAGAATGAAAGGGCCAGTCACAGAGCGGGGTACATATGCCTGGCAAAGGCCTCACATCCAGGATGCAGGCAGCTTACCTGTGGCTGCAGCACCGCACGATCCTCAGAAGTAAGTGGATGGCTTTTAACCGCTGATGGCCAGTCTGGCGACAGGCCACGCCCACCAGCCATTCCCAAATTTTTGCCAATGGGAGATGAGGCACAACCCTTTCTTCTAACAACATCTGCTTCAAAATCTCGAATCCTGGCCAACACCCAAAACACAGATATATAAACAGAGATATGTAATAAGTAGTACTATTATATAAAGTATAAAAATTGTGTACATTAAGAATTATACATTTTATAAACTGCTCAAAATTTTAAAAATAGGATGAAATGATTGTGATCATTTAAATTCTGGCTGAAATTAAGGCATTTGTAAAAATAACACAGAAGTAATATTTTCAGTTCCTCCTATCAAAACGCCCTGGCAAATCCTAAGAGAACAAGCATCTTTTTCTGGTCCTGACAGAATGCCTCTCAAGCTGGCCATTCAAGTTTCAACTAGCCAATGAAATCATACTTAAGAGTGACAGGTGTGAGGTTTGTGACACAAATTTGTGAAAGTGTGAGAGAAAAGTACCTGCTTTGATTTAACCAAGATCAGTGACATCATGGCACCCAGAGCCATGGAGTGTCCCTGGCAGGCAGATGGTGCGAACGAAAAGCCCCGAGCACACACCTGTCTGGAACCGCCCCAGGTGTCCGGCCGTCACGGTGAATTTGTAGCCCCACTCGGTGTTGCTCATGTCGGAGGTGAAGCGGTAATACAGAGTGTCTCCTAGGCACACAAGAATCAGGCAGATCAGGAACTGCAGCAACAGGAATGGCAACAGAGATGTTTCTGATGGAAGGTACTAAACCCTTTAAACATTCTCCAGTAAGTTCCCTTCTTAATATCACGTGTAAACACTGTCTGCAAAGAACCTGTATCATCGAGTATTTGTTTCACTACCTGGAAGTTCAAAATCTTTCCACTTCTGCTGAGATCCGCTGAAGCTGTGTCGGTCTTGCTGGAAGTCACTACTGCTGGACATGGCTAACTCGTCGCAGCCCTCCTCCGTGTTGCACTGAGAGTCGAATTTGATTGAGAGGTAGATGGCACCGGGAATGTGAACTTTATCCTGGGAGGGAAACAAAGAACACCTCTGTTGATACTGCTCACTAGACATTTACTGCAGCTGCCCCATACTGAGTCCTGTGGATGGACCCGGGCATGTGAGAACGAGGGAACCACAGCCCTGGCCTCCAGGAGTGCACAGTCCAGCTGGGGCAAGGAGCACGCACAGGGTGCAAATATGGTGGGAGGGAAGCACGGCGGGCAGGCGACACAGGGCCCCTGTGAAGAAGTGTCGGGCTACTGTGCAGAGTGAAGGGGACAGGAGAACCCTGTCAGGAGAGAGTGGGAGTGGGAGGCAAGGTGATGTGAGTGCCTGGGGCGCATTTCAGGCATGGGAAGAGCACTGGGAAGGCGCAGCACATCAGGGAATGGCAAGGAGCTCAGGGTGCTTGGAGTTAAGGGTGTCTATGTGGGCACATGTGCTTGGGATGTAGGAACAGGGATAAGACATGACCCCAGAGAGGTTGGCAGGGGCTGACGCTGAAGACCCTGTGCCCTAAAATGAGGCACACAGACTCTGGACCACAGGGGAAACCCCAGAAAGCTTTGGCGAGGCTTGCATGGTGGTAGCATCACTGACAGCTCGTGTGGAGCAAGGCCAGGCTGAGGCAAAAGTGAGGAATCAGAAAGTAGCAGCAACAGGAACCCTAGAGAAGGGCAAGGAGTGTCTAGAGTTAGTGGAGAAGACAAGGCCTCTTGGGGCTGGAACGCGGTGGCTGGCCACACGTGCCTGTGTGCAAAGGAGTGGAGCTGGAGCCCAGGAACCAGGTGAGAGAAGAGGCTTGGAAGGAAGACAGTTAGGAGGTTATACTTCTGAAAAACAAAGTCTCAGTTGGCCAATCACCGAGTTCGAACTTGGCTTCCATCCTCTGCCATGACTGCTGTGGGTGCCTTCCACTCAGATGCAGATGCCTCAGCAACTCTACCATTTCTTTTTCCTCTACAACATTTTAAAAAGTGCTAAAGGGGGCCTGGTGAGGTGGCTCACGCCTGTAATCCCACCACTGTGGGAGGCCAAGGCAGGCAGATCGCCTGAGGTCAGGCATTTGAGACCAGCCTGGCCAATGTGGTGAAACCCCATCTCTGCTAAAAATACAAAAACTAGCTGGGCACGGTGGTGGGTGCCTTTCTTCCTGCTACTCTAGAGGCTGAGGCATGAGAATCACTTGAACCTGGGAGGCAGAGGTTGTAGTGAGCCGAGATCACACCGCTGCACTCCAGCCTGGGCGACAGAGAGAGACTCTGTCTCAAAAAAAAAAAAAAAAAAGTGCTAAAGGGATACAGATGGCCTTAAGTCAATGAGAATAATGGAGGCTGCCCTATTCCTGCCTCATCAAAACTTCAACCTCCCTGCCCAGATACAAAGTTAAGGATGGAAAAGATGAGACTTTGATTCAGTTCTGGGAAATTTTAAAAAGGGGCTGTGGTATCCAAGGTGTGGGCAGGTCATTAGGAGGCCGCTGAAGAGTGATGGTTCAACCTGGACCACATTCAGACTCCCTGCCTCACTGTGAAGCCGAGGACTCCCTCTTAGGAGCTTGCTGCAGGGAAAGTAACACTCTCCTCCAGGGCCAGGTGGCCCGTCTTCTTCTATTAAAACAAGAAAGGCACGGAGAGAGGAGACTCACTTGTGCAGAAGCCCTGGCCTCAGGGAGGCAGACCACATCTTATTCAAGGAGGCACTTCCCTGGCCAGGTCTGCTGGCCAGGGGGAAAGAGGTCTATGCCACTGGTAAGGTCTCTGCCACTCAGTGGCCCTCATCAGGCCTGACAACCCCGGATCGTACCTCAAAGTTGGTGTTGTTGTTATACGGGTGTTTCGATTCCCTCACTTGCACCTCCATTCCCGGCTCCTCCATGAACTGGCAGGCAGCCAGGGCCATGGGCCCCAGCATGTCTTCTCGGCAGCCCTGGAGCACTTTCTGCAGGATCTGGTGGGATGCAGGCAGGTTAGGTCAGGGCCTGCTAGTGGCATCGGGAAGAAGGGAGAGTTTACTTCAACCCAAGGCCCACCCAAAGGTGCTGCATCACCTTAGACCTAGAAAGAGCCTCTGTGACTCTATCACCCAAAATCAGCTCCACCAGCCACCTCTCACGTGACCGGGCCCCTGCTGTCCATCAGGATACTGCAGTCCTTTCAGAATGCTACTGCTTAGAAGGGGTCTGACAGAACTAACAGAACCAATCATAAACGTTCTGGTCCTTGAAGGGGTTCCCGCCAAGCAAGCGGACTGGCCTACGGAGAAACAACGACCACGCAATGTGATCGATGCCTAGAGTGAGGCGCAGAGTTGGGAGCTTCAGATAGCGAGAACTGGGGAGGATGCATCCATGCGAGGGCCTAGTGGAGGCAGGACGGCTCCCTTCGCCCCTTCCCAAAGAGAAATGCGCTAGAGCAAGCCTGCCAGCACCTGCAGGGCTGCGAGGCCGAGACAGGCCCTCGAGGTCTGGTAGTGAAAGGCCAAATGAGCTTCCTCATGGACTGCGTGTGTGTGTGTGTGTGTGTGTGAAGGTGGGTGCGTCAAGATTTCTGCCCTTAGAAACTGGGAAGGTGGTGACAAAGCTTTCTAGTTCAGCAGGAAATCGCACTCAGGGCCCCTGAGTTCCTCAGCAGCCCAATCCTTGGGAGAGGATACAGTGGCCCTACCTTTGCTGCATTCACACCTGTGAGGGAGCTGCACAGCCACACGGGTAGCCTCGCTCCAGGAAGCACTCACTGGAGGAAGCCTGTGGGGCAGAGGAAGAGCCCGGTGGGTGAGCGAAAGCTTGGTCTGCGTAACTACCTTCTCCCACTCGTGCTTTTCCTCCAGCTGCATGAACATATCCAAAATGTAGGTCATGTGGGCAGGGCCACTGAGCTCCAGGATGTCCTCACTCACTGGCACATGGCCGGGCCACTCGGCGAGCAAGGATGCAAGCACGTGGCGGGCGTACAGGACGGCTGTGGCCTCGTTCACTCGGAAGAGGTAGTCCCGGACAGCCCTCTTACTCTTGCAGTTCAGCTCCTTGTGCAGCAGGGCGGCACTCTTGCTACGGCGCTGCTTGGCGTAGCTCTGCTGCAGTTCACTCTCTGTGCTGGAGATCAGTTTCTGGGTCACAGGGTTCGATTCAGCAGTGGCTTGGTCACAGCGTGCAGGCCGGGACTGCAAACCCAAGACCACCATTACAGAGGTCCAGCCTCCTTACAGTGGTGGTATGGGGGTGGGGACGGGGATGCAGACACGTTGGGTCCATGGTTGGGGGTGACATACCAAGCACGGCAAGATAATCATGTCTGTATCCACAGCTTTGGCGCTCTGCTCTTCCAGCCTCAGACCCTTACTGGGCTGCCACTGCTGAGCCAGGGACCGTATCCGCTCATCTGTGGTGAGCTCATCACCGTCAAACCTTAAGAAAGGCAGCACAAAGTTGAGGACTGAAAGCGCAGAAAGGCAAGAGTTTTCACCTGCACTTAAACTTGTCAGCAGTGCTGATCAGAGCTGTTTTTCTGTTAGTATCAATGACATTGTCACTTTCTGTATTTTGCTGATTGGATTCACAGCCTTCAGTTATTCATGGATACAGAATGCATGTAAGCTCTGTGGCAGAGGCTGCAAACTCGCCTGAAAAATCCATTCTCCTCTTCCATCTTTTTCATTTTTTAAATTAATTCAAATGTTTTATTTCCATTAAAAAAACATTTTTTTGAAATTTGTTTTTTTAGACGATTTGGTTTTTTAGAGATGAGCTATGTTGCCCAGGCTGGACTGGAACTCCTGGGCTCAAGCGATCCTCCTGCCTCAGCCTCCCTAGTAGCTGCAATTACAGGCTCACATCACCATGCCTGGACGCCCCTTCTCTCTTTTGTTTTTAAACAATTTAACACAGTTTAAGCCAAGAGTGATCCCAGAATTGGGCAGCTCCTGACTCAGAATGAGTTCAGAGTGACTCTGCTGCTGTGGTTGGAGCTTCACAGACAGAAAAAGGCAGATGACACACAGAACAGAAGTGAGGTACAGAAACAGCTGGAATGGTTACAGCCTGGTGTTTGCCTTATTGCACAGGCTGAACGGTTGGACAACTTTGGCAGAAACTCGGTGACCCTTCTCTCTCTCTAAAGCTCCCCAGAGTTTTAACGAGCTAGAGACATGGTTAGCAGCTAGACATGGTTAGCACCCAGCTAGAGACATGGTTAGCAGCTAGAGTGGTGATGCCCCTGGGCTCTTGGCAGTGGCAGGTGAGAGAGGTGGTGTGCCACCTCTGGAGTCTACTGGGCTAACAGTGCACTCCCTTCTCCACGTTCCCCGTTTCCTCTGGCCTAGAACCTAGAGGTGGGGTGGCCAAGCAAACTTTCACTCCACAGGTGAGAACGTTGGGATTTCTGGGTCACTCCGTGGAGCAGAGCTGTAACCCACCCCAGACTCTGCCTACCTCTGGACTGTCACGTGAGAGAGAGAAAACAATTCTCTCTCCCCTACCTTGACATTCTATCCATCCATTATATAAATTCTATCTATCTGTCCATTACATTTCTGGTTTCTTAGTTATGGCAGCTTAGACCGTACCCTAACTGAACAACCCTGCTTATCTCATAAAGGATTTTAGGCAGTATATAAGAAACACGTACGGTAAAGAGAAATACGAAATACAAAATGAAAGAAAAATTAAATGAGATTGACTATAAATTAGAATAAGAAGTCAAAATTAGGATATGGAGGATGGAGGAGGAGATGAGATTCCAGATTTGTAAAGTTTACCCAAATTAAAAAGCTGGGCCCAAGAACTAGCTCTGAATTTCCTAGCCAAGAAAAAGGGAATGTTCTTAATTTTAAAAATCTCTTGAGCAGCAGTTCCTGCTCCGTGCTATCTGCTCACTGGGATTATACACGGGACACATCTTGGTGCCTGCCAAATGTCTACGTCTGTGAAATGAGTTTACTCTCGGAGGCTACAAAAATAAGTTTTCAAGAGGAAGCCACAGTGCACTTGGAAGATGATCCGTGTGGTGTAGCCCAGGTGCCCTCGACATCGCTTTACGGACTAACAACTGCTTCCCGGCTTGTCGGAGCGTCCACCCTGAGCCCCCTGTCAGGAGGTGCACCCTCCCACCCTCACGTGTTCTCTCCCTGGCCACACTCCGGCTGCACCGAAATGTCCCTTACCTCTTCTGAACCTCCAGGAAGAAAGAGTCGGTCTTTTTCATCTGCAGTTCGTATATGGCCCGGAGAATGTGCAGAGGGGCATTGAGGGCATCGTGAGCCATCTGAAGGCCCGGGGAGGAAGCAGACAAGAACCATTAAAAGCACTTCAATACATATGAACTTAAACCTGAGAAGACAATATATCCAAAGCTTCCACTGGTTGTAACTGAAGAATACTGTAAGGGTAGTTTAAAAAGCATGCAAAACTGTAAGCACTAAAACATGGACTATAACATCTGCATTACTACTGTAACTTCAAAGGAAATTATAAAACACTAAAACCCGAAAGAAATAGCATGTCAACAAAACACAATGCTAATAGTAAATACTTATTTACCACATTGCATTCACTGCTAGCGTCTCTATGCCATTTTACACTCCGGTTTGACAACCAGCACATACCTGGGCACTGTATTTTCTTTTTTTGATACAGGGTCTCAATTGGTTGCCCAGGCTGGAGTGCAGTGGTGAGATCATAGCTCACTGTAACCTTGAACTCCTGGGCTCAAGTGATCCTCCTGCCTCAGCCTCCTGGGTAGCTAGGACTACAGGGGCATGCCACCACACCTGGCTAGTCTTATTTTTGGTAGAGACAGCATCTTTTTATGTTGCCCAGGCTGGTCTTGAACTCTTGGCCTCAAGAAATCCTCCTGCCTCCACCTCCCAAAGTGCTGGAATTACAGGTGTGAGCCACTGTGCCTGGCCAGGATTTGCTTTTTCTGACATTCTACCCTACATTCTGTTTACTCTTCATTTAGTTACAGCTTTTGAAGTCCAAGCCCCCATCCTTCTCATATTGTTCTGAAGAAGAATAGACTACTTAGGGAAAGTAAGAGTGTATTTCTGAGAAACTGTGAGGAAGGAGCTATCACATAGGAGTTCACGTACAGGCCTTAGGGCTTTAGTGGAAATTCATGCAAAATTTTACATGCATAGTTGAATGTGTATTTTATGGGGAGAGAGGAGCTAAAGCTTTTGAGTTTATAACCAAAAATATTAAGAACTATTGCTGGAGGCTTTTCTGTTCTTCTGGTTCAATTCTGCAACAACACAGATTGAGTCTTTAGAAAGGGAATTCTCAGGACATCAGATGGAAGCATTTTCATGTTTAGGCTGAAACATGGCCCAAGCCAAAGAGAAGCCGTCCCTCAGAATCCTCTGCCCAAGCCACACGGTGACTCAAGAACACACCAAGAAGCATATTCTGGTGGGCTCATCCAGGCCCTCAAGGGGGTCCAGCTTTTTCTGCTCTGGGTCGCCAGGGCTGCTGGCCGGCCGTTCCTCCTCTTCCTCTCGGTCTCCTCGCTCATCCGGCTCTAGGTCTCCGTGCTCAGCCAAAGCGCTCATCTCCTTCTTTGAGGAGTACAGCATGATGGACAAAATCTACACAGAAAGAAAACCCGCAGAACGTGAGCGCTCAGGAGGTGGGAAGATGGCACAGTCCTTTAATCATGAAAATATTTGCCCTAACTTTTGAAGACATCAGACTTTACTTGAAGAATGTGAAATTAGAAAAGAAACACGAATGTATGTTTAATTATACTCTGTAACCGAAGAAACACTAACTGCACACTATGAGGACCTTTGTGTTGATTAACTTTCCCACAGATGGTATAAACCGCCATCATCCTTTTTAGAACTTGTTTTGGCAAAATGTAAACAGCTATGAAAATGCTCATGTGCTTTCACCCAGCAACTCATCTGTTACAAATAATGTAAAAATATATAAAGTTACTTTTACAATACGCTCAGTAAAGCACTAATGGCAAAAAACTGAAAGCCACCTTCATGTATAATATGTAGCCAGAAAAAATAGTGGTTATGAAAACTACATCAAAACTTAGAAAGATGCCCATGTGCCATCAATTGATTTGAATACTATGCTTGTCACACAGTCTAGAGTTATGCATGTACTGTAGATGCACAGAAACAAAACAAGAGGGAGAAAATACACGAAAGGCTAACGGCAGCTGTGTTTGGGATATAGAGTTTGGAGGGTTCTTTTTCTTTTACAGTTTTTAGGTTTTCTGCAATGTGGTTCTAATAATAAAGATTTTAATTTAAAATATTCCCTAAGAATAAAAGTTTAAATACTGTCCAAATTATCCATTCATATGTTTTAGCATATTTCCCTTAAACCTAACCAAATCCTCTTCTGGCAACTGAGAGCTGTCTCTGCAGGTGCAGGCTCTGCTGGGCTGTGTATGGCCACGCACTCCCTCCTCTGCAGCGGCAGCCTTTCCTGGGCCTAAAGCTGGCTCTGGGCACAGAAAGTCCACAGGGAATCACAGAAATTCCACTAAGAAAACTCCAAGGTCTAAGGCGAACAGCAATAAAATTACAAATATCAACTAAAATCCTACATAAAATAAACATAAGTGAGGACAAATTTAGAGGCTGATTGTGGCTGAAAGGAACTTTAAAGGGAAATAATAATTCAAGGGTGTACTTTATGACCATGATATAATGCTTAATCACGTGTTTCCATAAAATGCTTCTCTTCCACTATTCTTTGAACAAACATTAAATTTATTTTCCCTGACAGGGGTAGACAGGTGTCATAATCCCTATTTCCAGAAGGGAACACAGAAGCAAGGAGTTTCAAACACTGTACTAAATGAGTATGCACAGGGCAGAGGCAGCTGGAACTTGCTGACACTTCTAACTCCTAGGCCAGTACATCTGCAACAGGCAAGAGTAGCAGGAGTCGCTCTGGTCTCTTACTTCCAGGTCCCGGAGGAGCCATGTTTTACTAAAGCCAGTCCCTTTGCTGCACTTTTTCACCAGCAACTTCAGTAAATCGGTCTGAAGGAAGGTAGCATGGGTCTCTTCAAAACCGTGAGCCTGCCAAGCAGAAAAAGAATGATTTGTGACTGCCTTGGAGTCAAGAAGGTACAACCTTAGCTATAACTCACTGTCTGTTCATTCACTCTCATTCATTCATTCAACAAATGCTTTTGAATGAAGCCTATTTTATGTCACACCCCTGCTCGGACTTCCAAAAGCTTTCCAGCGCTCTTTAGGCTAAAATCCAGGCCTCTGATCATGGCTGACGAAGTCCTACAAGGTCCCTGCCTGGTTCTATATGGAACCAGTATGGAAAGACAGGGAACCCGACTATCAGGAAAATTGTATTTCCTCTTTGAAGTTATCTGTGCAAGGCCCAGGTGTTTCTAAAAATGATGAAGTTCCTACGGTTTACCATCTACCGAAATCAGATGGCATTTCCTCCTAGTTAATCCCCACGCAGATGTCAAATTATAGACAGATCTATTGCCAACTGGAGAAGCTCACCATTACCTTTAATGTTTTATACAATCCTTTGAGGGCCAGAGACAGGACCCAAGTTGCTTCCACTGCCTCGGGACAATGGCTGTCCATGCTGGTTTGCAGAAGATGACTAGCAATAAAGGCAAAGTGCTGGGAGTACTGGCTCAGCTGGGCCTGAGAGTCACCACACTCTTGTCCTCCTCCCTTCTGGACCAGCTGGTAGTCCTTCACTGAAGGGTGACATCAGGCAGAAAGAGAAAGGCACAAAAAGTACAGTTTATGCTTCCAGCAGCTGTTTCTTCCATAGTAACATGCCTTACTAAAGTAAGGACTGCAGAAACACAAATCTTCCGGGCTCAATCTTAGCCAGTAAACCCAGCTTGCAGGTAAACACAAAAATAGTAACGGCTACCTATCCATCAAGAAACTGAGTGGGACAATTTACACTCTTACTATTGTGCATAAGCAGGTTGTCTACAAAGGTGTTAACAACAGTTCTTAAAAATAGTATACATGAGCCCGGGTGTGGTGGCTCATGCCTGTAATCTCAGCACTTTGGGAGGCCAAGGCAGGTGGATCACTTGAGGTCAGGAGTTCAAGACTAGCCTGGTCAACATGACAAAACTCTGTCTCTACTAAAAATACACTAATTAGCTGAGCACGGCAGCACATGCCTGTAATCCCAGCTACTCAGGAGGCTGAGGCAGGAGAATCACTTGAGCCCAGGAGGCAGAGGTTGCAGTGAGCTGAGATTGCACCATTGCACTTCAGCCTGGGTGACAGAGCCAGACTCCATCTCAAAAAAAAAAAAAACCAATTAGTATGCATGAGATTTCCACTTCCAAACAAGACAGAACAAAAGAGACTGGATTTACTCTCCCACCTTAAACAACCAGAACACTGAATAAACATGAAACAACAGCTTGCAAACATTGGGCAAAAGGTAGTACACGACTGTGATCTCTGAGACAAGAGACATAAACTAGATTAGACCTCCAATGGCACCAGCTATCTGGAGACGATTTCCAAGCTGCAAAGTGGGAAGCAAACATCCAACCAGAATCCAGCAGTCTCAATGAATTAAAGAAACAGAGACGAGAGTTCAGGGAAGTCAAGGCAGCTAGAATGTACAGGGTAGAATATCACAGAGCAGGGAGAGGCGCAGAGAGAGGTGTGGGTTGGGGAGAGCTCTCTGGAGATCCATAGAGGGCTCCTCATGAGTCTGTGGCTGCATGCTGACTTGCACATTTCTATGAAAGGAAACTACTGGGGCTGGAGAAAGAGCAACACTGGGCAGAACAACTCCTGGAGCTCACAGAGAGCTGGGAATATTTTGGCTTTCCACCAGTGAGAGTGGAAGTGTTCTGGTGGAGATGAGGATGGGGACAGAAAAAATACTTGAATACATAATGGTCAAAATTTTCCAAATTTGATGAAAACTATAAACCTCAGGAGTTCAATAAACCCCTAAGCAAAAGAAACAAAGAAAATCATGTCAAGGCACACCACAATCAAATTGCCAAAAATATAGCCAGAGGAAAAAGACACATTACAAAAATGTAGCAAAAAGAAGAGTAACAGCAGACTTCATTTTAGAATCTATACAAGCCAGAAGACAATGGACCGACATCCTTTTTTTTTTTTTTTTTGAGATGGAGTTTTCGCTCTTGTCACCCAGACTGGAGTGCAACGGCGCAATCTTGGCTCACTGTAGCCTCTGACTCCCAAGTTCAAGCAATTCTCCTGCCTCAGCCTCCTGAGTAGCTGGGATTACAGGTGTCCGCACCACACCTGACTAATTTTTGTATTTTTAGTAGAGACTGGGTTTTACCATATTGGCCAGGCTGGTCTCAAACTCCTGACCTCAGGTGATCCACCGGCCTCGGCCTCCCAAAGTACTGGCATTACAGGTGTGAGCCACCATGCCCAGCCTAGACCAACATCTTTAAAGTATTCAAAGATAAAACTCAGCTTAGAATTTTTTACCCAGCAAAATTATCTTTCAAAGGTGAAGTTAAAAAAAAAAAAAATTCCCAGGCAAACTGAGAGATTATGTAACATCAGACCTGCACTACAAAAAATGTTCAGTGTAGTTTTTCAGGTCCCCTAAAAAACTAAAAAACGTATCAGATGGAAAACTGAGTCATTAACAAAGGAATGAAGAGCACTAGAAATAAAAAAATATAGATATGGCTAAATATAAAAGCTATTGTTTTCTCATTTTAAAATCTCTTAAAATATCTGTCTCTCTTGCTTTTTTTTTTTTAAATTATTTGGTTGAGACAGGGTCTTGCTGTGTTGCCCAGGCTGGCATTGAACTCCTGGCTTCAAGCTTTGTGATCCTCCTGCCTTGGCCTCCCAAAGTGCTGAGATTACAGGTGTAAGCCCTATGCAACCAGTAGTATTTCACTGTTTTTTGTTTTATTTTGTTTTGTTTTGTTTTGTGTAAAAGACAGGCTCTTGCTAGAGACAGGCTAGAGTGCAGTGGTACAATCATAGCTCACTGCAGCCTCGATCTCCTGGGCTCAAGTGATCCTCCTGCCTCTGCTTCCCAAGTAGCTGGGATTATAGGTGTGTGTCACCACACCTGGCTTTTTAAAAAATTATTTTCAGTAGAGATGGGGTCTAGCTATGCTGCGCAGCCTGCTCCCAAACTCCTGGTCTCAAGCGATCCTCTTTTCTTGGCCTCCCAAATTGCTGGGTGGTGTGAACCACCATGCCTGGCCAAAACCTCACTTTCTGAAGCAAAAAAAAAAAATTTATTGTGAGATTTATATTATACAGAAGTAAAATGTGTAACAGCACAACAAATGAAGGTGGACAATGTTTGATGTTTCCACACTATATGTAAAATGGTATAATATTATCTCAAGGTAGACTATTAGTTAAAGGTGTACAGCGTAAACCCTAGAACAACGTATAAGAAATTATTTGAAGGTACACTACTGTAAACCCTACAGCAACCACAACGAAACTCAAAAAGATATACTTGAAGAGCCAACAGTGGAAATAAAATGAAATCATTAAGGAAAACAAAATAACCCCACACTCTGGGAGACTGAGTGAGGTGGGAAGAGTGCTGGAGGACAGGCATTTGAGGCTAACTTGGGCAACATAGCAAGATTCCACCTCTACAAACATAAATAAATAATGATGATGATAATAATAATAATTAGCTGGGCATAGTGGCACACACCTGTAGTCCTAGCTACTTGGGAGGCTGAAGTGGTAGGATCACCTGAGCCCAGAAGCCCAAGGTTGCAGCGAGCCATAATTGCACCACTGTGTTCCAGCCTGGGTGACAGAGCAAGAGCCTGTCTCTTTAAGAAAAGGAAAAAGAAGAGAAAAATAAAACAAAATACTCAATCCAAAAGAAGGGAGAGTAAGAGAAAAGGACAAGTAATAAATGAGACAAACAGAAAACAAGCAAGAAGAGAGCAGATTTAAATTCAATCATCTTAAGTCGGGCAGGGTGGCTCATGCCTGTAATCCCAGCACTTTGGGCCAAGGCAGGCAGATCACCTGAGGTCAGGGGTAAGAGACCAGCATGGCTAACATGGCAAAACCTTGTCTCTACTAAAAATACAAAAATTAGCCAGATGCAGTGGCAGGTGTGGGTAATCCCAGCTACTTGGGAGGCTGAGACAGGAGAATCGGTTGAATCTGGGAGGTGGAGGTTGCAGTGAGCTGAGATCATGCCACTGCACTCCAGCCTGGGTGACAGAGTGAGACTCTGTCTCAAAAACAAACAAACAAACAAACAAAAAAGGATATTCCTAAATTCAACCATCTTGATAGCTGCAGTAAGTGTAAATGGTCTAAACACATCAATTAAAAGGCAGGGATTATCAGATTGGATTTATTTTAAAAAGACAAGAAATCCACTTTAAAGACACAGGCAGGTTAAAGTGAAAAGATGAAAAAGATGTGAAACCCACGGATATGAGGGGCCAACAATACTTTTGATTTGAGGTTGGTTGAACCTGTGGATGCAAAACCCACAGATATGGAGGGCCAACTATAAGGGACTTGAGCAGCCTTGAATTTTGCTACCTGTGGGGAGTCCTGGAAGTAACCCTTTGAGAATACTAAGGGATGACTATTTTTAAAAAGGCAAGAGAGGCTATATAAATATTAGATTTCAGAATGAGAAATACCATTAGGGATAAAAAGGGACATTTCATAATAAAAAGAGAAACATACAATTACAGTTAGAAACTTCTAGAGTCCTCTCTCAGTAATTGTTAGAACAAGCAGACAAAACATCAGTAAGGGCATGGAAGACTTGAAGAACATTATCCATTGACTTAACCTAAATAACATCTATAGGATACTCCACCAATAGCACAGTACATGCATTCTCTTAAAGTGCACATGGAACCTTCATGAAAACAGACCTAATTTTGGATAATAAAACAAACTGTAATAATCATAATAGGACTGAACTAATTAAAAATATGCTCTCTGATCACAAGTGAATTAAATCTGAAATCAATAACCAAAAGATATCTGGAATATCTCCCAAATACTTAGAAATTAAATATCAAACTTTTAAATAATCCACACAGCAAAGAAAAAAAATCACAAGATAAATTAGAAAATACTGTGACCTAAATGAAAATAATGTACCATATAAAAATTGTGGGATGTTCCTACTGAATCCAAGGGACACCGGAAAAGAAAAAAACTGTGGATGTGGCTAAGTCATATTTAGAAGCAAATGCATAGAATTAAAATTCTTCTACTGGCAAGGAAGAAAGGTCTCAAATCAGTGACGACTCCTACCTAAAGAAACCAGTAATCCCAGTACTTTGGGAGGCTGAGGCAGGTGGATCACTGAGGTCAGAAGTTTAAGACCAGCCTGACCAACATGGTAAAACCCCGTCTCTACTACAAAAATTAGCTGGATATGGTGACATGTGCCTGTAATCTCAGCTACTCAGGAGGCTGAGGTAGGAGAATCGCTTGAACCCAGGAAACAGAGGTTGTTGTGAGCTGAGATCATGCCATCACACTCCAGCCTGGGCAACAAGAGTGAAACTCCATCTCAAAAAGAAAGAAAGAAACCAGAAAAGCAGCCAGGTGTGGTGACTCATGCCTGTAATCCCACCACTTTGGGAGGCTAAGGCAGGAGGATCACTTGAGTCCAGGAGTTTGAGACCAGCCTGGGCAACATGGTGAGACCCTGCCTCTACAAAAAAAAAAAAAAAAAAGAAAGAAATCAGAAAATCAGTAACAACACATTAAACACAAAGCCAGAAGAAATAAAGAAATTAATCTGGGCAGAAATCAAAGAAACAGCAAATAGAAATAAAAGAAAAACAAATGAAACCTAAGTTGGTCCTTTGAAAAAATAAAATAACTTTGTAGATCTCTGGCTAGGCCATCTAGGAAACAAAAAGAGAAGACATAAATTGCCAAGATTAGAACAAGAGAAGACAGCTAATACCCCAATATGCCAGACCAAGAGAAATTTAAGAAATCTAAATTTATTTTCTAAATAAACAGAGATGTACCATGCTCATGGGCCAAAAGACTCAATATAGACAGTCCCTGACTTATAATGGTTTAATTTAATGATTTTTCAGCCTTTATAATGTGTTTATCAGGACATAACCCCATTATAAATTGAGGAGCATCTGTATTGTTAAGATATCTCTTTAAGTGAATCTATAGAGTCAATGCAATGCCAATCAAAATTCCAGAAGTCTATATATATTTTTTGAGATAGGGTCTTGCTCTGTTGCCCAGGCTATAGTGGAGATCACGGCTCACTGCAGCCTTGAACTCCAGGCACAGCGATCCTCCCACATCAGCCTCCCAAGCAGCTGGGACTACAGCATGCCACCACATTTGGCTCTTTTATTTTATGTAGTGATAGGGTCTCTGGAAAGTGCTGGGATTACATGTGTGAGCCACTGAGCCTGGCTCCTGCAGGCTCTTTTATAGAAACTCTTCTATAGGAGCTGATTCTAAAATTTACACAGAAAGGCAAAGAAACTAGAAGAGTCAAAACAATTCTGAAAAAGAACAAAGCTAAAAGACCTGATAAAATGTTATACAAATTTAAAATAGTCTGGCTAGATGTGGTGGCTCATGCCTGTAATCCCAGTACTTTGGGAGGCCGAGGCAGGTGGATCACTTGAGGTCAGGAGTTTGAGACCAGCCTGGCCAACATGGTGAAACCCCATCTCTATTAAAAATACAGACATTACGCCAGGTGTGGTGGCTCATACCTGTAATCCCAGCACTTTGGGAGGCCAAGGTGGACAGATCACCTGAAGTCAGGAGTTCGAGACCAGCCTGGCCAACATGGTGAAACTTCGTCTCTACTAAAAATACAAAAAATTGGCCAGGTACAGTGGCTCATGCCTGTGGTCCCAGCACTTTGGGAGGCCAAGGCGGGCAGATCACCTGAGGTTGGGAGTTTGAGACCAGCCTGACCAACATGGAGAAACCCCATCTCTACTAATAAAAATTAGCTGGGCATAGTGACACATGCCTGTAATCCCAGTTACTTGGGAGGCTGAGGCATGAGACTTGCTTGAACACGGTAGGTGGAGGTTGCAGTGAGCTGAGATGGCGCTACTGCATTCCAGCCCGGGGAACAAGAGCGAAATTCCATCTCAAAAAAAAAAATTACAAAAAATTAGCTGAGCATGATGGTGTGTGCCTGTAATCTCAACTACTTGGGAGGCTGAGGCAGGAGAATTGCTGGAACCCAGGAGGTGAAGGTTGCAGTGAGCTGAGATCATGCCACTGCATTCCAGCCTGGGCGACAGAGTGAGACTTGGTCTCAAAAACAAATAAATAAATAAATTTACAATAGTCAAAAAAGTGTAGTATTAAAGTAGGGACATATAGATTAAGGAAACATAATAGATCCATAAACAGACAGACACATGTGTGTCCATTTTCAACAAAGGTGCCAAGATAATTCGATGGAGAAAGGATGATCTGTTCCACAAGTGGTCGTGGATCAAATGGATGTTCACGTGCAAAAGAAAAGAACTTAGACATTCACACTCATGAAAACAGCGCAGACACTATTGCTGACGCGGAGTGAAAACACAGACTGCTTCACCAGCAGAACTGGGAACGGAACGGGTAGATACTCCAGACTGCCTGGGGTTTGGCAAACTAAGTCAAAAGGGCATTTGTGATGCAATACTTTTAGTGTTCTACTGATAAAACAAAATGGAAACTTACATGAATGCTAATATAATTATTTTAAGTGTAGCCACCTGACTCTAATATGTTTAAATTACCCACAGAAAACAAATGACACCAGCAAATGGAGAAATGAAATGTTCCAAACCTATGTATCTGGCCAACCAAAAAACACAGAGCCAGATACACAAAAAGACAGCACGGAAAGGGGCTTTCGAAATTACCCCAATTCAACACATCATTTCAGAGATGAGGAAAAAGAAGCTCAGGGAGCTATAAGTTGCTCTTAAAAAAAAAAAATCAAACGCAGGCCAAGAGCCAAGGTAATTTCATTGACTTTAGGGTATGCAGGGATTAGACATTTTTCTTCCATTCTTAGAAAAAAATAATTATTTGTGGTACCTGTTTTCCTCTTCCGAGTTTTGACATCAACAATCACAGCCCTGTTCTTCTCAGTAAAGTGCTTCAAGATGATCACATTATGGGGTTCGTTGGCATTATCCACATACACACAGCGGGTTCCCACACAGAGGACCTAGAACATGGGAGATAGAGACAAAAAGGCAACTCAAGCATCGAGACCAGAAAGAATACTTAGACATAAGCCCAGCCTCATTTGTGCCTCTGACTTCAACAAGCACGCAAGGATAGAGACCTTCTCGTCTCAAAGTCCAAAGAGTCTGGCACAGGCCTGGCACAGAACTGGTTTCAGTCCTTGCTGGGTGAAGCCATGTTTTTACAGCCCCCTTTGTCCTAATCAGTTGAGACATGAAGATTAGAAATAAGGTCAAGATGAATGCCAAAATGAAAGACAATTGTTCTTTGAAGTTATTTGTAATGTAATGTATTACGGTTACCTATTACTCAAAGCCAACTATTGGCTCCTAAATGAGTCAAATGGCTTAACTGTTAAAAATGCAAATTGAATAAATTATCCCATAATCCCGAAAATACTTCAATACTGTGAAAGCAAGGCATATGAGCAAAGGAAAAAGCTTCCGAAGATATCTATACCTATTTATCTACAGATGCCATAGACACTTTGGTGTGCATGGAGAAGACTGGAAGGAGTGACCAGGCCCTCAGGCCTTCAGAGTGTGGTACCTGGGGGAAGCCAACCAGCACGAGCAGGGTGAAGATGTTGGTATGCTTCAGCTGGAACGGCAGCTGCTTGATGCAGTGGTCTGTGAAGGTGGCGATGACATCACGCCACAGTGGGGTGCTGTCGAGTGACCGCAGGATCTCTGCCATGGAGCACGCCCAGTCCAAGCCCACCCGGCTGGAAGGCAAGAGCTCCATTAGGGGCAGTACACAGGGCTCCAAACTCATCAGAGCTTTTTCCTTCATCTCTGTTTTCCAAATTTGATGCTGCAGTTATGTTACTTTTATAATGAAAATAGATTTATTTTCTTCAACCTCAAAGCCTACACTTACTGCTCATAGAAAAAAAAACAGAATATGCCTCATCAGAGAGCTGAATCAGCAGCCAGTGCCAAGACTGCTCAGCTGTGTTAATGCTGGTGTTAAGCACAGTTTTAACGTGGGTTGACAGCATTGCTCATGAACCCAATTCTATTTCCACAAAACTCTCAGACAACAGAACTGTAGCACACTGAAATTAATCAACAGCCAGACCTTCAACTTAAACAAACACCACAGTGGGTAGAAGGCAGGTGGCTAGAGGAGTGAGAACCAAGGCTACCTGTCCAGACACACAGCTCCCAGGCTAAAGAGCAGGTGGGTGGTTTTCCAGCCATCTGGCACAATGGAAGTGTCCCCTGCAGCAAACAAGTTGTGTTTGGCTGAGAGGACTTTGATGACTGCGGCGTCTACCTCTGCTGGCAAAAGACGGATAATTAACTGGCCGAGAAGACCCAGGGTGAGATGGTAGGTTTCATTCAGGTGACCTGCATTTGAGATGACAACCTGAAACATGAGAGGAAGGACGTGCTCCAGGTCTATCAGGGGAACTGTGGGGCCCTGCCAAGAGAGGGAGAGAAATCTGTTCAGTACAAAATCCACATAACCAAAGCATCTAAATATTATATCCCCTCCTACTTTATTTACAACTGGCCTAGTGCTAACAGAATCATGCCGTGGCTTTCCTAAATGCCATATGTATAATCATTTATAAAATAAACATCCTCAGACCTCATCTTACAATCCTACTTCTAATATTCCTTTACCCTGAAAAACAAACTTAAATATTTGGTTCCCCGCACCTTCCAAAATGTCCATTGTAAAATAATTTAAATAATTCAGAAACACGCAAAATTTAAAGCTCCCCTAAATCCCCTCCCTGCAGCCACGCCTAGGAGATAGCAACTGTTAAGTTTGATGAATAGCCATTCAACCTTTTTCTATGCATATTTACATGATTGCATATTTACATGATATATGTAAAACAGGCCAGGCACAGTGACTCGCACCTGTAATCCCAGCACTTTTTTTACATGATTTTCTATGCATATTTACATGATATATGTAAAACAGGCCAGGCATATAATGTGACTCACGCCTGTAATCCCAGCACTTTTAGGAGGCCAAGTTGGGAGAATCATGTGAGCCCAGGAGTTCAAGACCAGCCTGGGTAACATAGCGAAACCCGTATCTACAAACATACAAAAATTAGCCAGGTATGGTGGTGCATGCCTGTAGTCCCAGCTACTTGGGAGGCTGAAGTGAGACGATTGCTTGAGCCCAGGAGGTGAAGGCTGCAGTGAGCCGTGGTCATGCCAACTATATTCTAGCCTCGGCGACAGAGCATGACTCCGTCTCACAAAAAACCCAAACACAAAACACACACGCACACACACACACACACACACACACACGTGTGGGTATGTAAAATAAAATTAAAAATTTTAAGTTATTTTTCTTTAAATATTGTCTTGCAACTTATTAATACTTTGTTTCCAATTCTACATTATTATAAAAACTATTCAGCTCAACAGCCTGGTACAAACATTTCTATACTTAGGCCATTTGTTATTTTCCACAGGAAAAAAACACACAAAAAACTGAAGAAAACTTTTAAAATGTTTGAGTTGTTATCCTTAGAGTGATTCAAGAGGGAACTATATCCATAATATGAATACAAAGCAATCAAAGAACAAAAAGTTCTTGGAAATGAAAAGTGATTCTTAAGAAGGTGTCTCCCTGAAACAGCAGGTTGGTAGGGGTGTCACAGTCCCAGAAGAATTCAGAAGGTACCTAGGCAAGGGCTGGTCTGGTATAGGCCACAGGGTGTCAGAACCCAAGCAGGGTATGGAGTTTCCATGGAGAGGGCCTGGCAGAGGAGTCAGAGCACAAGTCGGGTAAAGGAGTCATCCAAGCCCAGGAGTGCCCAGGCCTCTGGAGTTGGAGCTTGGACTCCGAGTGAGGTGAGGAGGGCATCAACACAGAAGGGCAGCCAAACCTAAGAGGATAGGTGAGGGCATCCACGTGGGGAGTTCAGCCTGGCACAGGGGCTCAGGGTCCAAACAGCATAAAGAGAGTGTTGCCACTCAGTAGCAGCCTGTTGTGGGTGAGGGCGGTCTCACTGCAAGGGGGCAACCTGGATTAGAGAGGTAGACCCAAGTGTTGTGGGGAGGTATCCACATCAAGAGTCCACTGTAATCCCAGCACTTTGGGAGGCTGAGGCAGGTGGATCATCTGAGGTTATGAGTTCGAGGTCAGCCTGGCCAACATGGTGAAACTCTATCTCCACTAAAAACACAAAAATTAACCAGGTGTAGTGGCGGGCACCTGAAACGCCTATAATCCCAGCTACGTGGGAGGCTGAGGCAAAAGAATCACTTGAATCTGGGAGGCGGAGGTTGCAGTGAGCTGAGATGGTGCTGTTGCACTACAGTCTGGGTGACACAGCAACTAACCTATCTAGTGCTCAAATCTTCATTTCTAAATACTATCCTCTACCAAAAGGAATGAGGTCACCTTAGAGAAATGGCTGATTCTAGGGCTACGGGAGGAAGAATTCATGAAGTACCTGAAATGATGGGGATATGTCAAAAGGACATAGAAGTCAGCCTGAATGGGTTCATATGGTCAAAATAAGTAATTAGAATAATGAATTATAGCTCATGGAGTAAAACAGGGAATCGTGAACCCATACTGACATAACTAACTAACTAACTAACTAGTCTGATGAGAAACAGGACATTTACATAGTTTCAAAGACTCAACCCACTAAATATTTACTAACAACAAAAGGGGAAAGATTATAGTGGAAAAGGCTAACTGACACCACTTAATCCAGTGATCAAAGTAAGCAAGACCAGTAATGAAATACGTGAAAACTGTGTTCCACCTGACAGGCTGCAGTGAGAATGCAGCATCTCATCTGTGACTTTCCTACCCAAGAAGCAAAGCCTGAACCTAATTATGAGGAAACTTCAGACAACTCCAACCCCAAAGAGGAAGACATTCCACAGAATAGGTGGTCCGTAATCTTCAAAAGCATTGTGATCATGAAAGACGAGACTGGTAACTGTTGAAGACTAGGGGTGATTAAAGGACACAACAACAAAATACTACACAATTTTTCTTTCTTTTTAAGAGACAGAGTCTCACTCTGTTGCCCAGGCTAGAATGTAGAGAGGTGCAGCCTTGGCTCGCTATGACTTCAACCTCCTGAGCTGAAGTGATCCTCCTGCCTCAGCCACTCAAGTAGCTGAGAGTATAGGTGTGTGCCACCATGCTGGATTAATTTTTCTATTTTTTGCAGAGATAGGGTCTTTCTATGTTTCCCAGGCTGGTCCAGAAACCCTGGGTTCAAGCAGTCCTCCTACCTTGGTCTCCCAAAGTTCTGGGATAACAGATTCAGTGCACTGCGCCTGGCCTATACATTAATTCTGATCCTCCTGCCATAAAAGACATTTTTGGAGCAACTGGTGAAACCTGAATAGGGACTAAGGATTAGATGGTAGCAATGTACTGATGTTAATTTCTCTGGCTTTGATGACTGCTGTCTAGTTACACAGGAGAATCTCCTTGTTTGTAGAAAATACACACTAACATATTTGGAGGTGATACGGCATGAACTTGGCAATTTACTCTCAGGCAAAAAATTATTTGTATAATACTCTCAACTTTTATCTAAGTTTGAAATTGTTCCTAAATTCGAGAGGATATGGAGCAAATAAAACTTTCACATGTTGCTGTGGGAGTGTGAACTGGTACAAACATTACAGAAACTGTACGGCAGACCAAGCGTGGCCTGGATTTGGATGTTCAAAAGCCACATTTGGGTGTGCTCATAGTACTGTCTGCAGTAATTTCCAGTTTGGAAACACTCAACAATAGTAAACTTTGAAAGTATGGTAAATGGAATTCTAGAAAACAGTGAAAATGAATGAAGGAAACTAATCACAATGACATGGATCCATCTCACAAACATAATGTTGAGCAGAAGGAGCCAGACACAGGCCAGGCGTGGTGGCTCATGCCTGTAATCCCAGCACTTTGGGAGGCTGAGGTGGGTGGATCGCTGGAGGCCAGGAGTTCGAGACCAGCCTGGCCAACATGGTGAAACCTCGTCTCTACTAAATATGTAAAAATTAGCTGAGTGTGATGGTGCGTGCCTGCAGTCCCAGCTACTTGGGAGGTTGAGGCATGAGAAATCACTTGAACCAGGGAGGTGGAGGCTACAGTGAGCAGAGACTGCACCACTGCACTCCAGCCTGGGCAACAGAGCAAGACTCTGTCTCAAAAAAAAAAAAAAAAGCCAAACACAAGAGGAATGCACAGTGACTTAATCCACCTACGTAAAGTTTCATAACGAGCAAAACTAACCTATGGTGATAGAGGCCTTTTTATTATTGGGTTGTAAGAGTTCTTTATGTATTCCTTATAGGACTCTATCTAGGCACTTTTTACACTAAAATAAAACTAATCACTTGCCCTCCAAAGTGCCTGCTAAGAAAAAAAAGATTATCGGGAAAATAACCTCAGTGATGATTTTTAAAAGTCAACTTAATGAAATCTCTCAGGACAAGAGATAAACCCATGAAAAATATGACCAAACTGAAGATAAAATGGAGGGTAGATTCAAGGGTCCACCCTGGCCAGGCATGGCAGCTCACACCTGTAATCCCAGCACTTTGGGAGGCTGAGGTGGGCAGAACACTTGAGGTCGGTAATTCAAGATCAGCCTGGCCAACATGGTGAAACCCTGTATCTACTAAAAAAAACCCACAAAAATCAGCAGGGCGTGGTGGCACATGCCTGTAATCCAAGTCACTCAGGGGGCTGAGGCAGGGGAATCACTTAAACCTAGGAGGCGGAGGATGTAGTTAGCTGAGCAGAGGTCGCACCACTGAACTCCAGCCTGCCAGCCTGGGAGACAGAGTGAGACTCTGCCTCAAAAAAAAAAAAAAAGAGGTCTATCCTGCATCCAGGAGATGCAAATGGGGCGGATACAGAACACAGCCAAACAATGGCAGAAGAGCATTTCCTCAGCAGAAGTACAAATGGAGTTTTCATCAGAAAAGCAAATGATGCTGGGAAGGAACACAGAAAGAGAACATCTTTTTAAAAATTATTGTACAAAACCTTTCTCACGGAGAGAATATCTATTTTGACACAGTTTAATGAAACATCTGAGTTCCAAGGGTAAAAAGAAAACATTTAGTCAAAAAAATCAGACAATTTTCACACTTGGGATATGATGAAGGAAATAAAAGCATCTTATCTTGTCAAGGAATAAAAGGTCTCATTTTGTTTGGGAGAAAAGGTAAAACAATTACACGGTTAATTAAGATAGAAATATAGGCCGAAAAAAATGGGTAAAAATTTAACTACAATCATGTTTAGGTAAGAAATATGATACAGACTTCATGAATGATTAGAAAAAAAGGCGAAAAGAACTTAGGAAGGGGCGGGGAAAATGTGCACTGGAGCGGGGCTGGGATGGGGACAGCTGGCTGGCACAGAGCAGTTAACCAGCTCATACCATGAGAAGTAAGCTGGCTGCCCGTAACACAAATGGGTATAATAAAGCGGAGACCAAGCTAGGAAAAGGTCATTTACAGTGAAATGGGTAAAATCAACACAAAAGGCTAACAGCCCATTGCAGAAGGGCCCCACCCCAAGAGAGGGTTGCTCAACCCACTGCTCAGTGAGATACGGAAAATGTGCGGCTCTAATTAACACAGAGGCAACTGAAGTGAGCAGAATCAGTGGTATTAAGAGAGAAGAAAGGCTTGGGCTGATGTGCCTGCTCAGTCTCCAAAGGTTGGGGAGGGAATGCAAAGACCAGGACAGTGCCTGCGCTGTCCAAGCCTGAGGGTGCTGATTTCAGAGGTGCATTACCAGCTCCCTATACAGATGTGCTGCTGGGTAAGGCCAATTCACCAAGGTGAATGGAAACACATCTTCAAAATATCCTGTTCTCCTCATTCTAGTTCCACGTGCACCATACAACCTTCTGAGCTACAGCGTAGTCTTCTGGAGGGATTTCCATAACAAGAGGGAACACATACTGATTTTCCTGCCAGACACATACCCCTGTGAATTGTGACTGATTTATAAATCAGCCTCGACTCCCATGTAAAAGTTGATTCCTCCAAGTCTGAGCATCTCCAGGCAAACTGCAAAAAGTCCTTGGACTCAGAGATCTGAGCACCAAAGCTTAGGTCCTGTGGGAACCTTCCCTTTCCCAAAGCCCTGCCCAGTTGAGAAGTCCTGTTTCAGCAGCCTGCTAGCTTTGTCTCTGATTCCTTTCTGTTTACTAGAGAAAATGGGAGACTACTGTAAAGATTGTCAGCTATTCCTAAATTAATAAATAAATTCACTACCAGCTCAGTGAAAAGCTAACAGGATCTTTTCTTTAATATGATAAAAATGACACTAATGTTCATATGGAAAAAATATACATGCAGGAACAGTCTAGAAAATTACAGAAAAGAATAATGAAGGCATATCTAAACTGTCCAGAGTCTTTAAAATGTCAATGTTTTGAAAGTTTAAAAAAAGGCAGGGGAAACAGATTAAAGATGAAATCAGCATGACATCTAAATGCAATGGAATTTTTAAGTGGATCCTGATTTTTTTTTTTAAAACCTGTAAAGCACATTTTGAGGATAACTTAGAATATCTGTATTCAGGCTATATGTATAAGATAAAATTATTCTATCCATGCTAAAAGTGTTAAGCATGATAATGACATTGTGGTTATGTAGGAGAATGTATTTTTTTTTTTTTTTTAAAGGCGGGGTTTCACCATGTTAGTCAGGCTGGTCTTGAACTCCCGACCTCAGGTGAACCGCCCACCTTGGCCTCCAAAGTGCTTGGATTACAGGCGTGAGCCACCACACCCGGCCAGGAGAATGTACTTTAAGGAGACACAAGTTGAAGTATTGAAGGTGAAGTGTCAATGATGGCTTCAAGCCATTTTCAAAAGTTCAGGAAAAAAATATAAATAGAGATAAAGCAAAATATTAACAACTGATATTAATCTAGATGAAGATCTAGATGGTAATGTAGGTGAAGATCTTCATTTATTGTTCTTTGAAGTTTTCAATGAGCTTAAAACTTCAAAATAAAAGGGTAGAAAATATTATAAGCATTATATACATATAATGTTATACACACACACACATACATACATGTATACACATATATATTTACAAAATACAGAAAGAGTCAGAAGAAAATAATTCTAACTTACAATCCTACCCTCAAGGATACAGAGATGATTGTCATCATTTGTTTCAATATATGGCTTCCCAATTTTGTTTCCTATACATATCACCACCCCCTCTTTGAAAAATAAATTGCCCTTACCGACTTTAAGGGAGGTAGCATGGCTGCTAATAATCCCAAAATCCTCTTCTGGGAACACTCAGCAAACACTTGCTCAGGGCTTGGAGTAACTGCTTTTTCCTCTATGGGCTTCTGAGATGATGCTTCTGAATCTTCAGCATCTAAGTGGTTAAACAAACTTTCAGAATTTATCTGGGTCTCTACATGGATGAAGAGGCAAGTAAACCACTACACTGTCCTCTATGCTGCTACGGAATAAAGCTGGGATTTTATTTATTTTTTTTTTAAATTTGAGATGGAGTCTCGCTCTGTCGCCCAAGCTTGAGTGCAGTGGCGAGATCTCAGCTCACTGCAACCTCTGCCTCCCAGGTTCCAGCGATTCTCCTGCCTCAGCCTCTGGAGTAGCTGGGATTACAGGCGTGTGCCACCATGCCCGGCTAATTTTTGTATTTTTAATAGAGATGGGGTTTCACCATGTTGGCCAGGCTGGTCTTGACTCTTGACCTCAAGTGATCTGCCTGCCTCAGCCTCCCAAAGTGCTGGGATTACAGGCACGAGTCACGGCGCCTGGCCTAACACTGGGATTTTAAAAATCTATGGCTGTGCATGTCTGCACTCAGCTGTCTCCTTCTCCAGGAGGCCTGCCTGAGCCCTGCTTAAGTGACATCCTGCCCTCCCCCAGCTCTCTCACCCCCACCCTCCCCATTTCCCTGAGCCTGCTCTGCTGTGCTCACAGCATTTCATCTTTTCACATTCCACATAATTTATATTTATTGTTTACTGTTTGCCTTCCTTCAGATGTTTGTTTCTTTCAGTGACGTATCTCAAGCACCTAGAGATGTTTCTGGAGCATGGCAAGTACTTAATACTTGATGAATGAATAAACTGCCTATGAACCAGGATGCTGATCCTCAGGGGAATCAGACTCCAGTGAATTCTGATGATTTGGATTGAAGTAGAGTGTCAGACTATTTTCTAGAACTCAGATGAGCGTCGGATAGACAGGGCAGAATGCCAGTTGCTCACCCCAACATCACACAGCAGGAAGGTGGGGAAGATCCTGCACCCCCTCGGCCACCACAAGGAGGAGCCTGGGACTTGGCTCCATTCTCTTGAGCCCACAGCATGTTCCTCAATCCTCCTGAACCAGCTCTGACATTGCTGCTGCTATCCTTTGGCAGGCTGAGGCCTTCAGCAGCATCTCCTTCATCATCCTCCAGGGTTCCACTCCATCCCTACACACCTGCCAAGAGGGGCTTCTCCACTTTGGGGCCTTTGCTCATGCTGTCCTTTCTTCTCCAAATGCCCATCCCCACTGCAGATCCAGCACACTCAGGGTCCCCGAGATCTCTTCCTCTATAAAGCTTTATGAGGACACAATATGTCCCAGAGAGATACCAATCACTGTTAACACCCACTTACACCTCAATCCTCCTCCAATGACAGTTACCTGCATCTCTGTCTTAAGCCTCCTAGATGTGAGCTCCAAGAGGGCAGGAACCATGTGTCTGTCTGACTCAGTCCCTGTTTCATCCCCAAGGTCAAGAACAGTGCTTGGCATACAGAAGGTGCTCATTAAATACAGGAAATAAACAAGGTAGGAAAGCAGTCAAAGTGAAAAAAGATGACATCTGAAGTGTCATCAGCACCATCTGAACAGAACTGAGAAACCACGCAGCCCTGGCGTCTAGCCAGTGTCAAGCTGTGTGCCACAAACAGCTTGGGGATGGGTATATGTGCATTTTAAGATGAAAGAGATCAAGATTACGGTCAAATCATCTTTACCTGGAAGTCCTGTAGGTGTGCTAGCATCTGCAGGTGAATCTGAAATTTGGGTCTGGCATGAAGGATCCTTCATTAATGATACACCTTTATCTGCCTTATTTCTCTGCTTGAAATCTACAGGTCTGACTTCCTCATGAACAGCTCTCCTTCCCTAAAAAAAAAAAAGAAGGGTAAAAGGTTTCTTACAATAAAGTTTGCTCCATTATTATAATAATTTTTGAATGATTAGTCAGTCTTCACAGACTGAAAACCTTTTGAATGCCATTAGGAAATGCCACTCATTTCTTATGATAAATCTATATTCTAACTAAGACAGTAACCACTGGACTGGACGCAATGGCTCACACCTGTAATCCCAGCACTTTGGAAGCCAACACGGGCAGATCACCTGAGGTCAGAGGTTCAAGACCAGTCTGGCTAACATGGCGAAACCCCATCTCTATAAAAATACAAAAATTAGCTGGGCATGGTGGCGTGAGCCTGTAGTCCCAGCTACTCAGGAGGCTGAGGTGGAAGAATCACTTGAACCCAGGAGACGGAGGTTTCAGTGAGCTGAGATCACGCCACAGCACTCTAGCATGAGTGACACAGCAAGACTCCATCTCAAAAAAAAAAAGATAGTAACCATTGCATCGCATCCCCATCTTCCAAATGTCCCTCCGACAGAACCTGCGGTCCTATAAGCAATGGCTCTATTAAAAACCTCTCATACATTCTGTTTAGCTTTCAGAAACCAAGTATGGAAAGTTGTTCCCTGGAGAAAAAGACAAAGCTGTGGAATTCTTTCTTTCTGTTCCTTTTGACCTTGTGAGTATAAAAAGTTGTGCCTTCTCTTCTAGTACACTCTGGTGACTATCGTTAATGTACTTTGTTTTTCTTCAGTATAAAAACCAAATCTTTATATACAGAATAATTAGAAAATTCTTGATATCTAACATTATCTTTAATATTATGAAGATAAGACTACATCAATTTTATAGCCTAGAAATAGGACATTGTTTTCACTGCCATAGATGAAGCTATTTTATCGCTGTAGAAACTGGCATTCTGGGGGTTGTGGGACAGGGCTGTGGGTTGTATATATTTCCTCTCTCACTTTTCTATAGAACTTGCCTTTGTTAGTTAACACGGTAGGTGTACATAAAGCCAATCGCACGTCACTTGATCAAACAAGATCGGATGCTACTCCTAAACCGAACTACTCACACACTCTCTAACAGGTTTTAGCATTCTTTCCTAGCTGCTGTTTATTTTAAAAAACAGAATAAGCATACTTTTGATGCCCTTTTGAGAATCCTATTTTGGCAATGAAATTTGTCAAAGGGGCCCGCCCTGGAGGGGAGAGACTTTTCTGGAATCAGGAGTCTAGTGGTAAGCTGCCCGGATGGGCTAGGTGACAGTCTTCAGCTGCATGTCCTGAGAAGTCACTCAGAAGCCCCCAGTGATCCTGCACTCCCGGGACCTCAGGTGCCCTTCCTTATTGTCACAGAGGCTTATATGTAGAACTGTGGCTAGATGGGGGGTCTTCTGTGCATGGTGGAGGCACCCTAGGTCCACGTCTGAGGAGGCCAAACGTGACTTTCACTCTCTGGGGCCAAAGGTGAAGTGTTATGCAACACCAAACATTCAGGAGGAGGCATGCCATCTCCCAGGGCACCTAACTTACCCTCCCCTCTCTGCATATGTAACCTCAACATCAACCCTACCTTTAACCTCTTTCTGAGACAAAGGTGACTGTAAGACCGTCCTAAGAGAGGAACGAAACTGGGAGAGCTACTTGCTTTGTTAAATGCACCCTCTGAAAAGACCTGACACCATACTCCCTGTACCATGTGGCACTTGTGAAGACAATACAATTCCAAAGTGCTGGCAAATGACTTCATCTTCCTTCCTGTTATCAAAGGACACTGTAGACAGAATCTTCTGGATAATGCATCTGGCTAAGGTTGGCTTCTCAGTTGTTCAAAACAAAATGTCACTGGAGGAGAAAGGGTAGATACCCTTAACAGGGACTTGGGGTTGCTTAGAAGCATGTGAGAGCTGAGAAACAGTGACTTGTCCTAGGGGCCCCAACGGGATATGGTCCTTAAGGCCACTGTAGTGGCAACACTCAGGTTCAGTTGTGGGGACAGTGCTGGAAATTGCTTGTGGCTTTACTAGAAGCCTAAGAGGCTGAGCCAGAGGCAGGATACCCTGGGTGCCCCTGGCTGCTGGTGGGAAGGCGACCTGAAAGGTGGGAATGGCTCAAGAATAAAAACAATGCTCTAGAACTCTTTGGAGAAAGTCCCATTTCAATCCTGAGGCTGGGAAGGCCTAAAACAAGCCTGAAACATCTTTATCAAAAATTAAGGAAGTGTTCAAAGAATAACAGCAACATACCAAAAGAACACAAAAGCCAGGTAGGAGCAGTTTCCACTGCCCAAACATGGGACCATTTGAGCATCAAAATAAATAATGGGTCAGGCAGAGTGGCTCAGGCCTGTAATCCTAGCACTTTGGTTGGCTGAGAAGGGTGGATTGCTTGAGTCCAGGAGTTCGAGACCAGCCAGGCAACATTGCAAAACCTTGTCCCTACAAAAACTACAAAAATGAGCTAGCATGGCAGCATGCACCTGTAGTCCCAGTAACTTGGGAGGCTGAGCTGAGAGGATCATTTGAGCCCTGGAGGCGGTGATTGCAGTGAGCCAAGATCACACCACTGCACTCCAGCCTGGGCGACAGAGTGAGACCTTGTCTCAAAAAAAATAATAAAAGTAATAGATTTTAATCCATTGAATTAAAAAAAAACACAAAAAAACCTATGAGTCCATGCTGATATAAATAACAGGATAAATGGGGAAGCACAGTGCTTATTGGTGGCAAGTTAGTTGTAAGATGCTGAGCGCTCACAAGAAGATACAAATACTCCCAGGCCCAAAAGTGAAGACTACTGATTAGTCCCATTTCTCCCAACAATGTTCTCTTTGTTCCCAACATAATCCGTGGGTGGTTAAAGTGCTACCTACAGAAGGGGTTTCATGGTAAGAAGTGTGGACGGTTGAGAGACAGGCTTGAAGACTACGTGGCCTGTCTGCTACTGACTCTCTGGCTGAGTGGAAATAATAAAAATGTTCGTGTTTCTGCTGGCCAGTTTTGCTTTTGTATTCCTCCACGTGACAGTAGTATCTTGGGGAGCTACAACCCCCGGATGGGGGAATCCCTGAACCTGTAACCTGACAGAGACAGAGGACAGCAACACCAGCGACTCCTGTGGCAGTCAAGGGCATTTTCAGCATAAACTCAAGCTCTGGAGGCAGCATCACAGAAACTATGGCGTGCTCGTCCATAAAACAGTTTTCAGCGCCACTATCACAGGTTACACCTGGATCCATAAAGGCCTTTCCATTTATGCAACTGTGTGTAAATTACTGTGTCTACCTGGTGAACAGTAAGCATTCAGTAATACCTAATTATTGACTGAATATTAAAATAGCTACACAGATATAGTGTTCACCATGGCCTAGGAGTTAATTTTTTTTCTTTCTTTTTGAGATGGAGTCTTGCTCTGTTGCGCAGGCTAAGGTGCAATAGTGCAATCTCGGCTCTCTGCAACCTCTGCCTCCCGGGTTCAAGCGATCCCCCTGCCTCAGCCTTCTGAGTAGCTGGGACTACAGGTGTGTACCACCATGCCTGGCTGAAGTTTTTTTTTATTTTTAGTAGAGACGGGGTTTCACTAGGTTGGCCAGGCTGGTCTTGAATTCCTGAGCTCATGATCTGCCCACCTTGGCTTCCCAAAGTGCTGTGATTACAAATGTGAGCCACCGCACTCGGCCAATTAATTTCTTTAGGTGCATAATCTTTTTCAGTTCTTATAAAAACTACCAGGAGACAGGTAATGGGAGTAGTTAACACTGACATGGAACTTACTATTAACTATTCTAAGCACTTTACATACAGTAGCTCAAACTATGTAATGTATACAATTCCTCACAATAAGCCCATGTTATAGGTATTACTGTCATCCCCATTTTCAGATGAGAAAACTGAGGCAGACTGGGTGCAGTGGCTCATGCCTGAAATCCCATCACTTTGGGAGGCCAAGGCCAGCAGATCACTTGAGCCCAGGAGTTCAAGACCACCCTGGGCAACATGGCGAAGCCCCGCCTCTACAAAAAATACAAAAATTAGCCAGGCATAGTGGCACATGCTTGTGGACACAGGCACTCGGCAGGCTGAGGTGGGAGATCGCTTCAGCCTGGGAAGTCAAGGCTATAGTAAGCCAAGATCACACCACTGCACCCAGCCTGGGCGACAGAGTGAGACCCCGTTTCAAACACAACACAACACAACACAACACAACACAACACAACACAACACAACACAGAAGAGATTATAATAACATGCTCAAGGTTTGACGGAGCAGGCATCTGAACCCAGCAGCAGCACTCTGGGTTAGGAGCTTGTGCTCTTAACCTCTCCGCTATGCTGCACTGAGTGAATGGCTCTCTCAAGTTCAACCTGTGATTCTGTATACTAAAGAACTGTCATTTACATTGCAGTGCACAGAAGGGCCTGCTTCTGACCGCTCAGCACCCTGGACAGCTTTCTTCTCTAGCTGCTCCTCTGATGCTTGGGTGGGCACAGTGGCTGGTAGGGCCTGATCTTCCGGCAATATTCCAAGCAAAGCTAGAGCTTTAAGACCTATATGAGAAGCAAATAAGAGAACAGTTAAAAGTTTTATAATGAGAGTTATTTTCAGCAAGTGCCATAAAATTACTTTGCCATTATATAGAAATAGATAAATGAGTTCTGCACAAACGAAATCCTACAGTACTCAACACGAACATCCCTCACTATTTAAATCTATTCAGCTCTTCATCTCAGATGGTGAGAGGCTGAATAGCAAGGGATACCTGCACTTTATTAACAACAGAAGATAAAACATATAACCGGATTGTCTATTTAGAAAATAATCAACATTACACATTTATAGTCGCCCCACACAAGCAGACTGCAAAATTCTCACTGGCAAATGGGTAAGAGAATTGCTCTGGGGCTGGTGTTACCCATCTTCTATCTAATACAGGTTTGATTCCCTAATGTTGACTAGAATGGGGATTCCATGACCTGAGGGAGTTTAGATGTCTCCAAGGTTTAACTTTTGAGCTGTTTTCTTCCTCCTGCTCCTCAGTGAAGTCTGATTCATGTAGATATATCGCTAAACTATTTTACTTACGAACAGCTCTCATCTAGAATACAGTGGTGTGGAAGCAGATTTACACTGCAGGTTAAAAAGTCTGAATTCTTTCAGAAAAGTTTGGTAGATTCAAATACTAGATTGCATCCACAGATAGAGTTTTAGTTATTATTTAAAATTAGTTTGAGGTATTAATATTAGTTTTGGAGAAACTAAATATTAATTCAACACCAACATATCTCTAAAATGCACCTGGAAACTTAAAATTAAGTTCCACACCAGGGAAAGCCCCTTTTGTGGTAAACTGGATTTTGTCGCCTGTAAGCTAAGCTTAGTATTTTACAGGTGCCAAGGCTTTTTTTCACCAGCCACAAAGGGCTGGTTTTGGTTTCTGTGCATGGGGAAGTCACCTTTTCCCTGGTGAGCCTTCATCAGACAGTCCCCGACGAGCTGCATGCACTGGCTCCGCAGGGTGGTGGCACTGCTGCGGGTCTGGGGATCCAGCTTCTCCCCATCCACATCCTCTGCACCGGCCAGGTGGGCACTATAGAGAGCCAGGGCGGCAAAGAGCAGCCAGGAGTAGTTATGGATATATGGCTGGATGAGCCTCTGACGGTCACTGATCCGAATGGTTACCATTGGGTGGGCCGTGATGCTGTGGGTAGGCAAATGGCTGCAAAGGCAAGGCACATTTAAAGCTTACAAGCCTCCAAAAGTTTATGAGGCTCCAAACAGGAGCACCGGGCCTCAGGGGAGCACGTGGTCACAACTGGGCATTAGTTACCTCTAGGCTGTGGTTACTGAAAATTTAAAGAAAGGTATGGGCCCTCTCTCCAGAAAAATGAAGAAACACAAACACTAGGCATAGCTTTCAGGGTTTCACAATCCCCAGAGACTGCCTGTGGAAATTGGGCTAAGGAAGAATCGCTTATGGTGATTTTGTAAGGTGTGGTAACAGCATTTTGGTAATGTGAAAAAAAATTCGTAATTTTTAAAGGTGGGTATGAAGTATGTAGGAAGGAAATAATTTAAAGCCTGGAATTTGCTTTATTTATTTATTTTGAGATGGAGTCTTGCTCTGTCACCCAGGCTGGAGTGCAGTGGCACAATCTCAGCCCACTGCAACCTCCACCTCCCAGGTTCAAGCAATTCTTGTGCCTCAGCCTCTAGAGTAGCTGGGATTACAGGCGCCCACTACCAAACCCAGCTAATTTTTATATTTTTAGTAGAGACGGGGTTTCTGCATGTTGGGTTTCTGCTGGCCTTGAACTCCTGACCTCAAGTGAGCCACCCGCCTCAGCCTCCCAGGCGTGAGCCACTCTACCGGCCCTGGAATTGGCTTTAAAATACTTTAACAAAGAAAAAAGAAAAAAAAAAGGAATAAACTAAGCACACATTACAAAATCTTCCTAACTGATGAATCTGGGTAATGGGTACATGAAGGTCCACTGTGTTAGTCTCTTTACTTTTGGTTATGTTTAAATTTGTAAATAAAAGAATCCTTTTTTTAAAAAAAGAAAGAAGTCCCTCTTCAAGTGAAGGAACCTGTAAAGAAAAGGCTTCGTGGCTATGGTTATCTGAGACATACCCATAGGAATATTTCTTTGCTGCGTAGCATCCATAGCAAAGATCAAAGTCATCGCAAACATTGCAATTCATCCTCCGGCCTATGATCAAACCCTGGCAGTGGTCACAGGTGAACTCCATGTTGACCATTTCATGGTCGTCTCCGTGGCCCTCAGGCTTCACCCCACCTGGGAAAAAACACAGCAGTGAGAGGTGGATGAGGCAGAGGGCTCCTAGATGGGCTAGTGTCCAAACCCAAACCAATCCCAGCACCAGGGCCGTTCCCAAGTGGCCGCTCAGGGACGCAGGGCCCACAGGCATTCTCTGCAAACAGGATGCTCTGCCTGGGTGGCTCGAGGCAGAAGAGTGAGGTTCTTGGTACACCATTTCTCAGCAATGGTACAGTGAGATCAAGCATATTATCAGGCCTGCTGTTTGGTGGAAATAGTCCACATGTCAATTTGTGAGATGTCTCCCATGAGCCCTCCTCTAACAAAGAGTAAGCATGTGTTATATATTCCTGATAACAAGCACTGAGGAGTGATCAGGATATCTGCTCTTCCTTTTTCACTCCAGAATCATAGATGAAAACAGATTTCCAAAAAAAAAAAAAAAAAAAAAAAAGGCCAGGCAAGGTGGCTCATGCCTGTAATCCCAGCACTTTGGGAAGCTGAGGCAGGTGGATCGCTTGAGTCCAAGAGTTCAAGACAAGCCTGGGCAACATGGTGAAACCCTGTCTACTGAAAATACAAAAATTAGCCAGGCGTAGTGGTAGGCACCTATGGTCCCAGCTACTTGGGAAGCTGAAGCAGGAAAATCACTTGAACCTGGGTGGTGGAAGTTGCAGCAAGCCGAGATGGTGCCACTGTGCTCTAGCCTAAGTGACAGAGTGAGACCCTGTCTCAAGAAAAAGAAAAATGGAAAACAAAAACCAGACCCTGACCCACTGAGTAAGAGAATAACGGTCATGAAAGAGATGGGCTGCACTGGTCTCCTTCTCACTCTAAGGCCCTTGGGTCTCCAAGCTCTGTCATGGACCCTGCAGAATGCTCCTAATGCCCAGCCCACTTCCGTTCATTCCCACTGCCACGAACCCAGTCCAGGCCCCCATGCCTTTGGGAATACTGTGACTTATTTCCTAAAGGAGACTCTGTTTACACAGATAGAACCACCTTCCTCTAGCATAGTGCATCATGTTATTAGTAATACCTACTTCAAAATCCTTCCCCACTGTCTCTAGACTATTCAAACTCCCTAGCCCACTATCTTGGGGTACCACAATTGGGGCCCCCACTTGTCTTAATCCATCACTTAGTTGGGCAAACATTTCAGCATGTCCATCTAAACTCACTATAGACACTCCTCTGTCCCAGGGCTTGCTATGCCTTTGATGGTGACACTGTCCCCAACGTTTCCTGCACATCATCCAGTTATAACTTCCCTCAAAGACCAATTCTCATTTCACCTCCCTCAAGCCTTCCCTGCAGCAATGTTGCTGCTGCTTCTAAACTTTTCCAGAAAAAATCTGTGCCCTCATTTATAAAGCAGCAGACACATTCTTGTACTGGAATAGACATTCTGTGGATATGTCTTCCTGCTGGACTGTAGATGGTTCCAGGGCAAGTGCTGTGTCTTTTACCACTAGGCCACGCACAGAAAGGGCGCTCACGTGTGGATCTGTTTAACCTCAGCACCTACAGGTCAAGTGCATGAGAGAACTGTTGAAGCTTGCTTGTGTGTGTGTACCTGTGTGTGTATTTTGCTACATGTAAGCACTGCATAATGCAGAAGCAAACACCATTTCCTGAAAACTCCACTGAACATACACACATTGGTTCCGAGTGTTTGTTAAGTGGCTACACCCAGCATGATGAAGAAGGAAGGATGACAGATATTAGAGCTGTGGAGGTTTTCATTTACTTGAGGAGATAAGGCTCATGTTTGCCAAGAAGTCAGAGTGTACCACTGGGCAGTACTTTTATTTAGTACAATGACAGTCTTTGAAATGAGAAGATCATAGAAATTAGAAATGATTACTACCTTTGGATATGGCAAACTCAGTTCATGAAATTTACCTAGGAAACAAGTTTTGCAAAGATCCATGTCGCTGCACTGCAGACACCGGTAGCGATGCCAGGGAGCAATCTCATCACATCCATCGCAAGAGATGTCCACGTTTAACAGGTCACAGTAGCGAGCAATAAACATATGCATCTGTAAGGCAAAACAAATACAATTAACTGACAGATCTTCTAAGGTGGCCACAAACCACTCATCAATTCCTCCATTTGATAGGTACCTAAGATGTTCCAGGCACTGTACTGGGTGCTGGGCTTGGAAGACTAACAAGCTCTTCAGCGTCTAGTTGGGAATTCCCTCAAGGAGATGATGACCATTTAGTGTGACAAGTGCTTTCACAGGCAAATTCAGGAGGCTCAGAGAACAGAGGACTATGGCTACCAATGGGTACTCAGAAGGTCAAGGAAGGTTTTCCAAAGGAGAAAGTTCCTCAGCTGAGACCCGAGGGACAAACAGGTAGTAGCTGGATGGGGGTAAGGGAGGTGGGCATGTCAGATAGGCATAGCAAATCTGACAGACAGCAAAAATGGGACTAGAGAGGGGTTTATGAAATTGGCATGAATATAGTACAGTGTGCAGAATACAGTACAAAGGGGAATAGTCAGATGAAGTGAGAAAGGTTAAACCCCAAAGGGCCCTGAATGTTAGTCTCAGGAATTGCAGATTGTTTTTAAATGGTAATGTGATCAGACTAGAGTGCTCTAACAGTACTTCTGGAAGCCGAGGAAAGAATGGATCAAAGGGGGCAAGCTGGATTCAGGGAGACCTACCACGACCAAAGCGTTAAAGGAACCCCACAGCACGTCATAAGGGCTGGGACTGAGTAGAAAGGTGTAGTAAGGGATGGTGAAAGGTGCATGGATTTGAAAGGTATTGAGGCAGAAGTGAGAAACCTTGGTGACTGCCTGGCTACGGGGAACCGTAAAAGGGAAGGGTCAAGAACAACAGGCAAGTTCCTGGCTTGGGCACTTAGCTGGGCAATGGCAGTGTTCACAGATACGGGAAACGCTGCAAAAGGAGTATTGTCCCTGGCACTTAAAGGCAGACTTTCTGCAGGGATAGCCTGGGCATCGCTTCATAAGCAAACAAATTGCTTTATTGTGAAGTACCTGGAGACTGCAGGATCGTTTATCTTTAGGGCCTGGAAATGAGGGATCTAAATCACTAAGTCACCATACACTAAGTAGTAGACTAGAGCAAATATGCCAAGTCACCTTAAAACTGCAGAATGGCTCCCAAACGCTATTAACATATGAAAGAGAAAAAGCCACAAAGGCCCACGTGGCAAGCTCCATCCAAGCACCACAGAGGTGCTATGTGAACAAAGTGGCTGGCACATAGTAGGCACTCAATACTTAGAAAACGAATAAATCTGAGGCAGCAGATGCTCGGCACATGTGGTAGTGATGGATGTAACAGCTGACGTGGAGATGGACATGGTGGGCTATCTGAGCCTGTGCCTTTGCACATTTCAGTCATGTAGTGCTGACATATACATACGTCTGTTCGTATGCTCACCAGGCAGCCTTCTGATGGGAATGTGGCTTCCCACGCTGCTTGTCTAGAGAAGTGTGCCGCTCCAAGGACACAAGAGCCCAGGTCCCTCAGCAATTCTATTTCTCACTGTAAATTAGTAAACTGGCACCTCATATTTTACATCAGCTTTAAGAACCAATTTTCCAATGAGTCTAGTTCTATGACAGGGAGCCACTCTGAGTGTGCTCAAATCAGGGTTAACAGCCCCTCAGGTTAAAGGTTAAAGACCAGGGCTATGGCAGCAGTCCCCCTTTTTAGCACCAGGGACCAGTTTTGTGGAAGACAATTTTTGCACAGGACTAGGTGGAGGATGGTTTCGGGATGAAAATGTTCCACCTCAGATCATCAGGCATTAGATCCTCAGGAGCGCACAAACTAGATCCCTGGCATGCGCAGTTTATTGTGGGTTTGTGCTCCCATGAAAATCTAATGCCGCAGCTGATGTGACAGGAGGCCGAGCTCAGCTTCCCTCGCTTGCCCACTGCTCACAGCCTGCTGTGCGGCCTGGCAGCATTCAGCGGTTGGGGACCCCTTCACTAGGGTACTGAATACCACCTGCAACCCCCCCAGGCAAACTCTCCTCATCAAACTCCTAGCAAATCACTTCAGAGTACTCTAGTTGAGAGGTCTTACTTTCCTCTGCTTCTCTGGATCTTCCTGGGCTATTTTTTCATACCAGGCCTCAAACATGCCATCCTGACACTCATCCATCCATTCTGAATTCTGCTTGGCATCAGCAAGCTCATCTTCTTCACTCCATTGGCTGAAAGAAGGACATAAAGAGAGAAAAGCATGCCTCTCCCAATCACCAAGGAAAGTGCTGGTTAGCAGACTCTGAGTCCTATGGGTCTATTGTATTGGGTATTTTTCAACTTCTGAGAGGGAAAGGTCAACTGCTTTTCAAAGCCCCAGGATTTGTCAGGTATTTGGTGGATATATGCCAAGAAAGAAGCCCTTTCCAGAGTAGACTACCAGGGAGAAGAAATTAAGAGTTTGAAAGGTTGTACCACATGGCATAATTCCACTGGATAATCATTTATGGTGAACCTACTATGTGCCAGGCACTAGGGCCAAATAAAGTTAGTTGTTATGTTTTTTTTTTAAAGTCTGATTTGGACATGCTCAGCATATCCTGTTGGAATCAGTATAAGAAGGGAATCAGGAGACACTGTGACATCAGCTCTACCACCAGCTGCTTTTGTAAGGCCTTGACATGTGACTCAGCCCTGGTCCTCAGTTTCCCCATTTCAGACAAGATAGGGCACATTTAGGGTAGTATGGCCATAGACAGTTTCTTCATTTCAAATAAAGACTTTCAGGTAGATAATCTTATAAGCTCCTTTCAGATGCAAAATTATAAATTTCCATAATTTCAGTTCACAGCTTACTTTAGCAACTAGAACTTTAACAGAAAATGATTCGCTTGATAGCAAATACAAAATATTTACCAAGCAATAAATACAGGTTCATTCATTCATACATTCCAATAAAATGGTTTTAGGCCTCCTCATACTTAAGCTTTGGGCTGGGTGCTAGGAGGGCTTGCTGTGAAGGGCAAGTCCATCCCTGAGGACTGTGGCACCCAGGGCAGATGAAGCGTCAAACTGCGAGCAGGCTCACAGCCAAGAACCACAAGCTGATGCCCCCCAGAGCTGTGTCCCCCGTCTCTGCCAAGGGAGCTCTACCAGCAAGGCGACGGCTGAGGTTCATGAAATAGAGACAGCTCTAATTCTGTCCCTTTTCCCCTGGAACACTCTCCTGAGAGAGGAAAGTGTCCCGGTGTTGCCTCATTCATTTACTTCCTCGCGCTCTCTCCTCGGGCACATTCCTTCTCCCCTTCTCCTCTTCTTTCTTCTCTACACATGAACAGCTGCGAATTGGGAAGTGGACTTGAGTAGAGTGGAGAGATACTGGTCAAGTTGGAGGGAAAAAACCTTCAATATGCTATTTTTTTCTAACGTAGGTCCTTATAATGTGCAAGAGTTAGAGTGGCTAACATCATATACACATGTAACAAAAATGATGGAAAAGGACTTCCCAATTCAACAAGCTATACTAAGATCTCCGTAACGCAGGGGATTCTCAGCCTCAGAGCTCCCGAGACCACCAATGCACATAGCTCTACCGCATGCCAGACGCTGTTCTAAATGCTGAAATATATAACTCAGGTATTCTTCACAACAGCCTGGGAGGCAGCACCGTTGTTATCTCCAGCTCTACAGATGAGGAAACTGAGGCACAGAGGGATTGCAGGACTTGCACAAGGCCACTCGGCTAGGCTGTGGCAAAGCCAGGCTTTGACAGACAGTCTGGCTCCGGAGACTGTGCTCTCAATGCCCCCACTACAATCCTTGCGTTTCATAATCCACATCAGGAACTGCAGAGTGCAGGACCGCGCTCTTACCTGATCACACTGTCATGGACACTTATATTTTCCTGTGACATTTTCATGAGGAGATCTGGTAACTGAATATCAACGAAGAAGGTGAGATCACTGGGTTCCCAGCCCATATCCAAAAGATGAAGCAGGGCTGTTTGAACACAGGATAAGGCAGGCAGCAAGGACCTAAAGGGGCCATGAAAGTGACAGTTATCCGCGCTGCCCATCACAGCAGAGGCAACAGAAGCATTCAAGTAGGTGACGGGTTTGTAATTGACAGTTATCCGCACTGCCCATCACAGCAGAGGCAACAGAAGCATTCAAGTAGGTGACAGGTTTGTAATTGACAGTTATCCGCGCTGCCCATCACAGCAGAGGCAACAGAAGCATTCAAGGAGGTGACGGGGTTTGTAATTGAAAGCAGAAGGGAACTTCACACTGCTGGTTTAGGTTCCTGTCAAATTTCTCATACTCCACGCAAACATTCTTCAAAGCTTAAAACTCTGAAAGGTGTAAAGTAAGGTTTCTGCCCGGCCAGGATCACCACTGGAGTATCTTATGGTAAAGAACTGAGAAGTAAAAATCACCTCTGGAAAAACTGCAAGATCAGGGTCAGCTCCAAATTAGCCAAGGTTATGTAGTTTAGATTTACAGAAGAATCATTTGATTTGAGGCTTATGTCTAAACCACCTACTAAGATGACTGGGAAATGGCTTTATACTCCAGTTTTAAAACTGCACATAATACATAATATACTGGCTGGGTGAGGTGGCTCACGCCTATGATTCCAGCACTTTGGGAGGCTGAGGAAAGAAGACTGCTTGAGCCCAGGAACTCAAGGTCAGCCTGAGCAACATGGCAAAATCCCATTTCTACAAAACATAAAGAAAATTAGCAGGGCAAGGTGGCATGTGCCTGTAGTCCCAGCTACTCAGGAGGCTGAGGTGGATGGATCGATTGAGCCTGGGAGGTCCAGGCTTCAGTGAGCCACAATTGAGTCACTGCACTCTAGCCTGGGTGACAGCATGAGACCTTGTCTCAAAACAAACAAAAAAACCCCTAATATACCACAACAGAAAATAATAGGTTAGAAATCCTTAGAAAAACCCAGACTCAACCCCTTAAACAGAAATTATACACACCAGACAGAAAAAGGACTGGGAGGAAATACACGAATTAAGTTAACATTAGTGATTAGCTCTCTAGGTGGGAACATTAGAGGTTGTTTTTATTTCATTCTCTGTGCTTTTTGGTATTTTTCACAGTGAATATATATTTCTTTTGTAATCAGAAAAAAAATACATTTCTTTCCCTAGAAATGATAAAGTTATCCAGTACCTGTCATTTATGCTACTAAATCCTTTAACTGCTTTGACCAAAAACAGAACCAGTTGATAGTAAGTGTCTCGAATTTCTTTGTGTAGATCAGCACCACAGCCTTCCAAGTGTCCAAAATAACTAGAAACAGAGGAAATCACTGATTCACTTAATTGCCAGAACATCTTCTACTTAACGATCACGATTTCTTACATGAAAAAGAGCCAGCGGCAGCAAGCTGAACAAGGTGGCACAGGAGCTTAAGTAAATACAAATATAATACCTACAGAAAGTCACGCACAAAGCAGCAAGCGAATCCATTTGACTGGATCAAGAGAGTTACTCAGAGTATGGAGATTCGATTATTTATCTTTGTGAATACAGAAAACCACCCCTCCCACCACTACTTGGGTGCCAGATACTGTGTTAAGTATTTCACAGATCGCCTCATTCGATCCTCTCCACACAATCATGCTCACCTCCTGCCTCCCTTCATTGGTGACTTCGGCACCAAGCTCATTGTCTTTTCTACCTTCATCCTGGCCACGCTGGTGACTTCGACATCCATGAGAATGATGTCTCCATTCCTGTTTCCCTCAATTCTCTGCCATCCTCATCACTGATTATCTTCTTTTCCGTGCCCTTAGCCATCCCAGTTTGACGGTCATTTCCTGGACCTTGTTATCATGTAATGACATCATCTCTGAAATCCCAACGCCAGAGCACCCTACTCTGACCCCAGCTCTCCTGCTCACCCAGGTAAGACTCCCACAGCATCCCTTTCTTCAATGCCAACGGGCCTTAGCCCAGGACACTGCCTCATGTTCACCATCTACTACTCCTGCCATGCTTTCTCTTTGCTCAGCTTAGACTCCACGGCCCATAATCACATCTCAGCAAATACCAACTCCCATGTCACTTCCTTCCTCCATGTACTTGCCTAAGCAATCTTATACCTATATTAAAACAACTGAATGTCGTGGAGGAACCACCACACTACCAAGTCAACTACTATCACTTCAAATTCACAACCATAATCACCAAATAAGCACTCAAAATTGTCAGGTAATTCAGTGGACTGGCTTTCTCAATTTTCATTCCTATCTAAAACCTTCCTGTAGGCTAGGCATAGTAGCTCACACCTGTAACCCCACCACTTCGAGAAGCTGAGGTGGGCAGATCAATTGAGGTCAAAAGTTTGAGACCAGTCTGGCCAACACAGGGAAACCTGGTGTCTAGCAAAAATAGAAAAATCAGCTGGGTGTAGTGGCACACACTTATCATCTCAGCCAAGTCAGGAGGCCAAGGTGAACCTGGGAGGCAAAGGCTGCAACGAGCTGAGATGGTGCCACTGTACTCCAGCCTGGGTGATGCAGTGAGACTCTGTCTCAAACAAACACACACATACCAACCCCTGCTCCCCACCAAAAAACCCCTTCCTGCTTCTCCTTATGCCACCACTACCTCCTTCTCATTTTTCAGTTCTCTCTGATGACTATCCTTACATTTTATTTTTTAAAAGAGAAACTTAGGTATCTTGAGAAAGAAAAAAAAAGGTAACGGTCACATAGGAATTCCCTTACCTTTGCACCACCAAACATCTACCAGCCAGCTTGTGGACACTGTGTGTCCTGCTTCCCCATTACTAATCAAAGTGCCTCCCTGGTTCAATCAAAGGCCAATCTCTCTACTTACACAACTGCTACTGCAAATTATCCCCTCTCTTCCTGAATCAAACTTTCCTTGTCACCGATTCATTCCCACCAGCATACAGAAGTACTCTTACATCTCTCTAAAACCCTCCGTTGATCCCGCATCCCCCTCCAAAAACTTCCCCATTTCTCTGCTCCCTTTGAGGCCAAATTTCTTAAACTAAATGTCTGTAGTCTCTCCATTTTATCATCCTCAGTCTCACTGGCCTTTTGGTCCCATGGCTCCAGTAAGGCTGTTGCCAGATACAGTGTGTTTTTATCTCATTCACTCTCACATCAGTATTTGACACAACTGACCATTCTTTTTTTTTTTTTCCCAGGATGGACACTCACCTGACATTCTTTTTTTTTTTTTTTTTTTTTTGAGATGGAGTTTCGCTCTTGTTACCCAGGCTGGAGTGCGATGGCGCGATCTCGGCTCACCGCAACCTCCGCCTCCTGGGTTCAGGCAATTCTCCTGCCTCAGCCTCCCGAGTAGCTGGGATTACAGGCACGCGCCACCATGCCCAGCTAATTTTTTTTTGTATCTTTAGTAGAGACGGGGTTTCACCTTGTTGACCAGGATGGTCTCGATCTCTTGACCTCGTGATCCACCCGCCTCAGCCTCCCAAAGTGCTGGGATTACAGGCGTGAGCCACCGCGCCCGGCCCCTCACCTGACATTCTTATCTTTTGAGATCCATTCTTCTCTTGGCTTCTGGGACACCAGCATCCCCTGGTTTTTCATCTACTTCACTGGCCACTGCTTCTTCATCGCCCTAACTAACTCTCCTTCCTCTGCTTGACTTCTAAGTAAAAAAGCTTCCTTACAAGGCTCAGTCCTGGGCCCCTTCTTGTCTACCTCTGCACTCTTTCTAGCAGGTCTTATAGTCCTAAATGCCATCTACATGCCAACCACATCCAAATTCTATCGCTAGTCCTGACTTCTTTCCATAACTTTGTATCTTTACTTGTTATCTTTACAAAAAAAAAAACACTTTTGATTTTCACCCCAATCTGTTTCTTCCATATTCTTTCCCTCAGTAAAATGCATCACTATCCACCAGCTCCTCACTCATAAATCCTAGGAGTTTCCCATGATTCCTTTCTTTCATTTACCCTCTCTATCGTATCTACCCATAAGTCCTGACAATTCTATCTCTAAAATATATTCTGAATCTCATCCTTTTCCCTCCATCTCCAGTACTTCTCTGTGGGTCAAACCACCATCATCTCTTGCCTGGACAACTGCCACAGTCTCCTAACTGCTTTTCTATTTCCACCCTTTTTCACTCAGTAGCCAAGGGCAGCTTTTATAAATATAAAACAAAGTGTGATCCTCTTGCGCTCAAAAATCTCCAGTGGTTTTCCAACCACAACTTAGTATAAAATCAAAATACTTTATGGTGATAAGGGTCCTGCCTTTCTGACCTTATCCCATCCCATTTTCCCCATCACTCGGTCACACTCATTTTATTTCTGCTTCTTGGGCTAACTCCCCACTCCAGAGCTTTTGCACTCTTCCTTCTGCCTTTAAGGCTCTTCCGTCTGATCTTGACTGGTCATTTATTTCCCGGCTTTCATCTCCTCAGTCTGCCTTCCCTGACTATCCAAACTAGGTCACTGTATTAATCACCACATAACAATATCACTATTTGGTATTTTTTCATTTATTTATTTTTTATTGTCTCTCTCTCTCCTCAATATAATAATACAAAATCTGCCTTGTCTACTGCTGCACAAATAACACCCAGAAGACTTCCTAGCTCATGAGACACTCAAAAGGTATTTACTGAGTTAATCTAAAGAACCACTTTGTGAGGTACTCAGATTAATATCATTTCTGTAAGCCTTAGATTTAGCTCACAGTTTCCAGGAGCCAAATGATGTATATGAGTATATGAGGAATGCAATTCTCACCATCTGGTAAAGTCGAGTTGATCAACTCACCAGGAGCAATAAACATGTTCCTGGCAGTTACACACTAAAAGGACATAACCCATCTTTCCTTCAAATGAGAGAATGAATTAACCAAAAATGTACATTTGTATCCTACATAGAAATGATGCAGTTATTAATGAGAGAAGGCAATCAGGATTTATTTACAATGCTCTTCGTTGTTTTCCATGTGGACCTGTCATTTGTACTTACTTGGTGAAATCTTTCTGGCAGGTCAGAAGTTCCAACAGGAAAAGTATGAAAGGTGGCTGGAAGCAGTGAGGCTGCCCAAGGGATTCTGCACAGTACTGAGTTATCTTCAGGACCTCCAGGATGCCCTGGGCCTGGGCTTTTCTCAGGGCCAGGACCTTCACAATGCTGGAGACACAATGCAAGTAAGGAATACCTAGAAATCTCTAGAGGTGGAGCAGAAAGAAAATATCCCCCCACAAAGCCCTGATGCCATATATCAAGAAGGAAATACTATTGTGAGGCATTAGAAACACCATGTAGGAAAAGTACCCATACCTCTTTACTATTTCTAAGTCTTCACTCAGCAGCACTACAAATCAGTTCATGCCTACCGTCCAAAAGTCTAACAACCCATTATTTAAGTTAATTAAAAAGGATCATTGATTTTTTTTTTTTTTTTTGAGACAGAGTTTTACTCTTGTTACCCGGACTGGAATGCAATGGCGTGATCTCGGCTCACCGCAACCTCCGCCTCCTGGGTTCAGGCAATTCTCCTGCCTCAGTCTCTTGAGTAGCTGGGATTACAGGCACGCGCCACCATGCCCAGCTAATTTTTTGTATTTTTAGTAGAGACGGGGTTTCACCATGTTGACCAGGATGGTCTCGATCTCTTGACCTCGTGATCCACCCGCCTCGGCCTCCCAAAGTGCTGGGATTACAGGTGTGAGCCACCGCGCCCGGCTGATATTTTCACTTTCCATAGAGACAAAGCTTTAATTCTTAGGACAGGAAATTCCTCACTAACTTAAACATGCAATACTTCCAGAGATGAAGGCCTATGAACAAATAATTTTGTTGGAAAATATCAAATCCTGGCTGGGCATGGTGGCTCACACCTGTAATCCTAGCTGATGCAGAAAGATCCCTTGAGCCCAGGAGTTTGAGACCAGCCTGGGTAACATAGGGATACTATGTCTCTAGAAAATGCCAAATCCTAAATTTCTCCCTGGGTTAAAATAAGACAAATTTATAAGTGGCAGCTACCCAAAAAATGCTTCCTTTTAAAATTCTAATGGTACATTTTTGAGATATACTTTGTATACAGTACAATACATAAATCTTACATGAAAAAGTACCTTTTTTTTTTTTGAGACAGAGTCTTGCTCTGTCATTCAGGCTGGAGTGAAGTGGATGTAATCTTGCCTTACTGTAGCCTCAACCTACCTGGCTCAAGTGATCCTCCTGCCTCAGCCTCCCAGGTAGCTGGGACTATAGGCATGTGCCAGCACACTCAGCTATTTTTTCTTTTTTTTTTTTAAACAGAGTCTTGCTCTGTTGCCCAGGCTGGAGTACAGTAGTGTGATCTGGGCTCACTGCAACCTCTGCTTTCCAAGTTTGAGAGATTCTCCCACCTCAGTCTCCCAAGTAGCTGGGATTATAGGCGCCCACCCCGACACCTGGCTAATTTTTGTATTTTCAGTAGAGACAGCGTTTCGCCATGTTGGCCAGACTGGTCTCAAACGCCTGATGTCAGGTGATCCGCCCACCTCAGCCTCCCAAAGTGCTGGGATTACCGGCATGAGCCACTGTGCCCGGCCTCAGCTAATTTTTTTTTCTTTTTTTCTTTTTATTTTTTCTATTTAATGGTAGCTATGAGCTATTTTTTTTAAAACATTTTTTGTAGATGGGGTCTCACTATGTTGCCCAAGTTGGTCTTGAACTCCTGACCCTAAGTGATCCTCCCAAACTACTGAGATCATAGGCATGAGCCACCATGCCTACCCAAAAATTACTTATTTAAAGAAAAAAAAATCAAAAATTTTCCTGAATATTCTAAAACAAGTCTTGATCTATCCTAAATATTATTTGTTTGTTTTTAACATGAACTTCAAGCCTCTGACTAGACTGGGTAGCTACAGCTAAAAAAGAGAAAGTGCCAGGAAGGTAATGACTGGCTTACCTCCTGTGTGAAAGCGACTGGTCCTTAATGAAGTCCATGACGTCCTTCAGCACAGGGTATTTCTCTTTCACTGTGGGCACCAGTCTGGCCTCCTCCATGGATCGAAAGGAGAGCAGCCGGAGTCGCCCTCGGGTGAAGGGAGGCCGCCGGGTGGGTGTGGAAGGTGACAAGGGCTCTTCAGCTGCAGCAGGCGACACGTCTGCGGCAGGAAGGCCACTGTTGGGCAGCAGCCTTGGCTGGGTGTCCAGGCCAGGACTCCGGTCTCCTGTGGCAGGGGGTGCTGCTTCGGTGGGAGATACCGAGGCTTGGAAATGCTCTTCCACCACAGAGCCTGTCCTCTGGCGCTTGTCAAGTGGCTGGAGATGATTGGTTTCATCAGCAGTCACCAACTTGTTGCAGCTTTCTTGTGAACTTATGCCCATGGGCAGAAACTTTAGTAATAGAAGACTCTTCTCAATACACTCTTTTGCTAAATGCAAACAAGAATCATAATTGGAAAAAAAAAAGTTTAAATGTATTGCCTACTTCTGGAGAGAAAATGATCTATTTAAACGTCACGATTTAGGGCAAGAGACAGCTTCATGAATAAAATGATATAGGCCTGGTGCAGTGGCTGACGCCTGTAATCCCAGCATTTTGGGAGGCCAAGGCCAAGGCGGGAGGATTGCTTGAGCTCCAGAGTTTGAGACCAGTTTGGGTAACATGGTGAAACCCCATCTCTATTAAAAATATAGTAAGTTAGCGGGGCATGGTGGCACACGCCTATAGTCCCATCTACTTGGGAGGCTGAGGCTGAAGGATTGCTTGAGTCCGAGAAGTTGAAGCTGCAGTGAGCCAAGATCATTACTAGTTTGGGTGACAGAGTGAGACACTGTCTCCAAAAAAAAAAACTGATATAGTGATATACACATCTACTGACAGAAGAAAGTAACAGAATCAAATTTTATCTCATTATAGAAATCAAAATCTCACCAGGACCATCAGCACACTTTTAAAAAGAGTTTTATTGTATATGTTTTCAAATATGTATATAGAGAAAATACCATAAGGACCTCTCCATGCACCTGTCACTCGGCTTCAGTAATTATTAGCCCAGGGCCAATCTCGTTTCACCCTCATCAACTCCCCACTCCCTAGATTATTTTCATGCACATTTCAGCACCACACTATTTCATCTGTAAAAATTTTAGTATATTTCTCTTAAAAATATATGAGTTTAAAAAAATACAACCATCACATTTAAAAAATAATAGTGATTCTTTAATTTCACTGAATATTCAGTGTGAGCACACTTTAAAATCATAACAAGGCTAAGTACAATGGCTTATGATAATCCCAGCGCTTTGGGAGGCTGAGGTGGGAGGATCACTTGAGGACAGGAATCTGAGATCAGCCTGGGCAACATAGTGAGACCCACACCACTAAAAAACATTTTTTTTAATTGCTTAGGCAAGGGGGATACAAAGAAGAAAAAAAATTAATCAGGTATGGTGGCACCTGCCTAAAGTCCCAGCTACCCAGCAGGCTAAGGTGGGAAGATTGCTTGAGCCCAGCAGTGGGAGGTTGCAGTGAGCTACGGCTGCACCACTGAACTCCAGCCTGGGTGACAGAACGAGACTCCATCTCAAGAAACAAAAGAGATGTAGCTCAAAAAGTCCCCGATGCCTCCTAAGACAAGTGATTAGAAAGATGCTCCATGTGGAGAAGGTCAATAAAAAATTACTCCTCTCTGGCATTTTCTCTGTTTATGATACATCCTTGGGTACTACATTTAGCACCTGATTTACTTTCCTTAGGTCAACACAGCCTCAATTAGGATAATCCAGAAGGTGAGTCACTGGTTTTCCAGGCTCTACAACAAAAGCAGAGGCTCAGGGACAACAGCTGGTGTTAGCACACTCACCCAGGCTCTCAGGGTTCACCTCAGTTGCTTCTGAACTGCGTTTTCCTTCTGCCTCGTTCCCCATGCTCATCAGGGACTTCTGCTTCATCTCTAACTAGGGGAGAATTTGAACCACATAATTATGCTTTTCAGGCGGGGAAGCAATGGTAGCCACAGCAAACTACTTCAAAAGCACACAGCACTGAGATTACAGGGTACTTTACAGCCGCTGCAGTTGAGGATACAGGACTGAGCTGTTCTTGTTTGTCCTGGAAGTCATCCAGGCCTTGAAGCGGTCTGACGGTGCATCAACAAAACTACCTTCTCTTCAACTATGTGTTATTTAGAAGGGGTCTGTAATTCCCACAACCTTATTACTTAAAGATTTCTAGAACACGGGTGCTGGAGGGGGCTTTTTCTAAAGCCCATCTGGTACTGATAAAGCAGCTGAGATCTAGATAAATGACGAGTCTTGCTAGAGTCATAAACCCAGTCTGCCGCAGAGTTTTAACCAAAATTTCATCCCTATTCTACTCTGAATGAGGCAACATCTCTACATGATTCTGAGATTTACAGGTAGAGAATGGTGCTTTTAGTACCAGCCCAGGCAATAGTCATAGCATGGGCCACAACACTGACAGCCAGGTAGGGGGCCATATGTGATATATGAGAGGCCAAGGTCTTGCAGAGAAGGGTGGCCTCTCATCCAACTGCAGGCAGTCTGCCCTACGCTAAACCAGAAGCTCATCTACAATGCACCTTGTCAACTGCCAAACGCTTTTGACTTGAACTGTCTGTGGTAGATGACTTTACCAGACACCATTTTTCTTTAAATGCTACGGTCTTGGTTTGTCTGTCGACATCCTCTTCTGATTCTCCTCCCAGCTTTCTGATAATGCCTTCTAGTTTCTTTTGCAACACCTGTTCATCTTGGTCTCTGTTTATCCAGTCTACACTGAGTACCAACTATGTTCTAGTTAGTCCCTGTGGATTCTGTCCAAGACTGTCTGTTCCTGGATACCTTCGTATTAAAAACAAACAAACTATTACAAATGACTGGAAGTCATCCCCATCTCTGCCTTGACATTTCAGTGAAGAATCAGCCCTTTAGATTCTTCCATTTACTAAATTCTCCAACTATCAGGTTAGTGCAAAAGTAATCCCAGTTTCTGCCATTAAAAGTAATTTTAATGTAATTAAATTTTAATTACTTATAGTGGCAAAAAAGTAATTGCCATTACTTTTAATGGCAAAAACCACGATCTTTTGCATAGATATCTGAGATAACAACCTAGATGTCTTCTTACTCAACCAGTCCAAAACTGAACTTACCTCCCCATTTCCAGATCCAAGAGCATTTTTCTTTTTCTTTTTTTTTTTTTTGAGATAGAGTCTTGCTCTGTCGCCAGGCGCCAGGCTGGAGTGCAGTGGCATGATCTTGGCTCACTGCAACCTCTGCCTCCAGGGTTCAAGCAATTCTCCTGCCTCAGCCTCCCAAGTAGCTGAGACTACAGGTGTGCACCACCACGCCCAGCTAATTTTTGTATTTTTAGTAGAGACGGGTTTCACCAAGTTGGCCAAGATGGTCTTGATCTCTTGATCTCGTGATCCGCCCACCTTGGCCTCCCAAAGTGCTGGGATTACAGGCGTTGAGCCACCGCACCCGGCCCAAGAGTATTTTTCTTATCCTGGTCAATGTTTCTACCACCCACCGAGTGACCCAAGCCAGGAACCTAAGAACTGTCCTAAATTCCTTCTTCCTGTTCCCCATTCACAGCAGTCACAAAGTCCTGTTGATCATTTCCTCCCCTACACTGCAGAAGCCAACCTCCTATAACTCCTGCAAGGAGCCTTCTGCTTTCAATTTCGTTATCCATCCTCTACCCAGTTATTTACAGATTCTCCCACCCCATTACTATGTAACACGTAGGATGCAGGCAAATATATAAAGAAGAATACTGGCCAGGCATGGTTGTTCATGCCTGTAATCCTAGCACTTTGAGAGGCCCAAGTGGGCGGATCACCTGAGGTTGAGACCAGCCTGGCCAACAAGGTAAAACCCCATCTCCACTAAAAAAAATACAAAAATTAGTTGAGTATGGTGGCGGGCACCTGTAATCCCAGCTGCTCGGGAGGCTGAAGCAGGAGAATCACTTGAACCCAGAAGGCAGAGGCTGCAGTGAGCTGAGATCACGCCACTGTACTCCAGCCTGGGCAACAGAGTGAGACTCCGTCTTAAAAAAAAAAAAAAAGAAAAAAGAAAAGAGAATATTACTACTATGTAGGTACTCATCTCCATGCCCAAGAAATACAAACAATTCTTCTGAGTTTGGTGTTTGGTACTACCATGCATCTGTATAATTTTACTACATATTTATGTACGTATCACATGGACTTGGTTTGTGTAAAATCATACTGATGCATTCTTCTACAACTTGCTTTTTTTGTTCATCAAAGTTTGTGAGAGCTGACACACGTAGCTCTATTTCCTTCACTTTTATTGTAATACAGAATTATATTTACACTGTGATTGATACAGTACTATACAATAACATACAATTTTCTGTCTGTCCTACTAATGGACACTTGGTTCTTCCAGGTTACTGTTGTCACAAATATTGCTGCAGAATCACTTTTCTAAAATGCAGATCTGAGAGGCCTCTCCTCCACCTGAAACTGTCCATGGCTACCGTATGTAAAGCAACGCTCTTCCTCCAGATCTGTGGAGTTCTATGCAGGGATCGGGGGAGGCTGAACTAAATCCCATTTCTTCTATGTTCAACACTGTCCTGACTATGATTTCAAGGGCTGTAAATTATTTTACATCTATTCATGTCACTAAACTTTAGCTTAACAAAAACCCTGAAGTTATATTCTTGAGAAGAGAACAATTCATCTTAAAGATTCCACGATGTCATGGTAGAAAACCTAAAATATATCAAAATCACATGCAAAGGAAAATCTTACCATCCATATTCGAATCCCATCTGCCAAGGAATAAACCTGTGCAAACTCCTCACTCAGGGCTATTCTGCCTGCACTGTTGACTGGGGAAAGAAGCAGAGATGAAGATTACGTTCAGGTAACACAATTCACTACTGCAACATTAACACTAAAGACCTTCTAAATCTGCTGAAGTGCAGAAAAACTCCTCCTGACATTCACACATTGAGGGTGGTAAGAGAGGCTTAGGGAAAAAAATAATCCATTAAGCCACAAATACCTTTATGGGTTCTTGTGTTATTTCAAACTAACTTTTTTCAAACTAGTAACTTCTAAAATAGAAATTATTTTAAAAGTGAGTAAAATATTAAAAGTAAAATGTAAAAAATAATAAAAGTAAAATTTAAAAAATATTAACGGTGAGTTAAAAAAGTTAATTTTTTTTTTTTTTTTTTTTTTTTTTTTGAGATGGAGTTTCACTCTTGTTACCCAGGCTGGAGTGCAATGGCGCGATCTCGGCTCACCACAACCTCTGCCTCCTGGGTTCAGGCAATTCTCCTGCCTCAGCCTCCTAAGTAGCTGGGATTACAGGCACGTGCCACCATGTCCAGCTAATTTTTTGTATTTTTAGTAGAGACAGGGTTTCACCATGTTGACCAGGATGGTCTCGATCTCTTGACCTTGTGATCCACCCGCCTCGGCCTCTCAAAGTGCTGGGATTACAGGCATGAGCCACTGTGCCTGGCAAAAATTTTTTAAAGTAAGATCTATGAGGCTTGCCCCTTATCTTCATCTAAAACCCAAAAGGTAAGATACTAGAACAGTGTGAAGCTCTCTTTTGCATCTATGTTACAATGCAGTATTTCCTGAAGCCCTAGAATACACTAGGGTCTATACCAGACACTGGGCATGCTCTGCTGAGAAAAACAGACAAAGTTCCTGCCCTCATGAAGCTTATATTTAAGTTGAAAAACTCCTCCCTGACCTTTCTAACCCAGAAGAGTGACCGATTTTTAGACAAAGATGAGCAAATTTGCTAGACAAATACCATTCTCAAAGTAGTTCGGTCTTAGAGAACTCAGAAATAGTCCTTAGACATACAATATCTGTATCAATGTCGTAAAAGCAGAGACAGAAAGAACTAAGACAAGCCTTGCCTCCTTCAGACCAACCATGGCAGGCATTCTAGAATCAACCTCCTTACAGAAAGACATTTCTAGTTCCCACAGCTGACTGTGTGTTTTCTCCTCTGCAAACAGGTATGTGATATTTGAACACAGCCTGAACGTTTCCACAGCAGGATGCCTTCTATTTCTCAGCTTTGAACCCACAAGCTTTTATCCCTCTACTGAAAATTCCCTCAGGTAAAAAGATTATCCAGCTTTCTTATATAATTTGATTACAAAAATACATTTTGACTTCTCCCTGTCCTAACTCACGCAGGTTACATCACTCCCTCCATTCCTTAGCAGAGATAAACTCTTCCATACGACATTTGTTTCCATAAATCACTCATGTCTCAATGCAGTTTTGTTTATTTGAGCAGCTTTTTAAAGGTGATATTAAGATTTGGGGATGTACTCAAGATGTTTTAACAATCAGAAAATAAATTCTGCAGCATGAAATCCAAAGGACTGAGCAATAAAGGTGGTAGGAATAAAAATATCAAAAATAACAAAATGAGGCCAGACACAGTGGCTCACGCCTGTAATCCCAGCACTTTGGGAGGCCAAGGTGGGTGGATCACCTGAGGTCAAGAGTTCGAGACCAGCCTGGCCAACATGGCGAAACCCCGTCTCTACTAAAAATACAAAAATTAGCCGAGTGTGGTGGCAGGCGCCTCTAATCCCAGCTACTCGGGAGGCTGAGGCAGGAGAATCGCTTGAACCCAGGAGACAGAGGTTGTGGTGAGCTGAGATCGCACCACTACACTCTAGACTGGGCGACAGCGTGAGACTCCATCTCAAAATAAAATAAAATAAAACAAAATGAGCAGTAGTCAATTTCTCACTCTAATGGAAAGAAGTTCCGGTTTGGCTTATTTCACCTGCACTGTGTAAAGAACACATACCCTGCCAGGTGCTTAGGAAAACCCATACCTCATCTCTAGGTAGGGTTTGAAACACTTTTTCCCTGAATAAGAATGAGTGCAGAGAGAGACTGTCCCTCCTTGTGGGTCCTGCTAAGCGGCAGGCTACATATAGGGTAAATACAGAGATGGCATCCCTAGGAGACATGAGGAAAAGAGGTGGGGAGGAGAAGGCTATCAGCAAAGGAAGCCTCGCGGGGTGATGCTACCAAGACGCTGCAAGCCAGCCGAAGGGAACAGTTAAAACCTACAGTTTCCTCCTTGGTTATTACTCCATTCAAGAACTTAAACATCTGTGGTTTTAACCGGAATTTCTTAGAATGTTTGATCAAATCAACCTTAAACCAAGTTTACAGATAAAGAAACTGAGGTGCAGAAAGGTTGTCTGATTAACCTGAAGCTGCACAACTTCTGTTTTTGCACTGAGACCATGACCCAACATAAGGTTTCTTTCCATTAAATTTCTTAGCAGTTTTCCATGAGAATTCTGGATAAAGACAAATTACCTGCTAACTCTGCAACTCCAGGTTAGGTGCTACACATTATACTCTGCTAACCATAAATTGGCCATGAATCTTTTAATAGGCAAAGTAGGACTAACAAGATGATGTTTACAGTTATAGAAATGTGTTTATATTTTAAAATATTTAAAAATGTTCACTTAAGATAGGCTTTCTTAAAACTTAGCAATTAGCCTTCAGATCAAAAATATTCCCTGTAATAAAGTTACCATATTTTTGCAGCTTCTCATATAAATCTGGAGTGCGATACACCAGAGCAGCAAAGGTGGCGTTCACAGCTTGATCAATAGTGGAACCAGCAACTATATCTGTCTTTGGGGCCTGTTTTCTACATGCCTGTATAAATCCTTTGAAAAGTTCTGAATATGGCCCACAGAAGTTCTGAGCAGGCTCTGACTGGGCAAAATCAAGAAGAAAATGGCGGCAGGGGTCGTCAGGAATGTTCTTAACCTGGAAACAGAAAATAAGCCCATCACATTTAACACATTCATTCAAAAAATAAAATTTACTGAGCAAACTACCAGGCCAAAGCAGAAGTATAAAACACAGTGAACACTCTCCGTAAGTTTTACGTCTATTTTAGGAAGACCAGACAGAGAGTTGAGTTAAAAAAAAGATAAACACAAATAAAACAGTAAAAGCAATAAAACTAGCATTCCCATAAAGCAAAAGATTATCAAGTGCCAAATGCCTAGAAGGGATACCCAATGCTGAGAGTTCAAAGGAGAGAGGTCCTGGCAGGTTAAAGCAGTTAAGAAAAGCCTCCTGGAGGATACGGACTTTGGACTGGACCCTGAAGGATGGCAGATTCGGCCCTGAGGAGCATAACCATTAGCAGAGGTCACGAGTCAGTGGGGAGACTGACCTGGCCTGAAGTCTCAGCTGGGGAGTGATGGGAACTAGAGTCAGATAGGTAAGGTGAAAGGAGACTGCAGAGAGCCTTGACTGTCACATTGAGGAGTTAGACTTCACCCTGTGGGCAATGGGGAGTCATTAATGGTGCTTGGCAGTGGAATGACAAGATAAAGCAGTGATTATCAAAAAAACTTGGTAGCTACCAATGTCACAAGGCAGGTGCGAATGAGGGCCTGGATAAAGATGCAGACAGAGGAAAGGACAGAGATGAACAGCATGAGGAAGAATCCACAGGACCTGCAAGCTGACTGGATGGAATGGGGAGACAGGTGAGGACAGGGAATGCTGGGGAGTAGTGGCTTCAGGCCTGGGGAGACAATGACAGTCACAGAAGTCACCAGTCTTTGGTTTTACAGTTCTGAGTGAAGGGGAGTCAGGACACTTAAATGGAAATGCCTCACAGGAAGATGGAAACAGGTACTGGGAGTGGGTAGAAGAACCAGATCTGGATACTGATATTAGGAATTAGTGCCGCAATGTGACAGGAGAAGACAGTAGGGAGGACAAAGTCTTGGTGGGCTGTGGGAAGGGAGGAAAGCCTGAATAAAGCCTACCCTTTAGGGAAGGAGGAATACAAGAAGTAAGTGGAGGAGGCAGGTGGGCAGTGAGATGTAAGAGAAGACAGTGGACTAGCATGGATCCAAAGAAGAGAGGGTCTGAAGGAGCCAAGTTTAACAGAGGCAAGGAGAACAGAAGCTGAGCAGGAGCCACTGGATTTGGCACTTAACTACTGAATAACGTGGGGCAGTGCAGGGAGGGAAAGGAAGAAAAGTAGAATAGAGAAACAGAGGGAAGAAGGGCTGAAAAATAGAGGCAGGGCAAACTTTGTAGTTTTAAAATATTATATACCTAAATCATGAGCTGTGATTCTATGCTGAATAAAAGGTATAGCACAGATCATTCCTCTAAAGCTGGACTCAGCAGGCACTAGAAGTACACTCAATTGTTTGTCTGATACCTCTATCAACAGAGATTTACTGAGCACCTCTTCCATGTCACCCAAGTCATGCAGTCAGTATTTCTCAACACCTATTGTGCACTGGCCCCTGTGGGTCACAGTGGAATTAACAAGTTAACAAGGTATAGTTTCTGGCCTCAAGGAGCTAACTGCTTCGTGTGGTTAGGAAAACAGAATCACAAGTGTTTATAACTTAAAGTCATAAATACTTATAGGCAGTTTCCACTCTAAATAGAAAGAGAATAGAAGAGTAAATACCTCCTTACTATCCTGGTGTGGGTGAGTGGGCCAGCTTGCTTCTAATTCCAACTCTGGACAAATCTGATGCCTGAAGACAGGTTTCCACAGAGGGGAGTTTAGGACTAATGCCATTTTTGCCTGAGGTATTGCCATGTTACTTCCCAACTCTAGAAAGAGATGACATATGAGAGTTCTATTTTTGCCTTAATACATTGAGAATCTTTGAAATGACAAAGAAAAGGTTTAAAAAAATGGGAAGAGAAGGTTTAAAAAAATCAAAACTTAGAGAAAATTCACCCACATACCAGAATGTAATTGTGATACTTTGTAAACACATATCACAGATTAAGTTAAACCAGCAAGTCCTGAAATACTGCTGTTCTGTGGAACAACTTCAGCTACGAGGTACCTTTGAAATGACTAATCTGTTTACAGTAAGCTGAAAACAGGATATGAACCATCTCTGGCATATAACACGAGGCCATTCAGGAACATTTAATTATGGAAAAACATCCACAATTTATAAACTTAATTCTGTAGCAAATAATAAATATCCAGCACCGATGTGTTTAAAATAGGCACAGAGAAAAGAACAGGTGGAAATAAAATGCTAATAGTTATTTCTTTCTTGGAGAAATATGAAAAGAAAAAAATTAGTTACTTCTGAGCATTACGATTAAGGATGATTCTATTTTCCTCTGTTTCTTTCCATTACATAATTTTTCTGATACTTTACTTCTAAAATTGGAAAAATTCAAGAAATGATTAAGAAAATACAGTAGAAAGTTTTATTCTATAATTCTTGTTCCTTGGAATAATTAAATAAATAACTAAATTGAACAAATTTTTTTCCTTTTTCCTTTTTTTCAAGAGATAGAGTCTCTGTTACCCAGACTAGAGTACAGCAGTGTGATCACAGCTCAGTGCAGCCTCCAACTCCTGGGCTCAAGTGATCCTCCTGCCTCAGCCTCCCAAGTAGCTGAGACAAAAGGCATGTGCCACCACACCTGGCTAATTTTTAAATTTTTTTTGTAAAGATAGAGGTCTCACTATGCTGCCCAGGCTGGTTTTGAACACCCGGGATCAAGAAATCCTCCCACCTTGGCCTCCTAAAGTGCTGGGATTCCCAGCATGAGCCACCTCGCTCAGCCCTGAACAAACAACTTTAAAACAAAATCCATATTCACATATCTACATATATTTACATAAATATTCACATACTTAAAGGACATGCAATTAACTTATTCTATATTCCTGCCTTCTGGACGAACTATACCTATAGCTACTTACAAAAAAAGGAAGATAATGTTGCCAAAAAAAGCTGCTATCCTCCATAGACAGAGAACCCATGGCATCCTTTGTGCTATGTTCCAAAGTCTAAGGCAAAAAGCTTCAGGACACTTTGTTCTTCTGGTTTAAGGGAAACTGAGAGGGAATGTTATTGATCCCCTGCCATTAAGTGGAGACGACCTACTAGACAGCAAGCACGCACCTTGCACTTCACGTGGGTGTAAGAAGGGAAGGAACAGGGACGTGGACTTACGATGTGCAGACTTGAGTGCCATGCACTGGGAAGCTAGGCGTCCCATCAGCCGGGAGACAAGGAGTTGTAAATCCAGCCCCCAAGACACGGCAACATCGGGCAGGCCATAGGCAGTGACAGTGAATTTGTAGCCCCATTCGTTGTGACTGCTGTCAGAGTGAAAGAGGAACTGCAACCGAGGACCGGCCTTGAAGGTCACTTTCTAGAGACAGACAGAAATCATGTGGTCAAACAGATTAGAGGAGTGTTTCCGAAATAAACATGCTGTTCATGACTAGAAACATCTAAGTTTAAAATTGATCTCCAGTACCACATGTCCAAAACTACTAATGGAGAACTGTACAGAGGGGTGACGGAAACAGCAAATTCACAACCGGACCCCACGAAGAAGGAGAGTTGGCAGAACCCTGCTGCTCAGCTTTCGACACCTTGCGTGACCGTCTGTCCACTACCTGCTCGGCCAGTGGTCACATTTCCATGCCTCTGCTCCCACCAACAAGACATAAACAGGCATGGCTGTGTTCCAAAAAATTCATACAAAACAAGTGACAGACTCTGATATAAATCCTTCCTTTCCCAGAAGTGTCACATAAATGCCTCCCTTCAAAGACCATACCTCTACTGCCCCCTGAAGGCTGACAAAAGGAAAAGCATTGGTGCAGAAGTAGGTTCCTCTTTCCGGGACTCTCACTCACCTTGGGCCATTTATCAGTGCCAACTTTTGTGTCGTAGCGTGTTTTCCGACCTCTAGCGTCAGTAAATTCCAGATAATCATACCTATGAGAGCATAATGTCTATTACCTTCCTTCTCACATTTTTGACCTATTATTTCTTGGGGGAGAAAGAACATGTAGGTCTTACCTTTTTTCAGTTTCACACCTCTCATCAAATTCCACCTCAAAATAGGTTGCTCCTGGGCTAACAAAGACAGATACCTCATGGCAATTATTTTCATAGTTGTGGGCAGATTCCTTAGTCCACGTATGTAACACCACAGGCTGCTCCTGTTGCCAGGTCTCAACATCCAGCTATGCAAACAGATGAGTCGGGAGAAAAGAAGGTTCTCATCACTCTATACGCAGCCACACGCAGCAGACTGTTTCTCTATCAGTGCTCCAGGCAGATGGGCTTTGCCAGCCCTGCACAAACCATCACGCAGGCTCGAAGACATACCTGACATGCCCATCTTCACCGACAGATCCACAAAAATCCATCATTCAGCAGAGCAGACGTGCTTTTACTAGACTACCTTTAACTATGACAGAACTAAATCATTACCAGTGTGAATTTCCAGTGGAAAAAGCACTGAATTAGGAGTTTAAAGACCTCACATTCCTACTTGGGACACTGGCAAATCTGGACCCACTCTCCCTTCCTCCCCACCCTTTTTTTGTTTTTTTACCTATTAAATCTCAATATCTTTTCTACTATCACAGAGGTGTTGTGAAACTCATACAAGACAGTGATTAAACATTACATATGCAAAATTAAGTAAAGGAGAAATTTCTCCTAAAGATAAAACCTTCTAATTTGCCTTTCAACATACATTTTCTCTTTTAGACTTCTATTTGGTCATTCACTTACATGGTATTTATATAACTTCATAAACTACAAAATGATGAGATTCATCTCTACAGCTTTTTCTCTGTCTCCTTTCTAATGCTGACCATGCCAAATCAACCTGGACTGGCATTACTCTTGTTGGCAGGACCGCTGGTAAAATACAGGGAGCCTTCTAGAGGCCGCTCAGCTGTGTCTGTGTGCAGTTAGCAGTCAGAGAGAACACAGGGCAGGCTCACGTGCCGACTCCAGTTACCTTAGTCAGTCCTCCTTCGGGGTCACCACAGAGCTTCTTCAACAGTCCTATGAGGGCGCTGAACTCTCTCAAGAGCGTGCAGTGTGAGATGTCTAAAGTGCAGAAGTCCAGCAGGAAGATAACCTAACAGATGGATGAAGTACTTAGTGTCCACCTTAGGCTGTGCCTGGGGATGCAGATCCCCAGCCCGCTTCAGGCTCATTACAAATAGCTGCCACTTTTTCTTACCAGTTGACGAGCTGCCATTGAAAACACGGAATTGCATAATCTTTCTACTATGGTTTTTCCACTATATTGTGACAAAAGGGATTCCAAAATCACTCTCATGCTTGCCAGAAACTGTCCCACATCTACCAAAACAAAGAAATTAATTAGTATTTTATATAGCAGAAATATCACATGCTTAGTTATCACCACGGACAAAGACAAAGAGGACTACAGAGCTGTGGAGGAGACTCCCCAGCAAAGACCGCAGGCCATGAAGTGTCACCCTGATGCATTCCTCTGGAGGAAGGAGCAGTGCGAATTTCAGAAAAAGACTGCTCTGAATGGGACGTTGTGTTTTCGTCTCTTTTGATGAAGTGGAGGGGCACTTCTGGAAGTGAAGTTTCATGGCTGACTAACCCAGCTGTCAGCCTCTCCTTTTCCTTCTGTTTACAACGGGCCGTGCATGAGGTATACCAGTCTAACAGGCCAAGCTCTAGGTGACAGGACCCAACATAAGTGTTTTCGTCACAGCTGCTGGGACCAAGTTTGATGGTACTGAATTGTCCACATATAATTTGTCGGTACCTGTTGGGTTTCATATAATTTTCTGTGAGTTTACAGAACATGAGTCTAATTATCCTTAGTAATTAGCCAAGGTCACAGGAATGTTTATACACCTTAGATTTTTAAAATTCAAGACTTTCATTTTTAGATGACTAGATTAAAACAGGCATAGACTCTCCTGAAGAGTGAGACATCATGTAAGAGTGCTGTATGATTGCAGAAGCAATGTTTAGGCTGTGAAATGATCTAATTCTGCAATAAAAATACTTAGGCATACCACCACATTCAGACAGGAAACTCTGGACAAAAAGACATGCTGTAGAATTCTATTTTAATTAGACCAACAAGTCCAAGACTGTGAATTGTAATAAAGAAAGCCATATGCACAGTCAATGCATGAGTTACTAAAGAAGAGAACATACTCAGAGTCAAAACCCAAACGCCCATCTGTTTTCATGTTGAAACTCACATTTTTCAATAAGGTCCACGGCAATATCTTTGGCTCCAGAGTCCGTGCTCTTCAGCTGCAGGTAGCACCAGGATAGCAGGCTGCCCTGGACGGACCAGAACAGGGAGAAGAGCACAGAGCCAGCCTCCCCTGGGGCCCCACTGAGCATTAACAGCTCACACTACAAGGGAGGAGACAAATAGAAAGTGTCCATGACAAGGCCATTCACAGAGCACAGCCAAGGGCATTTTCGAAAGCAGCAGCCGCCACCAGCAAAAACATTCTATAGTTATGGGGAAAGTCATGAAACAGCTTTCAACCCAGCAGTGACCAAGAAAGATGGTACTATGAAAACGCCCCTCTTTCTCTCCAGCTTTTTGGAACCTTTACAAATGTTTTTACTCCACATGGCATCTCCTTTTGCCACCTCAGGAACCTTGCCCCACTGGGTAGCTCTTCGGGCAGCTCTCCTTTCTCTTATATCTTAAAATCTCCTTTCTCTGGCACCTTCCCTCAAGCCTTCAGTCAAATCTCTCCCATCTTAAAAAAACAATTATTCGTGTCTCTATGGCTTTCTAACCATCATCTTTGTTGACAAAGTTTATTTGAAGAGTTACCTGGCCTCTAGAGATAAACTCTTGAACATAAGAACCACAAGGTATAAAGAAATTAAAATAAATAAAAAGAACTACAAGGTCTGCTCCTATCAGCCCTGTCATGGGATTAACTGCCCCAAGCCGGACCTCAACAATCCCTCCAAAGTAAAATGGATACATAAATTGTGCAATGTTCATAAAGGGAATATTGGGCACCAGTGAAAACAAACAGCAGCAAAAAACCAACATGGAAGAACCACAAAAACACGAGTGAAAAAACATCACAGAAGACTGTATGCTGTATGATTCCATTACAGGTAAAAACCAGGCAATACAGATGTGCTGTGTAGGAATAACCAGTAAGAAGAATAAGGAAACGGTGAACGCAAACTTCAGAATGATGACTCCGTCTGGCAAGGAAGGAAGGGAGTGAGCCACGAAAAGGCAAGTGGATGGAGGGGACTGGACATCAAAGATACTGGTAATAGCTAGTCCTTATAAGAGACAGTTGTTTCTTTCAGCTGTCCATTCACACATACTCTTTAAAAAGTTTCCAGCACCTGGTCTGGTTGCACTTTTCCTCTTCCTTCCATTCTACTGCTTCTTGTGAAACTACTCTTCAAAGGCATCAGTTACCACCTAGAGGACAAAGCCCCTCCACTTGACCTTGGAGACTGCTGACCACTGCCCCTCTTTAAACTCTCCCCGCTCAGGTCTGTGTCCCCTGAATTTTTTCCTGCCACTCCTTACTCTCCTGGCTGCCCCTTCCCTGCAGATGTCTCTCAAGATGCCCGTGGGTGATGTGATGCCATCTACAGTTATGGCTTCAACTAGAAGCTGCTTGTCACTGACTGCAGAGTCTCCAGCACTGACTCATCTCCTGGGGCACAATCAGATCTCATCACCTGAAGCCCTACCAGAACCATGTGCCTGGCATGCTCAGAGTCTCTCCATCATCACTCTCCTCTTCAGATACCTACTCCTCCCCATCTCACCACCGGCCTTCTGCACATGCCGCTGCCTCCAGCTACAATGCCTCCGTCCTCTTCTCTTCTTGGTTAAATCCTATTCATGGTCTTGAACTGAGCTCCAGCATCACCTTCTCCAGAAAGCCTTTCCCCAGCTCCACTCCCTACCTCCACCAGACAGGGTCAGGTGCGCAATTCTGTGTCCCTCGACCCTGGGCTCACTTCTTTGATGGCGCTTGCTGCTTTGTTATGACTGCCTGATTACGTATTGGCTCCTCAAGACTGCTTGGTTATCACTGTATCCCCTGTGGCCTAGCACAGGGCCTAGCACACATCAGGCATTCAGTGGGTATTTGCTGAATTTAACAGGTTTGTGAGAAGAATTTCAGACTAGGTACATTTCTGACCACCTTTAAATTTTTTTTCCTAATTGAACCCTAACTCTTTAGTATAACCATCAATGTCTTTTACTGAAAGAGAATTCAGGGAAACACATTAATAGCTGCATCTCTAGGAAGGCGGTTCTATGACATCTATAGCTTTTGTACCACAGGTTAAGTGAAAGAGAAGAAAAGACACATATCTGATCTCCAAATGGTCTACGATTATGGGAAATTATCTTGGGCAAATGCTATCTCATTTCTCCACATACATCTTAAAATAAGTCTGGCCTATCTTACCTGGTGGAGAGAGGACAAGACTCTGAGCTGAACAGCCCCGGTTTCAGTCCTGGCTCTACCACCTACCCGCTCCGCACAGGCGGGCAGAATTGACGCCTATGAGAACCAGGTGAGAAGGCTGAAGTTTTCTGCCCGATGGCACTGATGATGTAACTACAGAAGACAGACCGGTGAGGAAAGAACTTAGTTGAGGCTTCAGGGACCTGAGAAACAGGCAGAATGCAGACGAGCTCCAGAAGAAAGGGAAAGTATGGGAAATGGCAGAAATAAGGACAGAGATTAGAATGAGCCACCGCTAACTGGGCCGAGAACACGTACTGATGAGCAGTAGATTGAACTGAGTTTTTAAAGGAAGACTCAGAGACGGGCAGAAGACTCTGGAAATAAGTCAGAAAGTGGAAAGTAAGAGAAAATTAATCTGACAGCAAAAAATAGAGCAAAGTTTTTGATCAAAAACAAAGTTGAGGCTTATAAAGTCAATGTTACCCTGGATCTAAATTAATACTAAGTCTAAACAGCGGTCAGCCTAAGAGCAACCTTGGCAAAGGAGAACCTACGCACCCCACAGGCGCTCCGAGGTCCCTATCAGTGAACTGGGGAATACCTGCTGATGGCCTATCACTCCAGGCAGCTGGAAATGAGTGAAATCTTGGCTCTAACAGCAACTCAAAAATAGTAAGGCACCCGCAAAAATGTAAGAGATTTAAAGACACTAAGTTCAGTCAAAAGATACAAGATAAGTTGTCAGCCACAAAATAAGAGGTAAGTTATCTTGAAGTCCACATCATTAGATACCTGAAGGCTGTGGTTTGGATTAGTCTACCACAAAATCTCCTCTAACTCTCTGGTTCCCACATGTAGTCCAAAGAGGTAGTTCCTGGTCTCCTAGTACAGGGTGCTATCATTTCAGAATCTCTCAGCGTGCTTAGAAAAATGCAGGTTCTTATGCCCTATTCCTAGGGATTCTGAATCAGTAGCTTAGGGTGGGACACAGAAATCTTACTTTCTGTCAAATATCCCAGGTGACTGATCCATTTGGAGCAGAAACTACATTTAAGAAAGAAAAATCCCTTATATTTCAAAAAAAGGCAAATTAAAAAAAATCATTAACACAGAAAAAAGATAACATACTTTCAGATTTGATTAGTCCACAAAACTGCTAAGAAATCTGAATTTCTTTTTTTTTTTTTTTTGAGATGGAGTTTCACTCCTGTTGCCCAGGCAGGAGTGCAGTGGAGCGATCTTGGCTCACCGTAACCTCCACCTCTCAGGTTCAAGTGATTCTCTTGCTTCAGCCTCCGAGTACCTGGGATTACAGGCATGTGCTACCATGCCTGGCTCATTTTGTATTTTTAGTAGAGACGGGGTTTCTCCATGTTGGTCAGGTTGGTCTCGAACTCCCAACCTCAGGTGATCCACCTGCCTTGGCCTCCCAAAGTGCTGGGATTACAAGCATGAGGCACTGCGCCCAGCTCTGAATTTCTTCTTTTTCTTAATTTTTTTTTAGAGACGAGGGTCTCTCTATGTTGCCCAGGCTGGAGTGCAGTGGCTATTCACAGTTGCGATCCCACTACTGATCAGCATGGGAGTTTTGACCCGCTCCGTTTCCAACCTGGGCTGGTTCACCCCTCCTTAGGCAGCCTGGTGGTCCTCCGCTCTCGGGAGGTCACCATATTGATGCTAAACTTAGTGCGGACACCCAACAGGCATGGCGCACTACAGCCCAGAACTCCTGGACTCAGGTGACCCTCCAGCCGCAGCCTCCCCAGTAGCTGGGACTACAGGCACACGCCACCGCGCCCCGCTGAATTTCTTCTTTACAGTCAAAGTAGTTTTCCCGAAAATTCACACCACTAACACACAACTACGTGTTGGGTTCACTTACAATCACTACGAGGGGTACAAGGGGACCTGATACAAATCCACTCCTCTTTTTCCACAGAAAGTGTTACCGTGCACTTCTGTGTTTTTATTGTTTGCTCACTACCAAGAACAGCATGACCTCACTCATTTGCAAGGACTGGCCAGGAAACCTTTTTGACCATTTGTAAGGATCAATAACAAAGTAATTCCAGTACTTTGGGAGGTCAAAGTGGGAGGATTTCTTGATCCCAGGAGTCCAAGACCAGCCTGGGCAACATAGAGAGACTTTGTCTCTACAAATAATTTAAAAACTAGCTGAGCATGGTGCCTGTGGTCCCATCTACTTGGGAGACTGAGGTGGGAGGACTGAGCCTGGGAAGCAGAAGCTGCAGTGAGCTGTGATTGTGCCACTGCACCCGAGCCTGGGTGAGAGAGCAAGACCCTGTCTCAGAAAAAAAAAAAGCAACAGAAAAAAACACAACAAAGTACATTCATACTGCAGAGGCAAAGAGGGGCACAAGAGACTGCCACATCACGTGCTCCCAAAAGCATGAGGCAGGGAAAACAGGGTGGCAGCCATCAGATACCTCTCGAGCGGCAACAGAGAGGAGAGTGTTCGTGACTGCCAGAACTTCACTGATGTTCATGTTGGCCAGGTCGTTCTTCTCAGGTAAAAGCAGAAGGCCGCCTGGATCCTTGTCACTGAAAGGATACAAACTATCATGACACCTGGCTTCAGGAGAAAGATTTCATACTGTCTTACAAGATTCCAAAAAAGAACGCAGAAAGATTTCAACGTCAGTTCCACCGGACGGGAGGAATCTGCGTCAGGAATACAGGCTGTGGAGCCAGCTGGGACTGTGCCTCTGTCTGTCCACATGTCCTCCATTAGCATAGATTCACAAATCCTCCAGTCCCAGAAGAGATCCTGAGGTATAAAGCTGATGAATAAATCACCTTGGCCACCGAAGTGAAATACACCTAATCTCAGGACTGCTAGCTTGAAAGTCCTGGCTAAACGTTCCTTGTGTCTTCAAATGTTCTCACAGGACAGCCCCAGACCCTTTCAGCATCCTTGCTACTGGATTCTGAGCCCTCTAAATCTGGCACCCATACCAGGTAGAGTCTGACTTGCAGGCAGCTGCTCAGGATATTAGCTCCCTTCCTTCAAGAGTCTATGCCCTCTAGTAATGAAGCCTACAGGCCCATTTAGCTTCTCTGGTACTTAAACCATGCAAAAACCTCTAAGTCCTCCCTCCCAGCACACTCCCCTCTGAGAATTATCATTTTGTGCTTCTGCAGCTGGCTTTAATGTAGACACAAATACAGGACTCTAAATTCCTTTGGCTTTAGTTATAGTTGTTAAATATCACTTGGAAACTGAAGTGTTCAAAAAGACCCTCAACGGGCTCGATTTTAAACTGTCTTAAAATGGATGGGAACCGGATCAGGCTGTCAACAAGATTATTATTTTACCACTATTTTGGTCAGTTTTACCACTATTTGGCCCAGCTTTCTAGCTGAGCAGAAGGAAGTACTACTCCGAAAGCACATGGAAGGAAGGGAGAGCTCAAGAAAACAACTTTGCAAAGATTTTGGTTAACTGACGATGAAAAACTATCAACTTACCTAAAATACGTGCACAGTGAACGGAAAGTGAGCTGCAGGGACTGCTTGTGCTCCTGCTCGGTGACATTCTTCTAGAAAACCAGAAACTGTACATTCAGAAAATCTATTCCATGACATTCCAGAGACCTAGAGCAGCAACGAAATATCACCACCTGGCCGAGCGCGGTGGCTCATGCCTGAAATCCCAGTACTTGGAGAGGCCAAAACAGGTGGATCCCGAGGTCAGGAAATCAAGACCATCCTGGCCAGCATGGCAAAAATCCTGTCTCTACTAAAAATATAAAAATCAGCTGGGGGTGGTGACGTGCACCTGTAGGCCCAGCTACTCAGGAGGCTGAGGCAGGAGAATCGCTTGAACTAGAGAGGCAGAGGTTGCAGTGAGCTAAGATCGCGCCTCTGCACTACAGCCTCGGTGACAGAGCAAGACTCCATCTCAAAAAAAAAAAGAAAAAAAAAAGTATTACCAGCCACTGTTCCCAAAAATGAGGAAAGCTAGGGTCAGGAGATTACCTCACAGCACCCAACTAAAACCTGGTCAAGTGCTAAGAGGAAGCCATCTAAACACAAGGTAGCAGGTTCACTTTGTTCACTGCCAAAGTCAACACAAGGTTCAGGTTTCTTGCTTAGGAAAATGACCTCAAAAAGATACATCCCTTTTTTTTTTTTTTTGAGATGGAGTCTTGCTCTGTCACCCAGGCTGGAGTGCAGTGGCATGATCTCGGCTCACTGCAACCTCCACCTCCCAGGTTCTTGCAATTCTCCTGCCTCAGCCTCCCAAGTAGCTGGGACCATGGGCGCATGCCACCACACTAGGCTAATTTTTTGTATTTTAGTAGAGAGGGGATTCACCATGTTGCCTAGGCTGGTCTCGAACTCCTGAGCTCAGGCAATCCGCACGCCTCGGCTTCCCAAAGTGCTGGGATTACAGGTGTGAGCCACCGCGCCTGGCTGACATATGCTTTTTACTATTGGACATGCCATCCCCGGAGTAATAGTATCTCCTGAGGGTATGGTATCAGAAGATATTGAGGAGGTACCTGATGGAGAGAGAATCGCTTAGCACTATATAAAAGGTTGGCAGTGCTATTTAACTTCTCAGCATGAGAAGACACCAATGTCATTCAAAAAGTTGTATGTCCTGTTTCTATTTTCTGTATAGGAAACGTGCTAGGAAAATAATCATTTGCTCAGCTACCAGGTAAATGCTTGCACCAAACAAGCAGGATAGAGACCCACCCACACACCAGTGATGCTGTCAAAGATTATATAACTTACAATGTGAGAAGTGATTCCTCAAGCTGATATGCAAATTTTATATATAACTGGAATATTATACAAACAAATATCCTTCCTCTTCTCTGAAACCTTCCTCAATCTCTTAGCCTCAACATGATTCTCCTCTTGCATATGGAAGCATTTTTCTTTTTGGCAGGTGTCCCCAATTAGACTGCAGCCTTTTGCCATCAGGGACCACATTTTCCGCCTCTTTCGTTCCCCTGCTTATTTATACATCCCGCAGTCTGCATCCCACAGAGCACTTTCCTTATGTTTGCTCACTGGTTGCTGCATTAGAAATGCTTTTTTAAAATGCTGTATCTGGTTTTCTTTGTCAAATTCTTTTAAATAATTCTATTAGTTGCTTGACTACAAAGACATTAAAAAATAATCTATAATCACCTCCAAACAAATAAATATTTGTTTTATTCTTTCCGATTATTATTTTTAACACTTCTTTTCCAACTCCTACAGCACTAGCTAGGCCCTCCAACGCAACATCAAAGAGAAGCAATGACAGTGGGTATCCTTGTCTTAGTCCCCATTTTGAAAGGAATGCTTCCAGTAACCCACCATCCAGTAACACGGCTTACTGTAGGTTCTGGATACATGCCCTCCACTGGATTAAAGGAGTTTCCTTCTATTTTCAGTTTGCTAAAGAAACCATATTGTTTCACTGTTTTAATCATCAGAATTTAATATTATTAATTTTTTTTCTGCATTTAGTGATACGCTTCTTTTCCTCTCTGATTTCATTTACAGATTTTCTACTGCTGAACCATCACTGCCTTTCCAGAGTAAATCCAACTTGGCCATAATTTTGTTTGTATGTTGTTGGATTGGTAAATTAATATTTCATTAGGGTTCTTCTATGTTCATAAGCAAGACTGGTCTGTAATTTTGCTTTCTTGAACACATTTCTCTAATTTATCCCCTTGGTTTACACATGTTCCCTGTATTTTACCATCATGGTAACACGGCAGCCTCTAAAGTTCCTCTACCTAGGTGTTTTTGATGTGGCCTAGGGAGAAAAATTGTTTTGTTTTACATTATCATTAATATTTTTTCATGTATCATATTCATTTTCATATAGAAATACTTCCTTCAGAATTAAAAACCTGGATCTCTGTATAGGATATTGCATTTGGTAACACAGTGCTTATAAATACTAAAAGCGTTTTTCACCCCCAGTACTAAGGTCTGAATAACACGAAGAAGTGATCTAGAAGAGTGACAAGAACCATTTAGTACTAAAACTTCGTGACACTGGCCAGGTGAGTGGCTCACACCTGCAGTCCCAGCACTTTGGGAGGCTAAAGTGGGTGGATCACTCGAGCCTTGGGCTTCAAGACCAGCCTGGCAATATCGCAAAACCCATCTCTACAAAAATACAAAAATTAGCCAGGCAGCACCTGTAGACCCAGCTACTTGGGAGACTGAGGTGGGAGAACTACTTGAGCCTGGGAGGTCAAGAACACAGTAAGCTGTGATGGTATCACTGCATTCCAGCCTGGGCAACAGAGCAAGAACCTATCTCAAAAAAAAAAAAAAAAAGGAACTTGGTATTATTTTTACAGATATATACATTTATGAACAAAATGTCAGGAATTTGCTTTGAACTGATAATGGGCAGGGGGGAAAGGAGGAAAGAGGGGGTGAGGTAAGTTGTAGATAAAACAAGGTTATCCTGAGTTTGTAACTGTTGAAGCTAGGTGACAGGTTTATTTGGGGGACAGGGGCATTCACTATACTATTTAGTTGGCTTTGGTATTTGTTTTGAATTTCCCTATAATAAAAAGTTAAAACGTTAAAAAGAAAGTATGATTGCAGGAAAGTCATAAAGATGAAGGAGACTACATTGTCACTTTGTGAGACATCAGATTATGAAACAGATTGCCAATATCTGTCATCCCACTTTGAGTAGAGTGCCATGTCCTTAGAAATCTGTCCCATACAAAGCTCTGCATATAATATTAATAAACATAATGGAAGCTGCAACAGACAATATATTCAGAGATAACAAAGCCTTACAAATTTCATCCTCACAGACTTCAGAAACTGAATCCAGACTCTTAGTTAATAATTACCATCATGGTGAAGAGATGGTTCCGTCGGGTCTGCCGATTAGGAAAGAAGATGGCAGCCCCATTGAGAAGGGTATTTCTGACTTCTTCTTTTAATATCTCCATGGGCACAGAGTCTCCATCCACCCTGTCTACCACTGATAAAATGAACAACGGAATCAGTTTTCATATATTCCATCTATTTGCACATACAGCTGCTATAACAAGCCTATAAATTCACTACTCTCCATTTTGTACTTAGTAACAGAGCAAAGGAATATTTCTGTACAGGTCAGGCTGTATTAAAAAATTACTATGTTTTGCTTATATTTAACTAAAACAAAGACTGTATGTCGCAGTTTTTATGTCATTACTTCCCCATTCTTTTGAGACATAATTTGGCAAAGCCTTAAATACAACTTCAGATGGCCACGAGTTTCATCCTCAGCTTATCATTATGATCTCTCCCCCTATCAGCCTCATCTCAGTAACTCAGTGGAAGTTAAGGCTCCATATAGTGCGACAGTAATGACTCTCAACATAACACAGCTATAGATCTGAAACCAGGGGAACAGAAGTCAGTTGAGGAAGGAATAGATCCTGAACTCAAACTACTAACTCCAAAGAGCATCAGAGGAAACACTCGTTTTTGGCTCGCATCATCATAGGACACCCTTCTTCTCTATAGCAAGAGGCCCCCAGGCTACCTACACAGGGTTGTATTAAAGAAAAAACCCAAATCCCTACCATCACACAAGTGTGTGTAGAGCTCCTTGGCAGCCTCTACTCCTTTAGGGCTCTGGGTTGGAGACTTTTCCTTCTCAGAAGCAGCCAGTACATCTCCCTGCAGCACGGAGAAGCAGCTCTGGAGGAGCTGCAGAAGCAGGGTTTGGGCAGAGACGCATTCTTCCCTCGGGCTACAGAAAGACAAAAAATATCAGACAGCAAAAGGGCAAGTTGCATTTACTCTCCAAGGCCATACAGCTGTCTATATGTCTCTAGGCATCAGGCATGGTGAAAATAATGCCAACTGAGAGGAAGAAGGGTGGACCAGAAAGAACACTGTACTAGAAGTCTGAAAACAGACCCCACTGATTCTGTCCACTGCAGGGAAGGAGGTTCATGTCTGATCCTGTTTCTTCATCTGTAAAATGAGGACAGTACTGTAATATTTGACCTGCTTACTACTGCCTAAATAGAATATTTTATAGAAATCTGAGGTGTTATTTTCAATAATATCCAAATCTTTCAAATCACAACCATAAACACTGGTAGGAAGTAAAGAAAAAATTTGGAAAAAAAAATCATCCTCTAATAGTAAAACTCAGTGTTTTCAGTTTATACGATTATCACCTTATAACAAATTCTGACTTACTTTTGCTTTAATTTACTGTAAAAATTCCAGAAGATCTGCAAATCAAGACCCGCGAAGTCCAGAAAAGATTTATATTTTAAGCCACTTTCCTTCTGCTGCACCTAAAAAATTATAAAGATCAGAAAAAATAAAATTGAAAAATGCATTTAGAGAAATACTATAATGTCTCATTTACTTCTCATTGTAAAGGGATGAGGTGTCTCTACATGAGTGAGATTTTCGTATTACTGATGCTTATCTTAACTACAAAAAAGTTTGCTAACAACTATTTTTGGTTTGAAACTTGCTATGTGTTATATGTACATATTATATGTATGCATGTTAAGTGTATAAACACACACACACACGCACACGCACACGCACACCCATGAACGCTCCTGACTTCCTAACACAGCACATAAGCCAGTCTTTCCTGGATTATCACTGACCAGGACTTATGACAATACATTGAACCCTTCCCCACATGTGGGCTGAAAGGAATCAATTCTTCTGCAAGCATGCCTGTTATTTCCAGGCATCTCCTAACTTGCTCTTTCCTACTGTGATAGAGGGTCTGAATAACAAAGACAAAAGAAACCTTATATAAATGAGTCACCGGCCTCTGAATGTGCCTGAAGCAGAATGAGGATCAAGAGCGACACTTGTACATTACACGTGAGAGGGCTCCACTCAACTCCTGAGGCTATGGTGATGGCTCTAAGAACCTTCCTTTGGGTGAGTTGTCACTGTGTTTTATTTATTTTTGAAAGTCAGTTTCAAAAAAAGTCAGAAATCAAAAAATCATTTTCGATTTCAAATCCTGACATTATTTTAGTATTTTCAGGAAATAATGAGAATTCACCTAGACTTCAGCCCTAATTCTTCTAGGACTTAAAGAAAATGCAAATCCCATGAACTTGTTTGTTTGTTTCCCCGTGGCAACCACGGCCAGGGATCTTTAGGCTGTGTCTACAGGTCTACTCCGGGAGCAGTCACAGCAGCGGCCACAAGCCACTCAGTCCCTCACTGACCGATGCCAAGGATCCTCAACATCTCACTTCCCTCAGCTTCTGAATGTCCCTGCAGCAGCACAATGCCTATGCGATTGGCTCCAGCAGGGGCAGGTTTTATCAGTGGGTGTTCATGTCTCTTAATACTGTCCTTTGTTTTTCCCTAAAGGAATGCAGTCTAACAACTGAGGAAGCCCTACCAGGTCATGGGCGAGCTGCTGGATAAACTGAAGGGTCTTGAGGAGCAGTGTGGCCCCACAGACACTCTCCTCTGTGTCCTTTCTGCAGTGCGCACAGGTGACGCTCTGTTCTGCTTCTGCTCTTGCAGGCCGGAGGTACCCACTGATGCTCAAGCCTTGCACTCCCAAGCGCTCTGCTGACTCCTGACGGGTACAGAGGAACTTCACCATCAAATACTGGAAAAGACAAGACAGACTTCAAGAGAAGAACTCAGAATCCCTGAATACTGATGAAAGAGGGAAAAAGGCCTTTCTGGGAAGGTCTTCCTATGACTTTCATAATTTATGAGGGAACACTATGCTCAGAACTAGGGACACAAAATTTAAGTCCAGCATTTACAGTAACAGAAAAAAAGACAATATGAATGCTGAATCACATTGGGTTTGGGTCAAGATCACAGTAGGGGAAATAGCATCATTACTCCCTCTTTGAGGCAAAAACAGGAAAAGAGAGTATGAATAAAAGTACGGTTGCTCTGTGGCAATCATTTTGGGAAAAAATCAGATATATGATGAAAACAGTCAGTGGCCTACACCTCAAAGCCCCCAAATGATATATGAACCCCCATGCTAAAAACCCAGGAAAACAGTCCTGTCTACTCAAATCTAAGCCCATTCTCCAAACCCGACTTCCATGCAAACTACCTGCTTCTTGCAGTGAAAGTTCTTTGAAGGGCCTTTCAGAACACACTACTCAACTGCGTAAATATTTACCGGGCACTTACTATTACATGCCCTTAAGAGAGTTCCTAATTCTCCTATTTAAGCCTGAGATTGACATCCAAGGTTTAGGAAAAAAAATAAGTAGTCAAATAATGACTGGTCCTTTCTATGGAAACATATCTCTCTCGAGTTTATGTCTGTGTTCTCACTATTCCCTCAGCCCGAGAGGCCCTCCTCCACACATTGTAGCCTGGCTAGATAACTCAATCGATCTCCAGCATTTGGCATCACACCACCTTTCCTGAGAGGGTTTCGAGTTAAATCTTTTTCCCTTGGGTGCCAACAGCCCTCTGTTTCTCCCTTTTTCATAGCTCGTATCACACTGTTTTACACATCTGTCTCTCCTATAGGGTATGAACTCCCTGAAGGTCGATGAGCCTCTGGGGTTCCTGCATTGGCACAGAGCTGATACACAATCACCACTCAATAAACACAGAACAAAAGGAGGGGAGTGGGCAAACAATTCACTAATGCTTACTTTAGCAACTCTGCATTGTTGCAGCTTGACATCTGCTTCATCCCATTCTTCCTCCAGTTCAAACCAGCCAATAGGATCATCCTCTCCAAGGTCATCAGATGAGCAACCAATCCTGTAAAGACAAGAGTATTCATAAAACATTTTCTTATTTCAAAACTTCTCAAGGGTCTAACAAATACAGTATCATCTAAGTGGCATGTAACTTGTATCTGTAGCCTGTCAACTAACAGTCGAGAGCTGGGTGTGGCACCTGGTACTCTGCGAACACATGAAACGGTAGTATTTCCTTTCCATTGCTCAGTCTCCTTCTCTATGAACTGGGAACTACATCAACCCCAAACCTTAGTTCCCAAATCTGGGAACTAAGGAGAAACTCTGCTTCTCTTGATAACTGGCTCATCTGAAGAATGAGATAGGAAGTCGGGCATCTTGGATGAGACGCTCAGCAGTAAGGTACGATGCAACAGCTGGCATGTGCTTCTGGAAGGTACCAGAAAAGAGGCAGGCTTGTTTTTCTTTCCCTAGCTCTGGCTAACATGTTTATGAACAGCCTGAGGTTTGGGCCACTTGCCATAGCTGATGGGTAGAAGTCTGAGGGCTTTCAGATCCTGGAGGTCCAAAAAACAAAAACCTCAGGCTTCACAGGCCTCACTATTTGTGTCTGTTTCTTAAGAAGTCCTTTCAGAAAAACATTACAGCCTTGAGGCTGAAGAAATACAACTGTATGCCACTTCTTTTTAGAAGCTGGATACTTACATGCTACTCCCTCAGGAATTAAATAAATAAGAAGCGCCAGGCACGATGGCTCATGCCTGTAATCCCAGCACTTTGGGAGGTTGAGGAGGGTGGATCACTTGAGGTCACGAGTTTGAGACCAGCCTGGCTAACATGGTGAACCTCATTTCTACTAAATATACAAAAGGTTAGCTGGGCATGGTGGTGCACACCTGTAATCCTAGCTACTCAGGAGGCCGAGGTGGGGAAATCACTTGAACCCAGGAGGCAGAAGTTGCAGTGAGCCAACATCGTGCCATTGCACTCCAGCCTGGGTGACAAAGCGAGACTACATCTCAAAAAAAATGTAAAAATAAATAAATATACAAATAAGGAGAAAAAGAGCAGTTTTTTCAAATAGCATTCCTAAAACTTACACTATTCAGTCTATGATACAGACACCAAGCTGGCAACACATCAGTATTCTGTATCAGTGAAACCACCAAAAAGAGGAAATTATGGCAAGAAAATTCAGAGTAAGTTCTGTAACAGAGAAGAAAAATGTCCCTTTTTTTTTTTTTTTTTGAGACGGAGTTTCACTCTGTCAGCCAGGCTAGAGTGCAGTGGCACAATCTCGGCTCACCGCAGTCTCCACCTTCAGAGTTCAAGCAATTCTCCTGCCTCAGCCTCCCAAGTAGCTGGGGTTACAGGTGCCTGCTACCACGCCGGGCTAATTTATTTGTATTTTTAGTAGAGACAGGGTTTCACCATGTTGGCAAGGCTGGTTTTGAACTCCTGACCTCAAGTGATCCGCCCGCCTTGGCCTGCCAAAGTGCTGGGATTACAGGTGTGAGCCACTGTGCCTGGCAAAATGTCCCTTCTTCACGTTAAGTCTTTCTTGGCATAAACCTTTCATGATACAGTTAACCCTAATGGGAAATGATATTCTCTTAACCCAAAACTATGTCAATGAGTTTCATCAATAGCACAAGCTTGAAGATTTTTTAATCTACTTTTTGGGAGTGGTCAAGAACATCTTGGAGATATGAGCTGGCAGGATGTCAGAGAACAGAGAGAAGCAATCTTCTTCCCTATACTGCACTGCGTACTAGGCAACATGGAAGAGAGTTGAATACTAGTCCTCTTATGTATGCACAGCACCAAACTGCTGACCGTGGAGCGTGCTGACTGACCGACACCTGACCAGGAACACATGACCAAAAAAAAGGCAAAAAGAAAATGCATGCACATTAACATTCTGATTTCCAAACTAGAGAGGGATTGGGAAATATGTAGGCCAACTAAATCAGGATTTAAGAGTCACTCAGGCTGGAATCAGGAGCTAAAATCATTAAGGGAGTAGTGAATAGCCCTGTATTTAGGTTAAAAAAAATCATCCTGTATAAGATATAAAAGACCTTGCTTAACGGCAGGTTTAGGGCAAACGACCTATTTTAGTCTGTCCCAAGAGTAGGACACGGCTGCTTAAAACCCAGTGTCATCTCTAGCTATTATTTAAAAAGAAAAGCAGCGTTTAAAAATGCATGCACATGTTATGGAAGATTATGTTATGGGAGATTTTAGAGTGAAGGACGTTGCTCCAATTCATTAGAGGGCTGAAATGAAGACCACCAAAGAGAAATTACAAATGTGGATTTCAACTGAAGAAATTCGGATGACTGAAGTGTCTGATATTCGGTGAGTTTTCCACCAAGAGTACTGCAGAGAGGCTAATCAAACCTTTGCCAGGAATGCTGCTAGAGGGACTGCAGCAAAAAGAGCGAATTACTCCTAGATCCTCACGATTTCAAGTGTGGTCCACAGACAGGTAGCATTAGCATCACCAGACAGCCTGTTAGAAATCAAGGTCGCAGGCCCCACTCAGAACTCCTGAATCAGAATCTGCATTTTCACAAATTCCCTGGCTGACATGTATGCACACTGAAGCTCAAGCAGTATGGCAACAGATGCTATTAAAAGGCTTCTATTAACACCAGCAATCCATTACCCCTGACATAACGTAGTGTTAATTACGGGCAGGTTCAGAGTGTCAGCTCCTTGAGTTTTTTGTTGTTGTTTGTTTGTTTTTTCTTGTGTAAGCTCGAGTTTTAACTCACTAGTAGCAATAAGGGAGGCAACCTTCTCCAAGGGGGGCACCAGTGACTCATGCGGCCACATCCGACAGATCCACTTTTAGACTTTATCTTCTGACTTCTGGGTCACATCTGACACCACTGCCCATTCCCTACCTCCTCAAACATTATTTCCCCTTGGCTTCATGAGGACACAGCTTTCCTTCATGAGGCCCTGGCTTTCTCGCTGCTCTTCTGGCTGAGTTTTCCTTGTTGCCCCTTAAAGCCTGGTGTGTCTCATGTTGACCGAAGTTCTCTTCTCTTCCCAGTTCACATACTCTTGCAGAATAACCTCTTCTATTTCTACGTTTTATTTTAATTAATTAATTTATTTATGAGACAGGATCTTACTCTGTCACCAGGCAGGAGTGCAGTGGCATGAAGATAGCTCATTGCAGCCTCAACCTCCAGGGCTCAAGGGATCCTCTCACTTCAGCCTTGCAAGTAGCTGGGATTACAAGCACGTGCTACCACGCCCAGCTAATTTTTATATGTTTTAGAGACAGGGGTCTCACTATGTTGTCCAGGCTAGTCTCAACCCCCTGGGCTCGAAATCCACCTACCTTGGCCTACCAAAATGCTGGGATTACATGCATGAGCCACTGCGCTTGGCCTATTTTCTACATTTCAAATTATCGTTAAAATGTCTCTTGTCTGTACCTCTCATCAGCACAAACTTCTCTTCCAGGATCCTGACCTGTTGGCTACTGAACACCTCAAAGGTTTCTCAGAACTTCAAATTCATCAGAACGAAATCTGAGCTCATCATCTTCCCCACAGTCGTGTTTTTCCCCAGCATAAGAAAGGCACTACCAGTTTCCCCACCTGCTAAAGCCAGAAGGCAGGACTCGCTGCCGATGATGCTTTTTTCCCTCTCCTGCTCTACGTTCAGTCAGTCACCAGGTCCTGCCGCTTTTCCCTTCTAGTGGTCTCCTGGTCCGCATCTCTCCACTGCTGCTGCTGCTCTAGCAGAGGCCACCCACACCTCTGGCTTCCTAGGCAGTGAGTGACAACCTCCTCCCAGCCCAGCTGCCTCCAGACTTGCTCTCCTCCAGTCCATACCACACACTACGTGATCCTGAGTGTGCTGCTACAGCACGCATTTGAGCTCCTCGCTTTTCTGGAAATGCCTCAGCACGTCCCTCACACGATGCTTTAAGGATAAAGTCTAAACCCTGAAACAGAGACAAAAGCCCTTAATACCTTGCCCCTTCCCAGCCTTCCAGCTGCATTTCTCACCACCCTCCACCTCCGAGTATTCTCAGCAACGCGGGACCTGCCAGTTCCTTGAATGTGCCATGCTTCACCTCTGGGCCCATGTAGCTGCCCTCTCTGCTTAGAACATTCTCCTTCTGCCTCTTCCAGTGGCCGATCAACTCCAACTCATCCATCATAAACAGCATAACACCACTTGCTCCAGAAAGCTGTCTCTGATCAGGGGAGCTGCTCTGCCCTTTCTACCCTACAGAGCGTTCACAACATTGTTGAGACTGTAAGTTTTCCTATCTGTCTTCTGAGCTCAACAGTAAGCTATATAAAGCAAGAACTGTGTCAATTTCCTCATTACAGTATCTTGAGCATCTAGCATCAGGCCTGGCATACAGTAGGTACTTAATGAATATTTTGTTAAAAGCAGGAATGGAGAAGGGGAGCTGGGGCAATGGCTGAAGATCGCAGGCTGTCTACAATTCAGGCATGGATCATTACCCAGCCACTGTGAAGATGTGTGCCCTGGTCACAAAAGGGACTGAGTAACAGGCTATGAACAAGTTAACACACACATCTTCATATATGCTACTAGAAAGCAATGAATGCTCACGGCCACTGAGATGGATCAGTGGCACTTTTTCTATGAAGACAAGAAAGCATAGTTCACCAATAAGAGCATGAATACATTCTGATTAACTACAAAGATTTCTGTTCTGCTTCTTACCTGCTTTTTATGAACTGCCTAAGCTCCTGAAGCTTCCATTTGTCATATTTTGCAAACCTTTTGAAGTGTTCTTCTGCATAAAATTTATCAGAAGATGAGTTATAGGCAAATACCAACCCACACTGGGCACCAATGCCACCACGTCGAACCTGGAAACAGAGATTAGGATGAAGTCTATCAAAGGGGTAAAAGCTCTGGGGCCGTTTTGTTTCCAGCATGGTTAAATTCAAACGGGTTAAAGCAAAACCAAAATCAGACCAATGAGGAATACTTCATATATTAAGCCATGAAAAAATCAAAAAGCTGTTTCCCAAGAAATGCTCCTTAACTTTCTCAATCCTCATATTCTCACCATTTCAAAGGTTTACCAGCTATCCATCTTTGTGTCCCTGCCCACTGCTACAGGCCTGACAAAGAGTCAAGAATCATTAAATGTTCAATGAGAAACCAATGACATGGGCAGCTGTAGATCTGACTTGACTTAAAAAAAAAAAAAAAAAAAGGCGCTGGGCGTGGTGGCTCATGCCTGTAATCCCAGCACTTTGGGAGGCCGAGGTGGGTGGATCACTTGAGGTCAGGAGTTCGAGACCAGCCTGGCCAACATGGTGAAACCCCACCTTTAAAAACAAAAAGAAAATTAAAAAAAATTTTTAAAAAGGCAAACACCAATGACATTGCCTTCTGAAATGTAATACTATTATTTAAAAAGGTAACATTCAATAATAACTTAGTTGTACAAGTAAAAATAACTAAAAGAGTGTAACTGGATTGTTTATAACACAAAGACTAAATAGCTGAGGGAATGGGTAGCTCATCCCCATTCTCCACGATTATTTCACATTACATGCCTGTATCAAAACATCTCACGCACCCCACAAATATATACACCTACTAATACCCACAAAAATTAAAAACAAAACAAAGAATGAAACAAAACAAATTAAAAACAATACAAAAGAAGGAACATTGCTTAAAGAAGGTAGCACGAGAATTACCATAATTCTTATCTGTGTAACTTGGAAGGCAGATTCAGTTCCTGTAGAAAAAATAGTGCTTGCTCTGGTTTTTCCAGTCTCTGTAAGAAAACCTGAAAAAAGGAAAAACTCTAGGTAACTATCTAATTTTTATAGCCCTAAGAAGTAAGATCAACAAAAACAAACCATATCCTTTGAGGAGGGGGTAACTGGTCTATCTGATACCTTCATGAAAATTAGAGAAAAACTTCCTCTTTGGACAGAGGCAACCCCAATGATAAACGCTTAGGTAAGCAGAAAACTGGCCAGGTATTACTTCCTCAGGGCACAATCTCCTGCACCTCACAGGTAGCCCTGCTCTGAGGTAACAATAAGAAAATAAATGTTTATAAAGCAAGCCAAAGAGACAAAAGACGGGACAATCAATCATCTTCCTGAGCCACACCCATAACCATGGCTGACTGGGCTGATGAAGCCTAATGGCTTAGAGCCTAAGAAAGGGATTAGTTAGCTTCTACAACACTTTGTCAGGAAAGTTTATGAAAGGCTTTGAAATGGACAAAAGAAAAGGATCACTGGGTGTCCTGCCCAGTCACACTCTTTGGGTCATCTCTACCTTTTGTGGTCTCTAAGCTACTGCACCATTCTGTAAGTTTTTGTAAGTTGTAGAACACTGGTAGTGATGCACATGATTCCTGTCCACAGAAATAAACACTGGTCTGTGGAAATGTTGCTGATCGTTTCCTATGGATACTGACCAATATCATATCTATTTGTAGATTCATTTTAGCATCCCTATTAGTCTATATATATTTCATGAATTCTCCTTACAACTGTTTGCAACATCTTACTGGTTCCCTCTAATGAGGGAACAAACAAAACAAAAATTAATGAGCTAAATAAAAAGTCTGGGCCAGGCACGGTGGCTCGTGCCTGTAATCCTAGCACTTTGGGAGGCTGAGGCCGGTGGATCACTTGAGCCTGGGAGTTCAAAACCAGCCTGGGCAGCATGGTGAGACCTCATTTCTAACAACAACAACAACAAAAAAAAAATCAAGCCGGGTGTGGTGGCTCACGCCTGTAATTTCAGCACTTTGGGAAGCAGAGGCCAGTGGATCACTTGAGGTCAGGAGTTCGAGACCAACCTGGCTAATATGGTTACAGAAAACAGGTGTGTGCCACCTGTTTTTAGTAGAGATTTCTACTAAAAACACAAAATTCGCTGGGTGTGGTGGCACACACCTTTAATCCCAGCTACTCAGGAGGATGAGACAGGAGAATCGCTTGAACCCTGGAGGCGGAGGTTGCAGTGAGCCAAGATCGCACCATTGATCTCTGGCCAGGCTGGGCTGCAGAGTTAGACTCTGTCTCAGAAAAAAAAAAAAAGTCAGCCAGGCATGGTAGTGCACACCTGCAATCCTAGCTACTCGGGATGCCAAGATGGGAGAATCACTTGAGCCTGGGAGGTGAAGGTTGCAGTGAGCTATCATCACACCACTACACTCCAGCCTGGGCGCTAACACTACCTCCTCCCAGCCCCACCCACTTTGGATGGCAGATGCATCACAGCCGGCCATGGCCTTCAGTGTGTCTGGAGACGGATGCAGTGAAGAAAACGTTTCTGCAGAGGCTGAGCTGCTCAGGGAAGACCGTATGGAAACAATCCTGTTTAAGCATCTACGGCTGAAGAGGAGCACCAAGGAGAGGAGGTACAGCTGGGAAAAGCATGTTCTCCCAGGGTCTGGACTCCACGAGTGCTGAGAATGGATACAGGAAACAGGACAGAGAAGAGGCAACCACTGAGAATATGTGAGGACCCGGTGCTGGGAGGAAAGCTGAAGAGAACCAGTCACAAAGCAGCAAGGCCGGTCCCTTCAATGTCTCATCACTGCTAGAACATTCTACCTCCTCTAGCGAATCAGCAAGATTCAAAGCAGTCCAGTGAGAAGAAAAGGGACACAGCAGGACAATAACGAGGTGGCCAACAAGATGAATGAGAAAGAGACTCACAGACACCCCCAAGATAACAGAGCCTCCAGCAAAGTTGAAAAGCACATCAGCAATTATTATGTGGACATTAGGCTTCCTCCAGACACTCAAATACAGATCAGCTGTATCTGGTAATACCCTTCTTTGTTTTGTTCTTTTGAAACAGAGTCTCACTCTGTCACCCAGGCTGGAGGGCAGGGGTGCAATCTCAGCTCACTGCAACCTCCACCTCCTGGGTTCAAGCTATTCTCATGCCTCAGCCTCCCAAGCAGCTGGGATTACAGGTGCCCTGCCACCACAACCGGCTAACTTTTGTAGTTTTTTATTGGAGATGGGGTTTCACCATGTTGGCCAGGCTGGTCTTAAACTCCTAAATGCTGGGATTACAGGCATGAGCCACCACGCCCAGCCTGGAGACACCCTTCTTAAACGATGTTTTCGGTAGTAGAGTGCTACTGATCCGCTGAGTTTCCTACTACCTGAAGATAACACAATGGAAAGACAACTGGAACTGAAAAAAAATGATTAAAAAAACAACAGTAACTTTTTATATTCCAAGAGAAAGAATCCTTGCTTTTCAAAACTTCAGGCTCTCAAATACTTCTAAGTTGTTATAGGTCATTGACACCTAGGCAGATTACAACTAAACCACACAAGCTGTTCCAGAACCACCGCCAACTGAAAAACAACCTAAAGTTGAAGACTGTACACCTCGAACAGTTCAAAGCCCAGTGTGCTTTCACACAGTTGACTACTGTCTACCGAGCACACTCAAAACAGACCCCCCACTCACCATCCCGAGTCCACGGTTCAACAAGGAGGTTTTCAGGTCCAGACTTCTCTTCTTTTCCTTTGACATCACATGCCTGAAGAGTCAACTGGAGAGGTTTACCTGACCGAAGAAAAGAAAGAGCGAGCCTTAAGCAAACACGTGAAGAACTGAAAACTAACAGGCCTATCTGTGGAAATAGTCCTGTGGCTACCAGGACTGCTAACTAAAAATCTCCCTGTGTAAAAGCATATTAGACAAAAGCTGACATCCTCCCTCTGTGCTTTCCTGAAAGAGACAAAGTACAGCTTATGTCCCTGAGTGATTCCAAGGACAGCTTTCTAAAACAGCCATTGTTCTGAAAAAAGGACATCACCAGATATAGGTTGATAACACAGATTAAACACATTGGGGCGGGGGCTGATTCCTAAAATACTGTTTTGGAGTCAATAATTAACTTTATTGCAATTGCATTTAAATATATATATCTATTTAGATCTTGTTTATTTAAATCATCTCTTCAAGCAAAATTTCTATTTCAAGAATTAGAAAAAACTTTTTCAGAACACTTGGCTTTGGCAAAAAAATATACATATATTTTTATATATATAAATCATTTTTTGCTATGATGATGTGAAAATGTTTTCCTTTTGTTTTAGTAATATAATCAATACCCGTTCACCTCTGATATGACCTAGAACTAGAACATGACCCCTAAGCATACCTTCCTATCCACTGCTCCTTGCCTGAAATGTTTTCCTTTTGTTTTAGTAATATAATCAGTACCCGTTCACCTCTGATATGACCTAGAACTAGAACATGACCCCTAAGCATACCTTCCTATCCACTGCTCCTTGCCTGAAATGTTTTCCTTTTGTTTTAGTAATATAATCAATACCCGTTCACCTCTGATATGACCTAGAACTAGAACATGACCCCTAAGCATACCTTCCTATCCACTGCTCCTTGCCTGAAATGTTTTCCTTTTGTTTTAGTAATATAATCAATACCCGTTCACCTCTGATATGACCTAGAACTAGAACATGACCCCTAAGCATACCTTCCTATCCACTGCTCCTTGCCTGAACAACCATTCATCTGAATTCTATTCAGCTTCCAGACACTACCTGTTATCCCTCCCACCAGTCCCCACCACCCAAAAAAAAAGACCTTTCAACATTTAGGGGAGAAACTAGATTTACAGGACATTAATTGTCTAACTTTAAAATTTAAAGAGGCAAAAGAAAAAAAAATTAAACAGGCTGGGCATTGTGGCTCATGCCTGTAATTCCAGCATTTTGGGAGGCTGAGGTGGGAGAACTGCTTGAGTCCAGGAGTTTGAGACCACCCTGGCCAACACATGGAGAGCTCATTTCCACAAAATTTTTTTTTTAATTAGCTAGGCATGGTGGCACATGCCTATAGTCCCAGCTACTCAGGGGGCCGAGGCGAGAGGATCACTTGAACCTGGAAGGTGGAGGTTGCGGTGGGCTGAGATTATGCCACTGCACTCCAACCTGGGTGACAGAGTGGGATCCTGTCTCAAACAAACAAACAAAAATAAAAATTAAAAAAATAAGTTATTAAGTCATTCATATGAAGACAATGGTACAAACGTCATGGCAGAGGCCAAGTGTGGTGGCTCACACTTGTAGTACCAGCATTTTAAGAGGTCAAGGTGGGAGGACTGCTTCAGCCTAGGAGTTCAAGACCAGCCTGGGCAACACAGTGAGACCCCATCTCTACAAAAAAATGTTAAAAATTAACCAGCTATGGTGGCATGCACCTGGAGTCCCAAATACTTGGGAGAGTGGTGCAGGAGAATCACTTGAACCTGGGAAGTCAAGGTTGCAGTGAGCCGTGATCATGCCACTGCACTCCAGTCTGTGCAACAGTACAAGACTCTCTCAAAAAAAAAAAAAAGGTAGAAATATCACAGTAATATTGTGCAAAGATGAGACCTAATACCATACATTGTGGAGTCTAGGAAGGTTGCGCTCGCAGGAAGAAGTGTTGCACTACAGTCCTCTGGGAGTAAACTTATGGGCTCCTGTGTTGAGGAGGATTACAAGGCCCCATTCTGGCTTGGTAGAAAAGTGCTCATATGAATTACTGCTAGGCCCAGGAGGGGAAAGCAGTGGCAGACGTGTGTGCAAATCCTTCGGAGCAGCTATGATGGGAATGCAGAGGGATGCATCTAAGACAAAGATCCCTTTGCACCATAGCACGGCTACCTTCCTCCCAGTGACAGATAAGAACTACTCCAACCCTGCTGGCCTACACAATGAGATACTGTGGTACTTCACCAAAGATGGCTGTGTTCAAATGGCCACCACACCTGAATAATTTTGCAAGCAGATGGTGGAGTACAGCCCTGTGGACACTCAAGCGCCGTCTTCTGGTGATACTGTCATAACATAAATGAACCAAAATCCCCCTTCTCCCTGCCAATCCTAGTAAGGTCCAGTACTCAGAGAATATGTTCATCCAGGAATCATGGTATAACTACAACAACCCAAAGAGATGAGAAGATACCAGGAGGTCACATGGTGAAGAACGGCTTTATGACGTGTCCACTGTTGGCACTTCCGTTACCCCCATGTTTTACCATATTTACCGTATTTGAGGAGCAGGTTCTGTCTAACTGATGCCATGGACAAGAGGAGGGATGAGGCATCGTACTGTGTGTCCAGATGGTCAGTGACGGTGCACAGAGAGCTCATCACTTTGGCAACACTTCCTCTTGCCAGTGCAAAAGCCAGAAGAGTCAGTTCTACCTCTGGGGTAGAACAGCAGCTATAAAGAAAGAGCAACAACATTTCACTTCTTAACAACATGAAAAAATCCAGGTAGCTCAAACCCCATGTAAAAAGTGATCACAAGTAACATTAACCTGCCATATGCCTTCTACAGGTTTATCAGAAATATTTTTCAAAATCCTTAAGATAACCTAAGGAAAAATTAAATCAATCCAGAGAACCAGGGAGTGAAAGCCTTACTTCTGTAACTTTTAATCTTTAAATATTACATAATCCTAATAAGCCAAAAATAAATGAGCTACTGTAATAAGCCTCTGCTGTTAAGAAGCCGTGGGTAATGAGTTCATTTGGCCAGAGAGCTGAGGGTTTATGCTTGAAGCACCAAAAATTTATTTTAGATCTACTCTGAATCACACTTCTATGCCTTTCATTTCAACACATCACACTGAAACGTTAAAAATTGTCTAGATGGCTCAAGGACTGGTTTGTTGTCTAATGCAGTAATGTCCTCAGGGCTCACTGAGGTAGAAGTGTCCCCACACAAACTGGTCCCTACTATCAAGCTATCCAGGCACCCTTTCCCACTTCTATAGGTAACCAGGCTCCCTGGACCTGTGTGTGAAGGTCAGCAGGTTCTGAGTGAGGACCACAGGCTAGACAGCAGTGAACTGGGAGACTATGCCACTTGGACTTTGAGACATCTGTCAGAATCACAGGACTACTCCCCCTGGGCCCTGCAACACTGCCCCCGGTCCCAATTCTTCAGGTCAGGTCATATTGCTAAATAACAGACTTTGGATGAGCGAACTATTATGCCACTTTCTCTTTAGCTGCTAAAAAGCAACCATTTTTAGTGGTGGGTTTTAAAAGATTAACATATATATATATTTGTTGTTAGAAAAACTCAGCAAAATGAAATTCCTGTTTATTGTTGAACAATATTGTTTCACACACACATCAAACAGGCCAAAAAAAATAAATAAACAGCAACTTCATAGACAAAAAGGAAAAGAAATTTTCATCTTTGGCCTTTTCAACCATCTCATCCAAACCAACTACAGTATAGCTAAGTACATACACAAAAAAGATACTGGAATGCTCAGAATACGATTGTTTTTCTGTTGTCGTTTTCGCATTTCTTTACAAGGTTTTTTTCTCTTGAGATTATAATGAAATGGTCAAACCACAAGTAAAGTCAGAAGTAGGACACAGAACGCTCCGAAGGCTGGTTTGGTCATCTGAGATCATTAAAAATGGCTGACCCTAACAATATGTACAAAAGCGTAAAATGTAAATAAAAAATACAAACAAATTTCCTTTTTCAAGTACTTTTAAGAAAAAAAGCAGGGCCTTGGAAGTTTTGGTTCTTTCTTCCTCCCCTGTTGCAAATTCTCATGATTTGGGTTGGGTAGCGGAGAGCGTGTCGGGTCATCTGCGGGCGACGCTGCCCGCGGTGGGCGGGCCTCGCTACTTGAAGGTGACCACATTTAGATTCTGAGATGGGAAGTCAGGGTGAATAGGTCACGGCAGCTTTTTTTTTAATTTATTTTAAGTTTTCCTTTTTTGCTGTCTAGTCATCCTTGTCGGTCTTCTGCTTCTTGGTATCCACATCGTCATCCTCATCATCTGTAGCTGCCCGCTTGCTCGTAGCACACTCAGCCCCCCATCTTCATCTCCATCCTCCTCCTCCTCACCATCACCTTCTTCCTCCTCCTCCTCTTCCTCCCCACCTTCTTCTTCATCTACCTCATTGTCAGCCTCCTGCTCCCCATTTTCCTTATTAGCATTCCCGTTAGCAGGGACATCTCTTCCATTTTCCACCTCTTCCACAACTTCCTTCTTCTCCTTCAAGTCCTTGATGGTGATTTTGGAGCTGGTGTCTACGGCTGCGTCTGACATGGTGGGGCACGCTGGTGAGCCAATGCACGGGATTAAAAAGAAGGCGAGAGTCAGGGACTCTGGCGATAAAGCTGCCAGAGTCCGTGGCGGCGAAGGAGGCGCCTGGCTGAGACGGCTGCGGTGAGCAAGGAGCCGGATGAGGAACAATGCAATGATGGCTTTTCAGAGCAGCCAGTCAACATTATTTTTTAAAGACTTAACAAGCATATATGCCCTCCATTCCTCACAGAGTTTACCCTCATCAACCTTGATTTTACCTAGTAATCCTTATGAGGAAACTGTCCACTTCTTCCAGCACATTAGGTGACAGGAAAGTTGAGAAATCTGTAGATCCTGGTGAGAGAGAAAGTGGAGGCATGTGCTGCAGTGCCTTCCTAGAAGAGCAAAATGTAAAATCAGACAAAACCAGAATAACAGACAGAAAATAAGCAGTTACAAGCTTGTTTTGACTAATCCCTTATAAACAGACAGTGTTCCCAAAGAGAAGCTGGCATACAATATAAACTAGGCCTCCTTTTTCATTTGAGACAGCGTCTTGCTCTGTTGCCCAGGCTGAAGTGCAATGGCGCGACCTCGGCTCACCGCAACCTCCGCCTCCTGGGTTCAAGCAATTCTCTGCCTCAGCCTCCCAAGTAGCTGGGATTACAGGCGCTCACCACCATGCCCAGCTAATTATTTTGTATTTTTAGTAGAGATAGGGTTTCACCATCTTGGCCAGGCTGATCTTAAACTCCTAACCTCGTGATCCACCCGCCTCAGCCTCCCAAAGTGGTGGGTTTACAGGCATGAGCCACCGCACCCAGCCTAAAGTAGCCCTTTTTACCCAGAGTCACAGTGCTAAGTAGTCTAATAGGGTTTTGTCTTTCTCTTTCTCTCTCTCTCTATAGCCTCTCTCTCTTTATCTATCTATCTATCTATCTATCTATCTATCTATCTATCTATCTGTTTTTCTTTCTTTTAGGAGTTCTGCTTCCCTCTGTTGAATAAAGCTTATTCAACTCTCTGGAATCCAGCTTTCATGTTAAGTATTGTTAAAAAAAAACTGACCCAAGAGGCAGAGCAACTTGTGGATCAGTAGGATATTTATTTTATAATTTGTTTAGCAGCAATAGGGAAAAAAAAGAAAAGAAAATTTTCTACCTGCAATCTTAAGATCTATGGGATCTACGGTATCTAAAGATGCGTCATGAATTTCATTTTCTCCTGAACAGATCAGCATGCCACCGTCTCCACTCCCGCATGCTTCTTGGCCTTTCCGCCTTAACGTATGTTTCAATGTTTCTCTTTTCCTGTCTTTGCTTACGTGTTTATCTTTCTGAATCCCCCAACAGCTTTATCTCCTCTAGATTAGCAGTCATCAAACATTTATGCAACACATGATTTCTGAGTCCTACTGTGTGCTAGCAACTGTGCTAGGTAAGTGAGTGTGCCATGAAAATTTCAAGGTATTCTGTGAATGTATCAAAATAAGTCAAAATTCTACAACTGACAGTTGCTTCATGATAATGGTAATGAAAATCCCTGAAACAATTTCATTTCTACATTTTAAAATAGAGACAATACAGCAAAACTAACACAGCGTCAGCTCGCACTCTGCCCTAGTTTCTGTTCCTGTCTACACAATGAGTCATTTTTGGGTTGCACAAACACGGCAGCTACATGTAGATGCAGCTGATCCGTGAGGTCTAATGCACACAAGTAGCATGCAATCATTTCCTGAATTTATTGCCCCTGACACAGGCAAACACTTCTGTCTCAAAATATTTTTCCTTACCTATTTTTCCTCATTGATATTTTTTCCAATAAATCTTTAATTTTAAAACAGATTTAGATCACTGATCTTAAAAAGGCAGGAGTGCATGAAAATATCATTGCAGATAACCTAGTAAAACTGATCAGGGTCATAAACTTTAAAATATGTCCATTCTTCCAGCCGGGCATGGTGGCTCACACCTGTAATCTCAGCACTTTGGGAGGCCGAGGTGGGCAGGTCACGAGGTCAGGAGTTCGAGACCAGCCTGGCCAATATGGGAAAACCCCATCTCTACCAAAAATACAAAGTTAGCCGGTGTGGTGGCATGCACCTGTAGTCCCAGCTACTTGGGAGGCTGAGGCAGAAGAATCACTTGAACCCAGGAGGTGGAGGTTGCAGTGAGCCAAGATCACTCCATTGAACTTCAGCCTGGGTGACAGAGTGAGACTCTGTCTCAAAAAAAAAAAAAAAAAAGTGTCCATTCTTGAACCACTTGGCACATCTTCCAAAAAATAATATAGAAACCTCTCCCTTTTCCTGAAAATCCAATCCATAAGATGGGGCTGTGCAGCACAGGCATTTGTATGTGTTGGGGAGAAAGGGGAGGAGTCGTGGTGGCCTACAGTGAAGTTTCAGAGGCTGAGCCAGGTGAGAAAGGTATCTTCACAAAGGTAGGGCCTGGCATGCAATGCAGGCACCAAGTGGGGCAAGAAGGGTGGCCTGGCACAGGGTACAGTACTCAGGGAAGATAAGAAGGGTATCTGTGCAAGGGTGGCCACAGCAGTAGCCCTGCAAAAGATGCTGGAGCAGGAATGGGACAGGGAGGGTATCCACGCAAGGGCAGGGGCAATGGGACACTGGTTGCATAAAGGTGGACTGCATAAGTATGGAAATATATCAAGTGTGATGGGAAGCAAGTTTCTTAATATCAGAGAAGGGACTCACAAATACACAAATAGGCCGGGCATGGTGGCTCACGCCTATAATCTCAGCACTTTGGGAGGCCGAGGCAGGTGGGTCTCCACCTAAAGAGCCTCTGATTCAGAAAAATGGCTGATTCCAGGCATTTAATGAGGAATGAGATATTTACATAGTCTCAAAGTACCTCCTTCAATGCATTTATTAATTACCAAGTGAAAAATAATTATTTTACAATGGAAAAGTCTGGCAAAAACCATGTTAATCAAGTGATCAAAGTTGACATGACTGCACTAGAATTCGGACTATCTGAAGCTGTGTGCCACCCGATGGGATGCAATGAGAGCAAAGCATCACGTCTATGATATTCCTGCTAGAGATACATACAAAACCTAAATCTGATCACAATGAAACATCAAATAAACCAGAACTGAAGGACACTCTTCAAAATAACTGATCTGTCATTTTCAAAAGTATCAGAGTCATGAAAGTCGAGGAAATACTAAGGAATTGTTCCAGAATGAAGGACACTAGAGAGATAAGACAGTGAAATGCAGAGTATTTCGTCGGATCCTTTTGCTGTAAGGGGTGTGACTGGGACAACCTGCAAAACTTAAAGGGAGTCTGAAGATGGTAGCAACCGACACCAAAGTTGATTTCCTGATTTCAATGGTTGTCAGTGAATGTTCTTGTTTATAGATGTAACACACTAAAGCATGCAGGGACATGGGGCGCAGGCTGGCAAATAACTCTCAAATGACTGAGGAAGAAATAAAAATTCTTTGTTAAATTAATGTATACTTGCAATGTTTCTCTAAGTATGAAATAACTTAGTGAGAAATTATCCATGTTAAAAGAGGAAGAAAGAATGAGGTATGGGCAACTATTACCCTTCAGAACTAGCATTGCAGCAATGTTATTTGCTAAATAGTTTTATTCAATAGTGCTAACAAATCTCAAAAGATGTCTAGAGAGCAAAATACTAGCAATCTCTTTTCGGCTGATACTCTCACAGCCTACACTATAGATGCCTATTATCAGTTACTGAATCTGCACAATACTAGTATTTCAGTGCTGCTATACCTGGTTGGATTCGGCTTATACGTTAGTACTTGGTCTTTTTGTTCTAATTTTTTTTTATTTTGAGACAGAGTCTTGTTCTGTCACCCAGGCTGGAGTGCAACGGTGCGATCTCGGCTCACTGCAACCTCTACCTCTTGGCTTCAAGTGATTCTCATCATGCCTCAGCCTCTCAAGTAGCTGGGATTACAGGTGCGCGCCACCACATCCTGCTAATTTTTGTATTTTTTAACAGAGATGGGTTTTCACCATGTTGGCCAGGCTGGTCTTGAACTCCTAGCCTCAAGTGATCTGCCTGCCTCGGCTTCCCAAAGTACTGAGATTACAGGTATGAGCCACCATGCCTGGCCTCTAGATCATTTTATAAGAGAAAAATTTCAAAAGTATTCTACATTTCAAAATAAATTATTTTAGTACCCCGGAAAAGATTTCACTCATTAGCAGAGAGAGCCCTCAACTTGGATATCCAAAGACCAAGATTCAAACTCATCCATTATTGCCTGGTCATGTGACTTTAGGAAAGGTCACAACATCTGCATCTATAAAATGGTAATTTTCACAGGTACATTTCAGTGTCAGTAGGTAAAATAATAGCATCTGAAAGTGTTTTATGCAACATCGAATCCTATATAAACATGAGCAATTATTTCCCAATGGACAGGAAGAGGGACAGCATAAATGACCTTCTCACAAGACTAATCCACTTAGAGAGCTGAAGAAGAACACTGTAGAACCGTATGAGGAGGAGCAGGAAGGTGGAATGGCACTTTTTCAGTCTGTAAAGTCAGAATGTCAATCAAAGAGAGAAGCAGCGCGGAGCTGAGAGGCACGAACAGGAAACACTAGGGCACCTGAGGCCGAGCTGACTGAGCCACAATGGTCGATGATGGAAGGCTGCTCAGTGATAATCCCTAAAGGATGAGGGGAGAATGAAAGCATGCCATGTTGAGGGGCTGGAAAACAGAGAGAATGACTTACTGAGTATTGTGCAGCACTGTCTGGACAAAGGCGGGATTTGTCTCCATAGAAGCCGTCACCAGAGATGTCAGCAGAGACCAATACCATATTGCAGAAGCATCTGAGACTGAGACCCCAGACTTCTTAACTCTCTGAAAGCCAACAGCCCTGAGACCATGAATTCTAGTGTCGCAGCCATCGCTAAGACAACGCTTTATGTTAATCTGGACATCTGTTGAGCACAAACAAAAAATTCAGTATTGGATTAACTTCTTTAGTTAGGCAAATGCTAGCCTCCCAACTAATAGCAAAATAGTAACAGACATTTTGAAAAGAAAATGCTGAAGATGTATTTTGATGACAGAAATAAATAGCACGTGTAATGGAACTGGTATATAATAAATTTGGTAAAGAGCATTGGCAAATCTAAGAAATCATAAGAATAATGTGTAAAATTAAGGGTGGCTTAAGTCTTTACAACAAAACTTCTTAGGAACTTAGGAGTCTTGAGCTTTAAAACAAGCCTGACTGAATACATGGTAAGAACATTTCTAGAATTCTTCCTAGGGTCCTGAAATTTGGATTAAGTTATAGGACAGTAGCTGGCTTATAAGCAACTGTGAGAATTTATTTTTAATAATCGAATCCAAATAGATGATATAGACATGACTCAGTTTTAAGAGATGTCACAATTTCTTATTTGGGTCAGAAGAGAGAAGGTAAGAAGTTAAAAAGGACACAACTTAGAGAAAAGATCACAATATAAGACAGGAAGCCACAAACCTAAATACTTATTTGCCTAGGGGTTAGACACAAAGACTCTCTAGGCCTCAGTTCCTTTGAGCAAAGATACTTCTTTTGGCCCAGGAAAGCATTAGAAGAAATGAGATAAAACATGAAGCATTCCAGTTCTCTGAATGAAATAAGCCTGGAAAGAAATCACAGACTTGTGATTATTTCCAAAATGCTACGTGTAAAGCAAGGTTATAATGGTATAAAATTGGGAACAACCTAAATGTCCAAGACTAGGGGGCGGGTTCAAATTATGGCTTTTTTTTTTTTTAGATTAAGATTACAAGTGTGAGCTACTGCACCCGGCCAATTACAGCAGGTTTTTTTTTTGTTTGTTTGTTTTTTCTGAGACAAAGGCTTGCTCTCACTCTGTCACCCAGGCTGGAGTACAGTGGCGTGATCTTAGCTCACTGCAACCTCCGCCTCCTGGGTTCAAGCAATTCTCTTGCCTCAGCTTCTTGAGTAGCTGGGACTACAGGTGCATGCCGCCATGGCTGGCTAATTTTTTGTACTTTAGTAGAGATGGGGTTTCACCACGTTGCCCAGGTTATTCGGGAACTCCTGAGCTCAGGCAATCTGCCCTCCTCGACCTCCTGAAGTCCTGGGATTACAGGTGTAAGAAAGTGCACCCAGCCAATTACAGCATATTTTTACAACACTAAATAAGGGTGCTCATGAATATAACACATTCTAAAAAATTACAGAAGAACATGCACAGATTATCAACATTTTTGTAAAAAGATATGTATAGATATATGTGAACAGATACATACAACTCTTTTTTAGGAAAAAAGGTGTGTAAATACGTCTGCGCATGTGTGTGCATGTAAACCATGCACACACTTACAAAAATACACAAACACAAGGAAAGGTCTGCAAGGATCCACAGCAAGGCAGTCACAGGAACAATCCCTGGATAGGAGAAGTTGAGTATTTTTGTTTATATTTTTCTAATTTTCTGATAAGAAAATGGGAATATCAAGTCAAAGAGGATCATTTTAGACCTGTAATTAAAAAAAAATGGGAATAAAAATTTTTTTTTTTTTTTGAGACGGAGTTTCGCTCTTGTTACCCAGGCTGGAGTGCAATGGCGCAATCTCGGCTCACCGCAACCTCCGCCTCCTGGGTTCAGGCAATTCTCCTGCCTCAGTCTCCTGAGTAGCTGGGATTACAGGCACGCGCCACTATGCCCAGCTAATTTTTTGTATTTTTAGTAGAGATGGGGTTTCATCATGTTGACCAGGATGGTCTCGATCTCTTGACCTCGTGATCCACCCGCCTCGGCCTCCGAAAGTGCTGGGATTACAAGCGTGAGCCACCACGCCCGGCCCGGGAATAAAATATTTTAATGAGAAAAGTTGTTTCACTGCACTTCTATAATTTTTCCTTTCTTTTTTTTTGAGATAGAGTCTTGCTTTGTCATCCAGGATGGAGTGCAGTGGCGCAATCTTGGCTCACTGCAGCCTCAGCCTCCCAGGTTCAAGTGATTCTTCTGCCTTAGCCCCCCTGAGCGGCTGGGATTACAGGTATGCAGTGCCATGCCCGGCTAATTCTTGTACTTTTAGTAGAGATGTGATTTCACCATGTTGGCCAGACTGGTTTTGAACTCCTGACCTGAAGTGATCTGCCTGCCTTGGCTTCCCAAAGTGCTGGGATTACAGTCGTGAGCCAGCATGTCGTGACCCGGCCGCTAATCTGTAATTTCTACAACACTTAATGGATGAAATAATAACCACTTTAGTGTACGTCCTAAGAAGCAAATCAAATCTCAAAAACTAACAGTCTCTCCACTTCAAAGGGCCTTCTGCTAGAAAATATTACTTCCTTGCCTCTTCCCATCCCCTCAGTTCTGTTGAACTTACAGAGCTGACTGATGTTGGCATTTTCCAGCAGCGTCACATAGCCAGTGACATTGCTGGGGATATGCACGTCTCGGACTTCCTGAAGATCGCTGGCACTCCTCCCCACAGCCACCGTCACCTGCTGTGGCATGTAGCTCTGGTCAGTGGCAGCCACTGCAATGGACAGGTGCCTAAGCACTACATCTGGCTTCATTTTTAAACTAGAAAACACAGAGAGCAGAAACCAGAAATGTTTATATGCATCAAGAACTGACAGGATCCAGAAGTCCCATCTCAAAGATCCTACATGTGATACACCCAAAGGCTGATTCTCCCAACAGCAACTAACTTGAAATGCTGGCTAGGAGTTTCAAAGTCCTTATGACCTTCCCACACCTCTAAAAGACGTTTCGGTTCAAGATTAATCTTATGATTCCTTTTAAGCTATTTGTACAGGAAGGAAAAAAACAATATGAACATTCTAACAAAATCCCTTTACCTGGCAAAAAGCAAATTTTAAACCATATACAAAGAATTGAGTATATTTCCTCATCTGTAAATTAAATATCTAAAGGTCAAATGTGCCCTCTAGGAGAAAACAATATAATTACATCTGGCACTTATTTCTACCAACTGGAATTAGCCTGTTTTCTGAGGGGACAGGTGAAAATTTCAATAGCAGCTTCCGAACTTCCAGAAATACCACAGTTTATTATCATCAGCTCCACTCTAGGATTCCTGACCATACCATTCCTTCTTCTTTTTTTTTTTTTTTCCAAGACGGAGTTTCGCTCTTGTTACCTAGGCTGGAGTGCAATGGCGCGATCTAGGCTCACCACAACCTCCGCCTCCTGGGTTCAAACAATTCTCCTGCCTCAGCCTCCCAAGTAGCCAGGACTACAGGTGCGCGCCACCATGCTCGGCTAATTTTTTGTATGTTTAGTAGAGACAGGGTTTCACCATGTTGACCAGGATGGTCTCGATCTCTTAACCTCGTGATCCACCCGCCTCGGCCTCCCAAAGTGCTGGGATTATAGGCGTGAGCCACCGCGCTCGGCCACCATTCCTTCTTCTAAAGTGACCAACTCACTTGCATACAGTGAATTTCAAAAATGTATAGAAACGGGCTGGATGCTGTGGCTCACACCTGTAATCCCAGCACTTTGGAAGGCTAAGGCGGGCAGATCATCTAAAGTCTGGAGTTTGAGACCAGCCTGGCCAACATGGTGAACTCCTGCCTCTACTAAAAATACAAAAATTAGCTGGGTGTAGTGGTGGGCACCTGCAATCCCAGCTAATTGGGAGGCTGAGGCAGGAGAACTGCTTGAACCTGAGAGGCAGAAGTTGCAGTGAGCACAGATCGTGCACTGCATTCCAGCCTGGGCATCAGAGCAAGATTCCATTTAAAAAAAAAAAAAGTATAGAAATGGACTGGGTACAGGGACTCGCGCCTGTAATTCCAACACTTTGGGAGGTCAAGGTAGAAGGATTAAGGCCAGGAGTCTGAGCCTAGCCTGGGCAACGTGGTGAGGCCCCATTTCTTTTTCTTTTCTTTTTTTTTTTAAAATAGAGATGGGGTTTCACCATGTTGGCCAGGCTGGTCTCAAACTCCTGACCTCAGGTGATCCACTCACCTTAGCCTCCCAGAGTGCTAAGATTACAGGCATGAGCCACCGTGCCTGGCCTGTGAGACCCCGTCTCTACAAAAAAGTGCAAAGAAACTAGTGAGGCATGGGGGTACATGCCTAAATCCCAGCTATAGAAACTGAGGCAGGAAGACTGCTTGAACCCAGGAGTCCGAGGTTACAGTGAGCTATGACTGCACCACTGCACTCCTGCCTGGGTGACAAAAAGACATCCTGTCTTAAAAAAAAAAAGGAGAGAAAGGATATTTCAACATACAATCACATATAAATACTTGTTCTTTGTGATGAGAAACTAGTGAAAAAAGATATAAAATCAGTACTAATCTGAAATTAACGAAATGTTATTTCCTCCTTAAAAATATCAGGGAAATTTTCTGTTTATGAATATATAAGCCAGGTTACATGATTTCACACAATTCCTTTTACTTGATTCTTTAAGCACCTTCACAGCCACTTAAAAAATGAAAGCAGTTAAGAAGAAAACATTCCAAAATTAAAAAAAATTAAAAAGTATGGTACACCACCCACCGAATCCAGTGTGAACAGGCACTGCCATCTGACTGCCAGTAGGAAGACGTTTCTCCGTTTGTCATCTTGTCAATGTCGGCAGAGTTGGAGGACGTTTCTATATAAGCATAGCACTTTGCTACTGACTTGAGTTTATCCATCTCTGGGCTTCTAGTCAGATCTCCAGGGCTTTCTGCAGGGGAAACCAGAGTTTATTATATGACATCTCTTTCGCAAGGGGAAAAAAAGAGTCCCTTAAAATATCTAACAGAAATACGTTTGGTACTTTGGCCCTAGAAACACAAATCTCCCTTACAATCTCCTTCCAAATCCTTTTGTAGTTCGCCAGTGTTGTGAGTGGGTTTTCACGCACATACCTGTCTAACATGAAAATCATGTCTCCTTCCAAAGAACCCACTGGCCAAAGATTACCCCATCATCTCATGTTAATGCAATTCTCTAATCACTGATACATCTGCAAAACCATGCCGAGAAGAAAACGGTAAATTACAGTTTGAATTTATATTTTTAAATAATGAGTGACACTTTTTTTTTTTTTACTCCACTTGTGTAGAAATGAGTGACACTTTTTAAGCTACTTGCCTCTGAGTACAGTCTAGTCCTGCCCTCTTCCATTTTCTTCTGGGTCAATTCAAATATTTTGATCCTCCCGCCTCGGTCTCCCAAGTAGCTGGGAATACAGGCATGTGTCACCACACCTGGCTAATTTTCAAAAAATTTTTTATAGAGATGGGGGTCACCTGTGTTGCCCAGGCTGCTGTCAAATTCCTGGCCTCAAGTCATCTTCCCACTTCGGCCTCCCAGTGTACTGGGATTATAGGCATTAGCCACCATGCCGCCTAGCCATGTGCTTTTTATACATTCTTTATGTATTAATTCATTTTAAAAATAAAGAAACTGGCTGGCCTCAGTGGCGCACACTGTAATTCCCCTACTTTAGGAAGCCAAGGCAGGCAGATCACTTCAGGTCAGGAGTTCAAGACCAGGCTGGCCAACATGGTGAAACCCCATCTCGACTAAAAATAAAAAAATTAGCCAGGAATGGTGGCACCTGCCTGTAATTCCAGCTACTCAGGAAGCTGAAGCTTGAGAATTGCTTGAACCTGGGAGGCGGAGGTTACAGTGAGCCGAGATCACACCACTGCACAGCAGACTGGGAGACAGAAAGATTCCATCTCAAAAAAAATAAATAAATAAAATAAAGAAACTGAGGAACACAGAGTGACATAATTGCCCAAGGGTGGAGTTAATAAAAAATTTAGTCAATTGTGTCTTTAACATGTTACAAAATTTATTTTTGTTATCTAGAATGCCATTTGCTTTTGACTCTGCCTATGATATCTTTTGCTGTGAGGAAGGTTGAATTTTCATACAGAATAATCTATTAATTTTTTCTTTCACAGATTCCAGGTTTCATGTCTTGCTTAGAAAGGCTGTTCCAGCGGGGCGAGGTGGCTCACGCCTATAATCCCAGCACTTTGGGAGGCCGAGCTGGGAGGATCACCGGAGGTCAGGAGTTCAAGACCAGCCTGGCCAACATGGCGAAACCCTGTCTCTACTAAAAATACAAAAATTAGCTGGGCATCTTGTTGTATGCCTGTAATCCCAGCTACCTGGGAGGCTGAGGCAGGAGAATAGCTTGAACTCAGGAGGCAAAGGCTGCAGTGAGCCAAGATTGCACCACTGCACTCCAGCCTGGGCATCAGAGCAAGACTTCCTCTCAGAAAAAAAAAAAAAAAAAAGGCTGTTCTGTATTTTACAAAGTGGAACTATTTTCTTCCAATATTTTTAGCATTTTATTTTTAGTTGAACTTTCTGATCATCTGAAATTTATTTTAGTGAATGGAATGTATTAAGAATCTAGTTTCAGCTAGGTGCTGAGGCTCACGCCTGTAATCCCAGCACTTTGGGAGGCCAAGGTGGGTGGATCATCTGAGGTCAGGAATTTGAGATCAGCCTGACCAACATGGCGAAACCCCATCTCTACTAATAATACAGAAATTAGCTGGGCTTGGTGGCGCATGCCTGTAATCCCAGCTACCAGGGATGCTGAGGTAGGAGAATCACTTGAACCTGGGAGGTGGAAGTTCTGGAGTTCACACCACTGCACTTCAGCCTGGGCAACAAGAGTGAAACTCACTCTCCAGAAAAAAAAAATCTAGTTTTATTTTTTCTTCAAATGGCTAACGAGGTACCCTACTTCCATCTGTTGACAGTTCGCCTTTCCATCCTGATTTATAACGCTGACTTTATCTGGTACTATATTCTCACATGTATATTGGGTGTATGTCTGGACTCTGTTATGTTCCACAGACCTATCTATACACGCATGAACTTCTGTTGCCATCTCTGAGTGAGTTTGTGCTGGGTTCCCTCATTTATCCACCAAATACTCATTGAGTACCTACGATGCAACAGGCCCAGTGCAGGAATACGGAAGCACATAACACAGACAACATACAAGTGAATCAATAATGCTACAACTTCAGATAACAGTAAGAGCTACTTCGACCATTAAACCTGCAAAGGTGATCCTGACCAGAAGCTGGGGAGTGGGAGTGCTGTTAATTAGATCAACAGAAAAGGCATCCCTGAAGTCACATCTGAGCAGAGAAGTGAATGAGAAACCAGCCGTGTTAGGAAGGAAGAAAGGGAATGAGGATCACATTCTTATGCTACAAACTCATTACTTTGTATTTTCAGAAATAAAGGTAGGGAAAAGGATTGGCTCATTTTATCAATACTACATTTAGAAGAAATGATAAGAGTATTTTCAGGAGAACCCCCCATACACATACCCTTTTCTTTTTGCACCAGCTGATCCAGAGACTCCTTGAGAACGGAAGACCTCATGGTGCACATGTTATTGCAGTGCTCCAACATCGGGTAGGGCATCACTGCACTGGAGAGCCGATTGCGGTGCAGGAAGCGCAGTATCATTGACGAGTGAACACCAAGGCCCTCCTTTGACTCTGAAAATATGTCTATGAAACCTAAATAGACAAAATCCGTTTTTGGCATTTTGGGGAAGCCACCATAGTTTCCACATCCCCTGCCTGGTGTCTATCTGAACTGGCTAAATTAAAAGCAGTCATTAACAACCTTCATTGGCATTTTCAGTTTTAATCATTTAAAAATCTAAGTAAGTTTTAAAGAAATGAACCAGTAGCATTCTGAACTTAAGAATTAATTTAGGCCAGATGTGGTGGCTCATGCCTGTAATCCCAGCACTTTGGGAGGCCAAGGTGGGCAGATCACCTGAGGTCAGGAGTTCGAAACCAGCCTGGCCAACATGGTGAAACCCTGTCTCTACTAAAAATACAAAAAAATTAGCTGGGCGTGGTGGTGGGCGCCTGTAATCCCAGCTTCTTAGGAGGCTGAGGCAGGAGAATCGCTTGAACTCGGGAGGAAGAGGTTGCAGTGAGCTGAGATCACACCATTGCACTCCAGCCTGGGGAACGAGAGCAAAACTCTGCCTCAAAAAATAATAATAATAATAATTAATTTCAGTTGAACAGAATTTTAGAAGTCCTAGAACAATGATTATTTGTTTCAATCCAAACTTCAAAAATACATAAGCACTTAAACACTAAGTTTTTAATGAAGTCTTGCATATAGAATACGGGGTAGAAATAAAGTTCAGTGCATTAAGAGTAAAAGCATAACTGCTTCTATACTAAGATACTAAGACAGTGATAATGACAATACAATCACTGCCATTACCACAATTTCCAACGGCATTTTACAACCAGTAAGGTGTCTCCATGTACATCATATCATTCCGTCCCTACAATAAGGTGAGGGGGAGGTACAGAAGGTACAGGTAGCCTTTTTAACCACTGAGGAAAACGAGGCTCAGGTCACACACCAAGATGTCAGCTGATTAATAGAGAACCCCCCCATGAGGCCATTGGTGCAGGCTGGGAGAAAGAAAGCAGGGTGGCAGGAATGGGGACCATGGGCATTTGAGCCACTTCCTCATGTAACTTACCTGTGCCTTCAGGACCTGCCCAAGCCCAATCACGTATATACCACTTCCATCTGATGATGGAAAGCTGCTGTGCACAACTCACTTCATGGCTGGATGGGTCAGAAAGCTCCCAGTTCATGATAGGCCATTCAGGTCACAAGGTAACTTGGTGACCCATAGTCAAGCATTCAGTTTCTACCAAGGCCCAGTCACAGGCCAAGAGCTGTCTCTCAAAAGGAGAGCGGTTATCTGCAGAAGATGGTAGGGTCTTGCTCCAAAATCCTAATGGCCTCTGCTGTGATTCACCTATAGGGTCGACCGAAGGCTCCAGACAGCATCTCTGTCTGCACTGACACCCCAAGCACCACTGGATCTGCTGAATCATTATGACCCAAGTGGCAGAGCAGCTTGCACAGCAGCCTGGGCCTATTGCAGAGCCTTCTCCTGTTCTGGACCCCACTTAAAACTGGCAGCCTTTCGGGTCACTCAATAAACAGGCCAGAGTAACATATCCAAATGAGAAATGTGTTGCCTCCAAATCCAAGTCGGTCCACTAGGCATTGTGCCTCTTTCTTTGTTGTAGGAGGGGCCAAATATAGCAACTTACCCTTTACCTTAGAAGGAATGTCTCCACAGGCCCCACACCACTGGATCCCTAAAAATTTCACTGAGGTAGAAGGTCCCTGCATTTATTTGAAATGTATTTACCACCCCTGGCACACAAAGGTCTCACCAACAAGTCCAGTGTGTTTGCTACTTCTCTATCACTGAGTCCAATCAGCATAATGTCATCAATGTAATGGACCGGCATGATATCTGGTGGAGGGGAAAAGTGACAAAGATCTCTGCAAACAAGATTGTGACACAAAGCTGGAGAGCTGATATACCCCTGAGGTAAGAGAGTGAACATATACTGCTGGCCTTGTCAGCTGAAGGCAAATTGCTTCTGCTGGGCCTTATGGACAGGAATGGAGAAAAAGGCATTTGCCAAATCAATGGCTGCATACCAGGTACCAGGAGGTGTGTCAATTTCCTCAAGCAATGAAACCACATCTGGTACAGCAGCTGCACTTGGAGTCACCACTTGGCTAACCTTAAAATAATCCACCATCACTCTCCAAGATTCGTCTGTCTTCTGCACAGGCCAAATAGGAGAGTTGAATGGGAACGTGGTGGGAATAACCATCCTTGCATCTTTCAAGTTCTTGATGGTGGCACCAATCTCTGCAGTTCCTCCAGCAGTGTGATATTGTTTTTGATTTACTATTTTTCTAGGTAGAGCCAGCTCTAATGGCTTCCAATTGGCCTTTCCCACCATAATAGCTCTTACCCTACTGGTCAGGGAGCCAATGTGTGAGTTCTGCCAGCTGCTAGGTATGTCTATTCCAACTATGCCTTGGGTCCCATTCTTTCCCAATCAATGCCCTCATTTTAAAAGTAGACACCTACTGAGGCTGAGCATGCAGCTTTAACCACAGGTCAGTCTCTCAAATGCTATGAGCTTGTGTCTGATTTTCCACAATTTCAGCCCTTTGTCTAAAGGAGATAAGACTCTCACCTGGGCACTTTTGGAAGATGTGAGGCTAAGTATGCATTTCTGGAGAGAAAATCCCTGAGCTCATCCTTTCCTTTCATCACTTTGTCCAGCAAACTTAGGAGCACCAACCAACTTCATTATAGTCCTTGGTTCTCCACATATAGCCAAAGGTATCATGTACGGAGTCAATAAACTCCTTGCCTCTCAAGAGAGGTGAATCGGGAGTATAAGGTGCATTTATTTTGCATAACTCTCTTAACAGCTCGTGCCAAGGACTAACAGTGTTTTCTATACTATTAGAAGTAGACCCGGGTTGGGAGCGGTGGCTGACGCCTGTAATCCCAGCACTTTGGGAGGCCGAGGCGGGTGGATCACGAGGTCAAGTGATCGAGACCATCCTGGTCAACATGGTGAAACCCCGTCTCTACCAAAAATACAAAAATTAGCTGGGCACGGTGGCGCATGCCTGTAATCCCAGCTACTCAGGAGGCTGAGGCAGGAGAATTGCCTGAACCCAGGAGGCGGAGGTTGCGGTGAGCCGAGATCGCGCCATTGCACTCCAGCCTGGGTAACAAGAGCAAAACTCTGTCTCAAAAAAAAAAAAAAGTAGACTCTTTAGCATTTTTGGGTCTAATCAGATTAAATGGCTAACTCCAAAAACTCCAAAACCAACTAAAGAAATCCATCCTTAAAATTCTCTTCCTCTAGAACCCCTTCTGGTACCAAAATCTCTATTAGTCAGGGTTCTCCAGAAGGACAGAATTAATAGATATGTGTATATATAAAAGGGAGTTTATTAAGGAGAATGAGCTCACACAATCACAAGGCAAAGCCCCATGATAGGCTGTTTGCAAGCTGAGGAAGAAAGAAGCCGGTAGTGGCTCAGTCTTTTTCTTCGCTGACTCCACAGTAGTATCTGAGCTTCATATTTGTGATACTGCTGATGCTGCACTGATTTGCTCAAAACCCATGTGAAAAAACAGATCTGGTGCAGTTGCTCACACCTGTAATCCCAACGTTTCAGGAGGCCAAGGCAGGTGGATTGCCTGAGCTCAGGAGTTCAAGACCAGACCTGGCAACATGACAAAACCCTATTTAAAAAAAAAAAGACTTGTTCATATAATGGAAAAAGTATTTTCATATGCTGAAACATTTGGTAAATTAATTTAGTCTTCAGTAGATTAATTCCAAGCCTAATGAATCAGGAAAAGGTACTGTCTCTTTTTTAAATGCTTAAGCACCAACACCATGAGATACAAAAGGAACTAGTTTTAGTGTAGACAAAGGTTAGACACTAAAACATCCCACCACCAAAACAACTTCAGCTTACAAAGGTGCATTCCAAGACTGATAAAGTGAGTGCTGATGAAAACTTCTGAGTAGAAGTCCTAAGTCATAAGCCTGCTATGTAAGTGCCTTGAGATTTGGACCCTGAAGTTTTCTCAGTCTAATCCCCCATTTTACCACAGTTGCCCAGCACAACAGTACACTAAGAATTATCTGTTGGTGGAATCCCAGGTCTCAACCCCTTTGCTTTCCTCCCTAAAACTGCCTAAGGTGTCCAAATAAAGCTCCTCGTGCTATCCACATGCTGGTAATGCAAAAGTGGAGTAATATGTAAATGCTAAGATATAAGCTAGCTAAAGATAATACAGGCCAGGCATGATGGCTCACGCCTGTAATCCCAACACTTTGGGAGGCCAGGATGGGTGGATCACTTGAGGTCAGGAGTTCGAGACCACCCTGGCAAACATGGTTAAACCCCATCTCTACTTAAAATATAAAAATTAGCCAGGCGTGGTGGCGGGTGTCTGTATTCCTAGCTACTTGGGAGGCTGGGGCAGAAGTATCCCTTGAACCCAGGAGGTGGAGGCTGCAGTGAACAGAGATCCCCTTGCACTCCAGCCTGGGTGACAGAGCGAGACCCTATCTCAAAAATAGTAATAATAATAATAATAATTTTAATTGCCATGAGACTAGGGAAAAAGTTAACACGTATAAAAATTACATAATTAAAGACAACCTGAAGGAGAATGGAAATGCACATTTGTTTTTTTTTGAGATGGTCTTGTTCTATCACCAAGGTTGGAATGCAGTGGCGCCATCATGGCTCACTACAGCCTCAACCTCCTGGGCTCAAGCAATCCTCCTGCCTCAGCATCCTGAGTAGCTAGAACCAACAGTGCACACTACCATGCCCTGATAACTTTTTTAAGAGATGGGGTATCACTATGTTGCCCTGGCTGGTCTCAAACTCCTGGCTATAAGCAATCCTTTTTGGCCTCCCAAAGTGCTGAGATTACAGGCATGAGCCACCATGTCTGGCAAGAAGTATATATTCTTCATTAATATATGGACACTATCCTTCCCTAGCTGAATAAATCACTCAGCAGTAAGTAAGCCAGAGGGTCAAGCGCAACCAGATTTACACTTATGTTCTGTGAAATCTATTTTGCCTCCATTGCTGCCCTAAGTATTATGACGCCAAGCACACAGAGCAGGAAAAGTTCTGAGATAAAGTAAACCAAGACTAAAAGGAAAATGTACAAAGTGTTTTTCTCTTTCAAACACAACTGTCTTCTCACTGGAAAAAAAAATGTTAATTTTATTATGATACTGTCTTTACATAAGTGTGAGCTCCCAAAAGAAACCATAAAAAAACACAGGCCATGTCTTTTCATATGCGCCATGTAGAAGCTCATTGCTTAATTTTAAGCTATTTTTATTCTTAAATTTCTGAAAATAGTAGTCCTCCCTTATCCACGATTTCAGTTACCCATGGTCAAAAGCCCAAAAATAGTTGAGTATGGAACAAACAGATATTGTGAGAGAGACAGAGAGAGAGAAAAAAAGAGGGGCCACATTCTTGTAACTTTTATTACAGTATATTGTTATAATTATCCTATTATCAGCTATTGTTATTGACCTCTTATTATGCCTATTTTTTTACATTAAAGTTTATCCTAAGTATACATATATAAGAGAAATACGTAGTATACATAGGGTTGGGTACTATCCTAGGTTTCAGGCATCCACTGGGGGTCCTGGAACATCTCCCGCATGGATAAGGAGGGACTACTGCAATAGCTTTCTAAGAAAACCACTAAGCGCTTACCACATTCCAAAAAAAATGTGCCAAATGTGAGGACACAGCAGAAATAAGACAGAAGGTCCCTGGCCTCGTGGAACTACGGTATAGGAGTGAAGACAAACACTTTACTAATAATTGAATAATGAATTGATCAATTACAATGGTAATATGTTGCAAAAAAGAAATGCAGGATCCTAAGAGAAGGAACAGTGGCGGCCAAAGGTGGCTTCTGTGGAGTGTGAAATAAAGAGATGTAGTAAGGAAGGCAGCCTCGGACTAGGGTTCATCAAGTGGTAGAAGTGCTGACACCACCGTACTGGGGAACGAAGATGACTCTACTGAATGCCAATTCAGATCATGTGCCTAACAAATACTGTTGGGGGAGTTCATTGCATGTGGCCACAATTTTGCCTCATTTCAATCAGCAGTATAGCAAAGTTCATTTGGGTTCTAAGAGAGCACGCAGATGAAAGCCTCACCTGGAACAAGAGAACAGGCCTGTAGTTGTCTGATGATGTGGCTCAGCTCCCCCTGAAGATTAGCTCCACTGGAATTCTTGAGGGCCTCCAACATGTTCTCAGCATCAACTGTCCCATCACCCTCAGCATCAAACTGGGCAAAGGCCTACAAGACAAGAGATGCAAGAAAATCAGGGCTGTTCCAAGTCACTTTTTCTTTTATTTACAATTCTCAAGACCTGTGATTTAGTTATTTTTGGTTGCAGGGGGAAGAGTCCATATATATCAATCAAAGATAAATTTAGAATAGGAACTCACTGTGCTTTGTAGGATGTATGTATACAAGTACACAAAGAGTATACGTGTGTATACACAATTTAATCTTATTGGTATTCCAATCTATATTCCAAGAGAGTAACCATTTAGTAATCCAAGAGAGTAATTATTTAGTAAGTCTCCTCCCCACTAAATAATTTCAGAAGGAAGCAGCCACTGTAAAACTTTTCAACTGGTTGCAAAGTGTCAAAATATAAAGAATTGGCCTAGAATACAACCTCAAGTTTAGTTGGACCTTTTCTTTTTTCTTTCTTTTGAGACGGAGTTTTGCGCTTGTCGTCCAGGCAGGAGTGCAATGGTGTGACCTCAGCTCACTGCAATCTCTGCCTCCGGGGTTCAAGCAATTCTTCTGCCTCAGCCTCCCGAGTAGCTGGGATTACAGGTGCCCACCAGCACGCCTGGCTAATTTTTTTTTGTATTTTTAGCAGAAATGGGGTTTCACCATGTTGGCCAGGCTGGTCTTGAACTCCAGACCGCAGGTGATCCACCCACCTCAGCCTCCCAAAGTGCTGGGATTACAGGTGTGAGCCACCGAGTCCAGCCAGGCCTTTTCTTTCAAACGCTCTTTTGGACACAAGAGCTAACTTGGTTTATCTGTTTCACAGCCCTGTTTCCACTAACCTTTAAGTGTAATCTAACTTGCCCCTTGCCATGTTGGGCCATCTGGGGAACTTGGTACAGTAGAGATCTGGTTTAAATCTGCTCTATCACTACTCTGCTATGTGATCTTATGTAAGTTTCTTTACCTCCATAAGCCACAGCTTCTTGATCTGAAATATCGAGCAAATATTGTCAAATTCACAGGCTGCTGCCTGGATTAAGTAACATCTGAACAGAGCCAAATAAAACAGAGCTCCCCTTCTCCTTTCTAACCTCACCCTCTCGTGTCCCTGACCCCTTTCCTTCACATCCTACAAGACTTGCCTCACTTAGCAACTGCCCCCTCTCCCCAGATTTCAATCCCTTCCTCAGCAATGCCTTCTGTCCTCCTGCTGATACACTCACTCACACATCCCCCTCACCATGCAATACTTCAGGAGCCTTCCAGCCTCCTTTCCAAGTAACCCTCTCTCTTTCTTAAAACTCTTGCTTTTTATTTCTCACCTCAATGAAACAGGAAAACATCCCACTGAGGTTTCATGACTAACACATATATCCTCATTTCCATCACAGACCCATGAACAATGCAGTGTTTAAGAGGAACAAATGCAAATTCCTGTACTTGAGTCCAAAAATCATGGGCAGAAATGCAGTACGGGGAGCAGTGAGCTTAGAAGCAACATGGAAGAGATCATAGCATTCTTTTTGCCTCTGTTCAACCTGGCAAGATTATCCAAAAAGTTAATAGGATCAAAGACTACACTAATCAAGGTATAACATTCAAAAGAAGAGGAGATATTATCTTGTTCTACTCTGACTAGACCTAATCAAGAAAGGTGAGTTTGGTTTTGAAGTTACATACTAAAAAGAAATGAATAGAAGAGATCAGAGGACAGAAACCACGTTAGAGAGAAAGACTAGAAACTGTGCCCTGTGGAGGAATTTTAAGTGTGGAGAAAAGAGGCCTGGGAGTAACACAGTCCTGATGGGATGTAATGGAAAGGAGGGAAGCAGCAATTAAAATTAATGTCATTGGATAGAAGATAGAGGGAAATGTTCATCATAAAGGTAGACCTGTCTGTTGTTATGGGGGTATAAAGAAGGATTAAAAGGCCAGCCACGGTGGCTCACGCCTGTAACTCCAGTACTTTGGGAGGCCAAGGAGGGTGGATCATGAGGTCAGGAGTTCAAGACCAGCCTGGCCAAGATGGTGAAACCCCGTCTCTACTAAAAATACAAAAAATTAGCCAGGCACCTGTAATCCCAGCTACTTGGGAGGCTGAGGCAGAGAACTGCTTGAAACTGGGAGATGGAGGTTGCAGCGAGCAAAGATCATGCCACTGCACTCCATCCAGCCTGGAAGACAGAGTGAGACTCCATCTCAAAAAAAAAAACAAAAACCTGTAATCCCAGCACTTTGGGAGGCTGAGGCGGGTGGATCACGAGGTCAAGAGATCGAGACCATCCTGGTCAACATGGTGAAACCCCGTCTCTACTAAAAATACAAAAAATTAGCTGGGCATGGTGGCACGTGCCTGTAATCCCAGCTACTCAGGAGGCTGAGGCAGGAGAATTGCCTGAACCCAGGAGGCGGAGGTTGCAGTGAGCCGAGATTGCGCCATTGCACTCCAGCCTGGGTAACAAGAGTGAAACTTCGTCTCAAAAAAAAAAAGAAAAAACGATGGGTTAGGAGGCTCTGGGAAGAAATGCCTACCCTATCCCTCAAGGCTTCAGAGCAGCATCTGGACAACCAGACATCAAGAGTGTTCATAGTTCAAAAAAGTCATACTAAACAAATGCATTTACCTCTGTTCTCTCAAAAACCCAGGAAGACAATATTACAAAGAGATCTGGGGTATATGTGTATGTTTTCAGCACACAAACAAAGAATACAAGACACAACAGCTACCAAATTTTGGAAGCTCAGAAACAGGTGAATAAGTAGTACCTGGATGGTTGATCCAAGAAGGTGGAATTCTAATCTGAGTAGGCAAGGCTAAGAAGCAAGCTGCCCCATGCTGCAGGCTCAAAAAGACTCAGGGGCTAGTAGCAACAGGTGCTGTGGAAAGTGGAAGTAAGTGGTAAAAAGGCTATTTTAAAAAGCAGAACTGGGCCAGGTGTGGTGGCTTATGCCTGTCATCCCAGCACTTTGGGAGGCCAAAGTGCCTCCCAAAGGGGTAGATCACTTAAGGCCAGTCTCTACTGAAAATACAAAAAATGAGCCAGGCATGGTGGCAGGCACCTGTAATCCCAGCTACTTGGGAGGCTGAGGCAGAAAACTGCTTGAAACCAGGAGGTGGTGATTGCAGTGAGCCAAGATCTTGCCACTGCAATCCAGCCTGGGTGCTAGAGCAAGACTCTGTCTCACAGAACTGATAGGATAAACGCTCATGTTTTTTTCTTTGAGACGGAGTTTCGCTCATCACCAGGCTGGAGTGCAGTGGCGTGATCTCAGCTCACTGCAACCTCTGCAATTCTCCTGCCTCAGCCTTCTGAGTAGCTGCCACCATGCCTGGCTCATTTTTTGGTAGAGACAGAGTTTCGCCATGTTGGGCAGGCTGGTCTGTAACTCCTGACCTCAGGTGATCCGCCTGCCTTGGCCTCCCAAAGTGCTGGGATTACAGGCCTGAGCCACCGCCCCCGACCTTTTTTTTTTTTTTTGAGAAACAATCTTGCTCTGTCACCAAGGTTGGAATGCAGCAGTGCTATCAGCTCACTGTAATCTCAAACTCCTGGGCTCAAGAGATGCTCCTGCCTCAGCCTCTCAAGTAGATGGGACTACAGGCGTGTGTCACCACACCTGGCTGATTCTTTAATTTTTATGTAGAGAACGGGTCTCACACTTTGCTGGCTACGCTGGTCTCAAACTCATGCCTTCAAGTGATTCTCCCACCTCAGCCTCCCAAAGTGTTGAGATTCTAGGCAAGAGTTGCCACGCCTGGCTCTAAATGATCTTAAGGAGAAACTAGACTTTTTGTTTGCTTTGAGGAGAAAAGGGTGACAGCAGTGTTGCATGTCTTTTTTAAAGTGCTATTTTGTAGAAATACATAATGAAATATTATGTATGAAATGATCCGACGTCAAGATTCGCTTCAAAATAATTTGGATAGGGAAAAGAAAAAGTAGGTGGGGTTTAGATCAAATCAAATTGGCCTTAAGCTGGTCATTGTGAAACTAGCTAACTTTACTCTTATTTTTACTTTCTTATGTTTAACATTTTCCAATTAAAAAAAGGCAGATTCCCCTTTCCAATCTTGGCAGGAATCTGGGGGTGTATTCTCTCGAGAGCAGTAGGTGTGTGGACTGGAAAATACCAGGCACAGCTGAAAGTGAGAATACCACACTGAGAACAGGGGCACTGATGTTTACTCGCTACATACGCAAGACTCAATCTTCCCCCAGGTTTCCCACAATGCTGGCAGCTAGCCTCATAGCCTGCGAGCAGAAGTATTACCTGGGGAACCTGATAAGCTCAGGGAACGTACCTACAGCCACCAACACTGGAGATCTCCCAACGAAAGGGCCAGCCAGTTCATCTTACTGTGAGGCCGCCAGTTGACAAGCCAGAAACAAAGAGCATCCAGCTTTTTAGTCCCCCATTCTTTAATGAGTGGACAGCCCCGGACAGCTGGACATTTGAGTAAAGCCTTAATATGAAACACAGAAAAAGCAACTAGGAGAGGCTGGGTGCAGTGGCTCACGTCTGTAATCCCAGCACTTTGGGAGGCTGAGGCTGACAGATCACTTGAGGCCAGACCTTCAAGACCAGCCTGGCCAACAGGGTGAAACCCTGTCCCTACTAAAAATACAAAAAAATTAGCTGGGTGTGGTGACGTACACCTGTAATCCCAGCTACTCAGGAGGCTGATTGCTGTGGCACAAGAATCGCTTGAACCCAGGAGGCTGAGGTTGCAGTGAGCTGAGATCGTGACACTGCACTCCAGCCTGGGTGACAAAGCCAGACTCTGTCTCAAAACAAAAAACAAAAACAAAACAAAAAGGCAACTAGGAAAAAAGACAGACTATGCAGAGAAAACAAAACTTCAAAAGGATGATTAATAGCTTCAGAGAAATACTTTTCTCAAAAAAAATTTTTTTGAGATGTAGTCTAGTTCTGTCACCCCAGCTGGAGTGTAATGGTGCAATCTCAGCTCACTGCAACCTCTGCCTCCTGGGTTCAAGTGATTCTCCTGCCTCAGCCTCCTGTGTGTCAGGCCTCCAAGTGCAAGCCTGGACCCAGAAAGTCTAAAGTCCTGCCTGCGTCGGCTAATTATCCCCCACCCCCAGCCTGCATTCGCCATTATCCCTGATCGCCCAGCTTCCCCCCACTAACGTTAAGCTTCTAAACCCACCTTGCCATCTTAACTGTTAGTATGATAAAGTGAATACTCCTTACCCCACCCTGCCATCTTAACTGTTTTTATGATAATGTGAATACTCCTCACCCCACCCTACCATCTTAACTATGCTTAACCCACCACCATTGTAACTGAACTCATGGTAATGTATACTCCTTGCCAGTACCCCCACCACTGTAACTGATCTTACTTCGTAACACCCCTGCTCCCTCCCCAAAAACTTTGCCCCAACCTATAAAACCAACTCCTATCCCACTGCCCTTCGCTAACGCCCTTTCTGGCCTTAGCCCACCTGCACCCAGGTGAATAAACAGCCATGCTGCTTACACAAAGCCTGTTTGCGGGGGTTTCTTCGTTCAAAGCGTGCGTTTTAACACAGAGTAGCTGGGACTACAGGCATGAGCCACCACACCCAGCTAATTCTCTGTATTTTTTGGTTGAGACGGAGGAGTTTCATCATGCTGGCCAGGCTGGTCTTGAACTCCTAGCCTGAAGTGATCCGCCCGCCTCGGCCTCCCAAGTGCTGGGATTACAGGTGTGAGCTACTGCACCTGGCCAAAAAACATTTTTAATACCAGCTTTACTAAGGCATATAATTCACACACTATAAAGTTCATCCTTTTAAAATGTATAACTCAGTAGGTCTTAGCATACTCAAGAGTTGTGCAACCACCAACTATCTGATATTGGAATCGTGAAAGATCAGGATACTACTACTAAAAACAGGATATTGAGAAAATTTTTAAAAGCTCTTGAAGGGAGTATAAATTAGTTTGACCACCGTGGAAGGCAACATGGTGATTCCTCAAAGAGCTAAAAACAGAACTACCATTTGACCCAGCAATCCTATTACTGGGTATACACCCAGAAGAACAGATATCGTTCTGCCATAAAGACAAATGCACACAAATGATCACTGCAGCACTATTCATAATAGCAAAGACATGCAGTCAACCTAAACGCCCATCAATGACAGACTAGATGAAGAAAATGGGTAGTCCTTCAACATAAGTAAGGTAAAAAGACAAAAAAGAGGGCCAGGCGCGGTGGCTCACGCCTGTTATCCCAGCACTTTGGGAGGCTGAGGCGGGTGGATCACAAGGCCAGGAGTTTGAGACCAGCCTGGCTAACATGGTGAAACCCCGTCTCTACTAAAAATACAAAAATTAGCCGGGCATGGTGACAGGTGCCTATAGTCCCAGCTACTTCGGAGGCTGAGGCAGGAGAATCTCTTGAACCCGGGAGGCAGAGGCTGCAGTGAGCCGAGATCCGCCACTGCCCTCTAGCCTGCGCAACAGAGCAAGACTCCATTTCCAAAAAAAAAAAAAAAAAAACAATAAAAAGAAACTATGGTAGTACATATATACCATGGAATACTATGCAGCCATAGAAAGAATAAGATCATGTCTTTTGTGGGAACATGGAGCTGGAGGCCATTACCCTTAGCAAACTAACACAGGAACAGAAAACCAAAGACTGCATGTTCTCACTTATAAGTGGGAGCTAAATGATGAGAACACATGAACACAAAGAAGGGAACAACAGAACTGGGCCTACCTGAGTGGGGAGGGTGAGAGGAAGGAGACGAGCAGAAAAAATAACTATTAGGTACTAGGCTTAGTAGCCGGGTGACAAAATAACGTTTACAACAAACCCCCGTGACACGAGTTTACCTATATAACAAAACTGCATATAAGTACCCCGAACCTAAAATAAAAGTTAAAAAAAAATTAAAAAGCTCTTGGAAATTAAAATATCACAACAAAACAAAGATCTCAAAGGAAAGGTTGGAAGGTGAAGTTGACCAAAGTGCCCACAAAGTACAGCAAAAAGACCAGACTACGGAAACCAGGATAGAAAAGCGAAGGAAAATCAGAGGACTAGTCTAGGAGATCCAACATCCAAATAACACGAGTTCCAGAAAGATGGAACACAGAAAACATATGGGAGGAAATCACTATCATTATGATTCAAGGTAAGTTCCCCAAACTGAAGGCCACAAGTTCTGTGACTGCAGGGGCTGATCACCATATTCAGTGGATCAAAGTGCATCACAATGAAATTCTCTAAGACTGAGGAAAAAGGCAAGTCCTACTTCCAGGGAGAAGAAACAGTTTCTATGTAAAAGGTCAAGAATCTGAATGGGGCTCAATCAGCAGCCACACGGAAGCCAGCCGGCAGCGAAAGCAGTGACTTCATTCTGGGGAGTGCTCTAACGCAGAAGTCAAAATTCAGCCAAAATCCTATCAACTGTGAGACAGCAGAATAAAATCATTCTTACACATGCAAGGTTCTCATAAAATGAACTGCTTAATCCTCTCTTTTTCAGAAAGCTACTAGAGGATGTAGCCACCAGAATGAAGAAATATGCCAAGACAGGACAAGAATGGGGTCCAAACAAGAGAGAAAATGAATCCCTAGGATGATGGAGCTTCTGAGATGACACCCACACAGCAGACCTAGAGAATAACAAATCTAGGTTAGAGCAGGTCAGAAGGCTACAGGAAATACTTCCTTGAGAAGATGAAATTGACAGAATGCCCACGTGTTTAAACATATTGAATGTTTGTGTTAAGAGATTTAGACAACCAACAGAGAATCTCGGACTAAATTAATGATAAAAGACCAAAAATTAAGGAGAATAAAAGTACCTATTCAATTGTTAACTACCAAGAAAAAAAAAAAATGTATAAGAAAAGAAAAGCAGGTCATGCCTCATGCCTGTAATCCCAGCACTTTGGGAGGCTGAGGTAACCACCTCAGCCACAGGAGTCCAGGAGTTCAAGACCAGCATGGGCGACGTGGCAAAACTCCTCTCTACAAAAATATACAAAAATTAGCCAGGCATGGTGGCATGCACCTGTAATCCCAGCTAGTCAAGAGGCTAAAGTGGAAGGATCACTTGAGCCTGGGAGATCGAGGCTGCTGTGAGCCAAGATTGTACCACTTGTCCAGCCTGGGTAACAGAGCAAGACCCTATCAAACGCAAAACAAAAACAAAAACATGGTACTATATGGAACAGCAATGTAAAGAACTTAAGCAATCATAATAATGCAAACATCAAAGGGTGATGTAAACAAAATGGACAGAATTGTAGCGGGAGGACAGGAGATGTGCCTGCATGGGCAAGGAAGGGAAGGCGAAAAACAACTCAAGCCTCATGGCTGATGCTCAAATAAAACAGACAAAGCCTAACCCTGAAAAAATATCACAAAGAACGTAAATATACTACTTGGTAATACAGAGTTAAATACTCAAGAACCAGCTTGAAAAGTGATTGTTCTTGGGGAATGAGACACTGGGGCAGGACAGCAGGAAACCACCGTTTCTTGTTCAAATCTTGTCGGCTATATACTACGCACATGTACAACTGATAGAAGTAAAAGCCAAAATTTTGACTTTTTTTTTTTTTTGAGTCACCAGGTTGGAGTGCAGTGGTACGATCCTTGGGAGGCTGAGGCACGAGAATCCCTGGAACCGGGGAGGCGGAGGTTGCAGTGAGCTGAGATTGCACCACTGCACTCCAGCCTGGGCAACAGACGCTCCATTTCCAAAAAAAAAAAAAGATGTTAATAGTCGTAATAAAATGTTTTGTATTTTCTTATTCTTGCTTATCTGTATTTTTAATTTTCTAAAATCTACATATATTGCTTTAATAAAGGAGAATTTTTAAACATTAAGAAATTTAAATACAACCCAAATACAAAAAGTGAAGCCAGTGGGGGAAGAAGGAGGTGGCACAGAGTGCAGCCTCTATCTTCCCTGCAGCCCGCATTGTGAATACTACAGTACCAGATAATAGCTACTTCCCAACTTGTTCACGTTACAGCACACTGAGAAAATAACGACATTGGTAAGACTCAAGGTCTGAGGAGATTAGCACAGCTCTAATTCATTTGGTTGGGAATGACACACAGATTGGGAAGCTCTGAATCAATATCTGGGCACTCGTTAAATGCCAGGCACTCAGCAGAGCATTTTATATGCTATAATATCATTTATTCCTCATAACAGTAACAGTACCATCAACCTCCCCATCTTATAGTTGAACAGAGAGGTCAGGTAACTTGCCTGAGGTCACACAGCTAGTGTTTGCATCTAAGGCTGCAGAGTTCATGTTCTTCACCACAACTCCATTCTCCTTTTTGATTAGATAACCCCTGGGGTTCTTTACAGTCTGGAGACCAAAGGCTTAAAACCTCTAAGCTCCATTTCTTTCCTCCATCTATAAAATTCGCTTTCGGCACCTTTTGTCCAGATTAACTCCTAACAACTCTAGAAGTGAAACTCACTCCCTCTGAATCTCAAGGAGGCACTCAAGTCCTACTTCCACAAATCAAGCATTCCCTGCACCTCCAACTTCCCACACAACTCCTTTTGTATATTGCTAATAAAACTTCTATATAAGCAAGGCTATAAAAATAGCAACATTTTTGCTATCTTTTTTTTTTTTTGAGGCGGGTCTCCATCTACAACCCAGGCTGGAGTCCAGTGGTATGATCACGGCTCACTGCAGCCTTGACCTCCTCCTGGGTTCAAGCGGTCTTCTCACCTCAGCTTCCTGAGTGACTGGGACTACAGTGGCTGGGACACGCTCAGGTAAATTTTTATGTTTTTGTAGAAATAAGGTCTCACTATGTTACCCAGGCTGGTCTCGAACTCCTGGACTCAAGCAATCCTCTTGCCTCGGCCTCCCAGACTGCTGGGTTTATAGGCATGAGCCACTGTGCCAGACCATTTTTGCTAATTTTTTTTTTTTTTTTGAGACAGAGTCTCACTCTGTCACCAGGCTGGAGTACAGTGGCACAATCTGGGCTCACTGCAACCTCCACTTCCCGGGTTCAAGTGATTCCCCTGCCTCAGCCTCCCGAGTAGCTGGGACTACAGGTGCGCGCCACCATGCCAGGCTAATTTTTTGTATTTCAGTAGAGATGGGGTTTCACCATGTTGGCCAGGATGGTCTCTCGATCTCCTGACCTCGTGATCCACCCACCTCAGACTCCCAAAGTGCTGGGATTACAGGCATGAGCCACCACGCCCCTCCTCATTTTTGCTATTTTTTTTTTTTTTTTTGAGACAGAGTTTCGCTCTTGTTACCTAGGCTGGAGTACAATGGCACGATCTTGGCTCACTGCAACTTCCACCTCCTGGGTTCAGGCAATTCTCCTGCCTCAGCCTCCCGAGTAGCTGGGATTACAGGCACGCGCCACCACGCCCAGCCCAGCTAATTTTTTGTATTTTTAGTAGAGATGGGGTTTCACCATGTTGACCAGGATGGTCTCGATCTCTTGACCTCCTGATCCACCCGCCTCGCCCTCCCAAAGTGCTGGGATTATAGGCTTGAGCCACTGCGCCCGGCCCATTTTTGCTATTTTTAGTAGACTTTATGGATCTGTCAATAGTTAATGAAGATGATAAAAGGGATTTTTGAACAAAATAAAAACAAATATATTTTGACTAAGAAAAAAATTACCACAGCTCTGTGAACAGCTTCACCAAATAATTACGCAATTTCCTAACACTCACAAACTGACTGTCCTAAAGAAAAGAAACCTTCAGGTTTTCTACCCAGGAGTCTGAGGGGGAAGATCAATTGAGCCTGGGAGTTGAGGCTGCAGTGAGCTGTGATCATACCACTGTACTCCAGCCTGGGTGATAGAGAGAGAAACTTTTTTTTTTTTTCTTTTTTGAAGTATGTTTATATAGTCTCATATGAAACCTGTTTCCTCATTAAGCTTGGGTTTTCACAACTGTAAAAAGGACTTAGATGCGAAACAGGGTTTAGTGAGGATTAAGCAGGATAATAATATAAACAAATTCTATAAATTAAGGAGTCCCATATGTTACCTATTGCCATCGGTTTTGAACTTTAAATGTATTTTCAGAATCCTGGCCAAAAGACTTCACAGAAGCCCATTTACTCATATACTCATTCAGCCCTATCTGATAAGCTGCCATTATATACACATACACACACACACACGTACATTTATACCTGATCCTGTGCTTGGCTCTGTGGATACAAAGATGAATAAAGCATACGTAGTCCTTACCCTTCAAAACCCTCACAGCTTAGAAGACCAACCTGTAAACCAACAGCAGCAATGTAATGGGTGTGATAATTACGATACATGGAGTATAACCTACTTACAACAGCCAGTATTAGCGAGCACCAGGCAGAGTTCTAAGCACTTCACATGGATCAACTTATATTTTCCGTAACTCCAAAGGTAGGTGCTACCTTTTTGCAGGCGAGGAATAGAGAGGTTAAGTATTTTGTTTAAGGCATATGGTTAGTACATGATGGAGCTTGAATCTGAATCCTGGACTGATTCCAGATGCCATAATTAACCACTATACCATGAGCCAACAGACACTCTGGGGATGAGAAGTCCAGGAGGGGGAGGGGTATTCGGGGGAGATGGCCCAGGAAACAACAACCCTTGAACTGTGCTTTAATGGATAACTAGGAGTTTGCAAGTATATATCGAGGGAGAGGCAAACTCAGGTCGGGGGGCAGAGTGTGTGCATACATAAAGACTGCATGGCAGAGAACTATAACCTGCCTGGTGTGGCTAGAAAGGAACAGGGCAGGTGATAAAGAGAAGGACAGAGGTCAGAATAAAAAGAACTTGGCAGACCCAGGATGAAGAGCTCAGTTATTACAGCAAGGGCACCACGGGGCCACTGGAGACTATTAAGGGTGGAGGTTACTGACCACCCCAGTACTAACTACATAAGCTCTCTTATTGGAAGGGACCTAAAAATCTCTTAAAATATGTTCTTTGTGCCAGGCACAGTGGCTCACACCTATAATCCCAGCACTTTGGGAGGCCAAAGCAGGTGGATTGCTTGAGCCCAGGAGTTCAAGACCAGCCTGGGTAACATGAAGAAACCCTATCTCTACTAAAAACACAAAAATTAGCCTGGTGTGGTGGTGGGCGCCTGTAATTCCAGCTACTCAGGAGGCTGAGGCAGGAGAATCGCTTGAATCCGGGAAGCGGAGATTGCAGTGAGCCAAGGTCAAGACATTGCACTCCAGCCTGGGTGACAAGAGCAAAACTCTGTCTCAAAAAAAAAAAGGCCAGGTGCAGTGGCTCAAGCCTATAATCCCAGCACTTTGGGAGGCCGAGGCAGGCGGATCATGAGGTCAAGAGATCAAGACCATCCTGGCTAACACTGTCTCTACTAAAAAAAATACAAAAAATTAGCCAGGCGCGGTGGCACATGCCCGTAGTCCTAGCTACTCAGGAGGCTGAGGAAGGAGAATAGATTGAACCCGGGAGGCGGAGGTTGCAGTGAGCCAAGATCGCACCACTGCACTCCAGCCTGGGCAACAGAGTGAGACTCCGTCTCAAAATACAAAAATAAAACAAAACAAAAAAACAGTTATTACAATCTAGTTAGAAAGCCATATCGATCCACCTCGCAGATAAGAGACAGAAAAGTGGGCTGGCTGACTACAGACTTCCATCAATTTGCCTTAGCCTGAGGACAGCACGAGGCAGGCTCAGACTCTCAGCCATCTCTGTTTAGCCTCCTTTACATTACAACATGTAAATGATTACCAAAAGCAACACAGACCAGGCTGGGAGCAGTGGATCATGCCTGTAATCCCAGCACTTTGGGAGGTCAAGGAAGGCGGAATGTTTTGAGCTCAAGAGTTCGAGACCAGTCTGGGCAACATGGCGAAACCTCACCTCTACAAGAAAAACATAAAAATTAGCTGGGTGTTTGGTGGCGTGCACATATAGTCCCAGCTACTCAGGAGGCTGAGAATGGAGAATCACTTGAGGCCAGGAAGTGGAGGCTGCAATGAGCTGAGATAGCATCACTGCACTCCAGCCTGGGTGACAAAAAGAGACCCCATCTCAAAAAAAACAAAAAATCACAGACCAGAATTGTGAGCAAATCACAGACCAGAATTGTGAGCAAATCACAGACCAGAATTGTGAGCAAATCACAGACCAGAATTGTGAGCTTAGACTACAATGCACTGGCTTAAATAGCAAGGCTGCATCGTGGTTACACTCACACTCCATCAGTCAAAAAATCTGGATCTGATCTTATTTCTGCCACTAACTGACTGGGTGGGTCACCTATCCACCTATCCAAGGCCTCAGGTTATTCACCTGTAATCATGTCCTTGTCTACCCAGCACTGTGGGAGGCCGAGGCAGGCGGATCACTTGAAGCCAGGAGTTTGAGATCAGCCTGGTCAACATTGCAAAACCCCAGCTCTGCCAAAAATGCAAACAAACAAACAAACAAACAAAAATTAGCCGGGTGTGGTGCCTGTAGTCCCAGCTACTCAGGAAGATGAGGCACGAGAATGGCTTGAACTTGGGAGGCAGAGGTGGCAGTGAGCCGAGATTGTACCACTGCACTCCAGTCTGGGTGATAGAGCAAGATTCTGTCTCATAAAAAAAAAAAGAAAAAAAAAAAAAGAAAAGAAAAAAGAAAAAGAAAAGAATGTCCTTGTGTAAAACTCAGCCACAACCATAGAAAACAGTAACACTGCCAATTCTAACACTTACTGAGCACTGAGCTTGTTCTATGGGTGAGGCAACTGAGACACAGTGGTCAACTAAGTTGAACAGTCACCTGGCTGGAGAATGCTGGAACTAGAATTTGCTCACAAGCAGGTTGGCTTGAGGCCCAATTCTCAAGCTCAGTCTAAAGAACAGCAGAATGAGCAGACTCGTAACGCAGCAAACCCACTTTTACAGGCTAACTACACATCCGCCCAGGATGTCATGAAAGGGATCCCTTTTCGGGGGAGGGGAGGGCAGGTTGCAGGCAATGAGTACTAAAGTCCCAGGCAGTCGGACTCTAGACCAGGTGCTGAAGTATCATTCCCAAAATTTTCCATGCCCTCCCACTTCTGTATATTTGCACATGCTGTGCCTTTCAAATGGAATAGCCCTTTCTTCCTTTGCCAGACAAATTCTTCCAGCCTCTCAAGCCTTGTTTCGGTGAAGCCTTTCTCAGACTCCATGCTACTGGTAAGTGCTTTTCTGTGGTCCTTGAAATTGGAGTAGGCTTAGGATGGAGCAAAGAGCAGACAGGAGGAGCAGTAGAGCAAAGGACAAAATTGCCACATATGTGGGACACGGTAGAATAAAGGGGCTCCTTAAAGAGCACCGCAAGACAAGGGTAGAAGGTCTAAGAGCCTAAAGGCTGCTCTACTCTTCAGATATGGTTCTGAAGGCAATGGGGAGCCACTGAAGTTTCTAAAGCAAGACAGTACCATGGTGAGATGGGATTTTGGAAATCAGAGAGAGGCAAAGAGCTGTGGCCTTTCCTCCATAGCTCTCCTAGATCATGAATTTCTCCAAAGAAGCCAATGCCATTCACTCCCCCACAGCAAAGCACACAAAGCCAAAGTAAGTGAAAATAATCTCCAAACACCAAGGATCTTTCTTGCACTGCCTCGTCACCATCAACAGCCATCCCTCCCTTACCAAAGACCTCCTGTGTGCAATGGTTGGGCAGGCAGGTGGCTGGCAGCCTCACAACTTGGCTGCAAAGCAAGGCCCGACAGTATGCTCTAAGTGCCAAATGACCTGTGCAGAACAGGGAACACGAGCCTCGGGTGCAGGGCTGAGAACACCATTATGGAGACACCATCTGAATCATGGTGCTGACCAGGGGACAGTGCCAAGGTGGGGAATCTTAAAGAACTGATGGCAGGATCCATACATAGGACCAAGCAGGCGCCCCATAGGTAGCACAGGGCTCGTGCGTGCGGTGGTGGGGAGAAGAGGGAAGGTAAGTTAGGTAATGAGTACTTGGTCCCTTGCATAGTGGAGAGCCGAGGACAAGAAATGCTGGCAGTCCACCGTAGCTTTATGGTGCACACACAGCTCTCACTGTCTACTGTCTTAAAAGGGCAGATAATCACATATGCATATTCCTACAGGCACAATTCCTGGGCTCAAAGCCATTCTAAATGAGTTGATTAATACTTTTCAGATAATAATATGAAGATGGGCATAGGGCTTTTCTCTAAACTTCCTGTAAACCCAAAAGTGACTAAGAACCTTTTAAAGTTTTCACAAAAACTCTATTTAACTGTTTCCTTCAACATCAAGAAATATTTTATTACTAAGAGGTTACAGACTGAATATAAAATCTGAGGTGTGAGTGTGTGGACTACAACTTAGTCTCCTAAATCACACTGAGCACCGGCAATCACCCAGCACTGTGCTAAGAGGAGAATAGAGATGAATCGAAAAGGCCCTTCCCTTACAGCTTACAACCCCATGAATTTCACAAAGTAGGCACCAAAGCTAATGTGGCAACTTCATAAAATAGAACCTATTCACATGAAATTTCACTTTAAGGCCATCTGTTATCATCCTGTGCTCAGCATGTTTTTTCTGCCATAGATTTTCTAGAAGTGTACTCTTAGAGCATTAAATATCTAATCTCTAATCTCTGCTGTGAAATAAGAACTTAATTTTAATTCTATTTTCCCCTCTACATGGGAGTTAATTAAATACTGCTCCCTGTGAGCTAACTACAGAGTCCCTTCTCCCTGGACCACGCCTACGATGAGAAAAGGTGTGTTGTACTATAAAACGATAATGTTTCAGACTTTGGTCCATGATCCAACTCCAAGAACTTTTTTTGTTATTGTTGTTAAAGATGGGGTTTCACCATGTTGGTCAGGCTGGTCTTGAACTCCTGACCTCAAGTGATCTGCCCGCCTTGGCCTCCAAAGTGTTTGGATTACAGGCGTGAGCCACCACGCCTGGCCAGAACTTCTTTATAACACCTCCCAAGTAACTGAGTTCACAGGAACGTGAAAGCAAGACAGCTGTGTGGATGTGAACCGCAGTGTAAGTTAGGAAGCCAAAGAATAAACATGGAACACTTGGAAAGTCTTAGCATTCTAAGAAATCACGCACACCAACGATTATCTGTTTACCACGTTACCTCTTATAAAAATGAACGAAGGAAACAACTTGACATTTTAGTTGCTACTATAAAGACATTTAATTATTTCACAAACCCTTCGTCTTGTATTAAAATATAGCAATATAAGCCTGGTGTGTGTGGTGGCTCCTGCCTGTAATCCCAGCACTTCTGGGAGGCTGAGGTGGGCGGATCACAAAGTCAAGAGAGCAAGACCAGCCTAGCCAACATGGTGAAACCTTATCTCTACTGAAAATACAAAAATTAGCCGGGCATGGTGGCGCACCTGTAATCCCAGTTACTTAGGAGGCTGAGGCAGGAGAATTGCTTGAACCTGGGAGTCAGAGGTTGCAGTGAGCTGAGATCACAACACTGCACTCCAGCCTGGTGACAGAGTGACACTCTGTCTCAAAAAAACAAAAACAAAAAATCACTGGTGTATTAGGTTTTCTGTCCCTTGAAATAGTTTTGTATACCCCTAATAAACCATACCAGACTTCTTCCAGATTCTCTGGACTTTGGACTTTTGTGGATACAATTTCCTCTGCCTGAAACACTGTTACTATCTCCTGTTCCTTGTCTGCTTTCACCAGTCACCTGTGGGCTGAAATGTTACTTTCTCAGGGAAGTCTTGCTTGAGCCCTAGATGAGGTTAAATACACTTGCTATTTATTCCTTATGCCCTCCCTCGGTTAACACTCACCACATCTTATAGTTATTGGGTTAGTACCTGTCTCTTCCACCACACTACATACTCTTTAAGAGCAAGTATCTGCTTTATCCACTGTCATCGAAGTGAGCGGCAGTCAATATACGCCCAATACACATTTGCTCAGTGAACAATAATGCCACAACCCTTTAGTGTTCTGGACCACACCTCGAGTATGTCTTGACCTTGTATGAAGTGACTCCTATGAACTCTACAACAAGTTCTATTTCTGTCAGATACTCTCACAGTGTAAACTGTTTCTCTCCCTTTGCCTTTGCACAAATCTGCAAAGTGCCAATTTCTTGAACAAATCTGCGTGGTTCTTTCCACTACCACTTCATGTTCTCATAATACACGTAGATACTAGAGGGAAGGTGCTATGTGTATTGTCGGAAATTTTTTTAAAAAGTAGATCTTTCGCTAACATGACTTTTTTTTTGAAATGGAGTCTTGCTTTGTCGCCCAGGCTGGAGTGCAATGGCACAATCTCGGCTCACCACAACCTCTGCCTACCAGGTTCAAGAGATTCTCCTGCCTCAGCCTCCTGAGTAGCTGGGATCACAGGCATGCACCACCACGCCCAGCTAATGGTTTTCTTTTTTTTTTTTTGAGATGGAGTTTTGCTCTGTCACCAGGCTAGAGTGCAGTGGCGCCATCTCAGCTCACTGCAACCTCAGCCTCCCGGGTTCAAGCAATTACCCTGCCTAAGCCTCCCAAATAGCTGGGACTACAGGTGCACCCAGCTAATTTTTTGTATTTTAGTAGAGATGGGGTTTCACCATGTTGACCAGGATGGTCTCGAACTCCTGACCTCAGATGATATGCTCGCCTTGGCCTCCCAAAGTGCTGGGATTATAGGCGTGAACCAATGTATCTGGCCATGACTATTATTTTTCAGGGCTGGGATGCCTTAAAGTTACTTTTTTTTTTTTTAAAAGGAAAACATAAGAAACACACAAACTATGTTATCTGAATTCTGGCCATGCACAGGAAGACATTCTTAAAATATTTTAAAAAGCCCCTGATTTTAAAGTGAACAAATCCTTTTTTTTTTTTTTTTGAGACGGAGTTTCGCTCTCGTTACCCAGGCTGGAGTGCAATGGTGCGATCTCGGCTCACCGCAACCTCCGCCTCCTGGGTTCAGGCAATTCTCCTGCCTCGGCCTCCTGGGTAGCTGGGATTACAGGCACGCGCCACCATGCCCAGCTAATTTTTTGTATTAGTAGAGACGGGGTTTCACCATGTTGACCAGGATGGTCTCGATCTCCTGACCTCGTGATCCACCCGCCTCGGCCTCCCAAAGTGGAACAGAACCTTTTAAAGGCATTACAAGCCGGGTGTGGTGGCTCCCGCCTGTAATCCCAGCACTTTGGGAGGCCAAGGCGGCCAGATTACCTGAGGTCAGGAGTTTGAGACCAGCCTGACCAATATGGTGAAACCCCATCTCTACTGAAAAAAAAAAATACAAAAATTAGGTGTGTGGTGGCGTGCGCCCGTAGTCCCAGCTACTCTAGAGGCTGAGACAGGATAATCGCTTGACCTCGGGAGATGGAGATTGCAGTGAGCGGAGATCGCACCACTGCACTCCAGCCTAGGCAAGAGAGAGACTGTCTCAAAAAAAAAAAAAAAGGCATTACAAGTTCCTGCTGATTTACTGCTCTATGTCCTCACCCTTCATGGCCACTGAAGATTCTACATGCCTAACTCATTTTCACAAATGCAGCACTTTTGTCATATTGTGGAGTAAAAAGAAACAGGATCCCAGGAAGGAGGTAGTGAGACATTATAAACAAGAAATAGGGCAGGGGTGGAGGAAGAGAGAGCATCAGGAAGAAGAGCTAATGGATGCTGGGCTTAATACCAGGGTGATGGGGTGATCTGTGCCGTAAACGACCATGGCACACGTTTCCCTATGTAACATATATTCAAATCCAAATCCTGCACATGTACGCCTGAATTTAAGATAAAAGTTGAATGAAAGAAAAAAAAAAGCAAGAGCTCTAGGTGATAGTCTCAGTTTTACTGATTCACTGGGTAACCTTGGATCAGTCTTCTTGACTCTAAGTACCCAGTAGAGGTAATTCCCAAGACGCCTTTCAAAGAAAATATTTTGCTACCAAATCAATTTGCTCTCTTAATGATTTAGCAGACATGATCTTGGTGATTATAGGAAAAACTATATAATTACAAGTATTCACAGGAAACCTGGCATTTGCCTATCAGTTTCAGATCCTATGAAAGTTTAAAAGAGTCTAATATATGGTTCTTTAAAGATCTACAAACCAATGAGTATTTTGGAAAAGCTAGTTATTGCGTGAGGAGGATGGGTTTTAGAAGGTGAGCCTTTCCAGTATGTACTGTCTTTCACATTTTATTCGGTGCCCACAACGAATTCGGAAGATGCTGTGTAAAAACCCGGACAGGCCAATATAACAAGATGGTTTTCACCGCCACTCCTCCTATCTTTACATCTCTTTTCAAACTGTTCTAGAACCCGATAAAAGATCTCCAGAGAGCAGCGTCAGTCAGCTGCACAAATGCTTATATATGACAACATACACAGACATATCTGGGTTTGTCCAGTTCTTCCGAGCAAGGACGGCCTAATCCGGGCTTTCTACACCTCTAACAGGCTCGAGATCAACCAAACGCCCGCTGAAAGGCTGGAAGCACCTCGTAAGGTTCCCCGCCTGGCCTCTCCCAAGCAAACGCCCACCTCTTCCTTCGGTCCCCTGGGGGCGATCGCCCTGCCCCGCCCCCGCAGTCGCAGGCCCGCCCTGACCTCCTCGAACTGCTCGCCAGAGCCGCCGGCTCCGCGAGCCTCCAGCAACTCCCGGAACTGCTCCAGAGTGACAGACTCTTCGCCGCGCCCCAGCCGTTCTTCCAGCCAGCGAAACAACGCGCCGCGGTGCCTCGACACCAGCGACTCGCAGGGGGGTGTGGGCAGCAACGCAGCGGCCGCCTCCCGCAGCCTGGCCGGCTCCAGCAGCGCCGCGGCAGGTGGTAGCGCAGGAGCCGCGAGGCCCGGGCCGGGGGTCGTGCCCGAGACCGTGGCCCAGTCCTGGTGGGGGCCCCAGCCCTCGCCCCCGGCGGCTGCCGCTTCGTCTTCACTGCTGTGACTCGGAGCGTTCCCCATGGGGTCTCCGTCTTGGGCGCCCGGCTCTGCAGCCGCTGCCGCCTCCCCGCCTCGACCTGTCAACCTCCTACAGCAGCCGGCGGGCGGGGACTGGCAGGAGACCGCGGCTGCGGCTGCGGCTGCGGCTTCCGGCTTCCTGGCCGTCAAGCGAGGACTGCTGTCGCAAAGAAGCCGTCACGTAGGTAGGCGGTCTCTAGCAGCTCACGACAGCTAGGCGGCAGCAAAGAGTGCAACCTGGATTTCCCAGAGGACGAGTGTGTCTCAACGTCTACGTCATTCTGCAGCCTCCGCTGCCGCCATCTTTGTTTCGGCAGACAGTCTGTAAGCCAAGAAGTACGAGAAGGGCTGGGCGCCGTGGCTCACGCTTGTAATCTTAGCAGTTTGGGAGGGGAGTGGGTCACCAGAGGTCGAGAGTTCCAGACCAGCCTGACCAACGTGGTGAAACCCTGTCTCTACTAAATACAAAAAACTGGGCGGGCGTAGTGGCGGGTGCCTGCAATCCCAGCAGGAGAATCGCTTGAACCCAGGAGGCGGAGGTGGCAGTGAGCCCAGATTGGGCCACTGTACTCTAGCCTGGGCGACAAAAGCGAAAATTCTGTTTAAAAAAAAAGAAGTACGAGGAAAAAGTCGGAGTCAGACAGTGAGCTTTTCGCCAGAGACAGAGGAACACAGACCGAGAGAGAGGGAGCGCGCCGATGACGTCACGGTCGGCGTCTCCGCCATCTTAGTTTTGGACCGAGAGGCGGCAACTTCGGAAGTGCGCTGCGGGTGCGGTTGTTCAGATGCTGAGGCTCGGAGGCCGCGGGGTTTTGCTGGCCCTGGCCGTAGCCGCAGCAGCGGTGATGGCAGCACGGCTTACGGGCTGGTGGGGTCCCCGCGCTGGCTTTCGCCTTTTCATACCGGAGGAGCTGTCCCGCTACCGCGGCGGCCCTGGGGACCCGGGCCTCTACTTGGCGTTGCTCGGCCGTGTCTACGATGTGTCCTCCGGCCGGAGGCACTACGAGCCTGGGTCCCACTATAGCGGCTTCGCAGGTATTGGCGACGCTACTCAGGCCTTTCCCTCCGCCGGCGCGAGCCAGTAGCCACCTGCGCGTCGTTCGTTCATTCATTATTCATGTATCTTGCCCCCCACCCCTCATCCATTGAACCCGCGCGGCGGGCGGGACTGAGCTGCACCGTCCTTCTTGTCTCTGTGGCTCGGTCGGGACTATGGCCAGCTCTGTCATTCACCACCGCCCTGCGTGACTGTTGAAGAAACGTGTGTTCTGTCTCGTTACCCATTATCCACCGTCGGAAGCCCGAGGATACGGGCTTTGTCCCAGACTTGTGGGTGCTCTCAGGGCACAGATAAATGAGATTCTGCCCCTACCCTTGCTGTTTCCTTACTGATTCCACCCGTCTCTTCCTTATGCCCGGATCCAAAGTAATCTTTCTTACCCCCACCCCTTAGCATAGTGTTTTCACGGTTCATCCATGGTTTGTCAGCATGTATTAGTACTTTATTCCTTTATGGCCCGTACAGTACATTTGGTCTGAGTCATTCTTGCTTCTAGTACAGATGCACCTGTTTGTCTTTCTTAGAAAAGATTGAGGTTAAGGCACAGGTAAGGGCTCCAGTCACCTTTACAGTCCTTCATACGTAGAACAAAGCTGTGCATGTATTAGACCTCAAAGAACATTTGTCAAAGTAAGTTTGTGCTGGTGTCCCTGTTGTACAGCCGAGGGGATTAAAGGGTGTGATTTGCCTAAGGCCCTCACCCCTGAGTACTGACAAAACATGGACTCGGACCACCAGCCTAGTGCTTTTTTACAGCTATTGTCTTGCCAGCCAGGGGGACTGATTCCCTCCCAGATTTAAAAAGGAAAAAAAAAATGGAGGGCAAGCCCAAGATCAGCTGCTAGGCTGATATTAAATTAGTATTTTCCGCTTCTCATTATCTTAGGGGAATTGGGAAGCTGCTTCTAGCACTGAAATACAAGCCACTTCCCTCTTTCTAGGGAATACTTCAGAAATAGAAGGGCTGACAGAAAAGGAATGAAGTCCAGTTGGTCTCGCTAAGCCCCTGAGATAGTCCAGCAGGGGAAGGGACTTACCCAGGGCTGCACAGTGAGTTAGAAGCAGAGCTGGGACTGGAATCAAGGTGTTTTGCAGCTGCCAGTTGAAGGTACTCCTTGTTGCGCTGCGTTGGATGTATGCACAAGTGTGGGCATAAAACCTTCAGTTTCTGGAGTGCTTTTTATTTTTCACTGTGCTCTGCTGTCTGCTGAGTTCCTGTGTTCCTGGTATTCATTCCCCATCTTTATTTACCACTGCCTTCCTTAGTGTCAGGGGCCGTGGAATCCAAGATGTCTGTAACATGCTTCCCATTGCCCATACAGGCTAGTTGGGAAGTAGTTATGTTCACTTACTCATTCATTCATTCAATATTTTGTTTTTCATTGAGATGCAATTCACATGATGTAAAGCCCTTTTAAAGTATACAATTCAGGCCAGGCACAGTGGCTCATGCCTGTAATCCCAGCACTTTGGGAGGCCGAGGTGGGCGGATCACCTGAGGTTAGGAGTTCGAGATCAGCCTGGCCAACATGGAGAGACCCCCCCCGCCCATCACTAAAAAAAAAAAAAAAAGTATACAATTCAGTGGGGTTTGTAGTCATCGTTTTTGTTTTGAGACAGGGTCTGCCTCTGTTGCCCAGGCTGGTGTGCAGTGGCATGACCTCCGCCTCCCAGGTCAAACGATACTCCTACGTCAGCCTCTCAAGTAGCTGGGACCATAGGTGCACACCACCACATCCAGCTCATTTTTGTATTTGTAGAGGTGGGTTTGCGCCATATTGGCCAGGCTGGTCTTGAACTCCTGAGCTGAAGTGATCCACCCACCGGGGCCTCCCAAAGTGTTGGGATTACAGGTGTGAGCCACTGCACCCAGCCTTTTTTTTTTTTTTTTTTGAGTTGGAGTCTTGCTCTGCTGCTCAGGCTGGAGTGCAATAGCGCTATCTTGGCTCACTGCAAACTCCACCTACCAGGTTCAGGCTATTCTCGCCTCAACCTCCTGAATAGCTGAGATTACAGCCACCACGTCTGGGTAATTTTTGTATTTTTAGTAGAGACAGGGTTTTGCCATATTGGCCAGGCTGGTCTCGAACTCCTGACCTCAGGTAATCTGCCCACCTTGGCCTCCCAGAGTGCTGGGAAGTGGTGGGATTAGAGGCATGAGTGACCACACCCAGCCTCTCCCCTGCTTTTTTTTTTTTAAGAGAGATGGGCTCTCAACCCCTCACCCAGGCTGAAGTGCAGTGGCATGGTCATAGCTCAAACCCCTGTGCTTAAGCAGTCCTTCTTACTCAGCCTCTTGAGAAGCTGGGCTTATGAGCATGAGCCTCCATGCCCAGTGTGTGAACATTTTGATCTTGTGATGTCTGTAAGACACTAAGTGGTGTTAGATATACAGGTGTGGGCCTTGGGAGACATCTGAGCTAAAGATGCAGATGTGGCTATCTTTGCCTGTAGGTGGGCTTTGAAACCACAAGTGTGGATGAGATTGTCAGGTGAGAGGGTGTGGACGGTAATGGACCGCTAAGGCTGGTAGACAGTGAGAGGCTGGAGAGATAGGAGGAAAATCAGATATGTCGTGGAAGCCAAGGGAGGTGGTCAGCTGTGTTAAATGTTACTGAAGGTAAATAAATGTGACCAATGCCAAAGAGGTGTGTGTCCAAGGTCCAGGAGCATCTGCCACAGAGCAGGGGGTGGGGGCCCCCTTTCCCTGGGGATAGGGAGTAGGGGTTGTCAAGAGATGTTCCTCAGAAAACATTCTTGCTGGGTGCAGTGGCTCATACCTGTAATCCCAGCACTTTGGGAGGCTGAGCTGGGCGGATCGCCTGAGTTCTGGAACAGCCTGGCCACCATGGTGAAACCCTGTCTTTACTGAAAAAAATAAAAAACAAGGCCAGGCATAGTGGCTCACACCTGTAATCCCAGCACTTTGGGAGACTGAGGCAGGTGGATCACGAGGTCAGGAGTTCAAGACCAGCTAGGCCAAAATGGTGAAACCTCGTCTTTACTAAAAATAGGAAAATTAGCCAGACGTGGTGGCAGTGCCTGTAATCCTAGCTACTCGGAGGCTGAGGCAGAGAATTGCTTGAACTCGGGAGGCGGAAATTGCAGTGAGCCAAGATTGTGACACTGCATTCCAGCCTGGGAGACAGAGTGAGAGTCCATCTCAAAAAAAAAAATGAGCTGGGTGTGGTGGCAGGTGCTTGTAATCCCAGCTACTGGGGAGGCTGAGGCAGGAGAATCACTTGAACCCAGGAGACCAAGGTTGCAGTGAGCCAAGATTGTGCCACTGCACTCCAGCCTGGGTGACAGAGTAAGACACTGTCTCAAAAAAAAGAAACCGGAGTCTTGAGTTTGTATAGTGTCAGTCATTTACAACTGGATCTGATGGAACGTTCTCTCCTACAGGCCGAGATGCATCCAGAGCATTTGTGACCGGGGACTACTCTGAAGCAGGCCTTGTGGATGATATATCTGACTTGTCATTCTCTGAGATGCTGACACTTCAAAGTTGGCTTTCATTCTATGAGAAGAATTATGTATGTGTTGGTAAGTAGTCCACAGTTTATACGTGTCATGTGATTCTCTTGGAATGTTTTTAGGGGCCTGAGATTTTTTTAGGGATTGGGCTCAAGGTTAAAATCTGGAAAACAGCCATGGATTTTTTTTTACTTTAAATTCAGGTTGTTAGCACAGGGCTGAGCCGTCCAGAAGGAGATGCACAGGCACCTGTTTCCTGCACTCCTGGCCATGGAGAGGGTTGCTGAGCTGTGTGCTTTGGCCTGGATGCACTGCGGTCAGTGGTTGCTTGCACCATCCTTCAGCAACCAGCTCTGGAAGGGCAGCTTCCCTGTCTCACTGTGCTCTGTGCAGCTGGCTTCAGCATGCAGCCAGGAAGGCGTGAAGCCTAAATGTATGTTTCGACAAGTCCCCTTTTATTTGGTCCTCTGGGAAGAGAGCAGCTTCCTGAGTAAGCTGTTTCCCACGTGGGAGGTATGCTCATCAGACCTCTGTGGAGGGTCCTGCACTTGCTACTTACTGCGGGTACATGAGGGACTCATTTCTCCAGTGAGAAGACACTGAACTGTGTCCTAAACCAGAGTGTTAAAGACACTGGCACTAGGCCCGGCGCAGTGGCTCACACCTGAATCCCAGGACTTGGGGAGGCCGAGGCAGGTGGATCACTTGAGGTCAGGAGTTCGAGACCAGCCTGGCCAACATGGTGACACCCCGTCTCTACTAAAAATACAAAAATTAGCTGGGTGTGGTAGTGTGCACCTGTAATCCCAGCTATTCAGGAGGCCGAGGCAGGAGAATCACTTGAACCCAGGAGGCAGGTAGAGGTTGCAGTGAGCTGAGATGGCACCATTGCACTCCAGCCTGGGCAACAGAGCAAGACTCTGTCTCAACAAAAAAAAAAAGAAAAGAAAAGAAAACCAACAACGAAAGACACTAAACACTAGATTTCTTCACAAGCACCCACAGCTGGGATGTTTGTCACCCTTTCTCCCATCCGTCTGCAGCCCTCACCTCTCACTGGAGTCCTACTTGGACATGACTGACCTCCTGAGGAAAAACCATCGTCACTTCATCGAACTAGGTCTAGCTGGGAAGAATTCTTTCCTTAATGCCTCTGAATTTCTGCTTCTGTCGTTCCTGCTTGAGTTGCCTTTTCTGAGAACCTTGGCGTTTTTATTAACACCTCTGCTCCCTCCACATCCAGTTAGTCGAGGCTTCTTCATAACATCCAAAGCTTGTGTCCATCCGTTGTGGGCCTCTGCCTTTCTTCATTTTCTCTCAGTCTGCCCAAGAGCATTCTTGAGACCACAACCCTGCCTGCCATCGAAGGCACTGGCCTCTACTCACCTGCGCTTCAGAGGGCTCGGTTCTTCCCTTTCCCAGTGAAGTTGCCAATCCAAGGTTGAAACATTACTGGGTTAATAAAGAAAAGAAAACCCAATAGAGAAGAATAAGAGCTGGTTGCAGTGGCTCCCGCCTGTAATCCTAACACTTCTGGAGGCCAAGGCAGGTGGATCACTTGAGGTCAGGAATTCAAGACCAGCCTGGTCAACATGGGGAAACCCTGTCTACTAAAAATACAAAAATTAGCTGGGCATGATGGTGGGCGCCTGTAATCCCAGCTAACACAGAGGCTGAGATGGGAGAATCGCTTGAACCCGGGAGGCAGAGGTTGCAGTGAGCCAAGATCGTGTCACTGCACTCCAGCCTGGGCAGCCGAGCGAAACTCTGTCTCAAAAAAAAAAAAAAAAGAAGAAAAAGCATGGAGGCCAGGCCAGGCATGGTGGCTCATGCCTGTAATCCCAGCACTCTGGGAGGCTGAGGTGGTCGGATCACTTGAGGTCAGGAGTTTAAGACCAGCCTGGCCAACGTGGCAAAACCATGTCTCTACTAAAAATAAAAGAAATTAGCTGAGCGTGGCGGCACACGCCGGTAGTCCTGGCTACTTGGGAGGCTGAAGCACAGGAATCACTTGAACCCGGAAGGCAGAGGTACCAACAAGCTGAGATTACATCACTGCACTGCAGCCTGAGTGACGGACTGAGACCTTGTCTCAAAAAGAATATAGTCTCATAAATGGGCAAGGAATGCCAGGCCAAATACTTGATCTAAGATTTGAGAGCACACTTGAAGGTTCCTGGTGTGCTTGGTGTGACAGGTGAACTGATCTTGTTGCGATGATGTGTCATGTGTGAGGATGGGGTGGGGCATGCGGTGGGAAATGCCTCAGGATTTTCCTTGATGTTGGGATCTTATTGAATACCTGCTATTCAGAAGTTACGGTTTCTATCCTCGGGGGGGACCAGGGGTGAGCTGAGTACAGTTCCTGCCCGTTAGCTGATTCTGTAGGATAGGGGCCATGTTAGGCTCTTTAGGTCACCAGAAGCCCTCAGGGGATGGTTTATTGTAAAGGCACATGCTGAAGTGAGGACAGCTGGGAAGCCATCTTAGCAGCCACATGGCCAGGCCTCAAGGGAAAGCAAGATGGCCTTGGTTCTGCTGTGGACACAGGACTGGCTCAGAGACACAGCCAGGGGTGACTGCCGTTCTCATGACACAGCTTGTAGAACTCCTCTGTTCCTCTGCTACTGCTGTCCTGGCTTTGGGTCTCATGTGGAAAACTCACCAAGACCGGCTTGTCACCATGGAACACAGACATCCTAAACTCCGTAGTGGGAAGTTCTGTGCCAGGCCAACTCATAAACTGGAGGCCTGTGACTCGGGCCCTGATCCCTTCCTTTATTCATCTAACAAGTATTTAAAATGAATGTTCTGCGCTAAGTTGTTTTATTTATATATAAATATAAATAAAAGTGCAGTGGTGCAATCTCAGCTCACTGCAGCCTCTGCCTCCCAGGTTCAGGTGATCCTGCCTCAGCCTCCCCAGTGGCTGGGACTACAGGCACGCGCCACCATGCCCGGCTCATTTTTTGTGTTTTTAGTAGAGGGTTTCACTGCATAGGCCAGGATGGTCTTGATCTCTTGACCTCGTGATCCACCTGTCTCAGCCTCTCAAAGTGCTGGGATTACAAGTGTGAGCCACCACGCCCGACCTGTATTTATATATTTTTTGAGATTGAGTCTTGCTCAGTCACCCAGCCTTGAGTGCAGTGGCACGGTCTCGGCCCACTGCAACCTCCACCTCCTGGGTTCAAGCAATTGTCCTGCTTCAGCCTCCTGGGTAGCTGGGATTATAGGCGTGCGCCACCACGCCCAGCTAATTTTTGTATTTTTAGTAGAGACGGGTTTCACCATGTTGACCAGGTCTCGAACTGACCTTAAGTGATTCACCCACCTCAGCTTCCCAAAGTGCTGGGGTTACAGTTGTGAGCCACCACACCTGGCGCTAAGCTGTTTTGAGTACTGGGCCTCACTAGTAGAGAGAGGCATATCATAAACAGGTAAACAGATTGAACAGCTCCAGATGGGACCATGCATGAAACTGTGAGGTGGTGCATGTCTGGGAGTTGAGCACCGCTAGAGCAGATGCTTGGGAGTGGCTTCTGAAGAGGATGACTGTGAAGCTGAGACCAGGCAGGTGAGCAGGAGGCAGCATACGGGGCTGGACAAGACGGGGCGGGGGGTGGAGGCGTGGCCAAGAAATAGAAAGGAAGCCCGTGAGCTGGAGCCCACAGTGAACGAGGGGGAAGCGGCTTGGTAAGAGGCTGAAGAAGCAAGTAAGTGAAATGGGCACAGGACCTTAGAGGCCTTGGTGAGAAACTTGCATTTTGTCTGTACGCTTTAAGAAGCCATTGGAGGGTTTTAATCAGACATAGGAGTGACGTGGTATGACTCACTACTACTCTTCTCTCTGTGGGACATGTTTGATTCATGTCTTTTTGGGGTTTTATTGATCTCTTGTTGCCCAGGCTGGAATGCAGTGGCACGATCTCAGCTCACTGCAACCTCCACTTCCTGAGTACAAGTGATTCTCTTGCCTCAGCCTCCTGAGTAACTGGGATTACAGACATGTGTCACCATGCCTGGCTAATTTTTGTATTTTTAGTAGAGATGGGGTTTCTCCATGTTGGCCAGGCTGGTCTCGAACTCTTGACCTTGTGATCTGCCCACCTCGGCCCCCGCAAAGTGCTGGGATTACAGGCATGAGCCACTGTACCCAGCTATGATTCATGTTTTTAAAAGATTTCCCAGTTGTTTGATGGACAGAGAGCTCTAGGAGGGCGTGAGCTGAGGCAGAGAGAGCAGCTGGGAGGCCACTGCCACCGTCGTGGTTTGGAGGAGGGTGGTGGCGGTGGAAATGGAAAGGAGTGAACAGAATCAGGATCTGTTCAGAGGAAGGACAGACAGGATTCTCTGATGAGTCAGACGGCAGGGAAGGGAGTGTGTGTGTGGATGCTGAGGAGGAGGAGTCAGCGCCAAGGCTCCTAACCCCCAGTAACAGGCCAGAGGCGACATGGGTTTGGGAAGGTCAGGGAGGGCGTTGGGCTCGAGAGCATGTGCTGAATCTCGGATATGCTGAACATACGTGCCACTAGAATCAAAGTTGCAGCTAGTCCTTAGGGGCTGCCACCTCCTCGGTGGCACTTCCCTGAAGTGCTTCCTTTCTGCTGCCCTCGTCTGTGGCAGGTGATGCCTCTGAAGGCCGTTTGCACCTCAGGACTGGGGCACATTAGAGCCCTGCACCGAGAGAACTCATGTATTTTTCGTTCTGGCCTCTAGGCTGGTGGACCACCTGCTGGCTGCCACCGTAGCTTAGACTTTTACCAATGCTGATGGGCATTTTACAGCCAGGCACAGTGTGGCTTACATCTGTAGCCCCATCTGCTCCAGAAGCTGAGGTAGGAGGATTGCTTGAGCCCAGAAGTTCAAGGCTGTAATGAGCCATGACCATGCCTGTGAGTAGCCACCGCACTCCAGCTTGGGCAGTACAGCGAGACTCATCTATAAGAAAACATTCTGATGGGCATTTTAAAGGAAAGCCAGCTTTTACTCAGTCACATCCCCGAGGGGAGAGCATAGGCTTGGAGCCGGATTCATTTACTAGCTTTGTAGACCACCCCAAGGTTTTTAACCTCCAGTCTCTCTCCTGCACATAAGGAATAACAAAGCAGTGATTCCTCTCAGGTTTGTTGGGAGGATTATTGTTTGGTAAAGTTCCAGTGTACTGCCAGAGACTGAGTTAATAAACGACCTGTAAAAAGCAGAATAATTTGTTGCTAGGGGAATGGAGCTGCAGAAATGTCAGCCTGCCTGGGCGTGGCACTCCTGCCTGTAATCCAGCACTTCGAGAGGCTGAGGTGGGAGGATCACTTGGAATTAGAGACCAGCCTGGTCAGCAGAGTGAGACCCCATCTCTATTTTAATAACCATTTAAATGTTAGCCAATACGCCCTTCATTCATCAAACATTCATTGAATCCTCACCGTGTGTTCCAGGCTCGATGAAGCATCGGTAAATGAACCCACACATGGTTCCACCCTCAGGGAACTGTTGTCTGGAAGTGAGAAAGATCGGGTGATTTCTGTACTAAAGGACTCCACAGCTAGAACAGGGTTGCTGTTGTGTGCGGCCTCGTAGGGTGTTGAGAGGCGGGTATGCCATATAAAGAATAAATTTATTATTTATTCTTAATAAATGCGCACCTGCAGGCCTGAAGCTGGAAACCCTGGGAACGTGTGCTTTCCCATCCTGCCTCAGCAGCTGAGTGTCTGCTCACGCCTCATTCTCACTGTTACTCTGACGTCTGCCTTGCTGTCTTCACAGGAAGGGTGGTAGGACGGTTCTATGGACAGGATGGGCTGCCTACCCCGGCACTGACCCAGGCGGAAGCCGTGATCACCAAAGGCTTGGAGGCAAACCAGCAGGAGCTGGAAGAGAAGCAGACGTTCCCGCCATGCAATGCGGAGTGGAGCTCAGCCAGGGGCAGCCGGCTCTGGTGTTCCCAGAAGAGGTAAGCATGCTCCCCTCTGTTCTTTCTGCCTCTGTTTCAAACCCACCTTCTGGGTCATCCTGTCTACATTACTCAGTGAATTCAGGGACTGGATGGTTAACCCGTGGAACTTTTTCAAAATTCTGATAATCATTCCCAACTTCGGCTGCATATTTGATCTAGGGAACGGCAGAAATGACGGCTGGTCAGACCTCATTCCAGTCAACAGGATGAGAATATTAGGGTCGAGACTTAGACCTGAGGCCTGGGCATTTTTATTTTTTCCAAATTCTCCAGAGATCCTGCTGACGCCACCTTGGCCCAGGAATGAGAAAGCACAAGCCCGATTTTTTGCTTTCTCTGGCCTGTTCAGCCGTCCCTGGGTTTGGTTTCCTGTTTGACAGCACAAATCATGGCTGTCGACAGGAGGGAGGGGAGAGGAGGTGGGGACGGCACGCGCAGGGATGGCTTCTGCCGCTGTCTTCAAAACAAGGCGAGCTGGGCGTGGTGGCACACCTGTGGTCCTGGCTACTTGGGAGACCAAGGCAGGCAGATTGCTTGAGTTCAGGAGCTGGAGTCCAGCCTGGGCAACATAACAAAAAAACAGTCACAACAGCAGCAACAAAAACACTGCAGATTTGCACTTCTCAGCCTTAAGTGAGGGGAGCAAGGGCAAAGGTACAGGGAGGAAAGCCCCTTCTTTCCTGGCCACTAGCTTTGAAGAGACGGCTTCTCCAATGTCACCATCTCAGGAAAGAGGCGAGGGACTGTGAGATCCTGGCCTGCTCACTTCACAGAGAAAAGCTAAGATACGGGGGGACCTTCCTGTGACCCAGGCCCGAGTGCAGGTGGCCCAGAGAGCACCGGTCCTCCAGAGGAGACTCCAGGAGGCCTGTGTGCGTTCAGATGCTCGACTCTGCACCTCTGGGGCCTGCCTCCTTTTCCGTCCCCGCTGCCTGCTGAAGCCCTTCTTGCTTTCATGACTGAGGAGTTCAGGCTCTGCCTTCCCACAGAACCCTCCAGAGCCGCCCTGGGGAATGGAGGGCCCGTCCCTGTGCCTCAGCTCAGCTTGTTCCTTTCTGTTCACTCGCATGTGTCCCTCATTAGACTGGGAGGAACAAGCGCCAAAGGCAGGGCCAGGCGTGGAGTCAGGCCACCGAGGATGGCATGGAGGCTGGGTGGAAGGGGAGGCATTTTGGTCACGGCCTTATTCTTGGTAAGCTAGAAGTCGGGTGTTTCTCACTGGCTGGCAGTTTCTCTGACAGTAGTCCGTCTGCTCGCAGGCACTGGAACCTGTATGAGGCATCAGTTCCAAGAACCTCATTTTCCTTTTTCAAGGCCTGAGTCCATTAGAGACTGAACCAAGAACCCTGAGATGAGCTAGGTCCCTCTGCCCGAGGAAGGAGGTTGCTCAGGTGATGTTAGGCCAGAGCTGAGTCCTCCATGTCTGAAGCCTGGCGCCATCAAGGACTGGACCTGTCGGGGACAGGCCAGCTTGCAGCTACACCCTGTGCCAAGGGCTTCCCAGAGAAGGCCGACTCAGGTGGCCAGGGTGCACTGGCCAGTTGCCCACCCCCACCCAAGTGCCCCAGAGAAGAACGTGAAGACACTGGCCAGTGCTGGGTTGTAGAGGGGAAGGAGGAAGTCACACCCAGACCCTGATTCTGAGAAGCTCGCTGGCCAGTGGGGAACTTTTCCCAGCTGCTAGCAGCAGTACAGGCACGTGGTACTGTCTCCTAGGACGGGCAGGGCAGGGCTGGGGAGCAGCGAAAGGAGCCGTGGACTCTGCCCATGGCCTGGGCAAGCTGGAGGAAGTTAGGAGAGAGCACGAAGGCTCGGGCTGAATGCCGTGGCCCACTGCCTTGGGAGACACGCCCGTGGGCTTCTGCTTTTCACACGGCCTGGCTGACTGCTTCCTGCTCTCCCCTGCCCAGAGACTCATGAGTTCTCACATTTAAGAAGTCTTCTTTCCATCTGTCCGTAGCGGAGGTGTGAGCAGAGACTGGACTGGTGTTCCCAGGAAGCTGTATAAGCCAGGTGCAAAGGAGCCCCGCTGCGTGTGTGTGAGAACGACTGGTCCCCCTAGTGACCAGATGCTGGACAGCCCGACACACAGAAATCGTGGGGACTTGGACCACCCACACTTGGCGGAATACACGGGCTGCCCACCTCTTGCCGTCACGTGCTCCTTCCCGCTCTAAGTGGAGCCTTTCATGTGGCTGACACACAGAGCTCTGCTGAGAACTTGAGCAGGCCCTTGACACAAGTGTGCCCTGGGATGGCCCCCGGCATGAAACAGGAGGGTGTGGAAGGGCTCTGGCTGTATTCGGCAAATGTGACTCTCGCCCCTCACCTTGGCTCAGTGCTGTGGGACCCGAGGGACAGCCCAGCCATCTGCCTAGTACTGGTCAGCGGCTCACCACGACTCCCCTCCACCCACTGGTCATCTTCCTCAGAGCCCGCAGATACCAGTGGGCACGGCTATTATCAACTGAATTTCAACTTGAATTTATACCCAAAAGCCTGCTGAGCTGATCATAGCTGGGCCAATACAGTAGGAGGCAATAATCACTTAGGATTGTTGATTCTGGAACTGGAAAAGCTTTTGCTTACATGGAAAAAGCAAATCCAGATGTCTCTGAGCAAAGCAGCAATTTAAAGCAGAGGCATTTTCTCTCCTTTAAGGACTTAAAATCAGGTGTAGTGTGTTTTCAAAGGCAGAGGTCTGCATTTTGAGCAAAAGGTGGTTTCCCAGCTCTGACAAGGTAACTGGTTAGCATGACATTAAACTTTGGGCAAGGCTGCAGACTTCAGGTGGCTGGGCTTCCGCTCATGCAGTGTGTGTGTGTCCAGGGTCATCTGCGATGCCCTAGACTTGACAGGCGTCACACCTCTTACCTCTTGACTGCCTGCTAAGGTAGATGGGGCAAGGCGTGTTCCCACTTCACAGACAAGTGGAGGCCGGGACCACTGCCGTGCCATGGCCTCTGCTCATCACCCTCAGAGCTTCGCCTGACTCCCTTGCCGCTCGCAGTCTCACCCGAGGCATCCTCTAGCCTTCCTCCCCTCTCCACTGCCTCCCTTCTCTCCATCATTCATTTCACCAGATCACATCCAGATTCACAGACTAGAAAATAGAGGCTGCCTCCTCCCCTTCACCAGAGACCTGCTGCTCACTGCCCTTGTGGTCACAGCTGTTCCTTCCACTTGGGCTCTGGTTCATGGCTCCTTTCGTCTGCCCCCTCCCCACCCCCGTCTTCCTCGCCTGCCCCTCTTGTACCTTTCCCCTCTCCCCACCTCCTGGATCTTCCCCAAGTACGCATGAAACCGCTCACTCCTCCCACGTCATAAATAAACACTCCCTCACCTCCACGGTTTGGGCTTTTACTTACTAGCTTTGCTTTTTAGCCCCAATTGCTCTAACAGTCAGGACAGATTCTGCATTGGCACATTCCATGGTCACATCCAGCTCCTACCTAAGCTTTGTCCTTCACGAAACCCTCGCTGGCCTTTGTCCTGCTCCCTTTGTCCCTCCACCCCTTCCTTCTTAGTTGCCTTGAGAACCTTGTTTTACCTCCACAAACCCCTTCCCATTGGCTTCTCTCCAAATCCAGTATCAAACCTGCATCTCTGCCCCAGGCAGATTTCCAGAGTATTCCATCTTCCCTCCCATGCTGCTTCTAGTTTTCAGGGTGAGGGGCACCAGCAGCTACACTCAGTCACACCAAGTCAGAATCCTAGCAGCCGCCCACACTCTACCCTCCCTCCCTCCTCCTAGCCCGCCTGCAGGTCCTGGCGGCTGTGCTTCCCGAATTCGCTCCTCTTCCTTCCCTCTTACCTGTCCCCAGTACTCCTCCTCTGGCTTAGGCTGTCACTTCTCACTCGGATTACTGAGGAGCCTGACTGCTCCCTCCCTTCAGTCCCTACTCCACACCGCTATGAGACACCTCCCCCCGACCCCAGGTGGAGTTTCGCTCTTTTCCCCAGCCTGGAGTGCAGTGGTGCGATCCCGGCTCACTGCAACCTCCGCCTCCCAGGTTCAAGTGACTCTCCTGCCTCAGCCTCCCAAGTAGCTGGGATTACAGGCGTGCGCAATTACACCTAATTTTTTGTATTTTTAGTAGAGATGGGGTTTCACTATGTTGGTTAGGCTGATCTCAAACTCCTGACCTCATGATCCGCCTGCCTTGGCCTCCCACAGTGCTGGGATTACAGGCATGAGCCACCACACGAGGCCTGTCTTTCTTAGTGATGATCAGGGCATCCCCCATTTGCGCCTCCTCAGGGGCTCCCCTTATCTATAAGGACTCAGTGCCACTCCTCTGCTGCGGGGCACAGGAGGCCCTTCTGTGGCCTCTCCTCTTAGACCCGTACCTTTCCCGTCTCCTCCCCGTGCACCTCCTCTCCAGCCTCTCACTGCGTTATGCCTGCAGTGTCTTCACACAAGCTTTCTTTTGCCTGGAATGACACATCTTCCTCCGTTGAATTAATCCACCCTATATTTCTTCAATATTCAGTTCATTCAGGCCCCTCTTGGGAGCCTTCATTAACTGTTGGCCTAGCACAGAGGCATTTTCCTTGGCTCCTATGGCACTGTGCTCATACCACAGTGGGCTCTTAACGATGAACTTCCTGCCAGCCTCTTGCACTGGATCTCATTCTGAGGACAGAGCCCCAATGTGACTCAGCACCGTACCCTATATCCCCATGACTCAGCTCCATACCCCTATAGCAACATGACTCAGCGCCTTACCCCTATATCCATGTGACTAAGCTCCAAACCCCTATATCAACGTGAGTCAGTGCCGTACCCCTATATCAACATGACTCAGCACTGTACCCCTATATCAATGTGACTCAGCACCTTACCTCTATATCCACGTGACTCTGCAACGTATCCCTATATCAACGTAACTCAGTGCCGTACCCCCATGTCAACATGACTCAGCACCTTACCCCTATATCCATGTGACTCAGCACCGTACCCCTATATCCACGTGACTCTGCAATGTATCCCTCTATCAATCAGTATGACTCAGCACCTTACCCCTATATCCACGACTCAGCTCCGTACCCCTATATCAACATGACTCATAACTGCACCCCTATATCCATGTGACTCAGCTCCAAACCTCTATATCAACATGACTCAGCACCATAGCCCTGTATCAGCCTGACTCACCGCCTTACCTCTATATCCACGTGTCAGCTCCATACTCCTATATCCATGTGATTTGGCTCCGTACCCCTATATCCACGACTCTGCAACGTACCCCTATATCAAAATGACTCAGCGCCATACCCCTGTCAACATGACTCAGCACCTTACCCCTATATCCATGTGACTGCAACATATACCTATATCATGACTTAGCACTGTACCCCTATATCCATGCGACTCAGCGCCTTACCCGTATATCCATGTGACTCTGCAATGTATCCCTATATTAACATGACTCAGCGCCTTACCCCTATGTCCATGTGACTCAGCACCGTACCCCTATATATCCACTGCACCTAGCATGTGGAAAGTGCGTGCAGTTTTCTTTTTTTTTTTTTTTGAGACAGGGTCTCATTCTGTTGCCCAGGCTAGAGTGCAGTGGCGTGATCATAGCTCATGAGGCCTCGACCTCCTGGGCTCAAAAAGATTTTCCAACTTCAGCCTCCTGGGACTATGGGCATGTGCTAGCATGCCTAGTTTTTTATTTTTGTAGAGATGGAGTGTCATCATGTTGCCCAGGCTGGTCTCGAACTCCTGGGCTCAGTCTGCCCACCTCGGCCTCCCAAAGTGCTGGGATTACAGGTATGAGCCAAGGAGCGTTTTGGAGATAAGGTAACAAAGGCACATAGAACTGAAGGTCACTGAGCATGGAGCTGAGCCCAGAACTCCAAGCTCTTGGCACCTTATTTGGTGCCATTTTCACGCCTCTGTATTTCTCTCGTATTTCTCTAAGTGTGCAGAAAGGAGAAGAGCTGAAATTAGGATTTTCTTCTGCATTCTAGGCAGTCCCTGAGCTCAGTGCTGAGACTTCTCTTAACCGAAGTAGCCCCCAACTCTGGGCTAACTGGAAACTACTCTGCCCCTGATTTAGTACTCCTTAGTTACTCAGCAGGTAACTTACCAAGCACCTACTATGTGCCAGGCATCATGTTAAGGTTGGGGGTTGGAGGAGCAAGGTTCCTGACCTCAGGGGGAGTATAGTCTGGTGGAGTCAACCCAATTAGAGCTGCCAGAGGCTGTTCTTGCGGTAGGAATGCAGGGATAATGAGGGCCTGGCCCCGAGTAGTTCTGATCCTTCAAAAAAATGAACTAAGCAAAGGAGCATTAGTCATTCCAGCCAGGTGCACTCTGGCTGTGCCTGGAGGGCACCTATCTCTGATGCAAGAACCCTGAATGTAGGCTCCAGGACAAACGTGGCCGGCTTCAGGAGTCTGCTTAGTGACAACTGCTTTTTCACAGTTACCTTATGGTACCTGCCATGAGCCGCAATCTGGGCCAAGAGCCCACTAAGCTCAGGCAGCTACTCACTGTGTTTAAATAACTACTTTTGGGGAGCTAAGCCATGAGGACATAAAACACCTAAGAATGATACAGTGGACTTTGGGGACTCGGGAAAGGGCTGGGGGGTGAGGGATAAAAAATGACAGTGTACAGTGCTCAGGTGATGGGTGCACCAAAATCTCAGCCATCACGACGAACGAACCTACTCATGTAACCAAACACCACCTGAAACCCAAAAACTGACTGATACTTAAAAACATTAATTAAAAATACATAAAAGAGCTTTCTGGCTGCTGTCAACAGCATGTTCCTGAAAAATGTTGGAATTGGGACTTTCCTAGAGGGTGGCTGGTAAGAAATTTATTCACGTCAGGAGTTTTTTAAAATTTGTTTTAATTGGTACTTCTGCATTAGAAGTAACTACAAATATTAAAGTTTCCACTTTAAATGCACAATTTTACTTCGTTTTATTGTAAGGAATTGTTACAGAAAATGCAAATATCAGTATTTGAAAAATACATTCCATTACACAGACCCCAAAGAAACAATGCTGATAAGCGCCATGGTCCTATATGACACCGTCACCCCACACTGAGCACTGCCCCAAATGGGCTGGAAGCCTAGGTGACTGACCGAATGTGTGCCTGCAGGTTCTGCCCAGCTACGGCCCCTCCTCTGGGGTCATGGGGATGTCGTGGTAACAGCCAGCTCCGCACATCTGCCAAAAAGGGCAAGTCATCAAGTCGAGCAGTCCCAACTCAAGACTCCCTAGCTGCAGAAAAGCAATATTAGTTGTAACAGGTTACTATATTATTTATGCCACACGAAAAAGGAATTGTACAGGCAATGATCTTCCAAAGAAAGTCTTTAAGGCATCTGTAACTTCTGGGAATTTCAGGGTTAGTATCTTATCAGTCACCTCTTCACTAAATTACTTCCACAGAGTGAGAAGGTGGCTTCCGAGTCCCGCTGGCAAGCTGTGCCCCTGCTTCCTCTGCTCCCAGGCTGGAAGTGGGAAGGTTTGGTACTTCAGCTAGTTCTGGGACTTGTCCCAAGGGAAGCAACTGTCTGTCATGGAGGTGTGACCCTTACTTGTTCAAGCTGCTGTCACCTGGGAAGACGGCTTGACTTTCAGGGCTAAGCATTACACAGTTCAAAGAGTTTTTTTCTCCAGATAAAGGAAAACTAGATGGAGGTGAAGGCCCTCGCTTTTCCCAACATGTTCCCTCCACTCCATGCCTATGGACAAGATTAGTGCAGTCATAGTTCAGTATGGCAGGTGTGGGACATGGACGGGAGGAGTGGTGAAACCACACACACGCTGAGCTCCACACAGGGACACGAATGAGGGCATGGAACGGGGTGGCCAGAGATGACTCAGGGCTCTGAGGTAGAGGACTCAAGGTCACGTAGACCCCACTCCTTGGAGAGAACATGGCAGGTGAACTGAGCAGTCTAATCCAGCCTCAACTAAATCAGTAATTGGGGTTGACACAGCACACATGTTCTAATACATCATTCAGTGAGACGCCACTAAAAAGATGACTGAACGTTCAAACGTCCTAAGTGTAGGCACTTAAGTTTATGGGAAATTTCGGTGTTAGAAGATCATAGCAAATTAGTTTAAGCCATTTGATTTATATATAGCACGTGGTTTGTACCTTTGTCTTAAAAACAACAACAAAAGACTGTTAAGAATACACTGGATGATAAATCTGGCAATGAGCAAGGGCAGTTCAAGAGCAAACTCAGCATGACGACGTTGACTATTGCAACAAATCATGTTTCGGTCAAGTTTCTTTTCCTGCTCTACTCATTTATTTAAGTAGGAACTTTCTGAATGAATTAAAAGTAAGTTTTGGCTACTAGTGCTTAAGCTATGTTGAAAATTTAACAACAGCCAGGCAGTTCTATATTCAACTGTTGGCAGCAGGGAGAGACAGGAAGGACTGGAAGCATGCCTGGTCCCGGCCAGGGCAGCTATGGCAGCATCTGTGCAGTCAGGGGCTTCCTAAGCTTTTCCTGTATCCACATGGATGCCCCCTGCAGCCAGTGGGTAAGAGGACTAAAAGACATTCTGGCTGGGCGTGGTGGCTCATGCCTGTAATCCCAGCACTTTTGGAGGCCGAGGCAGGTGGATCACCAGGTCAAGAGGTCGAGACCATCCTGGCCAACATGGTGAAACCCCGTCTCTACTAAAAATACAAAAATTAGCTGGGCGTGGTGGCGTGCACCTGTTAGTCCCAGCTACTCGGGAGGCTGAGGCAGGAGAATTGCTTGAATCCGGGAGGCAGAGGTTGCAGTGAGCTGAGATTGTGCCACTGCACTCCAGCATGGCGCCTGATGATGACAGAGGGAGTCTCTGTCTCAAAAAAAAAAGTTCTCCCAGTCCGCAGCTGCTCAGTACCATTGCTATCCCTGGACTCAGGGAAGAAACAGAAACTCTAATCAACGTATTTGAAACATGATCTTAAGATTTTAAGTGCAATTCCAGGCAAGATTGTTACTCAAATTGGTAAGGTAGGGCATGGGCAGAACAATCAGCCTCACCCCTGACTGACCTCCAGGTTCCTTTTCCATACTGAACATTTAAAGAACGTATCGATGTACCAGCCACTTCAATTCATATCCGAACCATGATTATCTTCCTAACTCAGGTAACCAAGCTACCTAAGCCCTGCCTGCCGGCTTCTTTATGGCCCTTTTCAGGCAATAGAAAATGGAAACTGACCACACACCTCAGGTGGTCAAATGTTTGCCAAGACTGGCAGAGTTTTTCCATTAAAAATTCTCTATGAAACATGTCAGACTGGAGGACAGGGGACTCTTCTAATTAATTTTTTTCTTTTAAACATTGTGCACAAGCTTATATTAACATAGAAAGCATATATATCTTATAAATCACAGAAATGTTTTTTAAAGTAGCACTCCAGTTTATCAGCTCATTTTACACACATTTAGGCAACAGAATGTATAAATCTACAGCAACACAGAGGACATACTACCCAGAAAAGAAACAAATGATGTTGCAAAAAATATTTAGTTACTTTAAAAACACATATTCAAACTTCATTAATGCAAAAAGGTAGTGGTTATTAAATGTCTGAGAGGATCAGTATGTATGACTGCGACTCAATCTCTGAGTATATACACAGCGTTCACCTCAGAGTTGTTTTGTTTTAAAGCTGTGGTAGATGTTTCTCTTTAAATGTGCGTTTTTTAGAAACTGGCCAAACCTTCAAAAGAGAAGTTTAACAGCTCATGGTTAATAGATGGACTAGCAGCGACTAAGACCCAGCCAGTTCTGGTGGCCTCACCCAGCACACAAGCCAGCGACTTCCAAAATGGGGTGGCGCACATGTGGCCGTGGCCCTCAGCTGCTGGCCCTTTACAGGGCAGGGCAAGCTACACGGAACTGGGGTCAACAGCACTCGCAGCATCACGAGGGAGGATTTCGGCAAGAAGCATTTGCGTCAAGGACATAGGACCTGCCGGCCTGAGGCTGGAGACACCCTTGGGGCTGAAGTCATATTGATCCCCACCTCATCACTCAGCCTGGATGAATCTTTTGCTCTAAAAGACACTACAGAGTTTTTCCTTAAAGATTAGTGTGAGCTGAGGTCCAGTCAAAGCTGATCATTCAAATCACTGATGCAAGGATGTGTGAGGGTATTTCTGAACGGGGATTTTTACATTGGGATCACCGATAATGCAGCTCTATAAAAGGACAGCACAAAGTGCGCTTCCTCCACCACTCTCCAGCGGCAGAGGGACTAGGACTCCACACAGGACGCAGCAAGACGAGAGAATGAGACGCTGCCACGAGGTGTCAAGCAGCCGGCTGCACCCCTGACACCTGCATAGCATGAACACTGTAAAGCTTTCAGTTGGTAAGGCCACGATTTTTCAGCTCTCATCTTTGAACCCTGTTAAGAAAGATTTCACCTCTTTAAAAGGTGTAGCTCACTAAAAACAGCTTAGCTTAAAAAGAAAAAAAGACTTCAGGGCAAGAGGATCCTATTATCTTTATGAAAACACTGTGCAGAAAAGTCCACAGCCACTTACCCTAGAGTGAAACCAGCTCATTAAGCAGCCAGCTTCCTACTCTGTGAGGCTCTGCTGCCTCAGCCAGCCCAGGCGGGAAGACTTCATGAATGCTCTGGGATGGACACCAAGCTACTGGAATGGAAAACGCTTTTCCAAGTGTCCTTGTATGTTGCTAGCAGAATGGGGAGGGGTCTAATTCCTAATCACATTAACCACTTAGGCTCAATGGCCTGGTCCAATTAGTGAGACACCTAGTGAAACTGATCACAGTCTGACACACACACACTGACAATCATATGGAATCACTGGAAAAGGGATCTATCACACCATGGTCCTTAAATGTTCCGGTCTATTGCCGCAGGAAGACGACCCAGCTCCTGCTCTGGGGGGAGTCAGGCTGGTGAGCACAGCAGCTGCTGGGGAGGTGACCAAGAACGTGGCCTGGACGCTCCGGGGGCTCACTAAGAGACCCCACCCAGAGTCAGCACATCAAAGCAAATGTTGCAAACTCTCACAGGCTTGTTCAGATCAAACTTGATGATAGGAATCTCCTTGGTCGAGCATTTATGGCAAAGAAGACGACCGCAGTGACGACTGTGGAAGCAAAGAAAGCATGTGTGAGGGGAGCACTGAAGACATACTGCCTCCCGGCATGTGAGGGCAACCGCAGCAGGGGCGCTGAGGCAACACCGCCAGCCAAGTCACAGCAATTCATGGAGAATTTTTAGTCCATGAAAACAAAGCTCTAGTCAGTCATCATGTTAAAGCAATACTGAAGGCGGCTTTTTTTTTTTTCTTGAAGATCAAGAGCAGCTCAGGCTAAGCAGAACGTTCACAGCTGTCATCTCAGCACTTTGGGAGGTGGGCGGATCACTTGAGGCCAGGAGTTTCAAGACCAGCCTGGCCAACATGGTAAAATCCCATCTCTACTAAAAATACAAAAATTAGCTGGGCATGGTGGTGCACACCTGAATTCCAGCTACTTCGGGAGGCTGAGGAAAGAGAACCGCTTGAACCCAGGAGGTAGAAACTGCAGCAAGGCAAGCTCATGCCACTGTGCTCTAGCCTGGGTGACAGCAAGACTGTCAAAAAACAGCAGAAAGAGAGCAGCTCAGCACTTTTTTCTTCTTGAGATGAAGTCTCACCTGTCGCCCAGGCTGGAGTCAGTGGCACAACCTCAACTCACTGCAACCTCCTGCCTCAGCCTCCCAAGTAGCTGGGATTACAAGTGCCTGCCACGACCCCCAGCTAATTTTTGTATTTTTAGTAGAGATGGGGTTTCGCCACGTTGGCCAGGCTGGTCTTGAACTCTTGACCTCAAGTGATCCACCCACCTCCAACTCCCAAAGTGCTGGGATTACAGGCATGAGCCATGGTGCCTGGCCTATCTATCTTTTTTTTTTTTTTTTTTTTTGAGACGGAGTTTCGCTCTTGTTACCCAGGCTGGAGTGCAATGGCGCGAGCTCGGCTCACCGCAACCTCCGCCTCCCGGGTTCAAGCAATTCTCCTGCCTCAGCCTCCTGAGTAGCTGGGATTACAGGCACGCGCCACCATGCCCAGCTAATTTTTTGTATTTTTAGTAGAGACGGGGTTTCACCATGTTGACCAGGATGGTCTCGATCTCTTGACCTCGTGATCCACCCGCCTCGGCCTCCCAAAGTGCTAGGATTACAGGCTTGAGCCACCGCGCCCGGCCTCTATCTCATTTTAATGGGAACAGCTCCTTAGTGTTGGAAGCAGCCCATACTGAGGCACACCATGAGGGCAGTAACTCAGCTTTGCTGCAGGCCAGAAGCCAGGGAGGATGGCACAGGCCTGACAGGCCGCCTGGGAACTGTGCACCTTCAGCTTCCACAGGACAGCGCCAGACTGCAGGTTGCTGCCTTCCCTCCATCTCCTCCTCAGTCAGATCCTTGGTGTGCTCATCTCATTACTCCATTTGGTCAAGTTTTGCCCATGAGTGTGCAGGACCCGGGCAGGTTCATGGCTTATCCTGGAGAAGGGCGGAAGCAGTGACATCGGCGGAAGTCCCCCCACTTGTCTGACAGTGACGCTGGGGTCTTACCAGTGGTGTTTGCGGGTCGTGACTCCAAACTTGGCAGTGCACTCGTAGCAGAAGGAGCCGTCACACCACGGAGGCTCCTTGGACAGCATATCTGTAACACATGGGAGAGGACTAGTCCCATCGAACAGCGACTGCCGGGTAAGCCTCAGGGCTCAGAGGGAGCAGGGAAACAGACCAGCGAGTGAAGCCACACACTGCCACGTGACACAGGCCAAGAGGCACAAAGGTTCTAAGTGGTTCAGGGACAGCTTCCCAGAGATGAGAATCAGCACTTGCCAGCGAGAATGGGGGACAAGGAAACAGGCCAATGAAGTGAACCAGCGTGACGTGTGTGTGGGGAGGCGGCGTGTTGTCTGTGATGAGGTAGCATGGCGTCTGTGTGGGGGAGGCGGCGTGGCATCTGTGTGTGGGAGGTGGCAGAGCATCTATGGGGAGGCGGCGTGGCGTCTGTGGGGGGGAGGTGGCGTGTCTGTGGCGGAAACACACAGGGATGGCTGGAATGAAGACATGGCAGGGAGAGAACAGAGATCACACAGCGAGAAAAACTGGCCAGGGCCACACGATGGGGAACAGAAGATGGGACCAAGAAAGAGAAACTGTGGAGGCAGGATCTGTAAGACTTAGTGCCTGCAGAAGTACGGGATGTGAGACGGAACAGGCAGAAGAAAAGGTGATGTCCAGGCTTCCGGGGAGAGGGCCTGAGTCTGCGGTGGGACCACAGGCAGAGTGACCTCCGAGGAAGAACTCAGTTTCCGTCTCAGCTGGGAGTTAGCAGTGTAACAGGAATGACGATCACTAGGATCTACTGGCTGAACTCTCACTCTATGCCAGGCACTGTGTGACTGCGCTCCACAGAGAGGGCCCTGAGCGCATGGGGAGGAAGCAGCACGTGAATCAGTCGTTACTCCTGAGCACTGTGCTGCGTGTATGTAGCTGGCGCTGTGAGGGGCACCAGTGCGGAGCTCTGGAAAGGCTAAGTGTGCGGCCGAGGGAAAGTGACAGTGGACAGATGTCACAAATGCTTCAACGCTGGCTCTGCCACAGACCAGCTGTGCAGCTGTGGGTAAGTCACTCCACCACGATCACATGGCCACCAAGTGTTTCTGAGCTTGTTCTCCTGCCTGTCCCTCCCCACGGTGGGTGATAACACAGCACAGGCACTGGAGGCATTCTGCTTCTCTACTGCCTCTGCAGGGAAGGGGACGGACTCACGAATACGAGCTAAGAGTGAACACTCCTTTCCACAGAAGGGACACGGGGAGGGGAGAGCTGATGAGACTGAAGCAGAAGCCATTCTGAAGGTTCTAGAGGATCTGAATCAGTCTCAGGAGGACAGGTGTGCAGCTAAGTGGCCAGGAGACACAGGAAGGGTGGCCTGCCTGGAGCTTGTGCACTTCCAGCAGGTTGTGGGGAGTGGGGTGGGACATGAACAAGGCAGACCGCTTTGAAGAGAGACTGCCAACAGTGACCTTCCCAACACGCTCAAAACCCTTCATCCCATTCACAGGAAGAGTCCCATGTACTGCCTGGGAACAGGTGGTTCTGATCTTAAGGCATCCTGAGATTTAAAGATCACAGATACATCTCGATAGTAGCACTTAAAGAGCAAAACATAGGCCACTCACCTAAAAGTCGAAACAGAAGCTGCTTCGTGGCAACCTGGTAGTTGAAAATGTTGACTCCCTGGTTGTTATTCACCCCAAGACGAGCCCCAGATCGGACGATGGCACGGCACAGGTTGGCATTCCCTTTCATGTATGCTAAGAGCAGCACTGGAAAACAAACATGCAGGGCCACTCACCACCTGGCCCGGCTGGCACCGACCACGGGAGGGCAGGAGACTGCTGGCAGGATATCTGCTCAGAAAGTCCCCGCAGACACATGGGGGCCCCTGAGGCTCTGGGGAGACCTCTATGGACAAGCTGTAGCATCTCCCAAAAAAGGATGTGGCCTTGAGCCAGAGATTCCAGAGCAGCTGGGGTTCCGAGACGCAGCCTTTGACATGGAGAGCCTGGGCTGCAGGAGAACTGAGGTAGGGCAGGTGGGCAGGGATTCAACATGAAGGAACCATCCACTGTTGCCCCCCTTGCCTTCCTCTGGCAGGAAACGCTGGTTTCCCCACAAAGGACAAAGTTCTTTCACCCAGTGTAATTAAATCTAAGCCTATGAGTTATGTACACGTGGAGAAAAAAATCAGTATTAGGAACATGCTCCAGAAGGTTCTTCCACTCCATGGAGCCTCTCCTCTGTGCGGGTACAGAGCCCATGGGAACCCATGCTCTGGCCAGGCCAACCTGCTGCCTTCCCTGAGAAGAGTCACAGCTAACTGCGGCCTCTTTTTGCATCCCTTTCCCAGACACTGTGTTTACATTCTTTCATTTAACTGAAAATTATACCATAAGAGGAGGGTTGTTATTCCCATTATCAAATGAGGAAACAGGCCCATGAGGGGAGAACGTGTACCCAGTCACCCTGCTAGAATCATGGGGCCTGGCATCTGCACCCAGCTGTGTGTGAGTGGGAGGCCTGGACACGACCCTCCCCGCCTGCCTGTGACCTGCCCCCAGAGGACTAGACACGAACACTCCCCGCCCACCTGTGACCAGCCCTCGGAGGTCTAGACACAACCCTCCCTGCCAGCCTGCTGATGTGCTCCTGGGCAAGGTGCCCACTGAGTAGGTGCTGGGTCGAGCAGCTCACTCCCAGGGCTGACTCCTCTGAAGCTCAGGCCCACCACTGCCAGCTTAAAAAACAACGTTCGCTTAGCAAGGCCAAGAACTCCTCTCAAGACCAAGATAAAATGCTGATAAAATATATGGTCCCACATTAAGGTTCAGACAACCCATGGTGACTCCATTTTTGCCACGACCACGGAGGCTCTCTCTCCAGAACAGGGTGAGCGCAGGGGGCTCTGGGATCAGAGAGATCTGGTTTTGTTTTACTGGGTTACTTTTCTTTACCTGAAAAACGGGGATACAACTATGTGCCCTGCTTTCCTTGTGGGGCTGTCAAGAGCACTGAGCCAGAAAATGCATGAAAGAGTATGTCAGAAAAGCCAGGAGAGCCACGCAGATGGACACACTGACCACGGGTGCCCAGAGCGAGCCGGAGAGGCCTGCGGCCCTCTCCATAAGACGGCTTCCATGGATCTAGGTGCAATTCGCCACTTTCTCAAGCATGTCAACACATACCGTAGCACATTTCTTCCTTCTGAAGATTCTGTGAGGTGCTTCTATTTTCTTTGCTAGAATTTAGGAGCTTGGGTAGGGCCCTATTTGACTGGACAAAAGGCAAACGAAGAAAATGAAAGCAGGTCGGCAGGCCTGTCTGGAGAAGGTGCACATGGTTTCAGCACTGGATGCACTCGAGACGTGATGGTGCCTAAAAGCTGATGCTCCAATTCCACAGCAGGGCTCTGGAGCACAGGCTCAGACGGCCCGACAGAAATGCCCTGCCCGCTAAATGGCCTGAGGCCATGACATGTGCCTGGGCTCTGGTTTTTCCAGGCAGTAAGGCATGCAAGTGAGACAGGACACACGAGCCCTCGCTACATACCCGTGCTTCCGTCCGCATCCGGCTTATCGAGAGGGTACTCTGGCATGCATTCTAGGAAGAGCTCAAAGATGGCTGCTGCGTTCTCCTTGCCATACTGTCCCAAAATGTGCAGTGGTGACTGGCCTCTGATGAAACAAGTTGGAAAAGTTAGGAATCTGCCAGGCCATCACGCACAAAATAAACAGTTTTCTGAACTCTGTGGTGGTGGATACATCTAAAAGACACATAACAGGTCACAAAACTTTTTTATTTTACTGTAACCTAAGTGGATGCGTAACAAAAGTTTTTTTTTTTTTAAGAAGCATTTTTTATTAAAAAAAAAAATGCCAGTGCCAAAAGTACCAAAATAAAGTACCCGAAGCTGGTGAGGTGCCCGGCGGCCAGTTCTGCAGCCCCTCCCGGGGGCTGATAGGAGGCACCAGCGCCGGTAGCTCTAGGCACTGAGGGGCCTGCTCTGGTCCCACACACTCACCTGAGGTTAAAGGCTTCAGCGTCCACGGTGCACTCTGTCAGGAGAACCCGGATGTTGTTGAGCCGGCCGTGCATGACAGCAAGATGAAGAGCTGGGAAGTAAATCCTCTTACTGTTCAAGCCCAGAAGCACAGGCAGAAAACTCTCCACCACTCCTCACCCTCACAGACCTCCCTGTCAATGGGACCCAGCCACAGCAGCCACTGGCCACACACAGAGCCATCCTTTCTGCTCTTTACCGCCCTCAAGGATGCACCAAAAATGCAATCTCACGACTGCTCTGTGCTGTGCTTTCCGCTTCAGCAGTTCCCCACAGGTGAGACTGAACAGTTTCCCAGGAAGGCAGTGTGGGCTTCTAGGGCTCTCAACCAGATGGGAAGGCTCCACAAGGCCTGGGCAGTGGCAGGCTGGATGCCCTACCCCGAGCACTCCCTGTCACTGCTTTGCTCCTATAAAAGCCAACCTCCCCGAGGGGTAGCAGACCCAAGGGTGCACCGCATCCCCACCCTACAATGGAGGGATAGTTCAAGGCACTCAGCACTCTACACAGAGGAAGGACAGAGTTACCATTGTTTCCATTCTCATCCACTGCAGCAAAGTCCACTCCATTCTCTAGGAGGACTGAGCAGATGGTAGGCAGGTCCTGCTGGGCAGCAAGATGGAGAGCAGTCTGGCGATGCTTGGTTAATTCATTCACTTTGGCTCCTGCAAGAAGCTGTTGAAGTCCATTACATGAAGAGTCTCTCTACCACAATCAAGATCCTCCTTTTGCAGACCAAGCTGCTTGTCCTCTGACACCCACAGAGGTTGATGGCCTGCCCTGCTGACAGAGCTGGGAGCATGAGGGCTTCACACATACTCCTGCTGAAGCACAAACCAGCAAAACATGTGCCAAGGGCAAACTGGCAATTACCTGTCAAAATAAACTGCCATTCCTTGGGACACAGAAACTCTACTTCTAAGGCTTTAGTATTTAAAAACAATGCAGGACTGCAGTGATACTGACTGGACTATAGAAGGATGTCTACTGCTTATACTAGAAGAGCCTGATAGCAAAAGGGTTTGGTTGTAAAAATTGTAATATAAACAATAGAACATGTAGTAATTAAGATGATAAATATTTATCAATTAACATGGAAAGATGTTGATGACAAGTAAGTTTAAAAAACCTTGCAAATTAGAAGATGGTACAATTCCATCTGGGGAAGACAGAGCTGTGTGTACACACAAGCATGCACACACAGACATGCACACACAGGAACTCAGAAGGTGTTTCACAGCATAAATGCCACACTCGGGAGAGCTGGGAGTCCAAGGGAAACACTGTCTGACTCATATCCTTATGTGCTTTGAGTTTTTCCACAATGAGTATGTTCTATTTCACTGTTGTTTTCTATGTATTTACTTATTTTTGAGACAGCAACTTGCTCTGTCACCCAGGCCGCAGTGCAGTGGCACCATCATAGCTCACTGCAACCTTCAACTCCTGGGCTTATAAGACTGCCCCACCTCAGCCTCCTGAGTACCTAGGAACACAGGCATGTGACCCTATACCTGCCTAGTTTTTAAAAAAAAATTTGGTAGAAACAGGGTCTTGCTATGTTGCCCAGGCTGGTGTCAAACGCCTGACCTCAAGTGATCCTCCCACCTTGGCCTCCCAAAGTGCTGGGATTATAGACATAACCCACTGTGCCCAGCCTGTTTTTTAGAAGAAAGAACACAAGCTGGGCGCAGTGGCTCAGGCCTGTAGTCCCAGCACTTTGGGAGACAGGTGGGCAGATTGCTTGAACCCAGAGGTTCAAGACCAACCTGGGTAACATGGGAAAACCTCCTCTCTACAAAAATTTAAAAATTAGCTGGGCATGATGGCATGCACCTGTAATCACAGCTACTCGGGAGGATGAAGTGGGAGGACTGACTGAACCTGCAGTGAGCTGTGATCGGGTCACTGCACTCCAGCATGGGCAACAGAGGGACACCATGTCAAAAAAGAAAGAAAAAATAGGACACAAAGAATTACAGAATCAAAGGCAGAAGGGACCTTTAAATAATACCCCATCTATTCATTTAGTATTTGAAGTTCATCATCCTCTTTCTGACAAAGTTTAAAAAATAGTTGCTGTTAACAGAAAATTCCTGTTTGTAGTCAGAACCCTGTTTGCCGCTCCTGAGCTGTAAGGCCACCCTGCTTCCCCTGTGTGTACAGGCACTGCCTCTGGGGAAATCTAGGTGCTGGTCAGCTGCTCTGGGTAGAACCCTGACTTCCAAGTCCCAGAACTCTGGGCACCCAGTCTGATCACTGATGGATGGGACATGTGAGCGGATATGGGACACTTACACGGGGCGCATTATAGACGTCTGTTCACAGTCACTAGTGCTAAGTTGGGGATCATAACTAACTACACAGTTGGTCAGCTGGGAGGAGTGAGAGGTGGGTAAAGTCAGTGGGAACAGGGTCAAGCATTATGCAGCGTCGAATCAAAGAGAAACAAGCACACGGACACGGGAAGACCTGCTGCTTCCAGGTTTCTGGGGGCTCCTCCCATCTGCCATGTCAGGCCCTAGGAAGGCTGGAACCTAGATCAGGGACTGCAGACCTCCTTCGGCTCCACAGAGGCCTAAAGACCGATGAACACAAGGCCGACTCCCTTCTGCTTTAGGACCTTCCTCTGCCTCCTGGGCTGCTTCCCCCCACATTGCTGATGTTCCCGGCACCATCGGACCACCTCTCCTTATTCCTTGGTTCACACTCACTGCCTCGCTGCCCTCGGTCCCCTCACTGGTGAACCCGCCCGCGCCTGTATCCCTCCCTCCCCCAAGACACCTTCTTTAAATGCTACCTCAGCTCAGACACACAGCAAGTCACAAAGCCTTCTCTAAAAAGTGTTTTTCAAAAACAATGACACCAAGGCTCCAAAAGCTGCGCAGGTGCCCTGGTGGTCAGTTCTGCGGCAGCAGCTCAGAGGAGCAGGCCAGATGAGGAGGCCCGGTCTCAGCTCAGCCCTGTCCTCTCAGCTCAAACACTTACAATGGTTTCTCCATGGCCTAAAGGATAAGGCTGCTCACAGTTCTCGGTTTGAAATCTGGTGCCCCACGATCTGTTTGCTGCCTGCCTCTCTAACCTCATCTCTTTCAACTCTACAATTTCAACCAAACTTCCCTACTTAAAACACGTCACATGCACTTCCCAATCTCCACATCTTTGCTGAGATGCTTCCCTGCCTGGTGGTATTATGTTTTACTAGAAAAAGCAGGCTTTGGAGTCCAATAGAAAAGGCTAAAATCCAACACTACCAGCTCAGCCTTGGGGGTAAAATTCTTAGCCTAAGTATTCTCCTTTGTAAAATGGAAAACATGTCTCATACCCTGCTGTGGTTTTGAAAATTAAGAGACAGCTCCCTTCAGAGTCCCAGTTGAATGCCTGACGGAGAACAGCAGCGGCCCTCCACTTCCTCTGTGCTCCCGCCCTGCCTCTGTGCTCCTGCCCCGCCTCTGTGCTCCCGCCCCACCTCTGCCATCCCAATCCTGCTTTCCGTCAGGGCCACTCCAGCGCCTACAGCCTATGCAGCCCAATGGGGCACTCAGGACACGCAGCCTTGACACAACGTCTTCCGAGTACACTGGCCTCATTCCCCAAATTCACACTGGCCTTTCACCACACCTGGCAAAGCACATGTGGGGAGATTCTGCACAAGCTCTACAACAGGCTTTGACAACATATTACATATGATAATATTTCTGTGTCACTTACCAAATTGCGGACAATAATTTCTGAGCCTGCTTGGACAGCAAGATGCAAGGGAGTCAACTTGGAAGCATCCTGGACTCTTGAATTCACATTAGCGTGGACACTGATCAGGAACAGCACACTTTCAATATCAGAGTTCTGAACTGCCACATGAAGGAAATTCCGGCCCTTATTATCCACCTACGGCAACAAGTGGAAACCGAAATATTAGTTCCCTTTTAAGAGTACGTCCTGAGCTTCATCTGCAAGCTGTACTGACCCACTGTAGAGGTCATGACGTAGACCTCCTCTCAGGCCTAGGAAACTCCCTCCCACAACCCACCCAGAGACCCGCTCCACCTCTGTGCACAGAACAGAACACGTGTGCGTGACCACACCCACACAGTCAGGGGAAGGACCCTCTCCACATCTCTGTGCGCAGAACACGCGTGCATGACCACACTCACACGGTCAGGGGAAGGACCCGCTCCACATCTGTGCGCAGAACACGTGTGCCTGACCACACTCACATGGTCAGGGGAAGGACTCGCTCCACATCTCTGTGCCCAGAACACGCGTGCATGACCACACTCACACGGGGAGGGGAAGGACCCGCTCCACATCTCTGTGCGCAGAACACGCGTGCATGACCACACTCACACGGTCAGGGGAAGGACCCGCTCCACATCTCTGTGCGCAGAACATGCGTGCATCACCACACCCACATGGTCAGGGGAAGGACCCGCTCCACATCTCTGTGAGTAGAAAACGCGCGTGTGACCACACCCACATGATCGGGGGAAGGGAGCCGCTGCAGTGACCCACGGTGCCCCGGCAGCCTCCTGTAGTAGAAACTGGATGCAGAAAGCCAAGAAAAAGACAATCTGAAGGACAGGGAACGAAGGCACCACGATATCAGGAACTCATGGAGAGGCAAAGATGGTAACAAGCCTTGGGAGTCTCTTTGCTTTGGCTAAAACAAGCACCCAGCATCCTAATGCCCCAGCTGCACTGTCAGCCTGAGCCCTGGGCGGTCAAACCAAGGCCTCAGAAATGCTGAGTGTCCTCTTTTACTGAGCTACAGACTATACACAATGGGGAGGGAGCCAACAGCAGGTCATGGACCTTGCTCCACTGATGTAAAGCAGCGGAGCTCAAGGAAATCAAGCCACATAGTACACTGTAGTTCCAAGAGCTGTCTTAGCTTGAGTGTTGAGGTGGCAGTGAGGGAGGCCCCAATGCCACACACACGGCACACCACCGCACACGGCCACACACCCACAGCACATGCCGGTCTCATAGGCAATGCCACACACACGGCACACCACTGCACACGGCCACACACCCACAGCACACGCCGGTCTCATAGGCAATGCCACACACACGGCACGCCACCGCACACGCCGGTCTCAGAGGCAATGCCGCACACACGGCACACCACCGCACACGGCCACATACCCACAGCACATGCCGGTCTCATAGGCAAAGCCACACACACAGCACGCCACCGCACACGCCGGTCTCAGAGGCAATGCTGCACACACGGCACACCACCGCACACGGCCACACACCCACAGCACACGCCGCTCTCATAGGCAATGCCACACACACGGCACACCACCGCACACGCCAGTCTCATAGGCAGTGCCACACACATGGCACACTACCACACACAGCCACACACCCACAGCACAAGCCGATCTCGTGAGCCATGCCACACACATGGCATATCACCACACAGGGCCACACACCCACAGCGCACGCTGGTCTCATAAGCAATGGATCTGCAGAGCACTCTCATCAACAGTACAGTTTCACACTAAGGAGAAGACCCATGAGAAGACTAGCCCCACTCACAGCCATTTCACACCACCTGAGTCAATGTGAGGTCAACGCCTACACGATCCAGTTACACTTGTGAAATGCCAAAGACACGTGGTGTGAGAACCCTAAGATACCAAGCCATCATTTCCACCCACCAAAAATTCCATTTCATCCAGGTCCCGAGTGTCCATCTCACCGTCATGAACAGCCATTTCTAAATCCTGGTAGTAGGCTAGGTGCTGGCTCGAGATGAGGTTTCTGTCGGACTGACTTCGTACCCGCCCCCGCTCCCACCTCAGATCAGCTGTTACGGCCATTTCCCACCCAGTTTGTTGCTGCAGATCAACAGTTCACCTTCCAGGTTTCGCAGCTGGTAAAGAGGCACAAAGAACAAGGCCAGCCCAGCCTGCTGAGCAGAATCGCTGACCTCCTCCCAAACAGTCCACGTTGCCCCAACAGCAAAGCACAAGCTCTCCGAGTTCATTTCAAAGCTTTTAAAGACATTTTTTACGAGGACAGTTAACCAACCTAGCAACAGCAAAGAATGCGCTCTCGGCAGAGAATAAGCCCAGAATTCCTACCACGGAGCCCACTGGCTCCACTTCCATCTAAGCCTGGCATCGTCCGCGCTGACGTACAGGGCAGAGCAGCCAGACCTCACCCTGCACTGACGGGACACTCAACAGCCACATTTGAGGAAAGGGAGAACAATTTCAAAGCAAAGCCCTTTACACGAAGAGACCTGTTCAGTCGGTGACATCTGTGTAGTCTCCGGTTCTGCGGGGACCAGGACAAGGCGGAGAACCCCGGGTGTTACTCACGCACCTGCTCAGCAGCCCCGGACTCCCGTTTGAGAATGGCCTCGGCTGCCTTGTTGTTCTTGTAAGTCATGGCACAGGCAAACGGGGTCAGCCCTTGTCTGTCTCGGACGTTCAGATGGATATCAGGGTGAGAGATCAACAACTGAATGATGGTGCTGTGCTGGTTGCTGATGGCCACGTGGATGGGTGCTCTTCCTTCCGCATCCTGGGGGGACAAGGCACAGATCTCATGTTCAACTGCAAGATAAAACTCAGGAAAAACAGGAAGGGGTAAAACTTTTAAGTGAAATTTCAGTTACATGAATCAATCAATAGTACCGCCCTGTGCTTTATCCAGCTTTTAAAGAAGCCAAACAGAAATGACGAAAGTCACTTCCTGTTACAGCATGTTCCAGCGACCCGGTGGTGGCTGCGGGCCCAGCACAAACAATATGCTTTAGATCAGCAGCCAGTCTCCATTCTAAGCAGCCACCCTCATCTGGCCACAGGGCCTTATATATAAATCTTCGCAGGCTAGAATGTTGAAAGGCATCAAAGGGCATAACTCAGGGCTATTCAAGTGAGCTACTGGGACATTTTCCTAAATACAGCACTTAATTTGTGACTAAACTCTCAATGGAAATCTATGACTAAGGGGGAAGAGGAGGCAAAGAGAAATAGCTGAACCCAAGCTTCCTCCTGTTGGAGAAGGGACGAAGGCACAGAGAAGACATCGCCCTGCAATCGTGAACACTGCTAGGGAGGATGTGAGTAATGCAGCCCTGTTCATGAAGAAGTGGGGCGTGGGCCGGGAAGTGCAAGGTCCCTTGCCCTAAGAGGAGGTTTCCCTCATGCTGGGGCTACCATCTCTCTCCCTGGAAAAGAGAAACGACATACCTGCGCATTCACATTGGCACCAAACTCCAAAAGACACTGGACTGTCTCTTCCAGCCCCCAAGAGGCTGCCAGATGCAAAGGGGTCTGCCCATCTCTAGCCTCTTCCTCGCCTTCTCCATTAGCACCTGGTTGCCTGGGACTGTTCACATCACAGCCACTGAAAGCAATGGGAAGGTGTTTAGAAAGGCCGTGCTTCGACCTGGCCTGTAGCATGCTGCTGACCGTGAAACAGGAGGCTTCTCCAGTCCCACAGGCTCTGCTATGCAGGGTCTGCCATCCTCAGTCCCTCACCTCAGAGTCGGGCTCCCACCCCCATAGATTCTTCTGTGACTGGCCTTGGGGGTGGGCAACCCGGGCATCAGAAGAGTTAAAAACTCCCCAGGGGAAGGTACATGTATACGTATGTATACATTTTAAGTTTGAAAACCAGCCAAACATACTGGCTCATGCCTGTAATTGAAGCACTTTGGGAGGTCGAGGCGGGCAGATCACTTGAGGTCAAGAGTTCAAGACCAGCCTGGCTGACATGGCAAAACTCCATCTCTATTAAAAATACAAAAATTAGTTGGGTGTGGTGGTGGGCGTCTGCAATCCCAGCTACTGGAGAGGCTGAGGTATGAGAATTGCTTGAACTCAGGAGGCGGAGGTGTCAGTAAGCCAAGATTACACCACTGCACTCCTACTTGGGAGGCTGAGGCAGGAGAAGAGCTTGAACCCGGGAGGCGGAGGTGGCAGTGAGCTGAGATAGCACCACTGCACTCCAGCCTAGGCAACAGAGCAAGACTCCAAAAAAAAAAAAGAAGAAAAGTTTGAAAACCGTAAGTTTGAGAACCACTGCTCTAAAGGTTCCTGAATAACCTTGGTTCCCACATATCCCACACTCCATGGGGGCCACGGAGCCTGTTAGGACTCACACAGCTTGGTAGGGTCCTGCAGAGACCATCTGGTCCCCCTGCATGGCCTCCCGGCTCCACAGTCTGAACTGGTCTGCCATGACTGCAGGAGTCCAGGCAGCTCCCAAAGCGGGACACTGACTTAAACGTTCAGATTCCCTGATCCAGGCCTGTGAGCTCCTCCCCTCACAAGTGAGCCTGGCTCCTGGCTGACCTGACATGACAGAACAGTGACCCTGTGACACCCTTAACTGTGAAAGTAAAGCCAGCTACTGGCATGCCAAGACCGTAGGCAGATTTAGAAAGGAAAAGAGCCAGTTTGCAATAAGCTCACTCAACAGATTTCAAGAGATAGTGGGGCCTCTCAGACCTGCGGATAAGAAAGCAGGCGGTAGGCTCGTTGTTTTCGTCAATGGCTCTGTGCAGGAGTGTCTGGAGGCAGCCGCCAGGTCCAGGGCCCCAGCATGTGGCATCACAACCATGCCTGACCTGCAGAAAAACACAGGTTATCATAAACACTGCTGAGCAAAGGCAAACATTTTATTACCAAGTCTAACCTCTATGTATAACATTAAATCCATTTTCAGATAAGTTATGGGTGATAATTAAATGATAATTACTTTAATTTGTATCACTCATTAGTTTTACAAACACAAATTAAAATTTGCTGTGTGCAAGTTCTTTCTTGCACTAGGTCCTGTGGGACAGATTTGGGAAACATAAGCAAGAATGTTTAATTCATGTCCTTTAGAGCTATGTCCTAGAAGGGACAGAAAACACAAAGTGCCTGTGTTCGCATGCACCAACAAGTCCTCGGCAACACATACCTGTCATTAACAGGTAACCTCAAGGTCTGGGTGAACCCTCCAGTGCACGATGCCTTCATATCACACTGCAGGCCCTTCAGGGAGCTAAATGGGAACCTGCAGGCTTACCTCCACTTTTGGGGCCTGTCTTGCGAACTAGGGAGATAAAGCTAAGACTGGGGAAATTATCACTATGGTGAGAATGAGGAGAGCCCACATCAGATTAGTAACTCCAGGAGAAGGCTCCTAAGGAAATGCCACCCTTCTCTTGCTTCTCAGTAGTTTTCTTGGTAAAGACAACCTACAAACAAAGGTGTTGGCCAAGATCATGTTGAACTGCAAGTTTCTTTAATGTGACTGTCAACTGCCTGTCCTTGCCCTACTTTGTTACTTGGCAGGTCTCTCACTCCTGTGACAGCTACAGAGGCACCAGATCCATCTGACACAATCCGTGCCCATCTGTAAGCAGAGGCTAATGCTGTGCTTGTCTCACCAGAGTGGATGCGATATCCTCCAGGTTGTTTGCCAATGCAAGCCACAGCGGGGGGTTCCCCTTCTCATCCGGCACAGACATGTCAGCTCCTCGGGTGCATATCGCATCGACTACGAGCGGAAGCTGGTTCCTGATGGCCAGCTGGAGGGCTGTCTCCCCGTCCTGAGTCCTGCTGGGACAGGCACACCCAAACCAATGTTTGTAGCTGGAGCCAAAGGACAGAAGGTGCCCTTCTGGGCATTCCAGAGCCCAGAATCTTCTACACCCCAATCATATTTACTCACATTCATTAAACATTTTCTCAGGGAAACTATATGTGACAATAGTGTCTGTCCCTTCTGCCTTTTTAGAAAACATAACCATGTCACCTTATTGCCCCTCCAAGGTAACTAAATCCCAGCATGTTGAAATCTTACAGAAATAGTTACTTTTTGTGGCATCTTAATAAAATGCCATCCCAAGAACCCATTTGACAAAACCCTTCTTTCCCTCACTCAGTCATTCAGTCACTTGGAGATAAGGTAAGTTCTTTTGAAAATACAACCACAACAAAAATGTGACTCGTCTTTTTCCCTCTCAAGCCTTGTTGGTAGCTCATTTGTTGGAACATTCTTCATTGTAACTGAAATTCCTTGTTAAAAACTGACTTTAGGGTGGCGGATCACCTGAGGTCAGGAGTTCGAGACTAGCCGGGCCAACATGGTGAAACCCCATCTCTACTAAAAAAACAAAAATTATGGCTCAAGCCTGTAATCCCAGCACTTTGGGAGGCCGAGGCGGGTGGATCACGAGGTCGAGAGATCGAGACCATCCTGGTCAACATTGTGAAACCCCGTCTCTATTAATACAAAAAAATTAGCTGGGCACGGTGGCGCGTGCCTGTAATCCCAGCTACTCAGGAGGCTGAGGCAGGAGAATTGCCTGAACCCAGGAGGCGGAGGTTGCGGTGAGCCGAGATCGCGCCATTGCACTCCAGCCTGGGTAACAAGAGCGAGACTCCGTCTCAAAAAAAAAAAAAAAAAAAAAAAAAAAAAAATTAGACAGCTGTGGTGGTGTGCGCCTGTAATCCCAGCTACTCAGGGGGCTGAGGCATGAGAATCACTTGAATTCAGAAGGCAGAGGCTGTAGTGAGCTGACATTGTGCCACTGCACTCCAGCCTGGGCAACAGAGTGAGATCCTGCCTCGAAAAAAAAACCATGATTTTAGATTGTGTTTCACAATGAGACTTGTGCAATATTTTGCACTGGTCCTGAAAGGTTCAGAGAAGAGCAAAGTACAGTTCCTTTTCTCCACTACAATCAGGTCTCTTGATGCTGTTCAGTTACAACACAACACGTGTATTTTTTGTTTGTTTGTTTTTGTTTTTGTTTTTGAGACAGTCTCGCTCTGTTGACAGGCGCCAGGCTGGAGTGCATTGGTGCAATCTCGGCTCACTGCAACCTCCACCTCCTGGGTTTGAGCAATTCTCCTGCCTCAGCCTCCCAAGTAGCTAGCTGGGACTACAGGCGCATGCCACCACGCCCGGCTAATTTTTGTATTTAAGTAGAGGCGGGGTTTCACCATGTTGGCCAGGATGGTCTCAATCTCTTGACCTTGTGATCTGCCCGCCTTGGCCTCCCAAATTGTTGGGATTACAGGCGTGAGCCATTGCGCCTGGCTTCACACGTGTATTTTTAGAGCCATTGTTTTCCTTCCTTTAATTAATATGAAACAAAAACACTTTACTACAAGCAAGGTTATGCTTGTGAACCACCTCGATTAGATGTTACTGGTGTTACACTGGGGAGTGCTGCTTCACTCTACCTGACATTGATATCTGCCTGGTGCTCCAGGAGGAAGAGGGCACTTTTGCTGTCCTGCCGCTGTATGGCCATGTGCAGCAGGGTCTGCCCATCCGACATGGTGTCGTTGATGGAGGCCCCGGAGCCCAGCAGCTGGGCTGCGATCGTGTGCATGCCTGGAAAAACAGCAAGCCCCGATTAATGGCGCTCAGTCTCTCCCGCTTTCTCCGCATCCTGCAGCAACACACACCCTCTCAACTTCTCAAAGCCAGCAGTTTTCAACTGGACATAACAGGCTTCACTCTAACAGAAAGTTCACTTCACAACCAAATGATTAGCCCTCTCTCCTCTTGCTTGCTTGCTCTCCCACCCACCCACCCACGTGTCAGACGGCTGTTCACCTGCAGACATCCACAGCCCTGGCACAACCTTACCAGTCCACAATGCCAGGCCCAGGACGGTCTGGTCTCGGGAATCTTTAAGGCTGAAGTCTGGAATAATCTGCAAGTTGTTGGTGGCATGAAGAGCATTGGCTGCATTTTTTAGAAAGGAAAAGAACATACGATTTCACCACCCATGGATCACATTTAGAGCACTCAGGAGAGTAAGAACTCAGTTTGAAACTGACTGATAGGCTATCATATGATCAACACTATAAAAAGAGAGTAGATCAATCTTGTCAGGAGTCAAAGCCCAGAAATCTCATATTTTGGAGCACAGCTTATGTGGAAAATGAATCTTTGTAAAGCTTGAAACATTGACTCTTCACCTAAGGAGAACGGACTCCAGTATGGAAACACACACCAACCGCCTGCTGACTGAAGAGATGAAAGCAATGTCCTGATGGGGTTTCCTAATACACAATCATAAAACTTCTGTAAGGACCATAAAAGGGCACATACTACCTAAAACCCAACCTTCCTCCAGAAGCACAAGGCTAAGAAACACTGTCCTTAACAAGGATTGAGGCAAGAGCAAAACCAACCTCAGGAAGGGAAAGAAGGCACAAGGAAGACTTTCTGAGGGAAAGGGGGCTTCTGTACCGCAGGGGCTGAGGGCAGCCTGGCTCCTCTCTCATGGGGCGCCTGCCATGGCAGAGTTCTCAAAGACAGTGCTCACGCCAAGGCAAGGCTTTGCTTGACCTACCCAACCTCAGGTGATCCGCTCGCCTTGGAGAAATACTCAGTAAGAGAGACGGCAGAATTAAACGTTCTAACACCTTAACCTAACAAGTGAAATGGGCAGGCCCCATCCTGAAAAGATACAGCCGTCAAGAGCAAGACTACATGCTTCTCTAATTTGACCTGAAAGGACTTCTGGGGGTAAGAAACTAGCTATACAAAACTCACCAACAGAAGAAACATCAACTCTGTAACTATTCTAAACTGCTGTCCACAAGTCAAATGAGGGACAGTATTCCCACCGACTTACCTTTCTGCTCCAGGATGACAGACACCACATCTGGATGATTATAGGCGATTGCCATGTGCAGTGGTGTCTGCAGATAGACGGTGTCCGCCAAGCTGGTCGGGGACGCAGCCTCCTTTGGCAAAGGCAGAGCCTCCTCTGTCTGCAGGTTTGGGTTGGCGCCTTGCTGCAGGAGCTCTGCGGTGAGGTTGGCCAGACCGCGCCGGCATGCCGTGTGCAGCGGCGTTTCTCCCTGAATGGAAATAAATGGCCCAGATCTGAGCACTCACGGGCTAGGAATTCCCTTCGCAGGGCAGACACGAGGGCTAAGCGCGCAAACTCCGGCCAGGAATTCCCTTCGCAGGGCAGACACGACGGCTAAGCGTGCAAACTCCGGCCAGGAATTCCCTTCGCAGGGCAGACACGATGGCTAAGCGCACAAACTCCGGCCAGGAATTCCCTTTGCAGGGCAGACACGACCGCTAAGCATGCAAACTCTGGTCCTTGGCTCATCCTGTCGCCAGCTGACCCTCATGACTTTTTTTCTCTTTCTCCTGAGCCATCACTCTTAGTATCTTCTTTTTCATGTATTTTTGAGGCGGAGTCTCGCTGTATTGCCCAGGCTGGACTCAAAGTCCTAGGCTCAAGCAATCCTCTTGCCTCAGGCTCCCAAACAGCTGGAGTTAAAGGCATAAGGCACTGCACCTGGTTCTACCCTTAAGTTTCTTCAGTGTCTTCCCCCAGCACCTTCAGAAAGGACTGGCTTCTGGACTTCACCTCCGAGGGCCTCCTTAACCACCCTTCACTTTGTTTTATAATTCTTTAATTATAAAAATAATACATGCTTATTATGACAAAACAAGTGTCACCAAAATAAACACTGTAACTAGTGGGAGAGCGGGGGCACGAGCCCGGTGACGAGCAGTGTTGGCACTGTGGCCCTCGCTCCTTTTCACCTCCCCACTTGCACTCCGTTTCCTTCACCTGCTCATACCAACCTCATCTTCAACTCTGATCAAGACCTCCTGCCCCTATTTTAGAAGTTAAAAATACTCCTGATGCAATATTTTAAAAGTTTCCTCTCACATCTGGAACCATTATTAGCAGTTTCATGTTTCTCTCCATTGACAGAATATTCACAGGAAAATGTATGTACGCATACACTTATGTACTTAGGCGTGTATATGTGTATGTCTGTATGTACACACACACACACACACACACACACACACTTGATTTTTTTTCACCCAAAGAGATGGGAATGACCTCAACACCCGGCTCTGCTTCACAAGGTGCCTGCTCTCATCAGAGTTACATGCCCTCATCACTTAAAGGCGTGTTGTAAAACCCAGCAAGATCCCTGGCAGTGATGTTTGCAAATAACTGATCACAACCAGTTCCAGACTGTTTTGTTCCTTCACTCCCACCGCTTCACTTGACTAGCCTAAAAAAACAAACAAACAAAAAACAAGATCCTATCTCCTCCCTTTCCCTCAAAAAATTATCCTTTCTCACCAGGAATCACTTTTAACTCTTCCAGCTGAGTTTTGTAAATCTCCATATTTCTTCTCTTTTTTTTTTTTTTTTTGAGACGGAGTTTGGCTCTTGTTCCCCAGGCTGGAGTGCAGTGGCACGATCTTGGCTCACTGCAACCTCCACCTCCTGAGTTCAAGCGATTCTCCTGCCTCAGCCTCCCAAGTAGCTGGGATTACAGGCATGAGCCACTACACCCAGCTAATTTTTGTATTTTTAGTAGACGGTGTTTCACCATGTTGGCCAGGCTGGTCTTGAACTCCTGACCTCGTGATCCCCCCGCCACGGCCTCCCAAAGTGCTGGGATTACAGGTGTGAGCCACCGCACCCGGCCTAAATCTCCGTATTTCTAACGTGATTGCTGCCTCTTCATTTTCCAGCTTTGAACATTATCTGTGGGACTTGCCACCATGGCAGATAAGGATTGAGTGCTTTCACGCCTCAAGCCCCAGTGCACGCTTCCCATCCCAAGTCCTCCCCATACAGGGGTGCTGTAACTGGTGTGAGCCCTCCCAGGTATTTCTTCCTCCTCTTTGTCCCCTCCTGCTCAGGGCTGTCTTCTGTTCCAGATCCTTCTTCCTGCGCATTCTCACTGGGTGTGCTGATCTACCCTATGGCTTCTGCCTGGGACTCTCAATAGGTTTCCAGCCCCATTTCTGCATCTGATTTTCCCACTGCCTGTTAGACATCCCTACCTAAATGTTTAGAAATTCAAAAATTACAATGGAATTTATTCCTCCACACAGGTTCCTCCTCCTGGCCAGTTTCCTCTCTTCTTTCACAGGTTCACCACAACCATCATTTTTGAAAATTCCCATTTCAATGTCTCTGGGGTGCAGGTGGTTTCTGGTTCCATGGATGAGTTCTGCAGTGGTGATTTCTGAGATTTTGGTGCACCTGTCACCTGAGCAGTGTACACGGTACCCGGTGTGTAGTCTTTTCTTCCCATCCCCTCCCAACCTTCCCCTCTGAGTTCCCAAATTCCCTTATGTCATTCTTGGACCACAACAGTTTTAACAGCTTCTTGCCCTCACTTCTGGGAGCCTCAAGCATGCATGTTGCACACACTAATTCTGCATTTCTGGTGAAACCTGTTTCTCTGGATCCAAATGCAGTGCGAAGTCAGGACAGGTCACTGCTTATCAAGATGATTCCCAGTTGGCTCCAGCCTGCACTCCATGGCACACCCATCATGCCAGCCATCGCAGGCAGTTTTCTCAACGCTAGAAGAATCCTACTACTTCTCTGCCCGAAAACCTCCAATGGCTCATCTGTCCCCACAGGATAAAGCCCACACACCAGAAACCAGTGTTCCAGGCTCTTCTCCAGAGCTGCTCTCCACTGCTCTCAAGTTAGGCCTCTTGTGTCTCTAAAGCTTGGTAAAGATGGGGTTTCACCACATTAGCCAGGCTGATCTCGAACTCCTGACCTCAGGTGATCCGCCTGCCTCTACCTCCCAAAGTGCTGGGATTACAGGCATAAGCCACTGTGCCTGGCCGAGGATTTTAAGTTAGGAGACAGTAAAGCATGTCTCTCTGCTATTAGAAATTAGGAGTGGGCAAAGTTAATGATGCTGGAGAGAAAGAGAAGACACACGATGGCAAGAGCAGAGGCCAGGAGAAGGTGAGAGGGCCTGAGATCTGGGATACAGAACCCAAACGAAGCAGCAGCCTCCAGTGGGCATGGGGCCACACCGTCACTCTGGCTGCAGAGCTGGCGGTGTGCAGACACACAGTGGAGTTGGTGGTGGAAAGGACGGCACTGCCCTCTCTCCTGTACTTCGCTGGTCTGGCTCAGATAGCAAGCTGAGTGTTTACTGCCTTGCCCAGTGCTATCAAGAGTGTACAACTAGACAGCCTTGTGCCGGGGTCTCAATGCGGACACTTCATCATTTATAAGCCACTTAACCTCTCAGAACCTCAAGGTCCCTGACCCCGAAATGAATTTATTGATGAAGGAAAGGCCTCTTCAATCCTAACAATACATGCTGCTTCCAGGTCCACTGTGAGAACTAAAGGTGCTGGCACAAAGTGACTGTGAAATAAATGCAACATTAAAGACAAGCACATTCTCCTGGTCTGAAAATAATAAAGCAAGAATAACTATCAAATAGTACCTAATGTCTCTGATATTATGCTAGTAAGCACTTAATTATATCATTTACTTTCATCTTAACCACACCCTATGAAATGAGTATTAACCCCATTTTATAGATGAGGAAACTAAAATTAAGACCTCATAGGCCGGGTGCAATGGCTCACGCCTGTAATCCCAGGACTTTGGGAGGCTGAGGCAGGAGAATCATTTGAACCCAGGAGGCGGAGGTTGTGGTGAGCGAAGTTCATGCCATTGCACAGAGTGGGCAACAAGAGCGAAAGTCTGTCTCAAAAAAAAACTACACAACCACATAGGGAGGAAATGGGAAAGCCGGTCAACTCTGTAATGTCTGGCCTCAAAGGTAACACTTTCATTCCTAACACCACACATTCTACATTGTTAGCTTGCGATACAGCCTCATGAATGGCAGTCCACATAGAAAAACCCAGCAAATGTGAAGTGTTGTTATAAAGAATCAAATGCTATTATGGTAGGTTTGTGTATGTGTGTGCTAACCTCTATTGAAGTCCGTAGTATCCAGCTCAGGGCCTGATAACCTAAACAAGCAGCTTCCTAAACAAACCCTTAGGAAATGGTTGCTGAATGAATCAATCAACCAATATTTGAGGAAACATAAAATAACATTTCCCGCTGGCTTTGTAACCATATGCGTGTATTATTCTGATGAAAATGGAAAAACACATCTATTCCCTTTTTCCTGCGTATGCACCGCTGTCATTTCTTCCATAGATGAAAACCATCTTCCTGGCTGCCCCGTCACTTACCCACTTGTTTCTGTGGTTCACGTGGGCACCATTGGTTGCCAGGAAAAGAGCTGCTGCCTCGTTTCCTGCCCCAGCTGCCCGCTGTAGTAAGCAGTTTCCTAGAAGAAAATGGGCATACTGATTCTTCTGTTTGCATCAAAATGCAGTCAAGCTGCACACCGCACAACACCTGCTCTTCCTGCCACCTTACGACTGGCAAGCCCCCACCAGACAGCAGGTATCACTGAAGGCCACAGAGGTACTCTCTGGATGTGGACACAGAGCCTAGAGAACACCCTGGGCTGGAGCATCCATTCCTCCACGGGGTTCCCACTGGCCACTGCCCAGGACCAAAGGTAAGTTCTGTCTCCTTGCTGGGGTTGGGGTAGAGCAACATTTCTCAACAGTGATGCTACTGACATTTTGGAGGGGTAAGTTCTCTGTTGTAGGGGTCTATTCTGCACAGTTTGGAGTGTTCAGCAGCATCCTCTGAACTTAGGACAATTCGCGATGTCCACAGATGCTGGCCAGGTGCGGTGCTGCACAACTGTAATCCCAGCACTTTGAAAGGCAGAGGCAGGCAGATCACTTAACGCCAGGAGTTTGAGATCAGCCCGGTCAACATGGTGAAAACCTGTCTCTACTAAAAATTCAGAAGATAGCCAGGCGTGGTGGTGCACACCTGTAATCCTAGCTACTTGGAAGGCTGAGGCAAGAGAATCGCTTGAACCCTGGAGGCGGAGGTTGCAGTGAGCCAAGATGGTGCCACTGCACTCCAGCCTGGGGGACAGTGCAAGATTCCGTCTCAAAGGAAAAAAAGAAAAAGAAAGAAAAGTCTACAGATGTTGACAAGTGTTCTCAGGCAGTATAGGCAGGATAGTGCCTGGTTGAAAACCACTGAATGACCATTTTGAAAATATTTTAAGTTCCATTAGAAAATGTCCCTTAAATACTTCAGTTTTATTTCTAATGCTTTAAATATGTTTGTTCTTGGGTTAGAAATATTTTCTTTAGCACTATCACTGTTTTCTAAATAAAAACCTAGAAAAGAAAAAAATGTTTTTTTTCTTTTTCTCTCAAAATGGTTTCAGCCCCAAAACAGAGTTTCTCAGTCTTTTAAAATCCATTTCCAAAAATGAACAAACTATCTCATGTCAACAGCTATACTATTTGAAATTCCAAATAAACTAAACACCAGGGCTAAAAACAAAATAAAGAATTGGGCTAGCTGGGCACAGTGGCTCATGCCTGTAATCCCAGCACTTTCAAAGGCTGAGGTGGGCGGATCACCTGAGGTCAGGAGTTCAAGACCAGCCTGGCCAACATGATGAAACTCATTCTGTACTTAAAAAAAAATTAGCCAGGCCTGGTGGCACATACCTGTAATCTCAGCTGTTAGGGAGGCTGAGGCAGGAGAATCACTTTAACCCGGGAGGTGGACGTGAGCCAAGATAGTGCCACTGCACTCCAGCCTGGGCGACAGAGCGAAACTCGGTCTCAAAACAAACAAAAAGCAATGAGACAAAGTACGACTTTGCTTCCATGCCATTTTCTTCTTCATCTCTCAGAGACAGGGATTCGATTCCTACTTGATGGTTACTCTAATCTAGAGACTCCTAATGTGGGTGTCATGTTCACATGTGCAGTCATTCCAGTGTAGACAAGATTTAAATTCTATATCTCACAACAGAACAAAGATAATCCGTGACTGCCAAAACATCACTCAACTGTTAAAAGCTAGTGGACTGCCAGGTGCGGTGGCTCACGCCTGGAATCCCAGCACTTTGGGAGGCTGAGGCAGGCGGATCACCTGAGGTCAGGAATTCGAGACCAGCCTGACCAACCTGGAGAAACCCTGTCTCTACTAAAAATACAAAATTAGCTGGGCGTGGCGGCACATGCCTGAAATCCCAGCTACTCAGGAGATTGAGACAGGAGAATTGCTTGAACCCAGGAGTCGGAGGTTGTGGTGAGCCAAGATTGCACCATTGCATTCCAGCCTGGGCAACAAGAGAGAAACTCCATCTCAAAAAAAAAAAAAAAAAAGCTAGCTGACTAATTGGCTGGCCTGAGTGCAGTGGTGTTTACAACTCATCACAACCAGTTACAATTTCTCTGTTCCTTCTTCACTCCCGCTGCTTTACTTAACTAGCCTTAAAATAAAAAAAATAATAAAAAAAAAAAACTAGTGGACTAAGATTGTTACATGTAAAATGAAAAATGAAACATATCAATAGAAAAAACAATCCTGAGCCTGTATATATTTAACAACTAAAACTAAAAGTATATAAAATTGACAGAACCAGCAAGAAAAATAGACAAAACCATAATCAATGAAAAATGTTAATACACTTCTCAGAAACTGACAGATCAAGCAGTCCAAAAGTTAGTAAGAATATGTAGAATCTGAATAGCACCACAAACAAGTTTTATTTAATGCAGCATCCTATAATTACAGAATGTACATTCTTTTCAAGCACACGGCAGACATTTCTAAAAACTAGTCCTGGGAGTCTAATATCCAAGTCTTTTTTTTTTTTTCAGAAATGGAATCTTGTTCTGTCACCCAGGCTGGAGTACAGTGGAGTGATCATAGCTCACTGTGGCCTCCAACTCCTGGCCTCAAGCAATCCTCCTATATCAGCCTCCTGAGTAGCTCAGAATACAGGCATAAGCCACCTCAATTCTTAAATATCAAAGAACCAATCTCTTACATGCCACATTATGATATAATATGATTAAATTAGTGGTCAGTAAAATTATGGGTAATAACCAATATGTTTGTAAATTAAAAGTAATTAGTAACAATCTGATTTCCAGAAGTTCAGTCTAAAACGCATACAGTTCTTTCTGCATTCCTTGTCCTGTAGTACCTTTACCTGCCTTTAGCTTTTATATCACCTAGAGTGGCGATTTCGTTTGACCTTTAATTATTATTTTATATTATTTATCTTTATTTGTTTGTCTTAGACGGAGTCTGATTCTGTCACCCAGGCTGGAGTGCAGTGGTGTGATCTTGGCTTACTGCAACCTCCATCTCCTGGGTTCAAGTGATTCTCCTGCCTCAGCCTCCTAAATAGCTGGGATTATAGGTGCCTGCCACCATGCCCAGCTGATATTTGTATTTTTAGTAGAGACAGAATTTCTCCATGTTGGCCAGGCTGGTGTCAAACTTTTGACCTCAGGTGATCCACCCGCCTCAGCCTCCTAAAGTGCTGGGATTACAGGCATGGGCCACCGTGCCTGGCCAAACTTCCTTAGGGAAAGGGCTGTTTCAATATCCATCTTTTTTTTTTTTTCGTCAACTCTTTTTGTGGGTGGCATCTACTCATGTTTTATAAATTGCTAGTACTCAATACAGAATTACATGGAATCCCTCTCCTTAAAATATCCCTGTATTTTATTCAATCAGGTCAAGGAAATACATTAAAACCAGTTCTCAAAGTGTAGTCTAATATGGCAAATACTTAAGTTATAATTCATCTAAACAAAAGCTCTCTGGGGTCTAATTTTTAAGTCAGTCAAAAGAATTCTGAGTCCAAATAGTCTGAGAATCCTTGCATTAAATAAATGGAAGTGTTTCAGCTTCAAGCACTTGATGTCTGCTAAATTGTTTGAAGCACAGGATTGTTTTGTTTGTTTTTTGAGATAGAGTTTCGCTCTTGTTGCCCAGGTTGGAGTGCAATGGCTCAATCTCAGTTCACCGCAACCTATGCCTCCCAGGTTCAAGTGATTCTCTGTCTCAGCCTCCCAAGTAGCTGGGATTACAGGCGTGTGCCACCATGCCCGGCTAATTTTGTATTTTTAGTAGAGAAGGGGTTTCTCCATGTTGGTCGGCTGGTCTTGAACTCCCGACCTCAGGTGATCTGCCAGCCTCGGCCCCTGAAAGTGCTGGGATGACAGGCGTGAGCCACCGCGCCCAGTCGAAGCACAGGATTTTTAAAAATTACAACCCAGGGTTTTACTGTATTTAAAATTAAATAAAAAGTAATTATCCTAATAGTATGCTGTCCAGTATCTAGATCTGGGGTGAGAGCATTTACGCGCTATCTCCCGGCACCTCCAGATCCCGGCACCACCTTTTGGGAGGCAGGTGCTTACCTGTCGCCATGTCAGGTGCGTCCGTGTGGCTGCCGCGCTGGATGAGTCTGGCTGCAAAGCTGTTTTCATCAAATGAAGTCCCATTTACCACAGGGACATCTTCGAAGGGATTCACAGACTGGTCAGAAGACACCGTGATATACTGCACAGCAAGCCACAGAGCCGTGCTGCCCTCGTGGTCTTTCAGTTCTAAATCTAGTCTGAAAAGCAGAAGCCAAGTCAACAGCAAATACAATCTTTCTCAGACACTCTATACTGACAACCTCGTTTTTTCTCTTTATACTTTTTCAATGACAAATTTTTTTAGCTCCCTTTAACTTTTTAATATATGTAATACTAAAAGATGTTTAAAAAGAATTTTCACTCACAATCCCCCCCTCACAACTGCCTTCTCACTTCTCCAAGTCTCCCTACGTACTGTTTACACTGCAGCAGCTGATTGAACACATATTCGTTCCTGGCCATGATGGACACGTGTAAAGGAGTCCTGCAGGATAGAAAGAAGAGGCGTCAGTTCAGGACAGGACTCGTCAGGGCGATTCTCGGCAGTGGCAGCCAGAACCCTGGGCAGTCACCGCCCACGGGAAATCCCACATTTCTGCAAGTTCCTAAAGCCATGACCGCGCAGCAAAATGTAAAAATGGATCTGCTCATGTTACCACGATTCAGTGGCCAAAACAGACACGAGTCGGCTAAAGGGAGAGATCCCAAATCCTCCCCCACTCAATACTGACCCCTTACTGAAGGCATATACAATGATTTGCTTGAAAAGAGCACTTTCTGCCATAGGTGTGAAGATTTTGCCTTATCTATTCTCCCATCAATTCTGAAAGGAAACTTTCCCCTATAATTTTCTGTTCTTCTCAAACACACTCAGAGAAGCCAGTGATGAAAGCTGCATTTAACCCTTTTCGCTGCTTTTATGTAGCACCCAGGAGCCCTGCAGGAGACTTGCCACTACAGAGGTCAGGGCCCCCAAGGCTGCATCTACCCCCACCCTCCACCCCCCACACACACACTGCAGAGTCAGGGCCCAAGGCTGCATCTACCCCCACCCCCCCAACACACACACTGCAGAGTCAGGGCCCAAGGCTGCATCTACCCCCGCCCCTTCCCCCCCACACACACACTGCAGAGTCAGGGCCCAAGGCTGCATCTACCCCCACCCCCCCCACACACACACTGCAGAGTCAGGGCCCAAGGCTGCATCTACCCCCGCCCCTTCCCCCCCTACACACACTGCAGAGTCAGGGCCCAAGGCTGCATCTACCCCCACCACACACACACACACAAACACACACACACACACACACACACACACTCTCTGCAGAGTCAGGGCCCAAGGCTGCATCTACCCCCACCCCCTCCCCACACACACACACTGCAGAGTCGGGGCCCAAGGCTGCATCTACCTGCCAACACACACACACACACTCTCTCTGTCTCTCTCTCTCTCTCTCTCTGCAGAGTCAGGGCCCAAGGCTGCACCTACCTCACCTCTCCCCCCCACCCCACACACACTGCAGAGTCAGGGTCCAAGGCTGCATCTACCCCTGCCCCCACCGCCACACACACGCACACACACTCTGCAGAGTCAGGGCCCAAGGCTGCACCTACCTCACCTCTCCCCCCCACCCCACACACACTGCAGAGTCAGGGTCCAAGGCTGCATCTACCCCTGCCCCCACCACCACACACACGCACACACACTCTGCAGAGTCAGGGCCCAAGGCTGCACCTACCTCACCTCTCCCCCCCACCCCACACACACTGCAGAGTCAGGGTCCAAGGCTGCATCTACCCCTGCCCCCACCGCCACACACACGCACACACACTCTGCAGAGTCAGGGCCCAACGCTGCAGCTACCCACCTCCCCCCTCCCCCCACCACCACACACACACAAACTGCAAGCTTATTGCTGCTAGAGGAAAAAATACAAGAATCAACAGCAGGGAAACGGATACGATTATTTCAGGAAATAAGGTAATTATCACATGATCACTGAGATTTCATGAAGCTACATCTCGTATGTGCCTTATCTGTCACACAGATCCATTTTCCTATTCAGACAACCAAACTTTACAAAAAATGTTTTCTTTTTGAGAGGTTTTTTTAAGGGTATAAAATACTGAGTTGTTCTAATGACAAGTGGGTCCCAACACTAGTCAGTGATCAGGTGACTTAACTGTCCTTCACAGCCTCTCACCACTGGCCCAAGACAAGTAGCCTTTTCTTAGATGCTAAACCACAAAGAATCCTCAACTAGATATTTCTGGAAAGGGCAAAGTGAACACAATAAATACTGACAAATATGGGAAGGGCTGCTATGGACGAAGATGTGCAGATAAAGTGGGAGCGCTGACAAGGTGAAATTGGGCTTCCTATAGAGAATTTCGAACGATTAGACCTCATAAAAATAAAACTGAGTGTCTGGAGTTAGCGTGCTCCTCTTCTTCAAACTATCCAAGCGACTCTAAGAAACGCTACAAGATTCGCTTGCAGGCACTGGACTAGATGACCACTCTGGCTCCTTTGAACATGAAGATACAAATTGCTTAAAAAATGGAAGACTGGCTCACGCCTGGAAACCCCGAGATGGACAGACTGTTTGAGCTCAGGAGTTCGAGGCCAGCCTGGACAACATGGCAAAACCCTATCTCCAACAAAATACAAAAATCAGCCAGGCGGGGTGGCGCGTGTCTGTAGTCCCAGCTACTCAGGAGGCTGAGGTGGGAGGATCACCTGAGCCTGGGAGGTGGAGGCTGCAGTGAGTCAAGATCGCACCACTGTGCTCCAGCCTGGGCGACAGAGTGAGATGCTAATGCAATTAAAAACAAACAAACAAACACCAAAAAAAAACCCTCAGAGAATCCAGTTACCCAGGATGGAAATGTTCTCCCCAGATGCCTCTGGTTTCAGTAGTGCCACTACTACCACACGTCAGTGTCTGTGACCTTAATACAAACCAGACTGAACGACGCCAAACTCCAGACCAGGAAGTCCCTGCAAGGCCATCGCGTGCTACTGGGAGTTCGCCTCCCAAGAGCAGTGCTGCGGGCACCGTGCCTCCCCCAGCTCACCTGCCCTTGCTGTCCTGCATGTTGGGGTTGGCGCCGGCCTGCAGGAGGGCCTCTGCAATCTGCGCCATCTCAGACATCACATCTGCCGAGTGTTTCTTTGAACTGTACAAGGCCACGAGGTGCAGCGGTGTCTCCTGGGCACCCAGTGTAGCAGCATTAACCAAGGCCCCGTTCTTAATGAGGAAAGTGGCAGCAAAGAGGTCTCCTTGAAAAGAAGTAACAGAAGAAACAGTAACACACGACGACACTCAGGGTAAGGTGCTCTGGTCAGTGCCTCAAGAGGCACCAGCAAGTGACTGCAGACTAAGAATGTGTCTGAGGGACCCTCTGGGGCATCTGTGAGTGGAAACTCAGCCCTGAGATCGTGGAGTTACAGACAAACTCAAAAGGCTTTGCTCAATCTTTGACTACCTGTTATCACCTATCCTGCCTCCTCACCTCAGCATCTCTTCAGTCTTTAAGAATACCAGGCTTCTATTCTTCAAAGGCTCTTCCAGGCAGCTCTCAAAGAGAGTGGGAAGGATCCTCCTCACACATTCTCTCTCTCTCCCTCCTCCTTTCCTGACCACAGCTTGTAGCTAACTAAGCAACACCTGCCCCCATTCTGCTATACCTGCATACAGGTTTCTACTCAGAGTAAACCCATGCCTGTTTCAGTATTACACAATTTTTCTTTTTAGTTTAGTTATTCCCCCCGAGACAGAGTCTTGCTCTGTTGCCCAGGCTGGAGTGTAGTGGTGCAATCTTAGCTCGCTGCAACTTCCACCTCCAGGGTTCAAGCAATGCTCATGCCTCAGTCTCTCGAGTAGCTCGGATTACAGGCATATGCCATCATGCCCGGCTAATTTTTTGTTATTTTAGTAAAGACAAGGTATCACCATGTTGCACATGGTGGTCTCCATCTCCTGAGCTCAAACCACCTGCCTCAGCCTCTCAAAGTGCTAGGATTACAAACGTGAGCCACTACGCCTGACCTCTTTTCAGTTTTGTAATCTCATTACATACACATAACTGACTTAACAAGAAGTTTACAATGAAATATTTGAACAAAGTATCTGTACATATTCCTATTTACAAATATTTCACATGGTAAATAACCTCATTGTGAAAACAAAATTTCTTCCTAAATCCCTTCCATTGACTTAACACTTGGAGTATTACAGGTAAAAGAGTCTATCTGGAACTATTTACAAATATCAAATTAAGACTGAATAACATCTGAGTGCTTTGGAAGGCCGAGGCAGAAGGATGGCTTGAGCCCAAGAGTTCAAGACCAGCCTGGCAACATTGGGAAACCCCATCTCTACAAAACAACTTAGCAGGGAATGGTGGCACATACCTGTGGTTCCAGTTACTCAGGAGGCTGAAGTGGGAGGACTGCTTGAGCCCCAGAGTTCAAGACTGCAGTGGGCTCTGAGTGTGCCATTGCACTCTAGCCTGGGTGACAGAGAGAGATTCTGACTCAAAAATCCATTCTTCTTCTTCTTTTTTGAGACAAAGTCTCACCCCCATCACCCAGGCTGGTGTGCACTGGCACAATCATGGCTCACTGCAGCCTCAACTTCTTAGGTTCAGGGGATTCTCCTACCTCAGCCTCCTGAATAGCTGAGACTGCAGGCACACACATTATCATGCTTGGCTTATTTTTTTATATTTTTAGTAAAGACAGGGTTTCACCATGTTGCCCAGGCTGGTCTCCAAACCCTGGGCTCAAAAGATCCACCTGTCTCAGGTTCCCAAAGTGCTGGGATTACAGGCATGAGCCACTGCACCTGGCCAAAATCCATTAATTTTAATAGCTTGATTTACCGTCTTTGACTATTTATGCTCTGTAGGAAGGAATAAAACTACTTTGACATGTTAATTAAAGGCCAAGAATTAAGTTTAAGATATTAAAGGTATACATCTGTGACAATACTTTGTCAGACACTAGTAAAGAGAAAGACTCTGGATTGGTTGTACAAATACACCGTTAGACTCAGAAGTAACCAATCTGACAAGTGGCCATTTAATGTTAAAAATACTTGTGAAATTCTTCATAGAATAAAGATAAAAAAGAAAAGAAAAGAAAAAAAAATACTTGTGAAAAACCAGTTAAAGTATACTTGTCAAGTTAACTTGGAAAATGACAAAGACTAAACAATTAAATTTAAGATTACTTAAAGTTCAATCTTACTTGGATTTATACTTAAAATTTAAAACATACAAACACACTACATATATATAAAATTTATGCTTCTTAAGAAAACAAGGCAAGAATAGCAAAGCATCATAATATACAGAACAGAAACCTGTTAAAAAGGTTTGGGGCATTACACCTCGCTGGGTGAAAGCAATTGCTCTCAGTGGCCTTCAGGTGGCACCAATGAGCTCATACCGGGAAAGTTGGGTTCTGGGGATTTTTTTTTTGAGACAGGCTCTCTGTCACCCAAGCTGAAGTACAGTGGCATCATCATGGCTCACTGCAGCCTCAACCTCTGGGGCTCAGGTGATCCTCCCACCTCAACCTCCCAAGTAGCTGGGACTACACAACACACCCAGCTAATTTTTGTGTTTTTGGAAGACATGGGTTTTTCCATGTTGCCCAAGCTGGTCTTCAACTCCTGGGCTCAAGCAATCTGCCCACCTCAGCCTCCCAAAGTGTTGGGATTACAGGCGTGAGCCACGGCCCCTAGTGTGGAAAGTCTTTCAAGGTTTCAGTTAAACATCTTCCAAGTCAAACTCATCTGCAACTTGAAATCCACACATGTAACTTTGATGGCTGAAATGTAAGTTGACCCAAGAGTTGGGATTCAGAGGCACTTTCTGCAGATGCGGTCTCCATCTCCCCAAGGGCTACAGGGTGAATTTCTTGCAAATCACATCCTTCTTCAGCTGGATGATCCCCAAAATGCAGAACAATGTCCCAGAGTTTGATTTGCTGGTCCCATGAAAGTTGACTACACTCCTTAAATGTGTGGGTGGTCTTGGGATGAATGCTGGATTGTTGAAGGTGTCTTGGCACATCTTTCTTTCTTTCTTTTTTTATTTTTTTTTAAAGATGGGGTTTCACCATGATGGCCAGGCTGGTCTTGAACTCCTGACCTCAGGTGATCCACCCACCTCGGCCTCCCAAAGTGTTAGGATTACAGGCGTGAGCCACCGCGCCCGGCCTTCTTTCTTTTTTTTTTTTTTTTGGCACATCTTTCTTTTATGGATCACAGGCAATGGTGTTCTTTCCATAGTCCATCTGCTTTTGTCTTTGCATCAAGACACTCTGATTGGTTCCTAATAGTTAGAATTGTGGGTGCAGACTCCTTTGAATCACAACTTCGAGACAAGGATTTTCTCTCTTCCAAAGTTTTTTCTTTACATCTTACGATATCATTTCATCTCCTTCAACTACACATCTACAGTCTGAACACCTAAAATGGGGTTTCAGGGGTGGTAAAGCTCTCTCAATTCTGTTGCCTGTATTCCTATACGCATTTTCATTTGAGTATTCAGGTGTCATCTGATTCTCAGTGGGTATGAAATTAGAAAATCATTTGCTTTTGTTTTGGTTTCTGGTTTTTTGAGATAGGGTCTGGCTCTGCTGCTCAAGTTGGAGTGCAGTAGTGTAATCATGGCTTACTGCAGCCTCAGCCGCCCAGCCTCAAGCAATCCTCCTGCCTCAGTCTCCCAAGTAGCTAGGAGTACAGGTGTATGCCACTCTGCCTGGCTCATTAAAAATTTTTTTGGTAATCCCAGCACTTTGGGAGGCTGAGGCGAGTGGATCACGAGGTCAAGAGATCGAGACCATCCTGGTCAACATGGTGAAACCCCGTCTCTACTAAAAATACAAAAAATTAGCTGGGCATGATGGCACGTGCCTGTAATCCCAGCTACTCGGGAGGCTGAGGCAGGAGAATTGCCTGAACCCAGGAGGCGGAGGTTGCGATGAACCGAGATCGCGCCATTGCACTCCAGCCTGGGTAACAAGAGCGAAACTCCGTCTCAAAAAAAAAAAAAAAAAGAAAGAAAATTTTTTTGTAGGGATAAAGTTTCACTATGTTGCCTAGGCTGGAATCGAACTACTGGCCTCAAGTGATCCTCCCACCTTGGCCACCCAAAGTACTGGGATTACAGGGTGAGCCACCGCACCCAGGCTGTTTTTCAACACTTCCCATCTGCTCTATGCTTTCTTCCAAGGGACCATCTTGCTAGAGAATGTGGGCTCTGGCACTGGGGCAGCCGAGAGGTCTCAGATGCTGACTCGCTCCTCAGATGCTGGATTGGCTCGTGTCTGATTTTTTTTTTTTTTGTATTCACACTGTCTTATACAAAACAGACCCTGGGGAAATGTTTGGGAAAACTGATTGACTGGTTGGGGCTGTTAGGTTCTACGTTATCAGAAAGGCTCTAATTTGAATTAATTATGACTTCAGGTAACTTAACAATTTTCCAGTCAGTCCCTTCTCTTGAAATATTTTCATTCTTCTGCTCCCGTTCTGGGTGGGGCAGGGATGCAGAAGGGTGCAATCTTTACCACTATCAGGTGCAAAGGGCTAAAGTTTAGATCTCTTTATAGTAGAGAGGCAGTAAAGCACCACAGGTAACATGCACACTGGGGGCTGGGCTAGGTCAGGCCTTTGCTATCCATTTATACAGGTACACAGAGGGCCCTACTCTGTATCATGAACAAACTCCACATGGATTTGGTATAGGAGAAAATACGTAAAGACAACAATACATTAGCAAAAAAACAAAATATCCTAGAGACAGCCACTAACATTCTGGGAGTAGAAAGAAACTTTAGAACTATTGGGACAAAGAGCCTTAATGAAAAGGCCAAAATATGAGAAACTTGGGGGAGAAGGGATAACGTAGTTTCATTATTTTTAAGCTTAAAATATATTCCAAACCAAGACACAAATACATAGTGGCTAGGCACAATGGCTCCTGACTGTAATCCCAGTAGTTTGGGAGGCCAAGGCAGGTGGATCACTTGAGGCCAGGTGTTTCAGACCAGCCTGACCAACATGGCAAACCCAATCTCTACAAAAATACAAAAATTAGTCAAGCGTAGTGGCACACACCTGTAATCCCAGCTACTAGGGAGGCTAAGGCATGAGAATCACTTTAACTCGGGAGGTGGAGGTTGCAGTGAGCTGAAATTGGACCACTGCACTGCAGCCTTGGCAACAGAGCAAGGCTCTGTCTCAAAAAAAAAGAGAGAGAAAGAGAGAGAAATACACAGTAAAGTTAAAACAAGATAGGTTAATGAGAAATGTATTAATACACCATACATACAGAAGACAAACTGGGCAATACCGCAAAGGTATATGAAAATCTATGAATGGCTGGATTCAGATGGAAGGCATGATTAAAAAAAATTTTGTATCTTAAACCCATAAGTCCTCTTAGAAGAATTATAGATTTTGGATCAGATTTACTTTATGAATAAGATCCAAATATAAAGTTCTTTTTACTTATAATCATACACACATATACATAAATATATGCACCTCACACAAAGAAGCTATTAGAAATTACTGGAAATAGAAAATTAATAAAGTTTTACATTAAAAGAAAGTCAGCCCAGAGGGTACATAAAGGAAGGGAAAAAGAGAACTGATATCAGAAGAGCAGAACAAAGGGAGGAACAGAAAATGCCAAAAGCACCATTTATGAGGTTTCTGTCCATAAGAAACTGGGTAATACAGTTCAGATGTTTTAATTTCAAATCATCAAAAACAGTTCAAATAAAAACTGGTGCTTCAAAGTTTCAGTTACTTCACCTCATTCACTGACACTCGCGGGTAAATGAGGCACGACTATCACAAGCTGTCCACATAAAAATATTCTTAACAGTAAAGTCCACACTAAAACAATCCATATACAGTATTTCTCTCCATGCGGCTTCTGGACAGCTCTATTCAGACAGTAGCCTTCATTATTCCACTCATACAAACCACATTTCATGCTGCTCCAGTTGGTGGCAACATTTTCATATTTACTAAAAATAATTAACAGGAGCATACTCAAGAACCCCACTGACTGATGCTGGTTATTAAGGTAAAAAAGTTCAGGAAGAATTGTTTGTATCAAGTGAAGGCTCATCTTCTTGCTGAGATTAGGCTACTCAAAGGAGATGACCTCCTTGGCCATACCTGGGCCTCCTGGGGGCTCCCCCAGAGACACTGCCTGCCTGTTCCCTTCTTCAGACAAAATGACTGGTTTACCTGGTTATCAGGATGATCACTGACTATTTTGTTTATAGATTCTAATGTGTGCTCAGAACTAAACCTAAATCCCATATATTACAGACTTTCACTCTTAACAGCGAAAGTGAAAAAAAGTCCTACAGGAACTGAATCTGGTGGTGGCGTTCCGATGCAGGGTCAAGGTATGCTGCAGGGCTGACCCTACCTGTCACCTGGTAATCACTGCTGGGGGTACTACCAACCCTGTCTCGCATTCTCTGAACAAACAAATAAAGCCTAAGTGATTCCCACTTTATGGATAAGACTCAGAATGTGACTTACCCAAGGTCACAGAGTCAACAGATCAGCTAAGATCCAAACCTTTGTACATACAAGCTTCATAGCCAGTGCTCTGTCTGCCGTAACATGCTACACTCTCTAAAGTTAGCAAATCAACTTCATTATACCCACACTGTAACCCACATATTTGCAGGCCATTAATAAACTCAGAGTGGAAGATTAAATCATCTGAAAATAAACATCAAAAATGGATCACTAATTCTTAGCAATTCTTGTAACTAAGCAATCACCAAAATATTTAATAACTGAAAAATGTTTTATCATCAAACAAGAATTATCTCCCTGAGAGGAAAGAAACAAAATTCTCAGATTTTTTTTTTTTAAGTAATGGGGTATTTGTTTCCAAGATAAACATCTCAGACACTAAACCATGTGGGAATGAATCAGTCCCTCCCTGGTGAGAGTTCCCCACTGAACGCACACTCAGTGCTAAGCACCCACTGGCTTTGCACAGCACAGAACAGTGCGTGGGAAAAACGCATCTGGTCTTGACATTGACATACTCCAAGGATTTCCTACCCAGTGATGAGCAAAATTTTCCTCTCTACCAGCCAGCAAGCTCAGCACTCCAACACATGGCTAACAAGGATATTTGTGTTAAAACCTTTGCCCAAAAAGGACAAAGCTGGCACAGGACCACATCTTGACGTAACTACATTCTACCAACTAGGAGCAATCTGTGAATGGCAAAATGTCGTATAGACAAGAATGGACTAACAATGCATCGTCGAAAGGGGAAAATACAGATGATTAAGATGGAGTGAAACGACTATATTCTCTCTTTGATGTAGACATATAAGTAACAAAAAAGTGGCCATGGCAATGTACTCCAATCGAGTCAACCATCCCGCTACAAAATTAACGCTTCGACACTTTTGAAAGCTTTCATTCCTTACTGGAACTCTACCTCTATACAGATTTCACTGGGTCAAAAATGACCACGGCAAAGCAACATCAGCCAGGATCCATTTGGGATTTAGGAATTAGTAAGACCATGGAAAAAACTAAACAAAAAACTAGTATTGTTTCTTCCTTTGAGAAGTTAATTCATTAAGATTAAAATGTTTTGTTCTCAAGTTTATCCTTTCTATATTCTTCCAACTACCAACAATGTATTCAAAATATAGCTACAATTCCAAATAACTTTGCTAGAACAAAATGAAACTTTATCAATTTATCGTAATAGAAGTCTAGCCTGTTAAAATGAAAACCCTGAATCCAAGAATATGTTTAAACATTGATGGCTTTGATACTATCCTTCTATCTGTGGTAGGATAGAAAAGCAATACCTTCCTAGCACAATTCCTAGAGAAAGTGACCCACTGAGCAAGCCAACATATCAGGTGCTTACAAGTAAAAGGTACTTCCTCACACACAGGACCATCTTTAGAGCCTTTCTTCTGGGGCCTTGTGGGCACCATGAATGGCCAAACTAACAAGGCCTAGGGAACAGCCATGATCAAATTCTCAATCATGACCCATGATCAAATTCTAAATCACGCAGCCTGTGAGTACAGACTAGAGAAGCCTTCGAGAATTTTTGAAACAAGGTCAGAAAGTCTTCAAAAATTACTTGGATAAAAATAAAATTGCCTGCAGAGAAAAACAAAAAATACACCTCTTCCCACCTCTTTGGATTCCTTTGTGTAACAAGCTCCAGCCATGCTTGTCCACCATGTCCACATCAGCTTTGTGGCTAACCAGCGTGGTGGCAATACTCTCCAGTCGTCGTGAAAGGGCTAGATCTAATGCCAGATCTCCATTATGATCCGCCTCATTCAGCTTCCCAGGGAGCTATACAAACAAGTTTGTAAATTAGCGTCCAGTGAGTAGAGAATACAACCTATTTTAATTTCTCCCACCTTGACCCTTAAATATCATCTCCACTACAAAAGTCCAATTTAAGTGCTCTGACACTGCTTACTCCTCAAATTCAACTTCGTCACAAACTTCTATCAGGCTTCCTCAGGGCACATATTTTCAGGGAGGACAGAATTAGTGGGGACCAGATAGCAAACATAAACAACGTGGGAGACAATGTAAGAACCACAGGGAAAATGTGGACAGAGTGCCATGGGGCACAACTGCCAGGGCAGAAGTTTGGAGGGCTCCTTGATAAAGAGCTCATGTTTTCATGAAAGGCAGTGGCTTTCCTACCTCATTCTTCCCAGCAGTTCAATGTCTCCCAGTACACTGACACCCAGGATAAAACATACCTCGTTCCCATCTGTCAAGAGCCACTACGTTTCATTTAAGGTAATGCAGAAGGCAGAATTATAGCCCCCCAAAGATGTCCATGTCCTAAGCCCTAGAACCTGTAAAACATGTCACATTACATGGCAAAAGGTGTGCTGAAGATGTGATGAAGATGAAGGACCTTGAGATGGGGAGGGCACCCCAATCTAACTCATCACACAACCTCTTACAAGTGAAAACGGGAACCGGAAGAGTAAGTAAGAGAGATATGACATGAGAGGGACCTGACCCACCACTGCTGGCTTTTAAGACAAAAGCCAGGGCTATGAGCTAAGGAATGTGTGGTGGCCTCTAGAAGGTGGGAATGGCCCTCAGCTCACAGCTGGCAAGAAAACAGGGACCTCGATCCTATAACTGCAAGAATCTGAATTCTGCCAAAAACCCAAATAAGCAGGAAATGGATTCTCCTCTAGAGTCTCTGGAAAGAAGCCCAGCCTGCTGACACCTTGATTTTAGGCCAGTGACTCCTGTCCTAGACTTCCAACCTATGAAACTGTCAGGCAATACATTTGTGTTCTTTTACCCATTAAGTTGATGGTAATTTATTACAGCAGCAAAAGTAAACTAATACAGATTTTGCACCTGGAAGTTAAGAAGTATTGTTACAGAAAAAAAAAAACTACCTAAAAGCATGTGAGAGGTTTTTAAATTGGACAACGGCTAAGGCTGGAAGGATTTTGAGGAACATGTTAGAAAAGCTCAGCTTGCCTTGAACAAACTATTTAGTAGACATCTGTACATTAAAGACCGTGCCAGGGATGGCTCCAATGGAAGTGAGGAGTACCATGGAAAAAATAAGTGCATTACAGCTTTGGGAAATGAAAAATGGAAAAGGCAGCTACGGTACCTGGGAATCCATTTCAATCAGATAAAGGAAGACCACATCTTCTCTCTCCACTTTGATAGCTTTATGTAGCGGGTACTCTGTCTTGGATTTGATCATTTTGTATAACAACTGAGCACTCATGCTACTGAAATCCTCCTTTCTCAAGTCATCCTAAGAATTCATAACATAGTAAAAAGCAGAACAGATACAAAACAATAAAAACAACTCCCATTAGTAAGCCCTTAAAATGCAGCAGTCAGGCTCTAATTTAAGAGCTTAACATTTCCCAACTCATTTATTTCTCCCCAAAACCCAATGAGGTAAGCACTTGATCATCCCCATTTTACAGAAGAAAAAAGTAAAGCATAAGGAGATTAGATAACTTGCTCAAGTTCAGACAGTCCTTAAATGGCTAGGGAACCAGAAAGCCTGTGTTCCGAGCCTCACTCTTTACCCTAGCACTACTGAGTCTCCCAGTGAGACAGAAAAGCACAAGCCACGCTTACCTCTAACAGGAATGCACCCCGAGGGAGCCTCCACATGAGAGCAGGGAGTCCGCCTCCCACTCCCACGAAGATGGCAGTTACAAAGTCCATTAGAACTTCACAAACAAGTCACTCCACTGGGTCATAGCTGGTCCCTATTATTGCAGCTGTCTATATGTCTACCTATTTTAACTGAAAGGTTTCCAATCCTGTTTCAATTCCTTAAAATCCAGTGCTTTTCTATATTAGTTATGAGAAGGAAAAGGAAAGAAAAATTAAAAAAAAAAAAATCCAGTGCTTTTAGCCACCGTTTCTGAAACTCTAAGGCTTTTCCCACAATGTTGCTGAATACCAAACAATTCACAGAAAATAGTTTGCAAAAGGTAGCACTAACCCTGATTTCTTAAAACTGCTAACAACAACAACAACAACAACAACAACAAATGTGAACACTGTTCTTTATGATGAAAACAACCTAAGAAAGACAAATGTAAATTTAAAGATGCTCTCCACCTGATGTAGAGAACAAGGGCAAGCTCTGAAACCGTGTGCCGAGTACTGCAGAGCTGCTGGCCGCGGAGCCACACCCTGTTCCTGCAGCTTAGCGGCAGCTTCCACAGATGGAGGGTGAAGGCAGGCGATGCTTCCAAGCCTGTTTCTGAACCTGAGCTTTTCAGAGTCTCACTCTGTCACCCAGGCTGGAGTGCAGTGGTATGATCTTGGCTCACTGCAACCTCCACCTCCCAGGTTTAAGTAATTGTCATGCCTCAGCCTCCTGAGTAGCTGGGACTAAAAAGCATGCACCACTGAGCCTGGCTGATTTTTGTATTTTTAGTAGAGACGGGCTTTCACCATGTTGGCCAGGCCGGTCTCAAACTCCTGACTTCAAGTGGTCTGCCTGCCTCGGCCTCCCAAAGTGCTGGAATTGCAGGCATGAGCCACTGCGCCCAGCCCAATCTGAGCTATCTTTTGTCCTTCCACTCTGAAATCACAGAACTCCCAGAATTTCAGGGCTGAAGAGTCTCACAGATCATCTAATCAAAAGAGTTATTCTTCAACTGTGTAACAAGAGGAAACTAGATGCCAGAGAGGTACCTTTCCATGGAGTTATGTCCCAGGCCTCGGTCAGTACCCCTCAAGCTCTCACTCACCCAGTGACTTGCAATAATTTCTGCACAGTAGTTCATCAGGGTGCTAGCATTCAGTTCCTCTGCCGTCTGGTAGAAGCGAATACAGTTCCTGACATTCACTAGAGACATAACACCCTTCTCACATCTGTAAGAGAGTATTCATGATGAGCATGATTACTAGACAAATATATTCATAAATGAACAAACCAGAGCAATAATCAGTGCACTGGCTGGCTACGTCCTGTTAATAACACTATGGGGTAAGGTTAAACAAAGTATTATGAATAAATTACAGGTGGTCTCCAAATTTTAAAAGTACTAGAATTTCATTATAATATTTCATTGCTCAGTTCTGGTCAGAATCAAACTAACATGCGAATAAACTTAGTAAGCATAATACCCCAATTGCCTTAACAGTAAGCATGTGACACTCGCTGATCATATAGACAGGTAATTGTTAAAGCAAGCACAAAATGGACCAACCTCTGTCCTTCAAAGGACATCTAATCGTATGGAACACGGCTTTAGTTCCCACTAGCACAACTGTATCATGCAAACAGTGTGGGTTAGAAACAGTTTCATACATGAGCTCTAGGCCTCAATAACTAACACCTCCTTAAAAGCTCTATAAGATGAATGTGCATAGTATGTGAATTATAACTCAATAAAGTTGCATGTTAAAAGTCCACCTACAGTATCTATAATGTTTGGAAAAGATAGACAAATCGGCCAGGCATGATGGCTCACGCCTGTAATTCTAGGACTTTGGGAGGTCGAGGTAGGCAGACTGCCTGAGCTCAGGAATTCAAGACCAGCCTGGCCAACATGGTGAAATCCTGTCTGTACTAAAAACACCAAAACAAACTAGCTGAGTGTGGTGGTGGGTGCCTGTAGTCCCAAATCCTGGAAGCCTTAGGGGATCTCCTATGACACCAGGTCTATGGGGAAAAGAAGGCCAGGGCATAGTCCTTCAGCTTCCTTGCCTCCACAACTCCCTCCAAATCAGGTTCACCTCCTAGGGCAGCCACAGAGGACTAGTATGATTTCACGAGATTTCCTGACATCCACCATTGTTTTCCCCGCCAGGAGCAGCCACCAAAACTCTTTTCTAATCACAAAGGCAGAATGTGGTGGACAGAGCAAAATAAATAAACAATGAGGTAAGAAAGACCTGAGTGGAGACCCATTAAATTTTAGGGGTCAAATTACTTGGGCTCTCTGTGCCCTGTCTCCTCCTCTGTAAAATGAAGATGTTACTCTCCTTCAGATGTTTGAGGAATACTTGTGTGTTTGTCAAGATGGAGGAGAACTAGTTACACTCAGCACAGCTTGAGGTATGTAGTCGATATGCTCGTAAGTTTGAGGGCCCTCTCCTAGCCCGTCTCGTCTCTCAAGTCTGAAATTCCTTTACTAAGGAAGAAGCATATGATTTTAATAACCCACATTCGTGGACGTCAGTCCTGTTAACAATAACCAGCTAGCAGTTAATTCCCAGTCTTAACAGATGAGCTTCAGGTAACAGAGTAGAAAAGGACTACGGGAGAGGGTGATGGAGGAAGAAAGAAGGAAGGTCACAAGAAAGACCTGGGAAGAATGAAGAACACACTTTCAAAACCTCTCAAAGGAGAGGCTAGGAGCAAGAATGTAATCTTGGAGTCATTTCTCTATTTAGCAATAAATGTAGGCACCTGCTTTATACTAAGACCTGTCAAAGTTTTGATATTTTTTGTTGTTGGTGTTTTTTTTGTTTTGTTTTTTGTTTTGAGCAGAGTCTTACTCTGTCACCCAGGCTGGCGTACAGTGGCATGATCTCGGCTCACTGCAACTTCCACCTCCTGGGTTCAAGCGATTCTCCTGCTTCAGCCTCCCAAGTAGCTGGGATTACAGGCACGCACAGCCAAGCTCGGCTAATTTTTGTATTTTTAGTAGAGACGGGGTTTCACTATGTTGTCCAGGCTGGGCACTTTGTTTTTAATTAACATAACTGACTTGGTGTAAGGAAGCATCTCTCCCAGGGCACTTTAAAAATCATGTTGTTGGGCCGGGCGCGGTGGCTCATGCCTATAATCCCAGCACTTTGGGAGGCTGAGGCGGGTGGATCACGAGGTCAAGAGATCGAGATCTTCCTGGCCAACAAGGTGAAACCCCGTCTCTACTAAAAATACAAAACTTAGCTAGGCATGGTGGTGCATGCCTGTAATCCCAGCTACACGGGAGGCTGAGGCAGGAGAATTGCTTGAACACAGGAGGCAGAGGTTGCGGTGAGCCGAGATCGTGCCATTGCACTCCAGCCTGGGTAACAAGAGCGAAACTCCGTCTCAAAAAAAAAAAAAAGTTGTTATAATATCTAAGTAAGTTATATCAATAAGTTATAATAAACAAGAACGTAAGTTCCGTACAACAGCGTATTTCTAAGCCTCAGTTTTCTGTACCATTGGCTTCTCCAAACCTGTAGCACACCACATCAATATCTGACAAAGTCACTCTAACCTCAGCTATGAAATCAGAGCATTCAGGAGAAAAATCCTCTTTTCAGATATATGAAGCTTTTACCACTTTTACAACTAATATTCAGTCTGCCTTCCTAACATCCTAACAACAGGCAGTCTAATACACAGTGTGATCTCAGGAAGTAATGACTCACATTTGTAGAGCACTTTACAAAGCACTTTTACAGACAATTGCTGAGAATTTGAAAATTCCATTCTCCTTTTTACTGTCAAATGATATTGTGCCAAGGGACTCAAATATGTTTCAGGAAGACAGATATTTTATTAAAGCTGGCACACATTTCACTGTCACCAATTCTAGGATCTCTAGAGTGCCATTTGCCATTTGGATAGATTATAAATAGTAACTGACATGATTTATGCAACCAACGAACATGTAATCTTATTTAGAAATTCAGATTCTAGGTTCCTATATTCTCTTTGAAAATAGCAAGACAGACTGTCACCCAAAGGGAAGTTTTTAATTATTATTTTTAACTTTAGAGTACACAAAGGATATAGATGTACAAAAACAATAAACCTAATTTTAAAAGTATAAAATCAAGCATATATTTAAACGTCCCAAAAACTCCTGTCTAGTTTTTATATTACTCTTGAGTGGATGTGGGAAAAAGAAAAATTACTGAGAAGAAAAATGACAGGTGAACAGTGATTTAGTAACAAATGACTTTTTCCTTTACATCATTCTGTATTTTCCAAATATCACACACTGAACATGTATCATAATTTTGTAAGGAGAAAAATATTACCTATCATTTTTTAGTATACATTAATTGTCTCCTTTTTAAAAAAAATTAGCCAGTCGTGGTGACTCATGCCTCTTAGCACTTTGGGAGGCCGAGGTGGGCAGATCACCTGAGGTCAGGAGTTCAAGACTAGCCTGGCCAACATAGCAAAACCCCGTCTCTACTAAAAACACAAAAATTGGCCGGGCATAATGGTGGGTGCCTGTAATCCCAGTTACTCAGGAGGCTGAGGCAGGAGAATCACTTTAACCGGGGGTGGAGGTTGCAGTGAGCCGAGATTGCGCCATTGCCCTCCAGCCTGGACAACAAGAGCAAAACTCCATCTCAAAAGATAAATAAATAAATGAATAAATAAATAAAATAGCCAGGTATGGTGGCTCAAGCCTGTAATCCCAGCACTTTGGGAGGTTGAGGCGGAAGAATCACTCGAGGTCAGGAGTTTGAGACCAGCATGGGTAACATGGTGAAACTCTGCCTCTGATAAAAATACAAAATTAGCCAGGCATGGTGGCATGCGCCTGTAATCCCAGCTACTCAGGAGGCTGAGGCAGGAGAATCACTTGAACCTGGAGGCAGAAGCTGCAGTAAGCCGAGATGGTGCCATTGCACTCCAGCCTGGCAAAAGAGTATTTTCTTCAGTGTGCCCTCCACGGTAGAAAAAAAAAGAAAAAAAGTATTTTCCTGATAATTCTTACTATAAAAACATCCTTTTCATTAAATTGGTGCCGAGATCCCTACATTACAAAAAAAAGCAACGCCTGCCTCACATTGAAGTGCCTGCGTCTGTCAGCACCCTTTCAATCACCATCTCAAACATGTAATTCCTTTCGAGGACAGCAGTGGGCACTCTGTGACCCTTTAAAGGCTGACACTTGAATCCACTCCTGGTGTCTTCCACTTCAGCTCTTACGAAAGCCATGACAGATAATAACCCAATAATCACATCCAACAATACAAAATGAAGCATCTGGTAATGCTGACAGTTATGAAGCCTACTCAGTCAATACACAAGAGTTTAATTAAAGAATCCATTACACACATTACAGTGCTCTGAACTACTCCAACCTGAACCTTTGTATCAAAGCAACTTAATTTATATAAGCAAGTTTGACAGGGTCAGTAGGAGAAAGCTCAGAAAGTCTGGAAAAAAAATATAAAGACATAAATTGTACTCGCTCTAATTAAAATCAGTCTCATTTCACTCTCACCAAAACTCACTGAAACAAATTATCAAACAAATGAAAGTGTTAACTGAATGGCCTCAATAGTAAAGTTAGCTTTGCTAATAACCTAATATTGTATGCACCTATAGACCGTGGACCTGCTTTTGTTTTTGTTACTGGATTTAGATATTAAAATGCACACAAACCCACATCAATATCAGACAGGAGTCAGCTGTCTACTGGTTTCATGTGGGTAAACAATGAGTCCTCCCGGGAAAACAGCATCCCTGTGATGAAACAGTGAGCAGCTCTAGGCAGCAAAGTCTCTCTGGGCTCTCTGGGGAAAAACACAGCAACAGTTGGAGTGCTTCTTGATGGCTGAAACCAACCCTTCACTCACCCAGGAGAACAGCCATTCCTTTAGCCACCCAGTGGAATACAAAAGATCACTAAATGCTGTAAAAAGACACTCCGGCATCCAAGCTGATTACCAAGAGCCACATCTCCAGAAGACAGACGCTGCAGGACATACAGTCTGACATTACTTCGTGAACGTTTTGTTTTCTGTTGTTCTAAAATGCCAAGTTGGGGGTGCAGCAGAGAAAATGCAACATAAAAACACAGCATGCTACCTCCTTGACAACCTAAAATGCAGTAACTTCACTGAAATGAGTTCTCTGGAACACTGGCTATGAAACTTATTTGAACAATATTTTCACTTATTAATTTAGGCATTCATTGTTTCCAACAACGAGACTATGGCTAAGGACTTCATTCAACTGGATATATCAGAAAATAGAGTAAAATGTCAAGGAACACAGAAAGGGAAGGAAAGCTGCATGTCTGGACACTGGATTACATTATTTCATATTTAATTTTTCAGTTTATACAATTGTGTAATTTCAGGTAACAGCAGTGAAAGAAAACAGCAAAAGCTTTAGCAGAATTTAACTACAAGATAACACCAAGCAACGGAGATAACAAATTCTCTCCCCAACATCGCCTTTAAGAGAACACCCTGCAGAAGTCATTTACATTAGCAGAAGCAGCTGTTTTCCCAGAGCTCGGCATAATTAAAGCTCAGCCTCCACCATTTGAGGTGCTTGAATATATCTGCTGTGACTTGCCTCTCCCTGAGGAGCTGTAGCTGAAACCGATTTGCTAGTTTCATCAATTCCGTTAGGAACACATCATCCTCTCTGAACTCCAACTCGTCCGTATAGATCCAGCGAAGCATTGTCATCGTCACCTCTGGGTTAGCATCTGGTTAAACAAAGCAGAGAGAACAACTGAAAAAGCACTGAATGACATGCTCAGACTTTCTCGAAATTGGAAGCTAATAAATTACGGTATACCCAACTTAAAGAAATATTACACAGCCATTAAAAATGGTGACTAAGCAGTCTGGGCAGCATCTAACTCTAAAGTTTTGCAGTGAGTGGGGAAGTGAACCTACTAAAGATATGTTGAATACATTGGGGAAAATATTTGAAACCTCTGACAAAGAGTTCACATTCTTTTTTTCTACTGAGACAGGGTCTAAGTATGTCCCCCAGGCTGGAATGCAGTGGCACAATCACACCTTACTGAGGCCTCGAACTCCCTGGGCTCAAGTGATCCTTCCACCTCAGCCTCCCGAGTAGCTGGGATGACAGGTGTGTGCTAGCATGCCAGGTTAATTTTTGTATTTTTTGTAGAGACAGGGTTTCACTGTATTGCCCAAGCTGATCTCGAAATCCTGGGCTCAAATAATTCTCCTGCTTTGGCCTCCCAAAGTGTTAGGATTACAGGTGTAAGCTGCTTCACCCAGCCGGAGTGCACATTCTTTATAATAAAAATACCTTACAAATGAAAAGACGGACATCCAGTGGAAAAATGGGCAATGGATATAAATAGGTAATTCACAAAGATAAATAATGGCCAATAAATCTTACTGATAACCAAACACAAATTTAAACCAGAGTAGGTTTTATCTATCAGATCAGCAAAGATGTTTTTAAAGAACATAACCTTTTACATAGCAACTACATATGTAGATTATTATCCTAAGACAATAATTGGACAAATACAGAAAAACATATGTACTAAGATGCTCAACACAGTATTATTAATAATGAAAAACTAGACAAAAGAGTTCAACAATGGAGAGCTAATTAAATTACAATATACATACACACTTAAAAAACGCAATTAAAACTATGCAGATATATATTCAACATAAGAGATTTACTACATAGGCTTTTTGAAAAGTTGGCTAAAAATACTTGTATAAGATCTCATTGGCTTGGTGCAGTGGCTCATGCCTGTCAAAGCTTTGGGAGGCCAAAGTGGCGAACGGCTTGAGCCCAGGAATTCAAGACCAGTGCAGGCGATACAGTGAAACCCTGTCTTTACAAAACATACAAAAATTACACCAAAATCTCAGAAATCACCGCTAAAGAACTTATCCATGTAACCAAACACCACCTGTCCCCCAAAAACTACAGAAATAAGAAAAAAATTAAACAAAAAATACAAAAATTAGTTGGGCACATATCATTAGTGGTGGCATGTGTCTGTAGTCGCAGCTACTCAGGGGGCCAATGTGGGAAGATAAACTGAGCCCAGGAGGTTGAGGCGGCACCAAACCGTGACTGCACCACTGCACTCCAGCATGGGTGACAGAACAAGACCCTGTCTCAAAAAACAAAGATAAAGGAAAAAAAATAGGTCTTCCTTTTTGTTACATATACTCGTGTGTATGCATGCATACACACACACACATATATATATATATAATACACTATATACTACACACTACACACATTGAGAGACAGACACACACATTTTTCTGTGTCCGTCTCTCAAGAGATTAGGATACATACTAAAATATCAACCTAGGGATAATTTATAACTAATTTTTCTTTTAGCTTAATTTTACTGTTAGCTTTATTTTTACTTAAGGAATATGAATTACTTGTGCAATCTTTTTAAGTTAAAGACTGTACAGCAACTTGGGGAAATGTTTGGGATGAGAATCATAGTACAAAATATCTAAACTATTATTTCATCTAGAGTTAACTCTTGACTAGTCAGAATAACAAGAGTGATGGTTAGAAGAATACTTAAAATCATGGTCAACACAAGTAATTCTCAAGGTGTAGTCCTGGGCTAGGAGATTCAGCCTCAATCTGAGAGCTTATTAGAAATCTGATTCTTGGCCAGGCGTGGTGGCTCACACTTATAATCCCAGTACTTTGGGAGGCCGAGGCGGGAGGATCACGAGGTCAAGAGATCAAGACCATCCTGGCCAACATGGTGAAACCCCGTCTCTACTAAAAATACAAAAATTCTCCAGGTGTGATGCTGTACACCTGTAATCCCAGCTACGCAGGAGGCTGAGGCAGAATAATTACCTGAGCCAAGGAGGCGGAGGTTGCAGTGAGCCGATATCATGCCATTGCACTCCAGCCTGGTGACAGAGCAAGACTCCGTCTCATAAACAAAAAAGGACAAGAAATTCACCCTGTGACTCAGATTAAGCAGCCAGTGGAGTAAGGGTAGGCAGAGAACAATGAACCGGAAGGAGGGTGTGTGCTACAACTGTGTACTTTTGGGTAAATCGTCCAGCCTATCTGCTTCCAATCTACTTAAGCAAGTGGTGGTAAAAGATAGATGACTGCATAAAACAGGAGTTCGCTCTAAAAGGAGCTGAGGCAGGAGAATGGCTTGAACACAGGAGGGGAGGTTGCAGCAAGCCGAGATCACACCACTGCTCTCCAGCCTGGGCAACAGTGAGACTCTGTCTCAGAAAAAAAAAAAAAAAAAAAAAAAAAATGAGATAAAATACAGTAATTCAACTCAAAAAGAAAAAAATAATTCAAATGAATTCCAAAGAAAGATTTAATATAGATAAACAGAAATTATTGAATTGGCTAAATATAAATAAAAATTAAAAGAACAATTAACCTAAACCAAATCTGCTTATTTGTTTTAAGCCAACACAAGACAACAAACTTAACATAACCAAAGATTGGTGAGAAAAACCCAAAAGCAGTATCAGGATTAAGTAAAGAATATAACCACAGATAAAACAGATTCTTTTGACCACTAAGAGACTCTCTGGACATGGGACTCAGCTGTCGGCAGGAGGCCACAAGGCTGTTTGAGTGTCCTCATGACATGGCTGCTAATGTCCCCCAAAGTGAGCAATCTGAAAGAGAGAGCAAGGAGGAGGCCATAATCCCTTTGATGAAGCCATCTCTCAAGTCACATGTTGTCACTTCTACCATACTCCATTTATTACAGGTGAATCAGGCTATACTGAAGAGGAGAATCTGAATCCACCCTTGAAGGGAGAACTATCAAAGAATTTGTTATTCTTTTTTTGCGAGCACATTCTAAACTTAGCATGGATGTCACTGAAAGAACACAGTATGATTTAATACTGCAACTGAACAGCCTTGAGCTAGTAGTTCATAGAGTAGCCAACAGATGTTGAATACTGCTATGCTTCTATTAAAAATTTAAATATCACACAGCTCCCCTGAGTTTGCTGAAGCATTTGGGGGTGCCTCAGCACAGAGTCTGGGAAACTATGCCTTCCCACTGCACAGTGCAAGCATTCCAGGCGATTCTTCAGGGCACAACTTTCCCAACCAGAATGAAAGGAATCAAGGAGGATGCTTTCTGCCATCTGGAATGGCTTGACACTACCCAGTACACATTCCAGGAGAGCTGAATGACTCACACCCTGAGCTCTTAAGCCACGGACCTGTAAGATCTTTGCTTGAGAAAACATGCAACCAACTTTAGCTTCAAAACAGCCATTTCAATCCATTGGAACCTCTCACCGTGTCAGCTGCTATTGGTAAAGTGCTACAGAGAGGCTATAAACAGATCATTTTGCTAGAAGTAAATTACTTTACTTCACAGAGAAGTAATACTCTCCTTGTGGACTCAGGTTTGTTATGCTTTGTTGAGCTAACAGTCATATTCTTTCTCTTCCCACTTGGTCAATCATTATCTTTATAAACTTTTATCTTTTATTCTTTCTTATTAGGGTAGACAAAAATTATATAGAGTTAATAATGTATGACATGTTTTGATATATGTATACATTATGAAATGGTTATAATAAGCTAATTAACATATCTATCACTTCATCTATTTAAAAATATCTTAACAATAAGAAATAAAAAAGCAAATTTCTACTTGGTTTACATTTTCAGACACTTTCATACTTATAGAAAAGCTGCAGAGCATTCCCATATGCCCTTTACTCATCTTCCCCTAATACCAAGACAGCTTATATAACCACAGTACAATTATCAAAATTAGGTAATTAGGTAATACCTACAACACCAGTATTATTAACTAATTATAGGCTCTATTTTGCCAGTTTTACCAGTAATACCCTTTTTATGGCCAGAATTCCAACTGAGGATTCTACATTGCATTCAGTGTTAGTCTCAGCCAATCTCTAATACTTCCTAAACCATTCTTGTTTTTCTTTTTCTTTTCTTTTTTCTTTTTCTTTTTCTTTTTTTTTTGAGACAGAGTCTCACTCTGTCTCCAGGCTGAAATGCAGTGACGCGATCCTGGCTCACTGCAACTTCCACCTCCCGGGTTCAAGTAATCCTCCTCCCTCAGCCTCCCGAGTAGCTGGGACTACAGGTGCATGCCACTACACCCAGCTAATTTTTTATATTTTTAGCAGAGATGGGGTTTTATCGTGTTGGCCAGGATGGTCTCGACCTCTTGACCTCGTGATGCAATCACCTTGGGCTCCCAAAGTGCTGGGATTACAGGCGTGAGCCACTTTTGAGAAATGTTCCTCAATTTGGGTCTGATGTTTTCTCATGATTAGATTGAGGCTATGCATTAATGGCAAAAAACCTACAGAAAAGCCAGGCACAGTGGCTCATGCCTGAAATCCAGCACTTTGGGTAGCTGAAGCAAGAGGATCATTTGAAACCAGGAGTTTGAGTCCAGCCTTGGCCAGCAACACCCCAACTCTATTAAAAAATTAACCAGGCATGGTGTTGCACACCCATACTCCCAGCTACCTGAGAGGCTGAGGTGGGAGGATCTCTTGAGCCCAGGAGTTCAAGGCTGCAGTGAGCCACAATAGTGTCAATGCATTCTAGCCTGGGCAACAGAGTGAGACCTTATCTCAAAAACAAACGAACAAAAAAGAATCCTACAGAAGTGATTGTGCCTTTATCAGTGGATCACATCAGGCGCAAACATTTCACTTTTTTTAACAAGGTATGATTCATATACCCAAATACCTTTAAAGTACATAATGCCTGTTGTATTTCATCAGCATGTGCTAAAATTCTCATAATTAAGGCTGTGTGCAGTGGCTCACGCTTGTAGCCCCAACACTTTGGGAGGCCAAAGCAGGAGCATTCCTTGAGTCCAGGAGTTCAAGACCAGCCTGGGCAACATGGCAAAACCCCATCTATACAAAAAATTAGCAAGGTATAGTAGCACATGCCTGTAGTCCCAGATACTCGGGAGGCTGAGGTGGAAGGACTACCTAAGGCCAGGAGGTCAAGGCTGCAGTGAGCCATAATTGCACCACTACACTCTAGCCTGGGTAAATCTAAAAACAAAAAACAAACAAACAAACAAACAAAAAAACACTAAAAAAAAAATCATAACTAATAGCAGGATTAAACTTGTTTTTAATCTTAAGAAATATCAGGACTGAGTGCAGTGGCTCACGCCTGTAACCCCAGCACTCTGGGACGCTGAGGCGAGCAGATCACCTGAGGTTGGGAGTTTGAGACCAGCCTGACCAACATGGAGAAACCCCATCGCTATTAAAATTCAAAATTTGCCAGGCATAGTGGCACATGCCTGTAATCTCAGCTACTTGAGAGGAAAATTGCTTGAACCCAGGAGGGAGAGGTTGCAGTGAGCCAAGATCACACCATTGCACTCCAGCCTGGGTAACAAGGGTGAAACTCTGTCTCAAAAAAAAAAAAAAGAAAAAGAAGAAGAAAAATTAGACAAGATCTTGAAAAGAAACGTGGAGGTTTTCTTACATTCTAAGATGTAAGTTTCGTGCAAGCAAGAATTTAACTTTGTACACTTTGTATCCCTAGCACCTTAAATAGTGCTTACCACTCAGTATTTGTTATATGAATGGACAAATGTTGAAAAAACACAACACCAATAAATTCATTAAATGATTTTATCAAACCTGTTGGTGTGGAAAACACTTGGGCATTTAAAACATAGCTTTTGTGCTATTTATACACCTGTTTACAAGAACCTATTTCCAATCTTCCTCAAATTGCTGGCCAGCCACGAAGTGCTAGTGCTCACAGGTATCACATAACACACAGGCTTCCCAGCCAGTCCCAGAAACTGCAACCCCAGGTTTAGGCAATCACACATCCACCCAGGCAGTGAGCAGCATGGCTGGCCAAAGCACACAATTAAACATGAACGGGTCCACACGTGCACTACCACCCTGGACCTCTCCCCCATAACACAATTCAAAGATACCGCTCATAAAAATGTCATAAACAGTAAAAATGCCACATCTTCTCCTATCAGCTATCTTCACAGATACCTGATCTACCAAAGCCACAAAATCATTTGCTTTGAAATAGATCACTCCTGAAATAAACCTTATAGTAGGATCAAAACACACTTATTATTTACAACTCGAGCGTGTCTAGAGACATTTGAAGACATTAACAATTTATTGTCCTCAACTCGAAAAAACTCCCTGACTCACAGTGATGCAATCTTGCAGCCAGACAGCACTGAATTAAGCTCTAAATGTTTAGATGTATTAAAAAAGTTCAGTGAAAAGGAAAATTTTTTAATTCAATGTTTAAATTGGCTTTTTATTCCTTCATGTAATTTTCGGTGTTGTGCAATTTTGTTTGTTCCAGAGAGCAGCCGTGTTTTTTTTTTCCCCACTCTCATTCATTTTGGTTGCAGTCAATATTTCACCATTACAAATAAAACTGAGGAACATTCACACTGTCTGAGTTACCTATGATAGATTCCCAGAAGACACACAATGAAGAAAAAAAAAAAAAAGAATATTTCACCGCTCAGCTGCCTAACTCCTTTCTAAAACTATCATATCTACTTATAATGTCACTGGCAATGTACAAGAATACAAATTTCATGAGCCTCACAACTACTGGGATCATCAATTTTTGATTATATAGCTATCAAAAGATGGTAGCTTATTCTAATTTCTAACAAAGTCAAATATTTTCCATATATTATCTTCTAGACTTCATAAACATTCAGTTCATATAATCAACATCCTATCATACATTTTGTGAAAAACACCAAATGATCTTAAGAATTTTAAAAGGTGTCCATAATTCTGTTATATATGAGGTCAAAGATACATGGCTTCAAAACATCATGCTTTAAAAAAAAAAAAAAAAAAAAAGGCAGAGCGCCGTGGTGGCTCTGGCCAGTTGTCCTGGCGCTTGAGGAGGTGAGGCTATGCGTTCAAGGCCAACCTGGGCAATATGAGAACCGCTCGTTCATTAAAAAAAAAAAAAAAAAAGCTATGCCTTGAGATTTCGATCACGTGAACTGATGCCCTTCCAGGAAAACACTATTTCAAGACAGATGTTTTTAGTCACTGGCATGCAGGCATACACACGGGTCGGTGTATAAGTGTATCTGTATCTATAACTTTTAGTTATGGATTCCAAGTTAAATCCTAGAAATTATCATAAAGATACAGAGTTCACTCACAGTTGGGGAACACTGACATACATTCTCCTTAGTCCGTGAGATAAGTGCCTACTTCGCCTTTACAACACTGCTCAGGTTTTAGCCACCTATGCAACCCTCCTTTATCACCCCAACTGAGTCTCTTCTCAACCTTACGTGTAAGCGAATCACATTTCTGTATGTAGAGCCCTGGTCTGAAATGACTTGTTTGTGGCCTGCTTCCTCCAGCAGAGTATGGGTTCCATATAGCAGGGACTGTGTTATCACCCCAGTGATGCTGGCACTGCACATGGAAAATAGTGCCTTCTGCACTGACAAACCTTCTAAACAAAGATGTAACTCACTCAGACAAGCACTTCGGCAAGTATGGTCATGAGCAGCGTAACTATGTTTGGTCGACAACAGACTGCAGATACGATGCTGGTCCCATAAAATTATAATATGGCATTTTTGCTGACCTTTTCTATGTTTAGATATGCAAATACTTACCATGTTACTGCTGCCTATGGCATCCAGCGCTGTACAGGGTTGTAGCCCAGGAGCCACAGACTATGCCATATAGCCTAGGCATGTAGCAGACTCTACCATGTAGATTTGTGTAAATATACTCTATGATATTCCCACAACAAAACCACGTAATGACACACTTCTCAGAACACATCCTTGTCGTTCTCCTCACCATATAATTCTCAAGAATATTAACAGTAGAATTAAATTAAAACTTTGCTCTTTGCCCTTTTTTTCGCGATAGTAGGCAAGTACTAAATGAAAATGCAACTTTTAGGTCAACTTCTGAAAATGATTGTTTTTTAGTCCACTTGCCACCCTATTTGCTTCAATCACACACATACACACACACACACAAACACGTGATATAAAACAAATAATAACATTAAATAAGCCAATGTAGCTATTTTGTTTTTTTTTTTTTTGGAGACAGGGTCTTGCTCTGTTGCCCAGGCTGGAATGCAGTGGTGACAGCATAGCTCACTGTGGCCTTAAACTCTTGGCTCAAGAAATCCATCCACCTTGTATTTCCAACAAACTGGGGCTACAGGCACATGCCATCATGTCAAGCTGATTTTTTTTTTTAATTTACTGTAGAGACAGGGTCTTGCTATGTTGCCCAGGCTGGTATTGAATTCCTGGGCTCAAGTGATCCTCCCACCTTGGCCTCTCAAAGTGCTAGGATTACAGGCATGAGCCACCATACCCGGCTTTAAAATTCTTTTCAAAAAAAATTGTATAAATTTAAGCTATACAACGCAATGCTATGAGATACATACATAGTAAAATGGGTACTAAAATGAAGCAAATGAACATATCCAGCATCTGATACAGTAACCCACACCTATTAAAATTCTGAAGGCTAATGGTCAACCTTTGATGTTAAAGAAAGATTATTATTATTCTTCAGAGTAACTGTTCTGAGTTCAGGCATCTAGTATTAAGTTTTAGGCAATTTGACAGCAGGACTTTTTATTAGATTTGAAGGAAAAATTTTTTCTGCACATGAATCCTTATTTGTAGCCTACTTTTTCATGAAATGAGTATATGGAAAATATTTACATTTTATAAATCATAAGGACATTGTAGATACTCAAATATTTATGATTTGTTAGCCAGGTATTATCTCCTAGGTAGGTAAACAAAGCACCTAAAAGTATAACCTCCTGATTCATTAATTATTTAACTAGCTCATGGTCACCATCAATTGCTAAGAAAATTATTCTACTTTCATTAAATCACAAATACTTCAAAATAAGACACTGTAACTTTCTGCCGAGAGTTCTTCTGCTAGCAGTTTCATGTCCCTCATCGCTCAAAGGCTCACCTGATAGGTCCAGCTCCTTAGTGGAAGACAAGTTAGCCAGACTCCAGCTGTCACTGCGGGCTGCCAGGACAAACTTGTGAGCATTGATGTGCCTGTCCCCAACCTTTATCTTCAGATCACTGATGAAGAAAAAGATCCACATATATTAGAAAAATGTCATCCTAACTAGGATTCATAGCTGATAAACACATTGAGTATTGATCAACATCTATCTGCAAAACAAAAAATTACAGCAAAAAATTATTTCTATATGCTAGCACTGAATTCTGATAGGTCATCTTGTGCTATGTTGTTAGAAACGTTTTCTATGTATAAATTCTGGTTTTAATTCATATGGGATGCTCTGCTTTCATACATCTTCTAATGGCATTCTTATGGTGGGGAACCTCCAAGTTAAGAAGGATGATTAATACATAAAAAGTAGAGGATATTTTATATAGAATAAAACAAAATAGACCATCAGGGACAGAAAGAAAGAAAGACGGTGAGGACAGCTTTGAGACGACAGTGCTGCTGTGCTCCACAGTAACGCTCAAGCAAGGTTCAGCAGAAAAACCAAAAACAAACTGACACGCAGTCCAGAACACGAAACCCAACGCCTGGACTCCTGTTCTCACCAGGAACATTCAGACCTAACATTGACCCTTTTTTACTCAACTACTTATAAAAAAGGGAGTGAGGAAAAAGCTCTCTTTTCAAAACATGCTTCCATATTTATGACATGCCATTATATGAAAACATCTTCCTGAATAGATATTTCTGTTTAACTCTGAAATGTCAAATGCTACTGTAGAAGAGCATCTGGGCAGTTAACAAAAAACGTCAAGATGACCCACTGGGCTGACACGAGCACATGCCATATGGTTATGCTGGCAAGAATCCAAAGTCACTGTCATCATCCTGCTTCTAGTTATATGTTTTATTTTCATATTCAACTTTAAAATTATTTACTAGGTTGGAAAGTCTTTGGAAACTACACAAAAATCACTATATGGGAAAAAAAAGAAAAAAAATACCATTACATGAATTAACCCATCCACTTAAAAGGAAACCCAAACAGAATACTGTTTGTATGTAACACTTGACAGAGACACATTATACCCTACAGTATTGTCTAGAGCATGGTTCATCATCATTTGAAAGGATCAACAATTCTAGTTCTATCAAAGACCAAGCTGTAACTATATTAGATCACAAGACTGAGAGTACTTATTATTTCAAATTACTACAAACTGCTGTTAACGCAGTACAACACTATTCATGGACAAAGAAGAAATAAGAGTATTCTCTGTAAAACAGAACATAAAACTGTATCAACACATTTTGTGACAAAGTGTAAATAATTTAACAAAAACAAGAAGCTACCTACAAATCACAAATAACTTTTAAACTCTCAATATATTCATAAAGTATTACACTGCAATAACTTAAATGGATTTTCAGTCTGTACTATTTCAACCATGAGTATAACTTTTAGCCATAAAATTATAAAAATGAATGTTTCTAGAAAATTTCTACCACATTCATGAGCATGAGGTCAAAATTCTATCTTTTGTAATCTGACATACCAAATGCAAATAAAGATAAGGATTTCATCAATAATTTCTAATAATAATTTTTTAAAACACAAATGAAAACCAGAAAATCTGACAAGTCCTGTCCATGAGGATTGAATGATAGAAACAATTAAGGGCCTAGTAATTTTTTAAAAAACTTGATTCCACTCAATGAAAGACTATTTTAAAACATGGAAACCAGGATGCTGTAACTGGAGAGGAGGTAAGTAGTTTCTTGCTGGTTTCTCAAACACTTCCACAGGAAAAACTATAAACTATAGGTTTGTTTGGTAAAAGAATGAGTATAGTAAGTAACTACACATAGCCATCATTCTTAACTACTTATGAGACAAAAGTGTTCTGAACTTGAAATGTAGGTCAGGCATAGTGGCACACACTGGTAATCCCAGCACTTTGCGAGACTAGGACTGGGAGATTGAGAACAGCCTGGGCAACATAGTGAGACTCTGTCTCTTATTTAAAAAAAAAAAAAAAAAAAAAAGGCTACCACTTTCTTCCACATTTCTCAACTTAAAAAATTTTTAAACCTACACGTCAGTCATTCCAGTTGTTAAATGCATGGAAGCATACTATTAATATTTTTCAACAAAAATCACGGTATGGAATAAAGGTATTTTTCCCCTGTTGGTAGAAGATCTCTGCTTTAGAAACTGATTTACCAATTTCAGTTACCACATCTTGACAGCTTAGTCTCCAAAGAAAGCTCCATTCCATATCTGACATTGTAGATAACATAGGGTTTCAATCTTCTTTAGATAAAGAACAAGATTTTTTGTTTTTGTTTTACACAGGGTCTCACTCTGTCCCCCAGGCGGGAGTGCAGTGGTGCAATCTCGGCTCACTGTAACCTCTGCCTCCTGGGTTCAAGCGATTCTCCTGCCTCAGCCTCCTGAGAAGCTGGGACTACAGACACGTGCCACCAAGCACGGCTACTTTTCGTAATTTTAGTAGAGACAGAATTTCGCCATGTTGGTCAGGCTGGTCTCGAACTCCTGGTCTCAAGTGATCCACCCACCTCAGCCTTCCAAAGTGCTGGGATTGCAGGCGTAAGCCACCGCACCCAGTGTAGGGTAGTTTTATAAGCTGAAGAGAGACCCATGGGAGTCATAAGATCATACCATAACTAGATAAAAAGTGACAGGAAGAAAACTTCCCAGTCTCATTCCCATTGTCTCTGAGAAGGACTTAAATAAAATGAATGCAAAATAAAATTACTTACCAATTAATAAGTAATTGAGAAACTAAATGATGGGAATTCTAATGGGAGAGAGACTCAAAGAGTAGGACAGATATGTCTGTAACAGAATAACATTAGGCTTCCCTGGGCCAGTAAGAAATGAAGTGTTCACTTGTTCATGGAAAAAGAGGAGAAAAAAAGACAATGGATTTTATTTTACAAGAAGCTACATCTATTCAACTTATGAAACTATACTCAGAATATATACTTCCTTTTTTTGTAATAGATTGTTCTTTCATTTAGAAAGGACTAAGATGGGGGGTGCCGTGGACGTCCCAGGCCGCACCCCGCGAGGCTGGGCCCAGGCCAGCCCGCCCGAGAGCCTGGGGGCTGGAGACAATGGGCTAGTTCCTGCTGCGTGCCCAGATGCGTGACCTGGCACGGGGCATGTTCGTCTTTGGCTATGACAACTACATGGCGCACACCTTCCCCCAGGACGAGCTCAACCCCATCCACTGCTGCGGCCGTGGGCCTGACCGCGGGGACCCTTCAAGTCTGATCAATGATGTACTAGGGAACTACTCATTGACTCTTGTTGATGCATTGGATACACTTGCAATAATGGGAAATTCATCCGAGTTCCAGAAAGCAGTCAAGTTAGTGATCAACACAGTTTCATTTGACAGAGATTCTACCGTCCAAGTCTTTGAGGCCACGATAAGGGTTCTGGGAAGCCTCCTTTCTGCTCACAGAATAATAACTGACTCCAAGCAGCCCTTTGGTGACATGACAATTAAGGATTATGATAATGAGCTGCTATACATGGCCCATGACCTGGCAGTGCGGCTCCTCCCTGCTTTTGAAAACACCAAGACAGGAATTCCATATCCTCGGGTAAATCTAAAGACAGGAGTTCCTCCTGACAGCAATAATGAGATGTGCACAGCGGGAGCTGGTTCCCTCCTGGTGGAATTCGGGATTCTGAGCCGACTGCTGGTGGACTCCACATTTGAGTGGGTGGCCAGATGAGCAGTGAAAGCCCTTTGGAACCTCCGGAGCAACGATACGGGATTGCTCGGTAATGTTGTGAACATTCAGATGGGCCATTGGGTTGGAAAGCAAAGTGGCCTGGGTGCTGGGCTGGACTCCTTCTATGAATACCTCTTGAAATCTTACATTCTCTTTGGAGAAAAAGAAGCCCTAGAAATGTTTAATGCTGCATATCAGAGTATTCAGAACTACTTAAGAAGAGGACAGGAAGCCTGCAATGAAGGAGAAGGAGACCCCCCACTCTATGTCAACGTGAACATGTTCAGTGGGCAGCTGATGAACACCCAGACTGACTCTCTGCAGGCCTTTTTCCCTGGACTGCAGGTGCTCATAGAAGATGTGGAAGATGCCATCTGCCGTCATGCCTTCTACTATGCCATATGGAAACGATATGGTGCCCTCCCTGAGAGGTATAACTGGCAGCTGCAGGCGCCTGATGTTCTCTTCTACCCACTGAGACCAGAGTTAGTGGAATCCACATATCTCCTCTACCAGGCAACCAAGAATCCCTTCTACCTCCATGTAGGAATGGATATTCTGCAGAGTCTGGAAAAGTACACAGAAGTCAAGTGTGGGTATGCCACGCTGCATCACATCATCGACAAGTCCACAGAGGACCGGATGGAGAGCTTCTTTCTCAGTGAAACCTATAAATACTTGTATCTGCTGTTTGATGAAGACAATCCAGTACACAAATCTGGAACCAGACACATGTTCACAACAGAGTGACACATTATATCTGTGGATGAGCATCTTCGGGAATTGCCATGGAAGGAATTCTTCTCTGAAGAGGGAGGGCAGGACTAAGAGGGAAAGTCTGCACAGGCTGAAACCTCACGAGTTAAAAGTCATCAACTCCAGCTCCAACTGCAATCGTGTACCTGATGAGAGGAGGTACTCCCTGCCCTTAAAGAGCATCTATATGCGACAGATTGACCAGATGGTTGGCTTGATTTGATCTGCTCTCTGTGAGGCCTCATCTTGAACCAGACCTTAACAACCGAACCCAGACCATGCCAAAGTCCAGTCTGAAATGGAAGGGGATAGAAGTCTCGCTGTCCATGATGGTGTAGGAATTTCTGGGCAGCGCCTCACCACATCTGGTTAATTCTTGCACACTTCACTGTTTCTCTCCTGTTCAATAAAATGCCCTGTTAAGGATATAACTTGAAGTGAGAAGGTACATGGAAATTGGCCTCTTATGACATGCTGATGTTATAAGCACAATAGATGGGGCATCTTTGGATTGATGTTCACAGCTTTATACTTTAGAATCTAAGACTCTTCACTTTGCTGGCACCTACTATATTGGAGTATTGCTACTTCTTTTAAAAAAATTTTTATTATTTATTTTTTTTTTTTGAGACAGGGTCTTGATACTTTTTTGAGACAGGGTTACCTGGGTTCAAGTGATCCTTCTGCCTCAGCCTCTTGTGTAGCTGGGATTACAGGTGTGCACCACTGTACCTGGCTAGCTACTTCTTTGTTAGAGGATTGGAAGTGAAATTTCTGCAAAAGGGCATGTGGTTCACTTGGTATCCCTACTTAATTGCATTGAAAATGTCATCCTGCCTTCCGCCACGGTCGCCATTGGAGAGTAGCAGCCATGGCTCTTCGGTATCCTATGGCCGTGGGCCTCCACAAGGGCCACAAGGTGACCAAGAACGTGAGCAAACCCAGGCACAGCCGCCGCCATGGGCGTCTGACCAAACACACCAAGTTCGTGCGGGACATGATCCGGGAGGTGTGTGGCTTTGCCCCGTATGAGCGGCGCGCCATGGAGTTGCTAAAGGTCTCCAAGGACAAACGGGCCCTTAAGTTCATCAAGAAAAGGGTGGGGACACACATCCGGGCCAAGAGGAAGCGGGAGGAGCTGAGCAATGTCTTGGCAGCCATGAGGAAAGCTGCTGCCAAGAAAGACTGAGCCCCCTCCCCTGCTGTCTCCCTGAAATAAACAGCTGCACCCAAAAAAAGAAAAAAAAAAGTCATCTTTTCTGTTATTGGATAACTGGGCTCTGCCCCTGATATCCAACCATGATTTTGGATCACATGGGGGAAAAAAGTCATTTACTTTTTCATGTATGCCCCAAGTAAGCTTCATGGTGTTACAAATTATTTGCTTAAGAATAATGGCCTTAACCAGAATTCTTAACCAACAGTCTCTTTAAGTTATTATGTCATGGTCTACGAGGTTAACTGACAGATTTTTTGGATGGTATTTTGCATTTTGAATATGAACTTACCTGAGGAACTCCCATAGTTCCAGAACCAGGTGCCTTTTAGGGAGAGAACAATGCCTAAGATCATCTGAGCTTCCATCTTTCTTAGATTTCCTAAGCAAGGATTTTCAGTTCTGACCATATTTGGGTTAGAGTTCTGTTTTGTTTCCTGTGTCTAGTGCCAATTAGCTAAATCAGGGAGAAAGAAATGGTCACACGACTTTTTAGTATCCTTGAGCCGTTTCCCTGTGTAATACAGGCTATAGATTAGTGCCTTATATGGGTTTTGGTTTTGGCCACTGGATGTCGCAGCTATTGCTGTGTTTTCAAGAGGCCTGTTTAGCCACATGGTGGGACCGTGATGAAAGGGGGATGGAAATTGCTTGGCCAGTCTTTGCCTTCAACCTGTATAAGTAAGCATGTAAAAGGAGGAAGTTGTGCTAAAATGCCTTCTTTCTTTTTTTGTTATTTTCTTAGCCAGAACATCTCTATTTGAACCCACACTGATACACACCCGCTACTCCTACACAGTGGAGCAGGGTTGACCCCTAGTCTAGCTTCCATGAAGCGTCATGGGTGGAAATACATTCTAGTAGAAAGAGTAGGAAATCCCTAAAACTTCCAGCCTCGCATACCACAGTTCTTACCTGTCACTGTTTGCCCACCTCTAATGATTTCATATACATCTTTTGAAAGCTAAAAATAAACACTGTCTAAGCTTATGTTACATTTTTAGTCAAAAGGGAGAAATCCTATTCCTTTTTGAAAATTTTAAGTGTTATGGCTTTAAAAATAGCTATGTAGTTCAGTTCTTTGAGATTTTTGAAAAGAGGATTTGCAGTAACGTATCATCTCTGTCTTTTAAACATTTATTACACTAGTTGTTTTAAAATAGAAAAAATAAAATGCTTCTATTTTACCTTTTTTTATTTCAGAAGCATTATTCTGTTTATTAACAGTGTCCCATCTACTGCATAGAAAACTTTGAGAATAGTATATATATTTTAAATGTTTTCACTGACTCACTAAAAATGTTAAATACACATACACGTATACACATGAGCATACTTGTACCTTTGTCTCTGGGCAAACAGAGGTGGGACTGTTAGTGGTCCATTTGGGAAAACAGAGCACCTCAGAGAAGGAGGTGAGTTCTTCATGCCTGTGATTTCTCTTTTGGCGCTCCCCTCCTCCTGCCCTGGCTTCCATGGCGGCAGTGGTGGGTAAGCACTCTGGTGTTCTCTTATTGAGGTGCTTTGCCTGTCACTTGAGCAAGCTCGGGCATTCCTTCCTCCTCATGCTCCTGGAATAGGGAACAGGGATCTTGTGCCTGCAGTGCACAGAGTGCTGCAGGTGCCTCTCAGGGGCGACGGGCTGCCAGGAAATGTGTTTTATGTTAAATCACAAACCCTCTTGAGTTCTGGGTACTGGAATTCATACCAATGGGTGAGACTGAGGGTGAATGAGTTAGTGCATATTAATCTTGGTTGTTGAGCTTCCAGACCTACCCAGTCCAAAGTTTGATGCTATGTAGTCAGTGGTTTGTGGGGCTGGATGCCAGAAGGCTGTCTAGTGTCCATTGTAAAAAGAAGATTCATAGAGCCAGCTTCAAAGGTCACTTGTTTTCTTTTTGAAAATCAGAATATCAACAACTGTGATATATCCTGCAGGGCTTTTGCAGTTTCTTCTTTTCTGTATTCTGAAATACTGGGTAGAGAGTGGCTGAGGAGGAGATTGCCAGAGAAGTTGCCTTGCTCAGTGCTTTGCCCCAGGAATGCCTCGAATCTGAGTGGACTTCATCCTTTGCAGCAGCTCTGAGCCTTGCCTGTTTTCCTATTCCCACGTGTAGCTAGTGTCTAGTGTCAGCTTTGCTCAATGTGACGGAAGCATTTTGCAGAACTATTGTAGAAAGCTGCCTTATAGTTGGCTTGATAAGCATAATTCTCTCACCACAAACTTACAGATCATTACAGGGCAGGCTTAGCTACTTTAGTTGCTGTGACTGAGGAATCCCTTCTGGAAGAATAAATGGAAAGGAAGGGTTTTCCGGTACTCCAGTTGCACTGGCCATTGTGAAAAACCAGCTTCTGTTTTCAAATCTTCCCTTATTTTTATTTTTATTTTTTTTTTCCAGCACTTGGGCCAGAACTTATTCATTGTAAGCGAATCCCCAGGTTCTGATGATGTCCTGGGCTTTTCTTGTCTTAGATCATGGAGTGTGCATGTGGCACTGAAATAATTTTCTATGTATTTAAAGAAAAATGCACCAGGATAGTGTCTGTGCACATGACTGTTGGAGGAAAGTCTACGAAGTACCTGGTTTGGTAAGTGCTGTTGTGCAATCTGAGGGCCTTACTTCTTCCTCCCCTTCTCCCTTCTTCCCACCAAAGGAAAATATTCCTCTTAATGATTTCTTAGTTCAGTTTACTGAATGATTGCCACCTGTAATTTCTCTATGGATTGTGCAGACTCAACATGAGACATTCCTTTCTGCTTTCTGGAGGGCTCCAGAGGCCTCTCTCTTTGATAATTTTTTTTCATCTGTTGACAAAAGCAATGAACTTTTTTCAAATTTAGTGTTGATGAAAAGTTAGGGCTGAGTGATTACCTTAGCCGCAGGGTGACTGAGCAGGGACTTTAGAAGAAAATCCTGAGCTTTCTTGTCCATTCCCAGACATCCAGCTCCTATTCTAGTGCCTCTTCCCTGCAGGGCAGGGACTCCTTGGGAAAGTGAGGAGGTGGGACGGGCTGGGCCGTGTGTCCCAGGTTTCGCAGGACTCAGGGTTATGCTCCGCTTGAATCTGGTAAAAATAAGAACCTGTGGAACTCCCTGATTCTCTACCCTCTTCCTTCTTTCTGCGAGGCAGAAGAATAATATTTTTAAAGGTTATTTTGTTTTAGTTTTAAATAGCAAAACACAAGCTGCATTTTTATTTATTATGCATAAGAAAGGCAAATCTTTTTACAAAGTGTAGAGTTGGAAACTCTGGGAAAACTTACTGAAATACACAAATGCTTCTGTCTCTGTAATGTGCAATATGCTTTGCAACTGTAGATTATATTTTATGCTTAATCTGTAAATAAGAAATGTATTTAAATTAAAAGGGAGCTTTTTGTAAAAGGACCAAATGTTCTTTTATAAATGTAATAAGGAATACCTTGCTCTTTAAAATTTATTAGGAGTTTTATGAGTAATTTTTATTAAAATATTCTTTTTTTGAGTTGTCAAAAAAAAAAAGGACTAAGATGATAGTAGTCTTGAATACTGAGTTATTTTATTTTTTTGTTATTTGCATTCTCTAAATTTTGATTTTTTTTTTTTTTTTTTGAGACAGAGTCTCATGCAATCACCCAGGCTGGAGTGCAGTGGTGCGATCTCAGCTCATTGCAACCTCCACCTCCCAGGTTCAAGCAATTCTTCTGCCTCAGCCTCCTGAGTGGCTCGGACTACAGGTGTGCAACACCACCCTTGGCTAATTTTTGTATTTTAGTAGAGATGGGATTTTGTCATGTTGGCCAGGCTGCTCTCAAACTCCTGACCTCAGGTGATCCACCTGCTAGGATTACAGGCATGAGTGACCTGTTTAAAGTGTCCTAATTTATTTGAAAATTTTACTAAGTCTTACCTAGACTGAGCTTCTCTCTCCCAAGTGGCTCAAGTCCTTCCTTCTTACGTCTATTCACATCTGTTTCTTTGCCATGTCCAGCATCCCAATTCAGTCTTTCATCATTGCTGGTCTGGACTATATGCAACATCGCAGGTGCTTGCCCTGCTCTTTTCTCTTTACAATTTCACCCACATGACATTAGCATGGTAATCTCTTTTTATTTTTAAAACAGGGTCTCTCTCTGTTGCCCAGGCTGGAACACAGTGGCACAATCTTGGCTCACTGCAACCTCCACCTCCCGGGTTCAAGCAATTCTCCTGCCTCAGCTTTCCAAGTAGCTGGGATTACAGGCGCCCGCCACCACGCCCAGCTAATTTTTGTGTTTTTAGTAGAGACGAGGTTTCACCATATCGGTCAGGCTGGTCTCAAATTCCTGACCTCAGGTGATCTGCCCGCCTCAGCCTCCCGAAGTGCTGGGATTACAGGCGTGAGCCACTGTGCCCGGCCGCACGTTAATCTTCTTAAAACACGACCCTGATTATGAGAGTCCCCATACTGGAAACGCACGGCTCTACTTACCAGAGGACCAAGTCCAGACTCCTCACCTGAGCATCCTAACGCAATCCAGCCCACATTCCCCATCTCTCTCTCTGCTGCGCTAGCAGGCATGCACCCTGGCCTGGCCCTCTCTGTCATCTGAACCCTCTGTATTTCCTCACCTTTGAGACTTTTCTCAGTTACTCTCCTTACTTGTAATATTACTGTCTTTATCCATTAAATCCTATCCGGCCTCTAACATCTACCTCAAAACTCACTTAAATAACAACAGCTAACATTCTATCGCTGCTATAACCGGTGAAAAACTTTAAGTTTTAAAAAGAATAACGACAGTTAACAACTGAGCACTTACTACGTGCTATGCAGTGTCCTAATTGCTTAACCTGTGTTTATTAATGTGATCCTCACAACAACCTGAAGGTAAGTAGCAGTAGCAACCTCATTTTACAGATTACGAATCTGAGGCATGTCACACAGATTGAGGTCACACAGCTAATAAGTGGCCAGCTGAGCTGCTAACGCAAGCTGTATGGCTGCAGACTTCACCCTCAACCATCAGGATGCACTCTCCGACTAGTTCCAAGCCTGTTTTCCTCTGACCATCTCAAGAGAAACGGACCTTTGCCCTCTGAATTCCTAGATAATGTAAGCCAATTCCTGTTTGCATTAGCAATGCTATCACCATGACTCCCGGACACTTTGCTGAAGCAGTAAACAGGAGAGAGAAAAATCTTGCCTCAAGGAGCTTCTATTCTGGGGAATAAAGATTTGCTAATATCCTTATAAGAGAGAAATAAATTTGTGAAGAAAGTCAATGACAAATGTTGTCGCCTGGCCCAGGAGCAAAGCCCAGGGGCCTCTGGTGTCCAGGAGCTCACCTGTACTGCTCCTGCTCGTAGAGGTCCGCCACAATCGCCAGCAGGCGGCTGATGAAGGACTCGCTGTTGCTGTCCTTGTTTGCCTGCGCAGCCAAGAGAGTGCATCTCTTCTCTGTCTCTGCCAATTTCTTCTGCAGCTTGACATACTCTTGCCGTAGAAGCATCAAGTGCTTCTCCAACTTGGCCACCTCCTCTGCAACGCAAACAAAGCATCAAGTTTACCGTGGCTGGTGTAAAGCAGGCAGCATTCACTGTGCCCTCATCACACAGATGGGAAAGACACCCAAGTGACCGGCCCCTTGGCAGTTCTACTATTTCTTAGTGCTAGTCCTACAGGATCAAGAATGGCTTCGAGGGCTGGGTGCAGTGGCTCACACTTGCAATCCCAAACTTTGAGAGACCAAAGCAGGGGAATCACTTGAGCCCAAGAGTTCGAGACCAGCCTGGGCAATATACTGTCTCCATTTTTTTAAAGTATTCATTAAAAAAAAAAAAAAAAGAAGAAGAATGGCTTTGCTTCAGGGTGCTGGAGCAAGAAGACCATCATGGTTACAGGGATTTCTCCTCTCAGAAGCTCAGTGTTCAGTAGATGACAATGAAGAGATATACACTAAGATGCCAACAGGCACCTGCCCTGCCAATCCTTTCCCATAAAGCCAGGAGTCTCCAGGAGAAAAAGCTATCAAAATCACTTATGAGATTTTTTGAAACCACTAACAGTAATAACAATTTCCTAATTTTTCCATGTTCTTCTAAAAGCTTTATATAAATTCCCTCATTTAATTTTTTTTTTTTTTTAAGAGATGAAGGTCTCACTCTGTTGCCCAGGCTAGACTCAAACTCCTGGACTCAATCGTTCCTCCTGCTTCAGCCTGGGACTACAGGCACATCCCACTGTGCTCAGCTTCATGTCATCTTTACGACAAGCCTATGAGGCAGGTACTGCTACATTCCACGCCCATTTTACAGAGGAGGACACTAGGGCACAGAGAGGTTATGATTCCCCTAGGCTGCAAGGCTGGTGAGAGGACGGGCTGGGATCTGAGCCCAACATTCTCATTCCAGGGCCTGTGATCATATTAACTATCCCCAACCCTGACACCTGTCCTCCTTCAGGTGACAATCAGGGCAGTCAATAAGGGTTCAGATGGAGGCAAGTCAACTTCCACAGGTGCACTGGGCAGGTAAAAAGGTTGAGAACCACTGTCTTTGATTCATTCAATGCAACAAGCATCTATCCAGCGTCCACTAGGTGCTGGACCCTGCACAATGATAAGCGCACTCTGATATATCTGTCCTCAGAGCTCCGAGTTACTGAGAAAAACAAAGAGAAACAATTTTTTTTTTGAGACAAAGTCTCGCTCTGTCATCCAAGCTGGAGTGCAGTGGTGCAATCTAAGCTCACTGCACCTCTGCCTCCCAGGTTCAAGCGATTCTCCTCTGGAGTAGCTGGGTCTACAGGTGAGCACCACCATGCCCGGCTAATTTTTCTATTTTTAGTAGAGACAGGGTTTCACTACGTTGGCCAGGCTGGCCTTGAACTTCTGACCTTTTGATCCACAAATCTTGGCCTTGAACTTCTGACCTTTTGATCCACAAATCTTGGCCTTGAACTTCTGACCTTTTGATCCACCAATCTTGGCCTCCCAAAGTGCTGGGATTACAGGCGTGAGCCACTGCGCCTGTCAACAATTTTTTTTTTTTTTTGAGACAGAATCTCACTCTATTGCCTGGGCTGGAGTGCAGTGGCGCAATCTTGGCTCACTGCAACCTCTGTGTCCCGGGTTCAAGCAATTCTCCTGTCTCAGCCTCCCAAACAGCTGGGACAACAGGTGGCACCACCACGCCTGGCTAATTTTTGTATTTTTAGTAAAGACAGGGTTTTGACATGTTGGCCAGGCTGGTTTCAGACTCCTAGCCTCAAGTGATCCTCACATTTCGGCCTCCCAAAGTTTTGGGATTATAGGCATAGTTACCACGCCCGGCCAGAAGTCAAGTAACTTTTTTTATAATTTATAATTAAAATAATTACAACAGTCAAATGCAAAACTACAACTCTACATTAGAGACCTGGAAGGTAAAAACAGCTATGAGAGCCTATATAGAAAGTTAATTTAAGAGGTCAGGAAAGGCTAAGGAAGCAAACAGTCATGAAACTTCTCCTTCATCTGGGGTCTGGAGTCTTGAGAAGGGATGAGACAGGGGATTTATGTAACCATGCAAACTGGCAGCTTTATCAATCAAGGTCTCCATGGCTCCACAGTGCTGCTACAATCATCCCCCGGGCCTTGGTCCCTTCCCCACTCCCTACTCCACACCACAGACATTCCAAATCTTGACACTGCCCTCAAGCCCATCTCCGATCCAAGCTGCCTCATTCCAGCCCAATGCCCTGAGAAATACTGCCAATAACTCCCACAGTGCCAGCAATGATTCCCACACCCCTCTGCTTCCTTGAAGAGGGTATTAAGAGGGAATCTCCTTCCCTTCCAAGTTTAATCCCCCATGTGCTCCCCAAATCTCTTCACGCTCCTCAGGACCTTCGCTTTATCATCCACAACCCATCTCCTGCAACTCCAGTCTCTCTTTCAACTGGGTGGTTCGAGACAGCACATAAACCAGTTCGAGTCTCTATCTATTAAAGCCTCCTACTTCCACATCACATCTGAAACCCTCAGCCCCTCCATCTCTAGCTACCACACACCACTGTCTCACCTGCCATTCCCTCGTTCTGTCCCACCATTCCCTTGAAACTCCTCTCAGCCATGATCTTCCAATTCCCAAATCCAGTGGACTCCTGCCAGTGGCTCTCCTCCTAGACCTCTGACAGCACATCACACTGTTGTCCATCCCTTTTCTTCCCTTATTTCAGCAACCACAGCAACCACAATGCCACCCTCTTATTCTGGTTCTCTGTCTCTTTCACATGCTTCCCTGCATCCTTTATTTTTCTATATTATATGTATAACATATACATACATCCTTAGCTTAAGGACTAAAAATATTTATGAACACTGAAAATTGAATTTCATATAATTTTCACATCATGATACATGATATGATTTTTCTTCAACCAGTTAAAAATATTTAAGATATAGTTAATATTTACAGGTTACTTTTATATATTACATGCATAACATATACATAAATTCTTAGCTTAAGAACTGCACAAAAACAAGTCAACAAGTCTCAGGTCAGATTTGGCTGAGAGGCCAAACAACCCCTGTCCCCCTGTTGTAGGTGATTTTAAAGAATAAGGAAGCTGTAATCCCAGCACTTTGGGAGGGTGAGGCAGGCAGATCACAAGGTCAGAAGATCAAGACTGTCTGGGCAAACAAGGTGAAACCCTGTCTCTACTAAAAATACAAAAAAATTAGCTGAGCGTGGCAGTTCCCGCCTGTAGTCCCAGCCACTCAGAAGGCTGAGGCAGAAGAATTGCTTGAACCCAGGAGACAAAGATTGCAGGGAGCCAAGATCGCGCCACCGCACTACAGCCTGGGCGACAGTGCGAGACTCCTTCTCAAAAAAAAAAAAATTAGGATGTTGGCTGGGTGCAGTGGCTCACACCTGTAATCCCAGCACTTTGGGAGGCCGAGGCAGGTACATCACCTGAGGTCGAGAGTTCGAGACCAGCCTGACCAACATGGAGAAACCCCATCTCTATTAAAAACACAAAATTAGCCAGGCGTGGTGGTGCATGCCTGTTATCCCAGCTACTTGGGAGGCTGAGGCAGGAGAATCGCTTGAACCCAGGAGGAGGAGGTTGCTGTGAGCCAAGATCGTTCCATTGCACTCCAGCCTGGGCAACAAGAGTGAAACTCCGTCTCAAAAAAAAAAGAATCAGGATGTTAAAACGACAGACACATGGAGCCAAATGAAAGGGGAAGCAAGCAGTTATCTATCTTGGATGCCTAGAATTCTGTAACTTCTCAGTTCTTAACAGACCCCATGCCACGACAGCCGCTGCATCTCCAGGACATGCCTCTCCCCAAGCTTCCCTCCCACCCCAAGGCAGACATCTCTTCGGCAGTTGTGCTCCTGGCTGCCCGTCAATCACACGCTTCGCCTTCACCGATTTCTTAAGAGTCCTCTTTAGTCACTACTCCCTGCCTTCCCTCCCGAACCTTCTGAAACTGGGCTTCTACTCACCTCACTCTACTAAACAGTCACAATGATAAAATCACCCACTTCAATGACCTTTTCCTTATTCTTCGAGCTCCTCCATCTCCCTGTAGCACCCGACTCTCAAACACCCCATTCTTAAAACTTGGCTTCCTAACTCTGTACTCCACTTTCTTCCTAACCTTGTTACAGATCCTTCACCTCCTATTCTGACCACCCACTTTCTAAAAGGGCACAGTCCTGCAACGTTCAGACCTAAAACTCAACTTCTGCTAAATTTTCTTCCTTGAAGGTGGTCTCATGCATGCCCATACTCTATTGTCACTGTTATAAAAGTGGACCCAAATCTCTTTCTTTCAACACCTCCTGCTGAAAGAATGACCAAATGGTACTAACTCAACAAGTCCAAAATCAAACTTCCCATCTTCCTTAAATCAAAGCCTTCCTCCTCCTTCATGTTATCAAGGCTCTACGCCATCAATGTACAGGCTATGATAATGCATTTATAACAGTATACCAAACATACAAAATATTTAGAGATGAATTTAACAAAATGTGCAATGCATGCACACCGAAAACTGTAAAACACTGCTGACAGAAATGAAAAGCAACGTAAATAACAGAATTCTATACTACGCTCATGGATTGGAAGGCTCAATATTGTTAAGATGTCAGGTCTCTCCAAATTGATCTATAGATTCAATACCTTCCCAACAAAAATCCCAGCAAACTATTTTTGTAGAATTTGAAAGAATGATTCTAATTTTTTTTTTTTTTTGAAACAGGCTCTCTCTCTGTCACCAGCCTGGGGTGCAGTGGCCTGATCATAGCTCACTGTAGCCTCGAGCTCTTGGGCTCAAGTGATTTCCCTACCCCAGACTCCCAAGCGCTTAAACTACAAGTGAGGACTACCACACCTGGACAATTTTTTTAAATGTTTTTGTAGAGACAGGGTCTTAGTATGTTGTGCAAGCTGGTCTTGAACTCCTGGCCTCAAGGGATCCTCCCACTTTGGTATTCCAAACTGCTGGGATTACAGATATGCACAACCATACACAGCTGATTCTAAAATTCAGGTGGAAATGCAAAGTCTAGCCAAAAAAATTCTGGGTATGGGGAAAGAAAAAGAAAGGTTTAGCATTTACATGACTCAAGGCTGGTAATAAAGTTACAGTAACTAGGACAGCATCATACTGGCATCAAGATAGACATCCAGAGCAATGGAATATAACAAAATCCAGAAAGAGACTTTCACATATATAACCAAATAGTTTGACAACAGTGTCAAGGCATTTCAACGAGGAAAGGACAATGGGACCAGAAAAATTGGATATCCATATGAAAAAGGCAAATCCCTATCTTAGATGCCACTATATATATAAATTAACTCAAAATCATATATCTAAACGTAAAGGTTAAAACTAGAGCCCTCCTAGAGCCAGATGGAGTCCCAGCTACTCAGGAGGCTGAGGAGGAAGGATCACTTGAGCCCAGGAGTTTGACGTTATAAAGCACTATGATCACATCTGTGAACAGCCACTGCACTCCAGCCTGATAAAACAAAAATGAGCTTCAAATCATTGCCAAGTAAAATTTTTAAAAATTAAATAAAAATTTAAAAAAACAAAAACTACCTAACTTCCAAACTAAAACAGAGAAAAAATCTTAGTGGCCTCAGATTAAGCAAACATAAACTGTAAAAAAAAAAAAAAAAAAATACAGAAGAAAAATGGCTAAATTTGACTTTACCAAATTTTAAAAATTGTTCTTGAAAAGTTATAAAAAAATAAAAAGGCAAGCCATAGACTGAGAGAAAATATTTGCAAAACATCCAACAAAAAACTTGCAGACAAGGCCGGGAGCGATGGCTCATGCCGTTAATCCCAGCACTGTGGGAGATCAAAGTGGGTGGATCACTTGAAGTCAGGAGTTTGAGACCAGGCCGGCCAACATGGAGAAACCACATCTCTACAAAAAACACAAAATTAGCTGGGTGTAGTGGCACATGCCTGTAGCTGTAGCTACTCAGGAGATGAGGCAGGAGAATCACCTGAACCTGGGAGGTGGAGGCTGCAATGAGCCGGTATCACACCACAGCACTCCAGCCTGGGTGACAGAGTGAGACTCCATCTTTAAAAAAAAACAAAAGACTTGCAGACAGATTATATTAAGAACTCTTACAATTCAGTAAGACAACCGAATAAAAAAGGGCCAAAAAACCTGGAGACTTCACCAAAAAAGATAAATGTCTACAAATAAGCATATGAAAAGATGTTCATCATTAGTAATTAAGATGCAAATTAAAATCACAATAAAATACCACTACACACCCCTAGCATGGCTAAAATTAAAAACTCATGGCAAAGGTTTAGAGAACTAGGCCGAGCGCAGTGGCTCACATCTATAATCCCAAAAGTTTGGCAGGCTGAGGCAGGAGAAAAGCTTGAGGCTAAGAGTTCGAGAACAGCTGGGCAACACAGTGAGATCCCTGTGTCCACAAAAAAAACTTTAATTAGCCAGGTGTGGTGGTGTGTACCTGTAGTTCTAGCCACTCAGGAGGGTGAGATGGGAGGATTGCTTGAACCCAGGAGTCTGAGGTTGCAGTGAGCTTTGATCATACCACTGCACCCCAGCCTGGGTAACAGGGTGAGTCTCCATCTCAAAAAAAAAAAAAAAATTGGAGAACTAGAAGCTAGAAGCCTCATACATTGCTAATGGAAATGCAAAATGGCATAATCATCCTGGAAAAGTTTGACGCTTTCTTATCAAGTTAAACATATACTTGCTTACGGCCAACAACTCCACCTCCAGGTGTTTCCTCAAAACAAACACAAAGATTTCTATCTAAATGTTCAATGAAGCTTTATTCATAACAACGAGAAACAACCTGAATGTCCAGCTGGTAAACCAACACAAACCGTCACCTATCCAAATAAGAGAATAGGACTCAGCAATAAAACAGAAAGGACTGATGCAAGACACATGAGGTACAGATGTAGCTCAAAAGCAATATGCTATGTGAAAGAAGCCAGGCATTAAAGATTACATACTGAATGATCCCATATGAAAGTGTAGTTTCATAGTAGGCAAATAAGGATCACTTGAGGTCAGGAGTTCAAGATCAGCCTGGCCAACAAGGTGAAACCCCATCTCTACTAAAAATACAAAAATTAGCTGGACCGGGTCAGCACACGCCTGTAATCCCAGCTACTTGGGAGGCTGAGGTAGGAGAATTGCTTGAACCTGGGAGGCAGAGGTTGTAGTCAGCCAAGATGGTGCCACTGCACTCCAGCCTGGGCAACAAGAGTGAGACTCTGTCTCAAAAAAAAAAAAAAAAAAACAATAACAACAACAACAACAAACATAGTAGGCAAACTATAGCAAGAGAAAGCAGATCAGTGATTGCCAGAAGCCACGGGAATGAGACTGACTGCAAAGGAATTCAAGGGAAGTTCTTATGGTGATAGAAATCTATCATGATTGTGCTGGTGGCCATATGACTGTATATATTTGGTATATACAGTTACAATTAGTAAATTTTATTGTCAATCACACCTCAATAAATCTAACAACTCCTTCCTCTGGGATGTACCATGACATCTTTCTATTTCTTGCTGATCACACCAACATTTCCTTGAGGCCTTAGCATCACTTACACACATAACCTGTTGCCCTTCTCATCCTTCCACGTCTCTATTCTATCCCACATACACTATTAATAATATTCCTAAAACACAGCTTACCCAACCAAACAATTTCAGCTGGTTCTCCACTGTCTACAAAAGTACCACTTTCCTAATATGGCATTCTGATTGGCGTAGGTTTCCTGATCCCAGAAACCATCTTATTCACTTCACTGGCAGTATCTTGAACTGTGCGGCACACATGGTCTTTGAGCATTCAGAAACTGCACACAGAAGAATTTTAGAAATCTTCCGACTTTACCTACCATGGTAGGCTGAAAAATGCCCCCATCCCCATAAGATACTAATATCCTAATCCCTGGAACTTGTGAATGTTGCCTTATATGACCAAAAAAAGTGTCTCTGCATTGACCAAACATCGTCATGCAGCACATAACTGTTCATGTATCCTTATAAGAGGAAGCAGAGGGAGATTTGACCCACTCAGAGCAGAAGGTCATGTAAATACAGAACAGAGAGAAATGTGAAGATGCTGTCCTTGCAGACTGGAGTGATGCAGCCACTAGCCAAGGAATGTCAGCAGCCTCTTTCGGCTGAAGAATCAGGAAGATTTTCTCCTGGAGCCTCCAGAGGGAATAGGGCCCTACTGACAGCTTGATTTGAGCCCAGTGATACTGATTGACGACTTCTGTCCTACAGGGTCATAAGAACACAGTTCTGTTGTTTTAAGCCATCCCACTTGTGGAAATTTGCTACAGCAGCCACAGGAAACTGAAACACCTATCCCTACAAAACAAAAATTCTGTATAGTAAAAGATTTTAATACCCTAGTAACTTTTTGCTACATTAGTGTCAACATCATTTTATGGAGTAAAGAAAATGTATACTTTCCTGTAATATTTTGCAATAAAAGAGAAAGTGGGAATATTTTTGATGTCTCCTATAGCAGTTAAGTTCTTCACATTCATCTCAGATTCTAACTATACTGAAAAAGTAATATGCTAACAGTGAAATTCACTTGGGTTAAGTGAATTGCCTACAATCACACCATTAGCAGAAGATACAGCCAAGATTTGGCGTCTTAAGCCAGAGCCCAATCCATTAATACCATGATGCCAGATTTCAGCTCCAGCATCAGAACATCAAGATTAGCCATTAATTAATCCAGGAATTAAATGAGTTGCATTTCCTTCCGTAAATGCACTCTACTCCCCTCTGGCCACCAGTTCTAACCCACATGGTATGCAGTAAGTCTTTTTAGAGTAACACCACCAACACCACTTACTCTAAGTCTTTAGAGCAAAGACATCTTCTTTCTCTACACTCCTGTAGTTCTTATATTCTAGCCAAAACTTTAGCAGTGAATTAGTGTTCTTCATGTAACTTTTTTTTTTTTTTTTTTTAGATAGAGTTTCACTCTTGTCACCCAGGCTGGAGTGCAATGGCCTGATCTCAGCTCACTGCAACCTCTGCCTCCTGGGTTCAAGCGATCTCCTGCCTAAGCATCCCAAAGTGGCTGGGATTACAGGCACCTGCCACCAAACCCAGCTAATTTTTTTGTATTTTTAGTAGAAATGAGGTTTCACCATGTTGGCCAGGCTGGTCTTGAACTCCTGACCTCAGATGATCCACCAGCCTCAGCCTCCCAAAGTGCTAAGATTACAGGCGTGAGCCACTGTGCCCAGCCTCTTCATGTAATTTTTTTTTTTTTTTTTTTTTAAACAGTCTTGCTCTGTGGCCCAGGCTGGAGTGCAATGGCACAATCTCGGCTCACTGCAACCTCCGCCTCCCTGGTTCAAGCCATTCTCCTGCCTCAGCCTCCCAGGCAGCTGGGATTACAGGCATGCATCACCATGCCTGGCTAATTTTTTTTTTTTTTGGTTTTTTTTTGTATTTTGGTAGAGATGGGGTTTCACCATGCTGGCCAGGCTGGTCTTGAACTGCTGACCGCAAGTAATCCACCCACCTCAGCCTCCCAAAGTACTGGGATTACAGACATGAGCCACTGCGCTCAGCCATGTAATTCTTTAATGACTAAATGATTTTATACCTATTCTGCTTTAACTATGTCCATTAGATAAAAGAGATATGACTGTAAAGGCTGTGATGACATTCGATTTTGAGAACCACAAGAATAATTTTTTGTTACAGGCTTCTATTAGGATCTTCCACATAAAATGTTAATCATTAAAGTTTCAACTTCCAGAAAATACTATCTTCCTTGTTGGCATCAGATTAGAAAAGCTCTTCACTGGTAATGAATTAACCACCACTACTGCTTTTCTTTTTTCTTTCTCTTTTTTTGAGACGGAGTCTTGCTCTTGTGGCACAAGATGGAGTACAATGGAGGGATCTTGGCTCACTGCAACTTCCATGTCCAGGCTTCAAATTCTTCTGCCTCAGCCTCCCAAGTAGCTAGGATTACAGGTGTGCACCACCACGCCTGGCTAATTTTTGTATTTTTAGTAGAGACAGGGTTTCACCATGATGATCAGGCTGGTCTCAAAGTCCTGACCTCCTGATCCGCTCACCTTGGCCTCCCAAAGTGCTGAGATTACAGGTGTGAGCCACCACACCCAGCCCACAAATCTGGATTTTGAAAAAACTCCCAGGTGACTGTACCGTGCAGGGTCCTCCAGGTTGAGAACTACTCATCTGTACTAACGGAATGAAGGAGAGAGGAACGCACAGATGTGAGAGGTATACAGCATCCAGGGGATTTGGTGACTGATGCAGATTTGCGGGGGAGTCAGGGATAACTTTTTGGTCAGCGACTTGAGAGTCTGGCTGAACAGCTGTGCCATTAACATGAACGTAGAAGAGAAAACCCAGTATAACTAGAAAGTACAACATGCACACTTACTTAAAACACTTTGCCTTCCCCCTCTGTTCTGCAAGTTCCATCAAGGTTAAGGTTGCGTCCTGCTCATTTTGTCATCCCTGGCCACAGTAGCTTGCCCCTACCGTAAAATAGATTTTTCCTGATGCAATTCAACTCTGATAGTTTTGTCTGCCTCTGTATTAAAGTCAGTGGCATGACTTACACCTCTTTCAAAAGCTCACCTTGTATAGCACTGACAATTGGGCTGGTTTCATAAGAGATGTACAACAAATATTAGCTAATTTCCACCAAATTCCCAAATTCCTGACTGGAAACATTTCCAACTTAAACATAACCACACAGTAGTATACCAGGCAAAGAGAATATGCCCAAAAGTGAGGTCAAAATATTTGTTCTCAAATCTATTCCTCCTCTGCCTGTTCGCAGCTCAGCCATTTGTCCAAGTCACCCCGACCTAGAACCCTGGAGTCATCTTTTAGCTTTGTCTCGCAGCAACATTTAAGCAGGTTTCAAAGGTCCTGTCTTGTATACCTTCTGTGGTCTTTCTCCCATCCATCCTCACCAGCCCCACAGCCTCCTACCAAATGGCTCAGCATCAATTGCTACCAGCTTGCTCTCTGGCTTCCTTTCTTCCCATGTCCATCCTCTACACTGCAGTCACTCCATCATGCCTCAGACGATTCCACTTACATCACTACCTTGGCCGATTCCTTTCAGAAGTATCGCCCCAGGACTCTCAGAATAAAATCCAAAAGCGTGACCAATGCCCTTAATTTTCTGGCCCTTAACATACTCTGCCAACCTCACATCCCACTAATTCCTTCCACCTAGAATAGGCACCTCTCCCCCATCTCATGTCCCCATGTCCAAAGGAGGGCCATTTTTCAAAGCTCAGCTCAAGCAACATCTCCTGCAATAAGATTTTCCCTGATCATCCAAAATACACTCTCCATTACTTACTTAAAAAAATCTCTCCCTATTCTGAGTTTTCAAAGTAACTCCTAAGCATGTTTTACCTTTCACCTTGCAATACTTTCTCATATACAATTTATTTTATCTCCCCTCCTAACTTCAGAACTCCCTGTGAATCAGCTTCAATTCTGGCTATTCTTGTTTAGCAATTACTTCTCCCTCTAGACCCATTCTATGGTTATCTCACCCTCCTCCCGCCTATACCTTCCTAGGCGGAGTTCAATAAATACCACAGGTTCTTGGTCTCCTCCATTCAACAGGAGATTCTGGGGACACGGCAATTCCTCATTTTGTTCATTTCGTTCCGCAAGGCTGTAAATCATGATAATATCTCAACTTGCCTACAGCAAAGCCACCTTGCCAGTGAGGGAATCCCGTGTATCTCAGCACAGTACAGTAGCTTCACTTTGACGTATCCACATAAAGGATAAATTTTATTTTCTCAGTAAAAATAATCCACAAGGAGAAAGCCAACAGCTACAGCTGGTGACAGCAGTGAAAGGAAGGAAAGGGAGAGAAAAGAAAAGAACGGTATAAAAGGAACAGTCCTTGAGAGGTCTCTAGACTACACATAATTATCAACGACCGGGGACATTTGATTAATAATTAAAACAATAAACAGATAAATTTCAAAACCAGAAACAGCAAAGTTCTTTCTTTCCTTATTTCTATCAACCTACACTGATGAAGCATTTTCTGGAACAGTGCTGTCTAAAGCACTTTTGGCAATGCTGCAAGTGTTCTATTGATCTGTGCTGTCCATTAGGGGAGCTGTAGCCACACGGCTATTGAGTACGTGGACTAGGACTCGTACAGCTAAGAAGTTCATTTTCAATTTTATTTAATTTTAATTAAATTTAAGTAAGCACATGTGGCTAGTGGCTATTGTGTTGGCCAATGAATACTCAGAACATGAAATGTTTTCACCACGTTACTTGGGTTGTTGTCAAAAGTATTCTTCTGATCAAATTCCATTGAGAATAAAAGTTTATAAATTTTCTGTTCAATATACTATTTACAAAAAAAAACCATTTACATTTTTTTTCCAATGTTTACTTTTACTGGAAAAGAAGTGGAGAGTGACTTTAGAGGACACTCAAGAAAGACCATGTGCCAGGATCAAAACATCAGGCACTGTGAAAAAAATGCCAGGCACAGTGGAAAAAGGCTCTTCCTGTGCTATTTCCTAGGATCTCCACAGCTACCTGTGAGTTAGAATGATCCCCCTTTTAAAGCTAAGGACAGACCGGGCGCGGTGGCTCACACCTGTAATCCAAGCACTTTGGGAGGCCGAGGAGGGTGGATCACAAGGTCAGGAGATCGAGACCGTCCTGGCCAACATGCTGAAACCCTGTCTCTACTAAAAATACAAAAAAATTAGCTGGGCATGGTAGCGCAAGCCTGCAGTCCCAGCTATTTGGGAGGCTGAGGCAGGAGAACTGATTGAACCCAGGAGGCGGAGACTGCAGTGAGCCAAGATTGCACCACTGCACTACAGCCTAGGTGATAGTGCAAGACTCAGTTTCAAAAAAAAAAAAAAAAAAAAAAAGCTGAGGACACTAAGACTGAGGGCAATTAACTGACTTGCTTACAATCACAGCTTAAGCTAGGATTTAAACCCATGTCCCGCTACAGAGTCTAAGCTCTGAAACATTATATCCTATTTTATTATTACTATTTTTTCGGACAGTCTGTCACCCAGGTTGGAGTGCAGTGGCACGATCTTGGCTCACTGCAACCTCTGCCTCCAGGTTGTAAGTGATTCTCCTGACTCAGCCTCCGGAGTAGCTGGGATTACAGACACCTGCTACCATGCTCGGCTAACTTTTTGTATTTTTAGTAAAGATGGGGTTTCATCATGTTTGTCAGGCTAGTCTGGAACTCCTGACCTCAAGTGATCTGCCCACCTCGGCCTCCCAAGTGCTGGGATTACAGGTGTGAGCCACTGTGCCCAGTCTTAAACATTATATTTTAGTTGCTAAACCAAAAATGGGCTGGATGAAAAGTAGGCTAGGTAACCCTTAGCAGACTTATGTTATCCAGAGCATAATAAAGGCTGGACCAGCCAGTTTGCCTGGCAAGAGGCTAAGGATGTATCCAGGCAACTTCTTTTTTTTTGCCATTTTTTTTTTTTTTTCAGGCAACTTTTCTTGATGGCTAGCAGGTGATGCTCAATAAGGATCACTACATTCCTTCAACCACAGGCATGATTCTAAACTGGGAGATACAGGAGTGAGCAAAACAGAACAAGTCCATGCCCTCATGGGGTTTACATTCCAGGGAGGGAAGCTCTCTAATGAGATGAGAACTGAACAGACACTGAGTGAAGAAAAGGGCATTAGCTGTGTGGAGACAGTGGCGGGCTGTTGAAGGCCAAGGGAACTGCAGGGACAAAGATGCAGAGGTAGCAGCATGTTGGGCACATACAAAGGACAGTGAGGAAGGCAGTGTGGCAGGGGCACAGTGAATGAGCAGTAGGAAAGAGGCTGAACATGTTCAGCGGGGGCCAGACCCTGTTAATACTTAAAGGCCCTTGGGAGAACTGTGAGAGTTGGGCACTGAGGGGCAGGAGTATTAAGAAGAGTGGGAGACATGATCTGATTCATGTTTTAAAGGGAACACTAGAAACTGTGTGAAATTAGGCTGGGAGAAAGCAAAATCTAGGAGGAAAAGTTAAAAGCAACCTTTTAATTGGAACCTTTTGAAGTAGCTGAGTTACAAAGGAAGCTTAGGGCTGGACGCGATGGCTTGCACCTGTAATCCCAGCACTTTGGGAGGCCCAGGCAGGTGAATAGCTTGAACCGAGGAGTTCAAGACTAGCCTGGACAACACTGCAAAACCCCAACTCTACAAAAAATACAAAAATTTGCTGCATGTGGTGGCACACACATCTGCAGTCCCAGCTACTTGGGAGGCTGAGGTGAGAGAATTACTTGAGCCCGGGAGGTGGAGATTGCAGTGAGCTATGATTATGCCAGTGCACTCCAGCCTAGATGACAGAGTGAGAGCCTGTCTCAAAAAAAAAAAAAAAAAAAAAAACTACAAATGAAGCTTAGATTAGCAGGATAGCCACAGAGAAGAAGAGTGAGGAAATAAAACTAATTTTAGGACAGACTTCAGCTAAATATATATGGTCAAATCAATAGCCATGGATAGATGGAAGGAAAGAAGGTTGTTCTCTAAACAAGCCACAAAAGCAGCTGTATACCCAACTCTCTCAAGGTTCTGTTTGCTATTCCTAGGCACCATCTCCCACATTCTCACACTACCTACCAACCACTATCAGGGATGTTCCCACTGAGTGTGCTTACAGATCATTCAACCTTATATGACACGGATATCTGCTATTTATTTATATTTAAATGAGTCTCTCCAAACAAGCATAGTGGGCTCTGGGAATCTGGTTAAAGCACAAGGAGTATTAATATCCCACGAAACATTTCCTACCTAACAAGCACCTTCAGGTTAATGAGCTAAATGGCCCAGCTGCCTAGGAAGTTTGCAACATTGTTTCTAAAAAGCTTAAATCCCAACAAAAAGTTGGGACACTAAAAAGGTAAAAGGGAAACCGCAGCAAAGGTAATGGCAAAGGTGAAAGAAAAACTTCAGCGGGGGTAGTGTCTCATGCCTGTAATCTCAGCACTTTGGAAGGTCGAGGCAGGCAGATCACCTGAGATTAGGAGTTCAAGACCAGCCTGGCCAATTTAGTGAAACCCCATCTCTACAAAAATACAAAAATTAGCTAGGCATGATGGCGGGTGCCTGTAATCCCAGCTACTCAGGAGACTGAGGCAAGGGGAATCGCTTGAACCCGCGAGGTGGAGGTTGCAGTGAGCCAAGATCACGCCACTGCACTTCAGCCTGGGCAAATGAGACTCTGACTCTGTCAAGAAAGAAAAGACAAGACTGCAGTCAGAACTTCATGACTGCTTACCTAGCTCTCTCTCTGCTAATTTAACCTTGAAAGGATGTTTTCTTTGTATCTTTAAGGAGAGATACCCCACTGGCAAGATGTCTCTCAAGGCAGGTGCTGGATTATGAGTATACTGACTCACCTGTGGCTCCTCAGGGCTGGAACCTGACTGTAAAGCACAGCAGGTGTGAGTGAAACTGCTGAGTGAAAAATCAGCTGCCCTCCACAATCTGAACCTTGGTAACGTATTCCCAAAACACTCAACTTACCTTCCTAATGTAAAAGCGCCAGACTACACATTACCTCACAGAAGTCCTTCCTGAACCTTTCTACCTACCTCACTCCTGTGGGCAACAGCTGTCTGCTGCGTAAAACAACACTCTGTGATTTTTTTTTTTTTTTTTTTTTGAGACGGAGTTTCGCTCTTGTTACCCAGGCTGGAGTGCAATGGCGCGATCTCGGCTCACCTCAACCTCCGCCTCCTGGGTTCAGGCAATTCTCCTGCCTCAGCCTCCCGAGTAGCTGGGATTACAGGCACGCGCCACCATGCCCAGCTAATTTTTTGTATTTTTAGTAGAGACGGGGTTTCACCATGTTGACCAGGATGGTCTCGATCTCTTGACCTCGTGATCCACCCGCCTCGGCCTCCCAAAGAACACTCTGTGATTTACCCAAAAAGTAACTTCAGGGAATGCCTTAGCTTTTTGCTCCTTTCCTTACTTCTCTGCTTTCAGGCAACATTCACCAAAAGATTCCCTGTCCAGGGAGGGATAAAAAGCAAAGACAAAAACAGTGCTGCCAGGCGCAATGGCTCCCGCCTGTAACCCCAGCACTTTGACAGGCCAAGGCAGTTGGACTGCTTGAGCCCAAGAGCTGAAGACCAACCTGGGCAACATAATGAAACCTAGTCTCTCTTTTTTTTTTCCTCTCTCTGTCTCTCTCTCTCTTTTTTTTTTTTTTTTTTTTTTTTACATAATATAGAAGTCATTTTATTGTTTTGCAACCTTTAACATTCACATGTAAAAACAGAAAATTCTGCCTGGAAATGCAAGTTGTACTACATCATAAGAAATTAAATCTGGCCGGGTGTGGCGGCTCACGCCTGTAATCCAAGCACTTCGTAGGCCAAGGTGGGCGGATCACCTGAGGTCGGGAGTTCAAGACCAGCCTGACCGACATGGTGAAACCCCCATCTTTAAAAAAAAAAAAAAAAAGAAAGAAAAGAAATTAAATTTAAGCTGGGCACGGTGGCTCACACTAGTCTCTCTCTTTTTCAAGACAGGCTCTTGCTCTGTAGCCTAGGCTGGTGGAGTTCACTGCAACCTCCGCCTCCCGGGTTCAAGAGATCCTCCCACCTCCCTAGTAGTTCGTGGCTTATCCTCCCAAGTAGCTGGAATTACAGGCACATGCCACCACACCTGGCTAATTTTTGTATTTTTTTGTAGATACGAGATTTCACCATGTTGCCCGGCTGGTCTTGAACTCCTGGCCTCAAGCGATCCTCCCACCTCAGCCTCCCAAAGCGCTGACATTACAGGCGCGAGCCACAACACTGGGCCAAGGCCTTGGCTACACCTACACACACACACACACACACACACACACACACTTTTTATAATCAGCCGGGTGTGGTGTCGAGTGGCCGTGGTCCCAGCTACTGAGGAGGCTGAAGCGCCACTGTACTCCAGCCTGTGCGACAGAGCGAGATCCTGTCTCAAAACACATACACACACACACGCGCGCGCGCACGCACATCCCAAAACCAACTGGATGCCAGTCCCAGTTATCTCTGTAACTTTGCCTACATTCCTTTATCAATAAAGGGCAAATGCACATGCCAGGCCTCCTTCACGAGGTTGTTCTGAAGTCTAATGTAAACGAGAAAAGGCGACCAACTGTCATGTGTGCCCAAATCTAAGATCCATTAAGTGATAGGTTCAGTCAAAGCTCAAAACCAACAGGACAGGTCGTGGCCAAGCACATTGCAGTCACTCAATAAACAAAGGTCAAATAAAAAATATTTTTCTCCAATGACGGGGTAAAGAGGAGAAGCGTGCTGGCCAGACCCAGCAGTGTCGCTGCACGGTCCTTAAAATGTAACTCCCTGTCTCTGGGCCTTCTTTCCCCCTACGTGTACAATGAGGCTTTGACAATGAAGACTTCTAATTACTGCTACATTAAGGGAGGCCGACCCTGAGAGACCAGAGTGCCTTAACCCGCAATGTCATGAAAAGTGCACCAGACCAGAGGGTGGGCACTGGACTGGGAGGCAAAGGCACAGAGGTCTGGTCCAAGCGGCCCTCTAGCGAGTAGTGTGACCTTGACCAACTCCCTTCCCGCAAACCCCTTCCTCCCGTCTTCATCAGCACGCCTGGCCTGAAGGCAGGGGCTGCTGCGGAGCCGGAGCCCCAGTGCGCCCGCCTGCCGCGTGGGCCAGCTCGGCACTGCCTCGCCCCCACGCCACCCCACCCCAGCCCAGCCCAGCCCGAGGAGTCCCACGCTCTTCCGCAGGCGAGGGATGGACCCCTTCCGGATGCAGACGTGCCAGGACAGCAGTTTCGATTTCTTAAGGAGAAGGCTTACTTCCCCCGGCGTCCTGGCACTCAAAAGCCTCCCCCGCTGCCCTCCGGCCCCGCAGCTGCACGCAGCACCGGCACGGGACCTCCCAGCCCCGCTCCGCAGCCGGCCGCAGTCCCGCGGGGCCCGTATCGCGGGAGGGGCGTTGCCATAGGAACCGAACTCCGGACCCCGGCCCGCGGAGGTCTGGCGAGGCTGGAAAGGAAGGCTCGCGAGACCCGCGGGGCCCCCATGCAACCACGCCCGGCCGTCCCCTCCCAGGGCAGCTTCGCCCGGCCGGCAGCGCCCCCACAGCTCCGCGTCTTCCCGCGCGGCTCCACAGAAACCCTACCTTCCGCCATGTCTGACCCGGCACTGCCCGCAGCCTCGCGAGAAGTGCGCGGAAGAGCCGGGGCGGCGCGGACCCGAGGCACCAAGTCTCGCGAGAATCCTGGGAGGCGCGGCAAAGGGCGGAGCCGCGGGGAGGAAAGGGCTGAATGAAAGTTGAGGGGGTGAGCTGGACTCCGCGGGAGTCGTTTTTGAAGCGTAGGCTGACAGATACCTGGGAGATGAGAGACGGTGTTGAAATGTGTAAGCCTTCTGATTGCGGCAGGAGACGAAAGGCGCGGAGGTGGTATGGGTAAGGAGGTGCTTGGGGGAGCTGCCCTGAGCCAGCCACACTGAGGCAAAAAGAAGGGTAGGGGACAACTTGCCAGGCTCCGTGGAAGTGCCGTCACTCAAGCGTCCCTCTGTTGAGAATGGTTTATAGGTGTGCCCGACGGTGAGCCTCTGGGGCCTGCAGAGTGGCCCGGCAGGCCGGGCTCCCCTGGACGCAAGCAGCCTCATCTGTTTATCGTGGAGTACCCTGCAAATATGGCCCGGGTCGTAACATAAAAACGACATGACATGGCCGGGCGCGGTGGCTCAAGCCTGTAATCCCAGCACTTTGGGAGGCCGAGGCGGGTGAATCACGAGGTCAAGAGATCGATACCATCCTGGTCAACATGGTGAAACCCCGTCTCTACTAAAAATACAAAAAATTAGCTGGGCATGGTGGCGCGTGCCTGTAATCCCACCTACTCAGGAGGCTGAGGCAGGAGAATTGCCTGAACCCAGGAGGCGGAGGTTGCGGTGAGCCGAGATCGCGCCATTGCACTCCAGCCTGGGTAACGAGAGCGAAACTCCGTCTCAAAAAAAAAAAAAAAAAAAAAAACTACATGAAAGTTGTAGTCCTGTCATAGCCGATTCCTGATTTGGCATGATGACTGTCATTAACCTCAGCAGCACCAGCCTAGAGTCTGGAATATAGCAGGTGCTCAGAATGTTTGAAGAGGTGTTTTCCATGGTGTGCTATTCTGGGAGTGGAGATCCGAGTTCGGGTTTGGTTCTGCAGCTGACTTGCTGTGTTGATTATGGGCAAGGCCTTGCCAACCTTATGCCGCATCTGAGTCTACCTCAGTTTCACGAGGAAATTGGAATAGAATTCGTGGTTCCTAAAGATTTGGAGGGCCATGGCCCCCTTTGAGAATTTGATGAAAACCAGAGGCCTCTCCCTTTGAGTAGCACACGTGCAGGAATAAACAAACGTGTGTCCTTTCAGAGCGTGCTTGGAGTAGATGCCCATGATCAAAGAACTCACCTGAAGGGATGGATGAGCTCAGGGGCTTGACTGCCTCTTCATCCGAACCTCGCTCTAAGGAGCCCTCTACCAGAGGCGAATGTACCCCTCTGTGAAAGGACTTCATGGTATCCCTGAGCCCTTGTCTTTTATTTTTGGCGGGGGCGAGGGGGGAGACAGTCTTGCTCTGTCGCCCAGGTTGGAGTGCAGTAGCACGATCTCGGCTCACAGCAACCTCTTCCTTCTAGGTTCAAGTGATTCTCCTTCCTCAGCCTTCCGAGCAGCTGAGATTAAAGACACCCACCACCATGCCTGGCTAATTTTTGTATTTTCAGTGGAGACGGGGTTTACCATATTGGCCAGGCTGGTCTCAAACTCCTGACCTCGTGATCCACCCTCCTCAGCCTCCCAAAGTGCTGGGATTATAGGCGTGAGCCACCGCGCCTGGCAGGCCCTTGTCTTTTGAGAGGACTCTTACAGGCTTGTAAGCCCTGAGTTACAGAGAACGTAAGTAAAGCCTGTGAAATAAAGCACTTGTAGTACTCAGTAAACTACAACACCCAACAGGTTTGGAGGGAGCTGTAACATTAGCTATAACCAGAAATACAAACATCTTGAAAAAGCTGAGCACTGAACATGGTGCATTTTAGACCTACTTCAGGTTTTGCCATTCAGATTCAGAGGAATGAAGCGTGGTGGTGTCTCAGGCAAGGAGCATGAAGAGGAAGGGAATAAATGCTGTCTGCCTTAGCTTCAAGAGTGCAGGGGAACAGACTCGGGAGGCAGTGCGCTATCATGGCAGGGCAGGAAGAGGAGGAAATTTACACTGAGAGTCCGATGAATTGGGTCAAGCAGCAGGCTCAACACATCCACGCTGTGGATGACCCTAGAAAAGTCAGTGTTCCTGAGCTCTGGTCTCCTCACCCGTGAAGAAGGGCTAACAGCACCCAGTACGTAAGGAAGGTGGTGGGACTGAATCCCAGCCATGCAACCTGTGTGCTTTACAGCGATGGCAAATCAGCCTGAACCTGCTTCCTCATGACAAATGATTACTGTGGAAGCTTCTTATAAGAATTTAACTGGAACCTTTAGGAAAAACACACAGCACAAGCTTGCTGCAAAAGAGAGTCTCAACGAATAGAAACTTGATTTCCAGTGCTCTTGTTGGGAATAAATGGAAGTCACTGTGAACACAAAGGTGCTAGTGTATTTATTCCTACTGGATACTGCTGAGAAGAGGAAAAAAAAATCATGTGTCTTGCCCAGGACTTTCTGTGCAGCTCCTGTCTTAGAAGATGTGTTTGGCTGCCTTTTGTGAAAGGCTTTTCCTTCAGTTTATTTACCTATGTGAACAGAATTCAAATTCTTTTAACCATTTCACTAAAGCTCAGTGAGGAGTGCCAACAAGCCAAAAAGCCTAATCCTACCTTGACAGCCAGATTACACACATCTGAAACTGAACTGAAATGCCACACCCAGAAAAGAATTTGATCTGTGAACTGAATCCTGGCAGGGTTGTAGGCCTCACCAAAGCAAAAGGGTTTGTGATAAGGTGGTTATTAGCCCTATCCCATGAGGGAGCGGAAAAGCAACATCTCTCCTGGAACCTAGTGCCTTGCACACACCATCAAAAACCTGTTCATTTGCATTTGAAGCAGCATGCAAATAAAAAGTTTTGGCTAATACCCTGATTATGTCTGTAACTGATGTAAGTTTGGTGTATCTAGACCCTTCCACAACAGTCGATTCTAAATATATTTATCAGGGAATTTACACTATGGAAATAATCCTTCATCTTCCCAAAACTTCTCTCCGGGGATTTTCTTGTTTATTACTTAGCTGAATAAGACGTCTGGCTCCATGTTCATTTCTCAGAGTTTGTAAGGAAGAGGCCCTAGCAGTCTACTAGTGATTTATATCAAGGACAAACAAGCTTTCATACCTAACGCTAACTCCTAACTCCGTATGAACTGTTTGTAGGATTCAGGATAAAAAGTGGATGCTGGTATCTTGTCTATTTTGTAAAGAAAATAAGGTACTCTACTCAGTTTTGTCTCTTTCGTCAGTAACTTACTAAATGGCCCTGGGCAGGTATTTGGGTGTTTCCCCATCTGTTTAGAGGACAGAAGGTAGTAACTGACGATGCATAGTCTCTTCCAGTCCACACTGGATGGAGTCTGGGTTCCTCACCTTTTAGCTTATCTTTATGGTAGAGCCAGGTTAGGCCGAAGACAAAATCCCCAATAATGTTCTAGTATGTGCTCACTTTAAGGTTCTAAATCACCATGCACACAAACTCTGACTTAAAATGGTGCTTGGCCATGTACTGGAAATCTAAAGAGCATCATTATCAGGTTGGAAGGCAAGTTAACTTCTCTGGTTCCTTCTTTAAATAAAGTTTGTAAAATACAAGGTTTCCCTGTGGTTCCTTTGGTATCATCTGCTGTTTATACAGAAAGAATCCCACAACTTGGTTTTGAGATCTGCATCCTAAAACCAAAATAGCTCATGATACAGCCTCTAAGTCATCATTTATTGATTTTAGAGCACCCATCACATGAATGAGGTGCTTTACAATACAGTAAACATCACAACAGAACTCACATAGTTAAATACAATCAACAAATTACAGAACTAAAAAAAACTGGAATGAAGCAACATTATGTCAGATTTCAAAGATGCTGAGAAGTGGCAGTACAAAAAAGGTAATTCCACCAACTGGAGACCAGAGGGGCAAAGATACACAGGCACCACAACCCAAAGCGGGCAGATTTGTAGAGGGTGAGTGAGCATATAAAATTAAATTTCACAACCGAGAATGAAGGCCGTTAAAGATACGATAACACCCACATGATCACAGTACTAGTGGAATAACCTCACAAACATATTACCTTATAATGACAAGGATTTTAAACTCAAGAGGCCAAAAAGCCACTGAGATCATCTATCCCATATGAGCACAGACTGAAATCTATATGCCTCTAGAAGAATTTGGAATAAATTTAGGAAATGGCCAACAGTTCTACAATCCGTAAGATCTAGGGAGATGTTGGCACAAGTTTCGGGGGAAAATCCTTTTCCTAAAGCAGAGAAGAATCACCTCACACTGATGGTGAGGTGCTGGTGGAGCAAAAGCCACCTGGTTCAGTGTCATCTGAGTGTGGGTTTCCTATCAAACGTAGAGGCATTTAAATTTACATTATCAGATGAACACTGAGAAAGGCACAGATGACATCTCTGACAGAGGAAGGGAAGTTGTAACATCTACGTGGGCCTGTGTTTCAGTGTGTGGCACAGTCAGGGCACCAGGTGGAAAAGCACGTGAAGAGAGACGCACGCATTCCTGGCTCTCACTTCCACTCCCCGAGAGCTAGCCCTAAAAAAACCCACATGGTTTTATCAAAGGAACTGCATTAAAGTGGCACTTAAAGTTCAAAAATAGTTGTCCCTGAGTTACTAGGTCATTTGCTGCTTGCTGAAGAGTCAAATCCCAAGTTTCACCTCAATAGATTGCTAGCAGAATTACAGCAATAGGAGAGCAAAATTCGAACTCCATTTTGCCACAAGCAACCACCATGTGAACAATTTCTGACTTAAGAGTAAAAAGGGAGTGATCCCATCTCTTAAAAATTTTTTTTTAATTAGCCAGGCATGGTAGCACACACCTGTAGTCCTAGCTACTCAGGAGGCTGAGGCAGGAGGATCACTTGAGCCCAGTAGGTAAAAGCTGTAGTTAGCTATGATCGTTCTCACTGCACTCCAGCCTGAGTGACAGAGAGACCCAGTTTAAAAAAAAAAAAGTAAAAGGAATTGCATTCCAAGTCCCGTGGGGGTGTGCAGTGCTGCTATTTTGGGGCAACAATTTTTACAGAGTCTTTGAAAAACAGACCAAGTCACGAAGTTCTTAAAGAAAACTGGGTTCCAATGAATCAAACAATTTCCAGTCACAACACATTTACAAGTTTTATAAGGTTTGTATAATGTTTATGGGTTTTTACAATGCTTCAGAGTAGAGAACAGACAGGGATTTAGAAAAAAATCACTCTCTACTGTGACTACATCCTCAACCATTTTATTTCTGCTTAAAAAAGGACATACAGCGTTTGTAGAGGTCTGGGCTATTGGCAGGAGTTCTTTCACTCTTCTGCCAAAGCATTTCCCCAAACCCCACAGAGCAGAGATGCACGAATTCTCACTGATTCTCACAATCAAACACATGTCCCATCTGCTACCGTCTCGAGTTCTATCCCTTAGAAGCTGAAGACTACTTCCCACACACAACCTCACAACAAAAACATAAAGGAGCCCAGGGCCTGCCTTTAACACTGCACATGTTCATTTTACCACTCGCTGAAGCTGTTTTAGAAAACTGTATGATATGAAATATATTTCAGCTCAAACATTAATCAAATCCAAGTGTACTATGGTTAGTGACAGGATCTATACGTCAAATAGCAAAGCATTTACCCCTGTAATGCTTTTAGATTCACAGAAGAATCTAGATAGAACCAAATACATATACTGCCATGGCCATGTGATTTTCAAGTATTAAGTTTGTTTGCATAAGGAATCAACCTGAGAGTTTTCTAAACCACTTCTCTGGCATTCAGTATTATAGCCTTCATTCAATACAATAAAAGCCAACAACTTGACAATTATTGAAAAAAAATTATATTTTGGAAGAACTCACTACATAAGGTGACAGAATTCCAAAATCAAATTACATGAAAATATACATCGCAATTTCTTTGTACAATAGGTGAGAAAAATCTGCAGTAGAGAAGAATAGAGGCAAAGGCAGATGAAGGATGAAAGAGAAGGGTATGAGAGTAAATAGCATTTGGAACAGCAAACCCAGAGGTGAAGTGGAAAGCCTGTAGCTGTGCATGCTTCATTTATCCAACCTTAATACTAGGCAACTGAAGGGGGGGAGTCAGATTTGCTATTGTTTGGGGAAATTTTCAGTAAGCTGAATTAAGAACTATCTGTTTTTAGTTCTCGGGGGTAATGACTGGGATCAAGAGCTCATAACAGCCAATAAATGTTATTGCTATATCCAATCCAAGAGGTGGGTGCAACCAGAATACAAAAAGGACAAAGCACCTAGTGATGACTCCTTCGAAGTCATCATTAAAAATCAAGTAATTGCTCATTAAGTATTTCAGTATTTGAACTAAATGATTTGAGAACATTCTGGTAGACAGAAGAGATAAAAGCAAAGGGGAGTGTGTCAAAACAAAGAAGATACAAAAGTTTAGTAAGTGAAAAGAGTTTAATGAAGCCTCAATGGTTTAAGGGAAATTAAATGGAAACTTTTAATCCTAATTGCTTTTCATCTGACATGCTTAAAAGAGTCCTTTTAAACTGATAAGAAACAATGAATAGGAAAGAAAACCTGCTAAAATCTTTTAGAATGTACACGATTCTTATTCTACTACAAGAAAGCATTATTTGGTACAAGGTGTATCTGTGGATGTGCATGAAAGTATATATATTATCCGGATCATGTTGTGCTATGTACAGGTCTTTACAATTCTTCCTGAAGGTTAAAACAGTTCATTAGAATTCAAAATGCGTAATCATCTGTGAGTTGGCACTTGTTAGGCTCTTGTCAGCACTGATAACTGGCATGTTTTATTGCAGCCCAGTTCCAGCCAGTGTTTGCCAACTTGTACAACAGAAGTCCAGCAATAGGTGGGTAGAGTGCAGGAAAAACAGTGCCATGTTTCTCAATTGGAGACCTACAACAAAACAAACAACATTATACAGTCAATTTATGAATATAAAAGAATTAACTGTTTGTTAGAAGGTTTTATTCATCTTAGATTTCTTTGACAACAAATCCCTATTTCATTCTGAGCTCACTTTGAAATTGTCTATTATGGTAGCTCACAAGCCATGTGGGGATATTTAATTTTAGATGTAAATTAATTGACATTAAATACAATTTACAATTTAGTTCCTCAGTCATGCTAATCACATCTCAAGTGCTCAACAGTCACACATGGCTAGTCACTGCAAGCTCAACAGCACAGCTGTATCTTTATCATCACAGAAAGTTCTATTGGACAGCACTGATTTGGATTTTTCAATAGTTCAAATGTCATTCAACTTATGTTAAATCTAGAATCCATAAGAGAAGATTTAAAAACCAAGTGGTTTGGAAATTTACAAACATTTGAGGATATTCAGAGAAACAACTTAAAATTGCCACACTTCCCAACTTGCTAAATTCTATCCAACTCACGATAGCTCCCTTCAAACCCATTTTCTCCACAAAGCCTCCCACAAAAGACCCTCCTTCCCAATTACAGTTTGTAATTGTTTTGAATCTGTTGGCCTCATATCATCAAATTAGACTATAAGTCAAGAACACATCTACATCAAAAGCAGTACCATGTCATCCGGTTTTTATGTGCCAAGCAGCATGCTAAGTGCTTTACCAACTCAGTTTCCGAACGCACGCATCATATGAAGGAGTCGACCCTATAAAGGTGAGACAACTTCACATAGCTAATAAATGGCTGAATTTCCTGTGTGAAGTCAGAAAAACACTAGGTTGAAGTTTTTGTTATTTATTTAAGACAGGGTCCCACTCTGTCATTCACGCTGGAGTGCAGTGGCATGAACACGGCTCACTGCAGCCTCCAGCCTCAATCTTCAAGTGATACTCCCACCTCAGCCTCCCAAGTAGCTGGGACCACAGGTGCACACCACCATGCCCAGCTAATTTTTAAATTTTTCTGTAGAAACAGGGTCTCACCACGTCACCCAGGCTGGTCTTGAACTACTGGCTCAAGCAATGCTGCTGCCTCGGCCTCCCAAAGCACTAGGACTACAGGCACGTGCTGCTGCACCCAGCGGTTAAAGTTTTAGAAGTCTCATCTGACTATTAGACTTTTCAGAGTCTTGACTATATTAATATGTGCTTTGAAAGGGGGTGGGTGGGAGTGCCAAGGACAGCAGAAAAGGAAGCACCTATTAGGATTACATCTTTAAGTGTTCCAAGGAACTCAGAAACTGAATCTATTGCCACGCACAATTTTGGCCAAAAGAATTCAAACAGAAAATGACTAAGAAATCAAGGGATATAATTTTAAATTCCTCACAGAGAAGCCAAATGTACTTAAGAGTTATGGCAAATTTTAACTCACACCAGACATGTTCAAAATTCAGCATGCCTTCTAAAGCCCAAAATGAATTTATCAATCTTACAATCACTCAAATGCAACTATACCAAAAGCTCTGTTGTAGAGAGGAAGCAAGCTGTTTAGACGACCTCCCTACAAGCTCCTGAGAGGTTGAACCACTACTAAATGTCTTTCCAAAAGACATGCATACCAATCAATGTAAATGGCCCTTAGCAAAGCATGCAATGTACTACATAACAAATATATCACCTTCACCAGAGTCAGGTCCTATCATCTGCACATAGATACACATACGCACATACATATTTTTTATTAGAAAGTCGAAAGTCATACACTGAAACTCAAGAGATGGCCAGGCACAGTGGCTCCTGCCTGTAGTCCCCACACTTTGGGAGGCCAAGGTGGGAAGATTGTTAAGAGGCCAGGAGTTCGAGACCAGCGTGGGTAACAGGAGACCCTTGTCTCTGCAATAAATAATTAGCCAGGCAAGGTGGCACACACCTTACAGTCCCAGCTGCTCGAGAGGCTGAGGCAGGAGTATAACTTGAACCTAGGAGTTCAAGGCTGCAGTGAGATATGAGTGTACCACTGCACTGAAGCCTGCATGACTGCGAGAGTGAGACCTTGTCTTGAAAGAAAGGAACAGAACGGGTGAGGGGAGGACGCCACTGCAGTCCAATCTACGAGACAGAGCAAGACTCCTGTCTTTTTAAAAAAAAAAGAAAGAAAGAAAGAAAGAAAAATCAACACCTAAAATCAGGTGACCTAGCCTTTTAATAACAAAGATCCAGTTTTAAATAATAGCATTACCTTCTTCAGCGGAGAAAAAAGAAAATCTATCCCTCTTCCCTTTGAATAAAAGTTATACTAAATTCTAAATAGGGACAAGGCCTCAGTACAGAAAAGGTAGGTTTTGTCATTCTTTTCTCTAAAAAGATAAATGTGAATTTTTCACACAGGAGATCAAAAGTAAAAAAAAAAAAAAAAAAAAAAAGATAATGTGAAAACTGAATTACCTGCATAATACTCCAAATAAATAGTGCTGATTTCAAACAGTCATTTACATTTTTTTATAAGCATTTCCACTTTGTAGAATTTATGTTTCAATATTAATTGAAATTATATCAATTCCATCTGTCATTTGCCTCAAAGTTTCTCATAATTATTCCTGCTTTTTTAACCTAAAAATCTGGAGCTGGTTTACCTCCAAAGAACTTGAGTGTCTTTGCCAGGCCCGCTGGTTCACACCTGTAATCCCAGCACTTTGGGAGGCCGAGGCACGCAGATCACACAGTCAGGAGTTCGAGACCAGCCTGACTGACATGATGAAACCCCGCCTCTACTAAAAAAAAAAAAAATTAGCCGGGCGTGGTAATGCGCACCTGTAATTCCAGCTACTCAGGAGGCTGAGGCAGAAGAATCCATCGCTTGAACCCAGGAGGTAGAGGTTGCAGTGAGCTGAGATCACGCCACTGTACTCCAGCCTGGGCAACAGAGTGAGACTACATCTCAAAAAAAAAAACTTGAATGTCTGGTTCCATTTATTAATATTTCTAAAACTAGAATCAAGTCCTTAATTTTCCATGTGGCTAGTAAATCTAATCTTTTAAAAAGATCTAAAAAAATATAAAACAGATCAGTGTGCTCTCAAATAGAAGCCACTTTTTGATGTTAATGACAAAAATAAAAGTAATTCTTCACTCACAGGCAAGTATTTCAATGATCTTCACCATGAGGAAAATAGCTAATATCAAGGAAGTTCTCCCCATTACCCTTCATACAAATGCTTTCAAAAGTTCCAAATCACCCTGCACAGCCACCCAGTGTACTCTTGCCCTGTCACCAATCAGCTGACTTTTTCCCCCAAACTGGGACAGTGCTGCTCCTCTTCTACCCTAAGACTGGAGCACTAACACCTACCTCCTTTCTGAGCTCTGTGTGACAACTCACTCTCCTAACTCTCCAACGTGTTACCGAGACAGCCTCCACTTCTTCCTCCTGTCCCCTCAATGTGCAGTCTCCAAGCTGCTGTCCTTGGCCCTGGTAAGTACCACTCTCTACGCCAAAAGGATCTGTATTCTCTACTCTGGAGACTTGCAATGTCACCAGCAACCCTACTTCTAACCTCTATCCTTACCACCCCAAATAGAGTCATGCTCTGCTTCTAATCCTACTGAAGCTTTTTTTTTTTTTCTTATTTTTGGAGACAGAGTTGCCCAGGCTGGAATGCAGTGGTGCAATCTCCGCTTGTGCAACCTCCGCCTGCCAGGTTCAAGTGATTCTTCTGCCTCAGCATCCCAAGTGGCTGGGATTACAGGCATGTGCCACCATGCCGGCTAATTTTTTTGGTATTTTTAGTAGAAAGGGGTTTCACCACATCGGTCTCAAACTTCCATCCACCCACCTCAGCCTCCCAAAGTGCTGGGATCACAGGCATGAGCCAGCACACCCGGCCGACTATACACTTTTCAAGTATTTGTAGTGAGTCTTCACTTACATCTATGACCTATCACATGACAGAAAACACAAAACATACTTATAAAGTGCATGGTGACAAAACCGGGAGAAAAGTCAGCCTTCAAGAACAGAGACAGGTGAGGCTGCTGACTATTCAGTCTACAAAGTTGGACTTGGGGAAACAGGTATCTTAAAAAAAAATTTTTTTTTTTTTGAGATGGAGTCTCATTCTGTCTCTCAGCTCACTGCCTTTGCCTCCTGCAGCCTCCGCCTCCTGGCTTCAAGCTATTCTCCTGCCTCGGCCTCCCAAGTAGCTGGAATTACAGGCGCATGTCACCACGCCCAGCTAAGTTTTTTATTTTTAGTGGAGATGTTGGTCAGGGTCTTGTACTCCTGACCTCAAGTGATCCGCCATGGCTTCCCAAAGTGCTGGGATTACAGGCGTGAGCCACCAGGCCCAGCCAGAATCTCATGTTTCAACAAAGTTTACGAATTACTGTTGGGCTGCATTCAAAGCTGTCCTGGGATACATGTGGCCTGCAGGCTGCAGGCTGGACAAGCTAAAATATTATACTCTGAATATCAGACAGTTGAGTGAATACAGACTCACTGTTAAAAGACATTCATTAGTGAAGTCATAGATTTTGGTGTGATATATTTTTAATCTGATTTTAAAATGATTACACTTTTAGTTCAACTCAAACTAATAACTGGTTTAGGTACTTACTGAGGCATTTCCTTCCTGAGCAAATAAAAAAAGATGGTGAAAATAGGAGTAATTCTTAGACTGCATGGTGTATCTGCTAGTAAAGGGAACGACCTCTGGTTATAACAAGGAGATCCAAAAGCACATCTAAATTTTTTCTGGAAACTAGAGATATCAAACACTAAAATAGTATAAATGGCGGACAGACTTTGGCTTTACTTCTGACTTGCACCTTTGCATTTGATACATTTAATCACAAAAATAACAAATTAAAATTAAGATAGTATTACACTAGTTCAGGGATAAACAAACCAACCACTGAAAAATAATGCCCAAAATAGATCAACGCCTACTGGTTGATGTGTTGGAAATATGATTTTATGACATAACGGGCACTGTATTCCAATAGTGAAAGGAAGTACTTGTCAATACGTGGTCAAGTCAACAGTTATACACCGGGGAGAAAAGCACAGGGAATGAGGTTCAACCTTTATCTCACATCACACACAAAAACCAATTTCAGTGGATTCAACACAAATATGAAAAGCAAAACAAGGGCCGGGCGCGGTGGCTCAAGCCTGTAATCCCAGCACTTTGGGAGGCCGAGGCGGGTGGATCACGAGGTCAAGAGATCGAGACCATCCTGGTCAACATGGTGAAACCCCGTCTCTACTAATACAAAAAAAAAAAAAAATTAGCTGGGCATGGTGGCGCGTGCCTGTAATCCCAGCTACTCAGGAGGCTGAGGCAGGAGAATTGCCTGAACCCAGGAGGCGGAGATTGCGGTGAGCCGAGATCGCGCCATTGCACTCCAGCCTGGGTATCAAGAGCGAAACTCCGTCTCCAAAAAAAAAAAAAAAAAAAAAAGAAAAGCAAAACAAAACAGATTTTTGGTGGTAAAAAAAAAGTAGGATTTCTAGCTAAGACATCAAAAGTAAAATCCATGAAAGACTAATCAATTCACCTGCATTAAAATTAAGAACCTCAGGCTAGGCACGGTGGCTCATGCCTATAATGCCAGTACTTTGGGAGGCTGAGGCACAAGAATTTCTTGAACCCAGGAGGTGGAGGTGGCAGTGAGCCGAGATTGCACCATTGCACTCTAGCCTAGGCAACAGAGCAAAACACTGTCTAAAAAAAATAAAAAAATAAGAACCTCAGTTTGTCCAAAGGATACCATAAAGAAAATAAAAGGACAAGTACACAAATTAACAAACTGAGAAAAATAGTCTTAAAACCTGAACACGAATTTCACAGAAGAAACCTCAATGGCCAAACACATGAAACAATATCCAATTTCATCAGTAACTAGGGTAATGCATATTAAGCCCACAATGACCCAACATTTTATAATATCCAGATCAAGATACACACACACACACACACACACACACACACACACGGGCACACGCACAATTGCACGTGAGATGGTCTCACTCTGTCACCCAGGTTGGAGTGCAATGATGCAATCTCAGCTCACTGCAACCTCCGCCTCTCAGGTTCAAGCAGTTCTCCCATCCGCCTCCTGAGTAGCTGGGACTACAGGAGTGCACCATTATGCCTTGGTATTTTTTTATTTTTTTGAGACAGAGTCTTGCTCTTACCCCAGGCTGGAGTGCAGTGGCCCGATCTCGGCTCACTGCAACCTCTGCCTCCTGGGTTTAAGCGATTCTCCTGTCTCAGCCTCCCAAGTAGCTGGGACTACAAGCGTGCACCACCATGCCCAGCTAATTTTTGTATTTTTAGTAGAGATGGGGTTTCACCATGTTGGCCAGGATGGTCTCGATCTCTTGACCTTGTGATCCACCCGCGTAGGCCTCCCAAAGTGCTGGGACTACAGGCGTGAGCCACTGCACCCATCCATGCCTTGGTAATTTTTATATTTTTTGGTAGAGACAGGGTTTCAACCATGTGGACCAGGCTGGTCTCAAACTCCTGACCTCAAGTGATCTGCCTGTCTCAGCTTCTCAAAATGCTGGGATTACAGGCATGAGCTACCATGCCAGGCCAGACCGATAGTCATTCAGATGTATGATAATCTCAAATGTTATTGAGTATATGAAGCAAAGGGAATCTTTCTTTTTTTTTTTTTTTTTTTTTTGAGACTGAATTTTGCTCTTGTTACCCAGGCTGGAGTGCAATGGCACGATCTCGGCTCACCGCAACCTCCGCCTCCTGGGTTCAGGCAATTCTTCTGCTCAGCCTCCTGAGTAGCTGGGATTACAGGCACGCGCCACCATGCCCAGCTAATTTTTTGTATTTTTTTTTTTTTTTTTTTTAAGTCAGAGTCTTGGTCTGTTGCCCAAGCTGGAGTGCAGTGGCATGATCTCAGCTCACTGCAACCTCCACCTCCTGGGTTCAAGTGATTCTCCAGCCTCAGCCTACCAAGTAGCTGGGATTACAGGCACCCACCATAGTGCCTGGCTAATTTTTATATTTTTTAATAGAGACAGGTTTTCACCATGTTGGCTATACTGGTCTCGAACTCCTGACCTCAGGTGATCCACCCACCTTGGCCTCCCAGAGTACTGTGATTACAGGCATGAGCCACTGAATTGGGCCAGGAATCTTTTTTTTTTTCCGAGACAGAGTTTCGCTCTTGTTCTTTTGAGAATGAGTCTCACTCTGTCTCCCAGGCTGGAGTACAGTGGCGTGATCTTAGCTCACTCCCAGGTTCAAGAGATTCTCCTGCCTCAGCATCCCAAGTAACTGGGACAACAGGCGCGCACCACCATGCCCAACTAATTTTTTATATTTATAGCAGAGACAGGGATTCACCATATTGGCCAGGCTGGTCTCGAACTCCTGAACTCGTGATCCGCCCACCTCAGCCTCCCAAGTGCTAGGATTACAGGCATGAGCCACCGCCCAACTGCAAAGGGAATCTTTATCCTTGCCAAAGGGACTACAAAAAGAAGGAACACTTTACAATTTAGCATTATCTAGTCAAAATGACATGCATGTGCCCTTAATTAAACAATTTCGCCCCTAGGTATATACCCTAGAGAACCTCTTATAGTACATACAAATCAGGAAACAAAGGATAGCCACCCTCTATAACAGACAAAGAAAAAAACACGCCTACAGCAATTCAGAAAATCACTGCAATGAGAATAAAGAGTAGAGAGGTAATTTACCTAATGAAATAGTACAGATAAAGTATACCTATTCGCAACAACACAGATCAATTTGAAGAATGCTGAGCAATAAAAGTAACAGAAGAATACATCCATTATCGTTCCACATATAAACAGTTCAAAATCATGCAATACATTGTTTCAAAATGCAAATTTGGTAAAATTATGAAGAAAAGCAATAGTAAACCCAGAATGAGGAAAAGGAGAAAGGGATAGAGGAAAGCAGTGGAGGGTAGGGGCATAAGGTAGTGGTAATGCTCGTATTCTTAAAATAGGTAGAGTCCATATAGGATGTACCATGAATTGTCATTCTTTACACACTATATTTCAGTTTCTCCCTCAACCCCCACAAATCAAGAGGTCTTTTACTGCATCATTTAATTATCACAGGCAGGTCTTAGGAATCATCTGGCATCTTGTTTCTGTAGCTTCACAACTCTTAGACCTTATTCACCAACCTGCGGGACTATTCCTTTTTCAGAGACATAGATACTAAATAAACATGTTCTGATACCCTTTTAACTATTGCAGCCTGCTGAATCAAAGCAGCTAAATTTGAAACAGCTCAGTGTTGTATCCTTTGGTGCTCTACACCTTCAGAGAAACTTCTATAGTAACAAACTATAGAAATGATCCTTGAAAGTATAGTCTTCATTTCAGTTTCCATCATTTCAATATTTATTTTTTTTAAAAAAAGAGACAAAATAACCCACATATGAGCAATTAATCTATATTATTTCCTCTTCTAAGGTGGATGGGCACCTTCCATCTCTGACTCTTTCTAGACCTAAGATAAAACTGTGGACACATGTTACACAGTAAAAGGGATGTTTTTACTACTGGCCCTGTCTCTAAAGACCAAGGAGATAGAAGACCAACTTTAAAGGAACAGGTAGAGGAGTCACGGTCTTGCCTATACCCTACATAATACAGTATATGAACATGTAAGAAACATTAGTGCCCAGAAGTGATCAGGATGGTAGATCAAAAAGTCAAACAGTCCGGGTGTGGTGACTGATGCCTGTAATCCCAACACTTTGGGAGGCCGAGGCAGGCAGATCACCTGAGGGTGGTTGGGAGTTCGAGACCAGCCTGACCAACATGGAGAAACCCCATCTCTACTAAAAAATGCAAAATTAACCAGCCTTGGTGATGCATGCCTGTAGTCCCGGCTACTCAGGAGGCTGAGGCAGGAGAATCACTTGAACCCAGGAGGCAGAGGTTGCAGTGAGCTGAGACAGTGCCATTGCACTGCAGCCTGAGGAATAAGAGTGAAACTCCGTCTCAAAAAAAAAAAAAAGTCAAACAAAGAAACTAAATGGAAATAAGAACCTTAACGTTAGAAACTTTACCATCAGTGAAAAGAAACAGACCACCAGCATACTAAACATATGAATGCAGAGTATCTAGTGAAAAACAGCTGGGTGTCTTAGGAGAAAAGCGAGCAGATTATACAGTAGTTTTGAGAACGAGCAGACTACTGGAAATGAAAATCAGGAAGGAAGGATAGCCATTAAAAATGAAGTCAATGAAAAAATGTAATTCAAATACCCAAATCACACAATTTCCAAAAACTAATATGATACTTACAAAAAACCAAAAGTATGATGTTTGAAAAAACTTACCCTGAAATAAGTGAAGTTACTAGCTGCTAAATAAATGTCACTCAAAAGCAGTCTCTTGGCTTTTTCTTACACAGCGGGCAACTTTTCTTTTAAATTCTCCATTTCTATCTTCCCTCCATTCTTTCTGTAATTAAAAAAGCAGTATCAAATGATTTCATGCAAACTCCTCTTTATAATCTCAAATATTTATTTAATTTGAAATGTAATCCCTTGGTGATTTGTACACCTCAAAAATGTAGAGTTGATAAGGTAGAAAACAGACATACTTTTGGAAGACATTGTCAGGATACACAGGCAGAAATCTCCTATGCAAATTACCTCTACATTAAAAATTATCTTTAAAAAAGGTCACAAAAGAACATTTACAGTTTTGTATTACACTGAAAAAGAAATCTAAAAATATACAAATAAGACATTCAGGCCAGGTGCAGTGGCTCACGCCTGTAATCCCAGCACTTTGGGAGGCCAAGGTGGGCGGATCATGAGGTCAGGAGTTTGAGACCAGCCTGATGAACATGGTGAGACTAAAAATACAAAAATTAGTCAGGCGTAGTGGCACACGCCTGTAATCCCAGCTACTCAGGAGGCTGAGGCAGGAGAACTGCTTAAACCAGGGAGGTGGAGAGCGCGGTGAGCTGAGATCGCACCACAGCGAGACTCTGTCTCAAAAACAAAACAAAACAAAAAAATATTCAGTTGGTAATCTGAAGGATTATCTGAAAGATTACCCACTCTCCCTGTTGGAAACAACCAGAAAATAAACATAAAAGTGGCTACAACATAAAGTAGATAGGTGGGATGCATCATACTGAGATTTAAAAAACATATGACAATTATCACTGTCACTGCCAGCCACGTAAAAATGGAACAGAACAGTGGCGGGGTGGGGAGAGGAAGAGGGAGAGGGGAGGAGGGAGAGAGCAAGAGAGCGAAGAAGAGTTGGGGGAGGGGGGAAACAAAGCAGGAAAAGGATCTATTAAACAGAGGTCTAAAGAAGCTAAAATTTGGAAATGGCAACTCTGAGACAAGCCTGAATAAAAAGTGGGGCTGAGGCCAGGTGCAGTGGCTCCTTTCTGTAATTCTAGCACTTTGGGAGGCCGAGGTGGGACCTCAGGATCACCTAAGGTCAGAAATTCGAGACTAGCCTGGCCAACACGGTGAATCACCATCTCTACTAAAGGATACAAAAATTAGCTGGACGTGGGGGCGCACACCTGTAGTCCCAGCTACTTGGGAAGCTGAGCCAGGAGAATCCCTTCCATCTGAGAGGCAGAAGTTGCAGTGAGCCAGTATTGTACCACTGCACTCCAGCCTGGGCAACAGAGCAAGACTCCATCTCTCAAAAAAACAAAGGGAGGGTGGTGCGCTGAAATTGGAAATTAATTGAAAGTCTGCACACTCAGCTGGGCACAGTGGCTCACTCCTATAATCCCAGCACTTTGGGAGGCTGAGGCAGGTGGATCACGAGTTCAGGAGATCAAGGTCAACTGACAAACATGATGAAACCCTGTCTCTACTAAAACTACAAAAATCTGCCAGGTGGGGTGGCACGTGCCTGTAGTTCCAGCTACTTGGAAGGCTGAGGCTGGAGAATAGCTAGAACCCGGGAGGCGGAGGTTGCAGAGCCTAGATCGAGCCACTGCACTCCAGCCTGAGCAACAAAGCAAGACTCCGTCTCGCCAAAAAAAAAAAAAAAAAAAAAAAGAAAGAAAGAAAATCTGTATACTCAACATTTTCCCCACCTATATCCAAAATTTTAATACTTTCCCAAAATAATAATAATATATAAACTTCATATGAATATACTGAAGAATACTATAATTAGAACTGCTAGGCTGGGCGTGGTGACTCACACCTGTAATCCCAGCACTTTGGGAGGCCGAGGCATGTAGATCATCTGAGGTCAGGAGTTCAAGACCCCGCCTAGCTGACATGGTGAAGCCCTGTGTCTACCAAAAACACAAAACATTAGCCAGCCGTGGTGGCGCACACCTGTAATCCCTGTTAGGAGGCTGAGGCAGGAAAAGCACTTGAACTCGGAAGGCAGAGGTTGCAGCGAGCCAAGATCGTGCTACTGGATTCCGACCTGGGCAACAGAGCAAGACTCCATCTCCAAAAAAGAACAAAAACAAAAACAAAAACAAAAAACTGCTAGTGTAGGTATTGGTGTCAAAAACAATTACTCGTTCATTTTGTAATTGAAATGATACCTCTTCCTCCAACCCTTACCCTAACCTTCAGTTTAGTATCTGCTTCATCATCCACATAACCATATAGCTTTGAGTGACATCAATACCATAAACAGACTCTTCCCAGACTCTCTTTTCTTTCTTTCTTTTTTTTTTATTTTATTTTATGAGATAGGGTATCACTCTGTTGCCTGGGCTGAAGTGCAGTGGTGATGATAGCTCACTGGAGGCTCAAACTTCTGGGCCCTGCAATCAATCCTCCCACCTCAGCCTCTGGAGTACCTAGGACTACTTGTGCAGATTACCACACACAGCTTACTTTGTATTTTTTGTAGATGGGGTTTCATCAAGTCGCCCAGGCTGGTCTGGAACTCCTAGCCTCAAGTAACTCACCTGCCTTGGCCTCCCAAAGTGCTGGGATTACAGACATGAGCCACCGTGCCCAGCCTCAAAATAATTTAAAAGGAAAATTTCCCAGGGCTGATAGTCTTTAAACTTAAAGGGTATATATCAAGTACAGAGATGGCAAAGTAAAAAGAGTTCCCGCAACTCTGTGACATTTCTGAGGACCAACAATAAAGCAAAGAATCTAAAGATAACAAGGGGAAAAAAAGGAAAAAAGAACAAGTCACCTAAAGATAGAAAAGAATCAGCCTAGCACCAATTTTTGCACCAGCAAGAATAAATGGTAAAATAAAAATTCTATGTAAATTTGATTTTCTCCCTATAATGTTAGAAACAAAGTATCAATCAAGTATAAGGGAAGAATAAAAGCACCTTAAATCATGAACAGACTCAGGATTTAATTGCCACATACCCTAAGACATTGCTCTAGATGAAGGAGGAAATCAACCAAGAAGAAAAAGAAGAAATGGGATCCACGAAACAAAAGATTCAATTGAGAAGAACAGTGAATGGGAAATCCGAGGAAGGCAGCTAAGCAGCAGGCTGAGAAAGTCGGAGCCGAAGAATAAAGGGACCCGAGAGAGACGGCTAAGAAAAATGGGAGTTTCCTGGAATAGGTACTACTGGTTGGGAGGTCAGAAAAACAAAACTATGAAAATATGATCCAAGGTGTAGTATTCAAGAAGAAAAAGCAAGTAAGAATGGTAAACTGGGCTGGTGCGGTGGCTCAAGCCTGTAATCCCAGCACTTTGGGAAGCAAAGGCAGGTGGATCACTTGAGGTCAGGAGTTTCAAGACCAGCCTGGCCAACATGGTGAAACCCCATCTCTACTGAAAACACACACACAAAATTGCTGGGCGTGCTTCGCACATCTCTAATCCCAGCTACTCGGGAGGCTGAGGCAGGAGAATCGCTTGACCCAGGAGGTGGAGGTTGTGGTTGCAGGGAGGCCAGGTCATGCCACTGCACTCCAGTCTGGATGACAGAGCAAGACTCTGTCAAACAAAAAACAAATAAATAAAATAAAATAAAAGGGCAACTTCTCAGCTCTGATCTCATTATAAAAATTGCTGACAGCTGATCATGAACCAAATAAACATTCATCAGTTCTCTCTCAAAATGATTCCCTAGGATTTCTTTTAATGCAGCTATCACCCCTTCTCCCTTATCATCTCTTACATTGTTGAGACAAATACTTGATTAAATAGAAAGTTAAAATAGTTTTCTGCCAATTTTTAGTTCAACTTTATTATGAATTTCAGTCATAGCTTTCAGAGGGAGTTCTCTATAGTGTCTTAGTCTATGTGTAAGATTCCACCCAAGTTGTTACTAACCTAAGAAAAAGGGTAAATTTTATACCCGGGCTTTGGTATATAATACTCACAAAGGTTCTAAGAATAAGAACAAAAAGGCTTTTCAAAGAAGGAGACAAGGCTAAGGAACTAGCAGCTATTCTAAAGGAGACTAATGAAACTTGAATACAAATGTAACGGACGTTCCTAGACTAGCCTCTGGATTTAAAAAGGAAAAAAAAAAAGCTGCTGGATTGGGGTGTGGCAGCTATAAAGAATACTGGACAATCCAATCCAATGTGAATATAGATTGCATATGTGTAAACAATGACAGGCTTGTACTATGTGTACATGGAAAGATAGGCTCGTTCTTAGGGAACAGATGCTGAAACATTCTGGGGTGAAGGGTTATATCTATAAACTACTCTCAAACTGTTTAGAAAAACTGCAAAATTTCTACAATTGGTGAATCTAGGTGAAAGGTATAGTGGTGTTCATTTAACATATTTTTTTCTATAGATGTGAAACTTAAAAACTGAAAACTTGGGGATAATAATATGAACTTTAATAGAGACTAGGCATTAAATTGTCTTAGGTATGACAACAGGTTTTGTTTTTAGAGTCCAGGTCTTGCTCTGTCGCCCAGGCTGGAGCACAGGGGTGTGATGACAGCGCACTGTAGGCTCCAACTCCTGGGCTCAAGCCATCATTCCACCTCAGCCTCCAAAGCAGCTGGGAATACAGGAACACAGCACCATGCCTAGCTAATTTTTTTTTTTTTAATTTTTGGTAGAGATGAGGTCTTGCTGTGTTTTGAACTCCTGGCCTGAAGCAATCTTCCCTCCTGGGCCTCCCAAAGTGTTGGGAGTACAAACATGAGCTACCGTGCCCAGCTACAATACTATTATGCTTATGTAAGATCGTGTCTTTTTTTTTTTTTTTTTTTTTTGAGACGGAGTTTCGCTCTTGTTACCCAGACTGGAGTGCAATGGCGCGATCTCGGCTCACCACAACCTCCGCCTCCTGGGTTCAGGCAATTCTCCTGCCTCAGCCTCCTGAGTAGCTGGGATTACAGGCACGAACCACCACGCCCAGCTAATTTTTTGTATTTTTAGTAGAGACGGGGTTCTCAATCTCTTGACCTCGTGATCCACCCGCCTCGGCCTCCCAAAGTGCTGGGATTACAGGCGTGAGCCACCGCGCCCAGCCGATCGTGTCATTTTTAAAAGATGCAGGCTTAAGTATTTAAAAGCAAAGCTTAACTATGTCTGCAACTTCCATAAAGATTCAGAAAAATTATAAACGGAAATAGATATATAAACTTACTACTGCCATGTTATTGTTTTCTGGTTGTTTTGTATAGATCCTTTGGTTCTTTCTTCCTCTCTTGCTGTCTTCTTTCATGAATAATAAGTGATTTTCTCTACTGGTATTACTCAATTCCTTACTTTTTATCTTTTGTGTTAACTACTGTAGGATTTTGCTCTGTGGTTACCATGAGGCTTACAAAAAAATTTCATAGTTATGACAAGCCATTTTAACCTGATAACTAATTTTGATTGCATTAAAAAACTACTTAGGCTCTGCCCATTCCACCCCCAATTTTAAATTTGGTGTCACAGTTTACACCTTAGTAACAATGTACAGTATTCTAGAAAAGTACTGAGAGGAGAATTTACGTGTTTTCACAATAAAATTGGTTAACTATGTGAGATAATGTATATGTCAATTAGCTCAAATTAGCCTTTCCACAACATACGCATATTTCAAAACAACATATTGTATACAATAAATATGCACTTTTAGCCAGGTATGGTGGCTCATGCCTGTAATCCAAACAATTTGGGAGGCCAAGGCTGGAGGACCACTTGGGCCCAGGAGTTTGAGGTTGCAGTGACCTATGATTGTGCCACTGCACTCCAGTCTAGGTGACAGAGAAAGATCCTGTCTTAAAAAAATAAAATAAATAAGTAAATAAATATATTCATTTATATTTGTCAAAAATAACTATAGAAAGAGATATATATATACACACACACACACACGCATGCACATATACATGCAAACTTACATACATACTAACTATAGTTCAAGTTTTATTAAAAGGGAAAGTGAAGAGAAGGGAATACATGTGACCACCTTACCGCAGCATCAACATTAGCAGGTGAGTCTCCATTAGGGTCTGCCAGCATAGAAATGACACTAATCATGATGGTTTCCACAGTGTGGATAGGGAGCCAGCGTTCTTCTGGCTTTTCATAACCATACTTATCTTCCCCAGGCTCATGAAGAATAGAAATGCACACATCACCATTTTTATCAACTGCAAAATTAAAGAAGAGGGTTGTTTCATATATTGCTAATTTGGCCATATATAAAATATCAATTACAAATGTGATCCTGATTCACACAGTATCTGTATAAAACATGACATATATACAGAAGTTCATGTCTAAAAATGGAATGTGTTGACTTTTTCGGAAGACTATAGTATAGATTTTACCAAATACATAGGATCCATCTGACAAACCCAATAGGAACGTAAGCTATCTTTTTCATTTATGTAAAAAACATTAAAATATCTAGTATATAGATGGATGGTACTTAACATTCACGTCATAAGTACGACATAATAAATGAATAAATGGCAACTACTGAATCAGTTCTTCATTTGCAGAAAGTACCAGCAACTGAGTTTCTAGGTAATGGTTTCCTAGTTTCCCACTAACTTACAGACTTAAATCAGTGATAGTCAAAGGCCCAGAGATTTTCCTAAGAAATGTATTTTTACAATCATATAAAGGCAAAATTGTATTTTCTGGGAAAGAAGCATATTCAATTCACAAAACTAACATGCCATACTGCCAATGAAAACTCATCAACATATATGACACTCATGGGGCCTCCTTTCTATAAATACATTTAGTAAGAAAACATCCTTATTTTTGGGAGACGTGTGCTGACACAACTGTTTAAGTGGTTTGGCAAAAAGTAAAATATTACTTATTGATTAAAAATAAAAAGGTCATGCAGGGTGGCTTACGCCTGTAATCCCAGCACTTTGGGAGGCCAAGGAGGGTGGATCGCTAGGATCAGGAGTTTGACACCAGCCTGGCCAAAATGGTGAAACCCTGTCTCTACTAAAAATACAAAAATCAGCCGGGTGTGGCGGCGCGTGCCTGTAGTACCAGCTACTCGGGTGGCTGGGGCAGAAGAATCGCTTGAACCCGGGAGGCGGAGGTTGCATCGAGTAGAAATCATGCCATTGCACTCCAACCTAGGTGACAGAGTGAGACTCTGTCTAAAAAAAAAAAAAGTCCTAATCCACAAATTCATTTATATATCATATAAATAATCCCTATTGTGAAACTAATCTTTGGGTAACATTTATCCACTGTGATTTTTTTTCAAAGCATACTTTGAGGAGGAAATTTTTGAAAGGAATTTAAATAGTGACAATATTTATATATATTTCATTCCTAACTTATTCTACATAGTCTAACAAATTTGTGAATAAATAATTCTAAATCTTATTTTTCATTTCATAACATCAATATTTATCCTGTTACGAACTCTGGGTAATCAGAATCAAAGTTTGTACATACCAATCAATATCACTGCTCTCGTAATTCGACACTTTTTGGTGGATTTTTGTTGTTGTTGCTTTGGTTTTTGAGACAGGGTCTCAATTTGTCACTCAAGCTGGAGTGTAGTGGTATGATCACAGCTCTGCGCAGCCTTGACCTCCCAGGCTCAAGTGATCCTCCTGCCTAAGCCCCCCAAGTAGCTGGGTCCATGGGCACATGGCATGATGCCTGGCTAACCTTTTTTTTTTCCCATAGAGATGGAGGTCTCACTATGTTGCCCAGGCTGGTCTCAAACTCCTGGGCTCTAGCGATCCTCCCACCTCGGCCTCCCAAGTAGCTGGGACCACAGGCACATGGCACCATTCCTGGCTAAATTTTTTTTGGTAGAGATTTAGTCTTACTATGTTGCCAAGGGTGGTCTCAAACTCTCAGGATCCTCCCACGTCAGCCTCCCAAAGTGCTGGGATCACAGGCGCCCAGCCATCAAATACTTTCTCAATGCCTACTGCATGCCAGGCAGACATCTGACAGAGAAGTACAGCAGTGAATATATGACAGACGAGGCCCATGCCTTCAATGCTTTATGTATGAGTTTTTCTATAATTAAGATTCCTCTTCCCAACCCACCCCAATCTGCTAGTAAAATCTATTAACTGAAATAGAATCAGGACAAGAATAACATCAAAACTTGTAACACTACAAAGTTCAGCATAAAAATTTCATAGAGTATTACTATTTTTACAATGTTTTCTGTACTTAGGGTGTAATAAGGATTTTTTTCCAAGTCATTTTTCTTTAAAAACATGCTAGTAAGTGTGTGTACAGAATTCTACCCACAGCAATATACGATTCATTTTCCTTTTAAAAAAACTAAGTTATCACTAATCCAGGATCTTTGTATTTTTAACCTTCTCATATCATTTTAAACAGTTTATTTTAGAATGAGAATATTTTTAGGCTTAATACCTATTATCAAATTATGTTTTAAAGGATTCTATCAATTTATACTGCTATCAGCAATCTGAGATGACCATTTCATTGCTTCCTCAGGATGAACATTTTTCTTTATTGATACTGTTTAAATTTCATACATGACATCTGATTTATTTCACTTTTCTAAATACTTTTGGGGTGACAACTTTCCATGGATATAACCTGTATGTCTTTCCTCTTCTGTGAAATGTCTGTTCTTATCCGTTAGCCAGTTACATACTTAACGTTTCCTTTTCTCTTGCCAAAATGTTTCTTAGTTTTCCCCATTTAATTTCTGCCTTTTACTTTTTTCTTTCATTTCAATGTTCATTAGAAATGGCTTTATTTTTCTGATACAGTACCCACTTAAGAATATTATATTGCATGCAGCTGCCATTTCTCTTTGGTCCTGTTTGTTCCGTCTTTCAGTGTTTATTATTTTAAAAAATATAACGTTTTTGTTCCTTACACCAAATAAGTGCTATTCACTACTTAAAAATCATTTATAACTTTTTATTGCTTTTAGTGTTTTCTTCCACTTTGCTGTTTAGCATGAAGAAAATTCTATCATTTTCTCTGGAAATAGCTCGCCTATAGTCTCAACACCAACTACTCAAAACAGTTTAGTTTTTATCTTAAAACTAAGCTACCTGAGTTGGGCGTGGTGGCTCATGCCGGTAATCCCAGCACTCTGGGAGGCTGAGGTGGGCGGATCACCTGAGGTCAGGAGTTCGAAACCAGCCTGGCCAACATGGTAAAACCCCCATCTCTACTAAAAATACAAAAATTATCCAAGCGAGGTGGCACATGCCTATAATCCCGCTACTCAGGAGGCTAAGGCAGGTGAATTGCTTGAACCTGGGAGGCGGAGGTTGTTGTAGTGAGCCACTGCACTGCAGCCTGGGCAATAGAGTAAGACTCTTTAAACAACGACAACAACAACAACAACAACAAAAACAAAAAACAAAAAACCCACAAAAGCTAAGCTACCTAAACAGTGCATACACTTCTAGCTAGCTCCTTTTTCTTGAGGCCATGCAAAGTTCTAAAAACCTGATTTACCCTTCTCTTCTCTATTTACTCACCACAACTGTGTCACGAGTGGTCTAGATAACATATTTATTTTCCTGGGTACCTTAATCTACCTGAACTCACCCCTCTGGACCAAGACAACTCATAATATGGCAACACTTTGCTGGATACATTTTCCTTCCCTGGCATCTGTGATACTCTTGTTCTTCCCTGGTTCTTGAGCCACTCACTCAGTCACTTTCCATTTTCATCTTCCTCAATCTGACTTTCTTCCTCAATCTGACTTTTGATGTAATTCTAATCTCCAACATTAATTATATTTTCCCTAGATAAATTAGCTCATTCATTATCATGTTATCTATCATCTTGATACAGTAACTTCTAAGGCCCTTAAGCTCATTGCTCAACCCTGAACTAGTTTTATCTAATTATCTAACTGGATGCAGCAAGTATACCTCAAGAAAAACTGAATATATGTAAGGTCACACAAAACTATTTCCCCTATAATAATTTTATAACATCTCTATAATTCACCTACTGTACAATTTACCTATTTGAAGAGCACAATTTAATGGTTTATGTCTAGTATGTCTATAAGAGTTGTACGATCAATAGCACAATCAATTTTAGAATATTTTTTCACCTACAGTGAAACCCAGGTACCAGTTAGCAACCATTTCTTAATCCCCCACCTCCCCTCCAGCAGCAGGGAACCACTAACCTACTTCCAGTCTCTATGGATTTGCCTATTCTTGACATTTCATACAAAGGGAATCAAACACTATGTCACTTTTAACTTCTGACTTGGTTCTCGTAGTAGAATCTTTCCAAAGTTCGTCTATGTGGTAGCATGTACCACTACTTCATTTCCTTCTTTCCTTGAGAAAACAGTATCATATAATTCATTTGTTTTCATTGCCAAATAATATTCTGTTCTATGGATCCACATTTTGTTTTCTATGTATCAACTGACAGACACTTGGGTTGTTTCCACTCTTTGGCGGTTATGAATAATAAATGCCGCTGTGAACACTCATGTTCAAGTTTTTTCTGGACATGTGTTTTCAATTTTCTTGGCTAGGTGCCTAGGACTGGGATTGCTGGGTCATGGTAACTATGCTTAACCTTTTGAGGAACTGCTAGACTCTTTTCCAAACATCCGCACCATTTTACCTTCTTGCCAGTAGTGCATGAGAGTTCTAATTTCTCTACTTCCTCATTGACACTTGTTATTATCTTTTTTATTATAGGAATCCTAGTTGGTAAAAAGTGGTATTTTGTTATGATTTTCACTCTATATTTTTGTAAACAGCCAGTCAATCCTAAATTCTTACTTCTCTGTTACCATCCACCTCTGACAGTCAAGTCTAATTGCCCTTCCTGTGATACTATTCTTAGTTCAAGATTTTTTTTTTGGAGACGGAGTCTTGCTCTATCGCCAGGCTGGAGTGCAGTGGTGCAATCTCGGCTCACTGTAACCTCTGCCTCCTGGGCTCAAGCGATTCTTCCGCCTCAGCCTCCTGAGTAGCGGGGACCACAGGCACATGCCACCATGCCCGGCTATTTTTTGTATTTTTAGTAGAGACAGGGTTTCACCATGTTGGCCAGGATGGTCTCGATCTCTTGACCTCGTGATCTGCCCACCTTGGCCTTCCAAAGTGCTGGGGTTACAAGCGTGAGCCACCGCACCCGGCCAGTTCAAGCTTTTATTGTCTTTTACTCAAATTATTACTAAAATGCTCTACCTCACGGCTATCTGATTCAGCACCTGACTTCCCCTTCCAATTGTCCACGAGTGTAATCGCTCAAGAAGGAAAATTAAGAGAAACCTATTACATAGCTTTTTTATTTTTTGTCATTTTCTTTTTGTCATGACAATCTACTATTATGCACAGCTTTAAAAATCATTAAATGAGTGCTCACGGCCTAAAGAAGGAAGTTCAAGCCAAGCATCATCTTCAACAAAATTCCATCCAAGGCTGGGCGCAGTGGCTCATGTTTGTAATTCCAGCACTTTGGGAGGCTAAGGCAGGCTGATTACTTGAGGTCAGGAGTTTGAGACCAGCCTGGCCAACATGGTGAAAACCTGTCTCTACTAAAAATACAAACATTAGCCAGGTGTGGTGGTAGATGCCTGTAATGCCAGCTACTCAGGAGGCTGAGGCAGGAGAATCAACTGAACCCAAGAGGTGGAGGGTGCAGTGAGCCAAGATCGTGCCACTGCACTCAGCCTGGGTGACAGAGTGAGACTCTGTCTCAAAAAAAAAAAAAAAGAAAAAGAAAAAGTCTTTTCAACCTTAAAATGAAACAAAACACCATTTTAGCAGCAGTCCTCTTAAACTACCTAGATTATTGCTAACTTTCTTCTTACCAGAAGGGAAGTCCCATGTACTTGCTTATATATATGCTTTCATTTAATTTTCACAGATAGAAAACATAGGCCTGGCGTGGTAGCTCATGCCTGTAATCCCAGAACTTTGGGAGGCCAAGGTGGGCAGATCGCTTGCACCCAGGAGTTCAGGACCAGCCTGTGCAACAACATGATGAAACCCCATCTTTATAAAAAAAAAAATACAAAAATTAGCTGGGTGTGGTGGTGCATCCCTGTCATCCCGGTTGCTTGATCACTTGAGCCCAGGAGGTCAAGACTACAGTGAGCTGTGATCATGCCATTGCACTGCAGCCTGGGTGGCAGGGTGATACCCTGTCTTAGAAAAAAAGGACAGGACAGGACAGGGCAGAAGGGAAACAAGGGAGGCAGGGAAGGAGGAAAGGAAAGGAAAAGGAAAGGAATGGAAGGAGTGAGGGAGCGAGGGAAGGAGGGAAGGAGGAAGGGAGGAAGGGAGGAAGGGAGGAAGGGAGGAAGGGAGGCAGGCAGGCAGGCAGGCAAGGTAGCTTAAGGCTCCAAGAAGTTTTGCCTAGAGCTACACAGCTAATTTGTGGTGAAGCCAACATTCAAGTCTTTGTCCCATCTTCTTTGGAAATAGGTGCCTATTATAAACAAGTAATGCAAGTGAAAGTAGAAGAAATGCCAAAAGCCTAGGAAGAAACAGACAAAAGGTCAAAGTACGAGAGACAAGTGTCACCCATTCATGCATCCACATCCTGCAGGACTGCTGCTAGTGCGCTCTACCACAAACTGTCAGAGACGGTTTCCCCTTCTTCCTGACATGAAAATCAACTATCTTTTACAATCACTGCTGCCTCAGATACAGCACTAAAATATGCTAAGCCCCTTGGCTCCCAGTAGCTTCCCATGTGCCAGTCCCAGTCTCGCATATGCCCATCTGTTTTCCAGCCTTGGCTACTATGACATACTCCATACCCTTCCGATAAATCCTTGTTTAACTTCATTCAATCATTCATTCCTGTCTCACTGATTCCAGCTTAAACTAATATATGCGTTTCTATTCCCTGCACCCAGAAGTCTTGATGAGAAGCAAAATGCAAATGAGTATAATAGCCTAAAGAGACAACTCTGATTACATAGTCAAAATAATTAGACATCTCTATCATACAAAACAAAGCCAAAAGTTCAGAGAGACTGTTTTATAAATAAAGCTTTTCTAGCCTAACCCTTGGGGATTTTATTTTACTTTATAAAAATAGAGGAATTTTTTTTTAATTTTTAAATGAAACACAGGGCTTCATTGGGGACTTACACATAGGGGAGAGAGTCCAGTGGCAGCTGCCCAGGCAGGAGAACTGCCATAATGTGGATTTGAAATGGTTGCTCTTCTTTAAGTAAAAAAAGTCAATGTCATTGCTACATGCACAGCCATACTAGATGCTTTCCAGGCTTAAAAAATATAATAAAAATGTTGTTTCCTATGATGCTGTCAGTAACCTTATACCTAAGAATATACATAGAAATTAAGAGTTGTCCACGGTATAAAAATAATATGAAAAAATATAAATTACAAATCCAGTTTTCCTAATTTCTCTGTTCTTTGTAATAGCCAGTGAATCATCTAATAACTTGATAATTATCCCCTCAATTACAGGAGCTCTACTGATGTTATCACTTAGTAACCTTGCCTCTGGTTTAAAATATGAGTCTCAAACCAAGCTGAAAACTAATAAATAAAAAATAACTTTTTCCACATGATCTCTATTTTGCCTTCTCTCTTTTTTTTTTTTTTAAGACAGTCTCACTCTATTGCCCAGGCTGGAGTGCAGTGGTGCAATCTCAGCTCACTGCAACCTGTGCCTCCCAGGTTCAAGTAATTCTTGTGCCTGAGCCTCCCAAGTAGCTGGGATTAAGGTAGGAGCCACCATGCCCAACTAATTTTTTTTATTTTTAGTAGAGACGGGGTTTCACCCTGTTGGCCAGGCTAGTCTCCAACTCCTGACCTCAAGAGATCCGCCTGCTCGGCCTTCCAAAGTGCTGGTGTTACAGGTGTGAGCCACCGCGCCTGGCCTCTCCTCTTTTAAAGGTTTTAGTACGCAACCATGTGCACAATGAACACAGTACAAAAATGCCAAAGCAATTTCACGAGAAATAGATCTTATTGACCTTGAACACTTCAATGACAGGCCATTGTATTTGCAAATGTAAAAGAAAACTAGATAAACTTACCATTTGGGTGCCAGATTTCTGTAATGAATTTCATTTTAGGAGGCCGGAGGGGATAATCTTTTGGGAAAGTGAGATGAGCCTTAAAAACACCACCTTCACTGGAAAAAAGAACAAGAACAAGTTCTTGCCTGTAAGTTCCTGCTTGCAAGTACAGAATCATTAAAGCAAACACAAAACAAGGGTGCCAGCACTAACATCAAAAATGAAGTAAACAAATAATCTGGATTCACCACAGGCAATTACTTACTCAAATAACTAGTTTAATAAACTGTCACAGCTATCACTTTAAACTCTCAAGAGAGTTAGTAAAATGAGAAGAAATCATGTGCTAAAAAGACATTCAGATCAGATCACATTACCGCTATACTACAAACCCTTCCATCACTTTCCAATGCACTTAAAAGAAAATTCAGAAGGTTTAACATCACCAGTTTCTCTATGCTGATTTCAAACTATCATTCCTCTCTGTTCTAGCCAGTCTTCTTTCTGTTCCTCAAACATATCTCACCTTTCTCATCTCAAATCTTAGGCTTATTGTTTGTTCCTTGTCTAGGAACAGATATACTGCCTCCATCTGTCCATTTACTCATTTCATCATTTATCAAATATTTATTCAGCATTTATGTGTCAAACTCTAGGGGTACAGCAGCGAAAAGAATCTCAAGGAGTTTATATTTTAATGACTTTCCAGAACACCACTGTGGAACAGAACTGTAACACTGGAGATGTTCTGTATTTGTGCTGTCCAACAATGTAGCCACCAGTCACCTGAAAGATGGCTTATGACTCTATTTTAGACAACGCATTTCCAGATCACTGACATTTAATTAGCAATTATTCTTCAGGAATCGTCAAAAGAATAATACAGTGAGTTGTATACATTAATCAAAACCAAAGAGGTCAAGTCAGCCTTACTGGGCAAAAACATTAAATTCCTGTCTTTCGGCCTTTGTACTAAATGTTGCCTATACTGGAAATACCTTTCTCCCTTTGTCTTCTGATGATCATTCAGTACTCAGCTTATATATTACCTCTTTCTAAATCTTTCTAAAGATTTTTACTAAAATCTGAACTAGCCACCAGGTCCCCTCTAGTACAATGACATCTTTTTTAAATTTATTTTATTTATTTATTTTTCTTCTTATCTAGGAATTGCTTGAGATGATCTCTTTAAATTTCTTTACTGCAATACCATTTCGAATTCTTCTACTGTTCAATGTGTCCAACCATTACAGTCATGACTGTGGTTGTTTCAGATCAGTGAGAAAAGAAATTCTCAGCTCATTAAATGGTTTTCATTCATTGAACAAATGCATATTGTTTACCAAGTTACTCTAACCATTGGTCTACATAAAAGGAGAGAACAAAGCATCGGAGAGCACTGTGGAGCTTACCATGTTAGTGGCAGAAGGAAAATATCCACCAGGAAAAATATCAGTACTAAGTACTGTCATGGAATAATATGAGGAATCTATTGTTAAATTTTTTAAAAGCAGGTATTTCTAAAATAATCTCATTTGTCTTTAAAGAAACAGTGGGAGCCGGGTGCAGTGGCTCACGCCTGTAATCCCAGCACTTTAGGAGGCCAAGGCGGGCAGACCAAGAGTTCAAGGGACTGAGGCCATCCTGGCCAATATGGTGACACCCCATATCTGTACTAAAAATACTAAAATTAGCTGGGCATAGTGGTGCGAGCCTGTAGTCCCAGTTACTCGGAGGCAGAAGCAGAAGAATGGCTTGAACCTAGGAGACGGAGGTTGCAGTGAACTGAGATCGTGACACTGTACTCCAGCCTAGAGACAGAATGAGACTCCATCTCAAAAAAAAAAAAAAGAAAAGAAAAAGAAAAAACTGGGAGGCTAGGCATGGTGGCTCATGCCTGTAATCCTAGCTACTCAGGAGGCTGAGGTGGGAAGGATCCCTTCAGCCCAGGAAGTCGAAGCTTCAGAGAGCTGTGACTGTGCCACTGCACAGCACTCTAGCCTGGGAAACAGAGTGAGACCCATTCTCAAAAAAAAAAAAAAAAAAAGAGGAGGAGGAGGAGGAGGTAAGGAAGGGAAAGGAGGGGAAGGGGAAGCAGAAGCGGAAAGGAAAGGGAAAGGGAGAAAGAAAGGGGGCAGGGGAGAGATGAGGGGAGGTGAAAGGGAAGGGAAGGGGTAAGAAAAGGGAAGTGGGGGAGTGTTTGTATACACACAGAAAAATGTCCAGAAACAGGACATCAATATATAACAATAGCTAACGAACAACAGTGTAGTGTTATGAGATCTTTTCCTCTCTGATCTGCTCATTTTAAAACAGCTTGAACTGTTCACCACAAGCAAGTATGAATTTTTACTGTTTTTACTGAACATGGGGGAGGTGCAGATTAAGTTTAAAAAAGAGACAGATCATTAATACCAAACACTTCTGAATAACACTTCTGAAATGCCACAGGACTCAGAGTATGAAAAGTCAGTGACCTTGATAATCCAATATTTTTAGTAAAAAGGAATAGAAAAAAGACTGTAAAGGATTAACGAATAGGGTAGTAAAGTACTTAAGCATAATAAACGGGACAATTTATACCAAAAGCTTAACAGTTGAAGATAGTAACTAGATGGGGAAACTATACAAATCAAAATTTTTAAAAGAGATATTCAGAAGAAATGAAAAATTAAGAAATGTTAGCCCACCTTAGGGCCTTCCTTTCCATAATTTAGGAGGTTATCTATTGAAGGGAAAACATGAAGACTTGAGGGAAGAGAAGCTGGAACAGCTGCTGTGAAGAGTGGATTACACGAATAAGAGTTAAGTCTTTATCTTCTCATCCTGTTACTCTGTGTGAGTTAGTGCCTACATGGGTGTTAGGCTATACTGATTATATGGACTCCTTTTACAAACAGGGCTGCAAAAGCAATTTAATGGGTCACTAGCAAAGTTTTTTTGTTAACAAAAATAGAAAACATGAGAGTTTATTATCACAAGTGGTTTCACTTATATAATCTACATGTGTTTTATTCACTCATCTACATACACATAAGTATGCACTGGGTCATGATGTAAAGTATTTCTAATTATGGGTTTGAAAGCCGTAAACACAGAAAACAGCAAAACGTGGTGGCACACACCTGTAGTCCCAGCTGCTTGGGAGGCTGAGGTAGAACTGTTTGAACCTGGGAGGTGGAGGTTGCAGTGAGCCAAGATTGTGCCACTGCACTCCAGCCTGGGCAATAGAGTGAGACTTTGTCTCAAAAAAAAAAAAAAAAAAGAGAGGCTATGTAAAAGGACCTGAAAGCCAGTGCCACAAAGCCCCTGCACTTGATCCCACTGGCAGCCACTTACCACTTGATTCCTTGACAACATTAAGTCAACTTTCCCATGTCACTTACTCTTGGTTGGTTAGATTCACTCAAAAGCTTAATAATAGCTGACTGGAATCCTCATCATGAAAAACTGCCTTAGACCTTCTAAATTGTTTTCAATTTCTAAAATGTCAACCAAATTCACCTAAGAGGGTAGCCCTAAAGATATAAAGCACACGATTTTCACTCTACTTGAAAATGCCCTCTCCCATTCTGAAGCAACCATGCTAATTTCTGATAGTTTTTCTCCTATCTGTGGACCGCCTTCTTCTATTTTATCTGTGGAAATTCTACTTGCTTTTTCTTTTTCTTTTCTATTTTTTTAAGGTGGAGTTTCGCTGTTGTTACCCAGACTGGAGTGCAATGGCGCGATCTCGGCTCACCACAACCTCCGCCTCCTGGGTTCAAGCAATTCTCCTGCCTCAGCCTCCCAAGTAGCTGGGACTACAGGCGCGCGCCACCACGCCCAGCTAATTTTTGTATTTTTAGTAGAGACGAGGTTTCACCATGTTGACCACGATGGTCTCAATCTCTTGACCTCGTGATCCACCCGCCTCGGCCTCCCAAAGTGCTGGGATTACAGGTGTGAGCCGCCGTGCCCGGCCCTGATTTTTCTTTAATGCTTAACTCAACAGTACTCAACTTATGCATGCAAACTTCTGCCAATCAGCCAAGTTAGCAAAGAGGAACCCCAAAACCCAGAGAGTACAACAACACCGTAGACTAAACATTAACATGTCACACATTCACTATTTTTCAAATATAAAAGGATGTGATTGTGGCTGGGCATGGTGGCTCACACCTGTATTCACAGCACATTGGGAGGCTAAGGTGGGCAGATCCCTTGAGGTCAGGAATTTGAGAACAACCAGACCAACATGGTGAAACCTCGACTTTACTAAAAATGTAAAAGTTAGCCAGGCAATCTACTCAGGAAGCTGAAGCAGGAGAATGGCTTAAGCCTGGGAGGCAGAGGTTGCAATAAGCCAAGATCACACCACTGCCACTCTAGCCTGGGCCACAAAGCGAGACTCCATCTCAAAAAGAAAAAAAAAAGAAACCATCGATGAATTCAAAATATCTTCCCTTTAATTACCTATTATCTTCATCACAGATACTGTAGTACAATTACTACCATGATATTAAAAAGAGATATGGAGGCTAGGCACGGTGGCTCATGCCTGTAATCCCAGCACTTTGGGAGGCTTACGCAGGTGGAGGTCAGGAGTTCGAGACCAGCCTGGCCAAGATGGTGAAGCCCCGGCTCTACTAAAAACTACAAAAATTAGCTGGATGTGGTGGTAGGTGCCTGCATTCCCAGCTACTTGGGAGGCTGAGGCAGAATTGCTTGAACCCAGGTGGCAGAGGTTGCAGTGAGCTGAGATTGCACCACTGCACTCCAGCCTGGGGGACAGAATGAGACTCCGTCTCAAAAATGAAAAAAGAGGTATGTAGCCAGCAGTTTCACATTTGAAAGAGTTGAAAAACCCAGGCCTAGTTCAAGTTTCTTCCATGAGGCCTCCCTTACTGTTTTTGTGTTAAATTACAAAAAATCTTTCAAGGATCAAATCCTATACCATTCTGCCATATTTATTTTATTTAAATGATGTACTGTATGCTGCCGTCTGAAATGTGGTCAACATTAATCTATTAATCCATATTCCTGTTGCACCTGTCTCTTGTCCATTCATTTTATCTGCCCCAGTTCACTATCTTTTATTCTTATATTTGGAGTCAGGTGATCACTGCCTTGGCTGTGCTCTGCAGGTGCTGCTTTCTGCTGGGTCCTGGAGTTGTCACCCCTTGGGCCTCTCGGTCTCCCACGGGCACAATGGAGGAGAAGGATGAGAAAGCTTGGGCGATGCTGGCCCTCTGGGGCCTCCAGTCACCTGACGACAACTTCGGATTCTGTTATTGATGTGCTTCGTTGGCTGTGGCAGCTATTTTTGCTATGATAATCCTGCTGTCCTTCAGACTCAGGATAAACAGGATATGCAGGTGAATACCGTGAAATTCATGCTGCTATATGCCTGATATTCTTGGCCCAATGTAGTTTTGTATTTCTTTGGTGGCTTAAAAAAAAAAAAAAAACGGCTGAGTATTTGGAATATGATGGGATACAATTATTTTTAGCTGCTTTATTTGCACTGGACAGGTTGTTTTTGTTCTGGATGGAATACCTAATGGTTTTTGGCTGATGGAATTTCAATGGTTTGTATTTGGGATTGGTGAGGAGTGCTTAGCAGCTGCCCAGAATACATATGCCGTGAGCTGGTTTAAAGACAAGGAATTAAACCTGGTGTTTGGACTCCAACAATTTAGCATGGCTAGAATTGGAAGTACAGTAACATGACTTCATGAGCTGCCTGTATTCTAACACTGAAGCTTCTTTGGGGTCTGCTGGCCACAAAACCCTTGGGGTCACGCTTAGGACTGGGAGTGTAACATATATTCTTTCACTAATCTCTGCCTTCCTTGGCTCTTGCTTACTTAGATCACAGAGCAAAGAGAATCCTTCATAAAGAACAACAACAACAAAAAAAAACAGGTGAAATTTTTAAATTAACTGATGTAAAGGATTTCTCCTTAGTCCTGGGGCTCATATTTATCATCTGTGTCTGCTATTGTGTTGCCAAGTTCCCTTTACTGGACTTGGGAAAGTTTTCTTTACAGAGAAATTTGAATTTTCTACCCAGGAATCAAGTGCAATTAACAGTGTTGTATATGTCCTATCAGCTGCCATGTCAAAGTATTTGGGCTCCTGGTAGATGAAACAGGGAAGGACACCATCTGGATTCTGTGTGTGGTAGCAGCCACTCTTGTGTCCCACATGGTGCTAGCCTTTACAATGTGGAACCCTGGGGGCTGCTTGTGTGTCTTCTGGGAATCTTCTATTCATTGTCTGCCTGTGCATTATGGCCAGCAGTGGCGTCTGTAGTTCCTGAACATCAGTTGGGAACTGCATGTGGCTTCACGCAGTTCATTCAGAATCTTGGGTTGGCCATCTTTTCCGTCACTGCTGGCATGATACTGCATATGCAGGGATATTTGTCTTTAGAAGTTTTCTTCATTGCCTGTGTTTCTATGTCATTTTTATATGTGGTCTTACTCATTTTGTGAATCATGCCCAGAGTCAGAACCTAAATTATTCCACAAGACAAGGGTAAGAAATAAAATTTTCCTATACTTAATAAGATTAGATTCGAAGAATGTTATGAAAAAAAGAGTAAAAATAAATTTAAAAAAAAGTTGAAGTGACTGTGTCATGAGAATGGCTTTGCATACATTGGTTTGAAATCCTCCATTTAAAAACTTTATAGACATTAGAAAAAATAATGGAATGGCAAGTTATATTTATATCCAAATATACCTATTTCAAAGTGTATTTGTGTGGACTATTTTAGCCTGTGTCTTTTCTTTGTATGTTGCTGAAGAATTCTATTTTTAATAGGCCAATTAACAATGAAAGGTTTAGAAAATTGCTCTGGAACATCCAGATAAACTTCAGAAAGAACGGTAAAAAAAAAGAAAAATATTGGAGCTTCTGTTGCAATCATCTTCATTAAGTGTGTATCTTAGGGATACAGCCTTTTCTTTACAGCAGAAAAAAACAATGGCATTGCCACAGACATTCTCTTTCGTGGTAGGACATAATGCTAGAAAATAACTGACAATATTTTTATGAAGGCTCTTTCTATTCACAACCAGTAGCTTGTGCTCTACTCTGTAATAATGTGGACTGCTGAGCAGTGACCCTTTTGAATTTATTTCTGTTACTAAGGACCCTAATCACTTAGGGACACAATACCATAGTACAAATTTTTGGTACAGTTTTTCAAATAGTCTAATTAATTACTACAAAGTGTCCTTCAAATTATAATTGACTGTTTACAAAGATAAGTAACAAAACCACAAAAGGGGAAAAAATAAGATATTTGTTTGTTTATTTATTTATTTTTTTGTTATGATAAGCAATAGAACATTGAGCATTTGGAACATTTCCTAAGCACAGGGTGTTTACCCTAGAAATAAAACTGCTAAGACCAAATTGAAGTAATTGTTCAAAGTCACTCAACTAAGAAGAGTGGAAGAGTTAGGGAGCTAACCAAGGCAGTCCCCCAAAGTCCACATTCTTCAACGCCACATGATAAATGGTATGGCTTTACCATTGATCATTCCATTTCTAAGCAGTGTAGGCACTAGGTTCATTCCCTCCAGAATTTCATTACAGAACAGATGGCTTCTGTCTCTACGTCTTACACAGGACTGCAAAATAATTTTGTAACAGGAATGGAATTTTGCAACTGTAAAAGAATGTAATTCAGAGTTTTGGTTAACTGGCTCTTCGTTTTCTATATCCACCCAAGGTAAGGCAGTACTACAAAATACATAATCTTAAGATTCTCCAAATTCTTCACACCATTGCCAGTGGTTAAAAACAAAATAAATAAAGCATACTCCTTGAACAGACCAGCCACTGGTGATGAAAGGAAAAGAGACATAAAAGAAGTTAGACAGTCACCATTCATTAATACAAATTTATAAAATGTTATAATCATCCAGTGATATCCAGGTTTCTTAAACTTTCTGGGGTTTTCTGTTTATTTGTTTAAGACAGGGTCTAGCTCTGTTGCCCAAGCTGGAGTGCAGAGCGTGATCTTGACTCACTGCAGCCTTCACCTCCTAGGCTCAAGTGATCCTCCCACCTCAGCCTTCTGACTGCAGGCATGTGTCAACATGGCTGATTTATTTATTTATTTATTTTGTAGAGACAGGGTTTCGCCATATTGTCCAAGCTGGTCTTGAACTTTCTGAGCTCAAGCAATCCGCCCTTGGCCTCCCAAAGTGCTGGGATTATACAGGTGAGCCACTGTGCCCAGCCTAAACTTTCTTACAAACCTAGTGTCACTTCTATCTGAAATTTTAATTTCTGTGGATATGAGTGGCTATCCATACTGCTTGATAATCAGTCTGAAAATAACAGGTATACCACACCAGTTTCAGAATGTACAAATCATAGAAAGACCTTAAAGACTACTGTAAGGAAAAGACTCATTAATGAAAATAAAAAGATGAGTATGACTGAATTAAGACTTGAGGTAACTATAGGAGTCCTGAAGTAACCCTTCGATGTAGTAGCCTGCAGTTACATAGACTGAAAAGACTGTGGTGTGCCGTCTACTGACTAAATGAGGGCTAATGATGGCATAGCGAGATAATCACACGAGCTTTTACAGAACTCTGGTACAGTATTACTTCTGTTATCTAATTATACAGCCGTGAATTAATCACTTAGGTTTGGGTACCATCTGAGCCTACACTAATTTATTTTCAATCCTATAACACACATCCCCATTCCAAGCCTCTCTTTCCCTTCACAGGCAGTTATTTATACGTAAGGTCTGTATATCCACTCCCAACAGTGCACTTCAGTCAGTTCCAAGATGGCCTCTCCTCTCTCCATTCCACTGAAATAACAAGAACATCACTACTTCCTGTTAAGACAACACATACTTTCTAGGCATTCTATGAAGTACTTGATTGTTGGCAGTATTTGAAAAGGCCTTTCTCACAAGCCTTTCTTCTTTACCCTGCGCCTTCCTATGCCTTCCTCAGGTCCTGCCCTAGGAGCATGCTCTCCTTCTCCTGCGCAAAGGCTACTGATCTCAGGAAGGCATGGTCCAGAAGTGACCATCAGTTTTCTCGGCAGCATGTACACACTCCAGAGGAGCTGCCAGAAATACTGCGGTGATTCATGTCTCAATTCAACAGCCAATACTTTTAAAAATGTATACCAAACACCAGAAATGGGTTTTTATTAGTGAAAACAAAAGTGGTTCTCTTCGGTGGAGCTGGAGGTATACAACAGTCAGTTATGTGAGGCTTTACAATAGGATTATGATCTGAGAAAGACCCTGGGGCGATTTTGTACATCACAGGGTGAACATACACAAGCCTGTAAGATATGGCCTACTTACACACCTGGGCTTTATGATATGGCCTATTGCTCCTAGGCTATAAACCTGTACAGCATTTTACTATACTATATACTGCAAGCAATTGTAACACAATGCTAAATATTTGTATATCTAATCCTGAGAGGTCAGGAGTTCGAGATCAACCTGGTCAACATGGTAAAACGCTGTCTCTACTAAAAATACAAAAATTAGCCAGGCATGGTGGTGGGAACCTGTAATCCCAGCTACTTGGGAGGCTAAAGCAGGAGAATCACTTGAATCTGGGGGGCAGAGGTTGCAGTGAGCCAAGATCATGCCACTGCACCCCAGACTGAGAGACAGAGTGAGACTCCATCTCAAAAAAAAAAAAAAGAAATTCAATGAGGCCCTTAGAATTGAGTTCCAATCTGGATTCCTAACCAATGCCCCGTACAGACATCTGTTTAGCAGAGTTTTTCTTGTTTTCATATACATAATACAAGGGCAATAAGATTCTGTCACTGAAATGCTGCTGTGTCTTCACGGGGCTCACTCACATCCCAGGTGTGATAAGTGGTAAGGATTTGGCTGCATCAAACATCTTTTGGTGAAAAAATTGTCAAGAATTTTGCTTTCAAATAACAGTAAGGTTACAAGGAAACACAAGATGGTCTTCAATGGATACTGTTATCTGTCAAAAACCTTAATCATGTGGGGTGACAAAATTTAGTTATCTCAGTTTGTAAAACTTATCGATGCAAACTACCATCAGGAAACACAACTGCAAAAATTCTGACTGGCAACAGTTATCACAAACACCAATGTCCACAGTACGGTTCAACTCTGTATGTATCAGCCTGGCCTGGCATAGAAATAGCTCCAAATCTTCTTTTCCATCAGCTGTTTTCTGTGGAGGAAAAGAGCTACAAACTTAGAAAACCTAAAAACAACTACTTGACCATCACCAATAAAATGTTTGACGCGTCCAAATCCTTATCCACTTAGCACCACTGAGATCAAGGCTGAGTGAGGAAGTCTAGTCCAGACTTGAAGAAACTCAGATCTAGATCTGTCCCTGTCACTCAGTTGTATGGCTTTGAGAAGTCCATTTCATTTTTTCCCCCAATACCTCAACTGCTATAAAAAACACAGAAACTTGTACCAGTCACCAATGTAAGCAAGTCTTGATGCATCTTACAAAACAATACATGTTAGTAAATTTAAGTTAGTCTGCAAACACTCAGAGTGGAAAATAAGACTGTGGTCTTTGTATCTAGAACTGTACTACACAAAATATTTTCAAAATTCTACCTCTCTTCTTCTACTGTTCTTCAATACCACTACATTGTTGTCTATCCTTAAGTCACTGGTTTAACAACTAATAGTCAATCAATAGATTATCATACAGTCTAAAAATAACTTTCAATAAATTAGGAGAAAGTGACCATTAGTTTAGTTTAGGATAAGAACACCTAGATTCTAACCAGGGACCCAATTAGAGAACCACAAAAATAATCAATCTTAAAAATTCTCCTTAGCCTTCTTAAAACATTGATGTGTATAATACATTCTCTATCAAAACATCCAAAAGACACATAATTCTCCTGCGTCCTGAGTTCAAGCGATTCTCCTGCCTCGGCCTCCTGAGTAGCTGGGACTACAGGTGTGTCACCATGCCTCGCTAATTTTAATATTTTTAGTAGAGACAGGGTTTCGCCATGTTGGCCAGGCTCGTCTCAAACTCCTGACCTCTCAGGTGATCTGCCTGCCTCAGTCTCCTAAAGTGCTGGGGTTGCAGCCGTGAGTCACTGCGCCTGGTCTGAAACTATTACTTTTAATAGCAACAGATCTTAGACATTAGAGCTTCAAGCAGAACACAAAAACCCTTCAATGATCAATTTCAGTACAAAGGATACTGAACAGAGCCATTTCTCTTGCTCCTTAAAAAATAATTTCGTTTCAGTTTGCCAAAATAGTTTTGAATTCAATGAATTAAAAGGGCTCCATTTTGAAGATGTCAGTTTCTTTATACTTACTAAAGTGTATCTGGAGGGCCAATAATAAGGACTTCCCATCGGTAGAGATCATTGTCATCTATTAAACCTGCAGAAAAGCCTTCCACTGGATTTTTGTTGAGTTCTGTGGAAAAAGAAAAGTTTATTTAATACATTTAAGCACACAATTTTCATCCAAATTACAGAACTTGAACATACATATTCAAGTAAACCATTAAATGCATACACCTTGCCAGGCAAAATGCTGCTTGATGGCCAAAGCATTTTCATGTCTATACTGTTAGGAAGCCCTGGGTAAAGCAAACTAACCAGAAGATCAGCTTCTACTGGTGTCCAGCCAGTCTCTTGTCATTCTAGGCGGCCCTACAGTGGTCTTCTAAGAAACCTTGTTAAAATGCAGATATCCAGGCCCATCCCCCAGAGATTCTCATTAAGAGGGAGTCCCCAAAATCAAATCAAGTTGGCAATCCTTATGCTGCTGTCTTTAGGGCATACTTTCAGAAACTTCAACAGAGTATCTAATCATACCTTTTCATTGGAATGTACTGAGTTTAATAACTTTCATTTATACTACCACTTGTATACCTATCTGACATGTCCCTGTAGTCTTGGGGGCCTGCTTCTACAGTTGGTGCTCCTGTGTGCCCATTCATCTTTGAGCACAAGGAGAGCAGAGGCCCCATATGTCTTGCCTGTACATGTTGACCCTCTGAGAGTCACAGCTCCTAGGACACAGGAGCAGCTTAAGAGTAACAGCTGGAGTATACAGGAATGGCTGGAGCATCGTGAGGTTGTTCTCTTCTAAAGAGAGTGCTATGGCATGGAGAAAGGTTGACAGAGTGGGAAACAAGAGAGGCGAGGAACTAGCGAGGTGGGGGCACACAGGCCAAGACATGGACCTTAAGGAGCAGGTGAGGAGGGGTACAGAGCCCGAAAGGTTTCCAGAGACACCAGGATTAATAAAGTACTGGCCTACCGATGGTGAGCAGATCATGTGAGGAACGTTTAAGCAGCTTTAATGAGGTATAACTGACATTCAGTGACTGCACATACTTAAATTACACAATTTGGCTGGGTGTGGTGGCTCACACCTGTAATTTCAGCACTTTGGGAGGCCAAAGCAGGTGGATCACTTCAGGTCAGGAGTTCAAGACCAGCCTGGCCAACATGTTGAAACCCTGTCTCTACTGAAAATACAAAAATTAGCTGGGCATGGTGCCGTGCACCTCTTGCCTCAGCCTCCCAGTTACTCAGGAGGCTGAGGCAAGAGAATTGCTTGAACCTGGGAGGCAAAAGTTGCAGTGAGCCGAGATCACACCACTGCACTCTAGCCTAGGTGACAAAGCAAGACTCCATCTCCCCGCCCACTGAAAAAAAAAATTTAGTAAGTACTGACATATGTATACACCACAGGAACCAACACAATAACAATCACAACAGTGAATTCAAATATCAGTCACCCACAAGGTTATCAAATGTTTTACCTGTCAGGGGAACTGAGTACTCATTGGCTCAAATTGGAAAGTGGGGACAAAGAACACACAAGAGAGTGGTTTGAAAAGGACTTGCTGGGAATCTCAACAGGTAATTCTCATGTACTACCTGCCATCATCCTCAAGCAGCTTTGTCTAATGATGAAAGTCAGTATAATACAACTCACAGTGCTACAAAGGATTGAACCAATGTGTAGGTCACTAAGGAGGTACTAAATTTTTTTTTTAAAGACAGGGTTTCACCATGTTGGTCAGGCTGGTCTCGAACTCCTAACCTCAGGTGATCTGCCTGTCTCAGCCTCCCAAAGTGCTGGGATTACAGACGTTGAGCCACTGCACTCAGCCTATTTTTTTTTCTGAGGAGATATTAATTTTTTGGGCAATCAGAGATGGTATTATTTCAACAACATGCCAGCAAAACATGAGAAAGCCAATAGTGAAAATTTATGTTTAGGCCAGACATGGTGCCTCACACCTGTAATCTCAACACTTTCAGGAGGCAGAGGTCAGGAGTTCAAGACCAGCCTGGCCAATGTGGTGAAACCCTGTCTTTACTAAAAATACAAAAATTGGCCAGGCATGGGGGTGCACACCTGTAATCCCAGCTACTCAGGAAGCTGAGGCAGGAGAATCACTTGAACCCAGAGGCAGACGATGCAGTGAGCCGAGACCACGTCACTGTACTCCAGCCTGGGTGATACTGTGAGACTCCATCTCAAAAACAAAAATAAAAAATTTATGTTTAAACATGAAATGCTTCTTTTCTTGAAATTTGAGGGGAGATTTTTATAAGCCTAGTATTTTTGGGTAACAGGCAAACTAGATCTTTATAAATAGCTGAAATCAGTGCTGTATTACAAAACACAATAAAGGTATTTTTACTTTAAAGTGGCTAATCTAACATACTTTTTAAGATGCTGAAAGTACAAACACATTAACGTGGGAATAGCATTATCGTTATTTCGTTTATGCACGCATATGTGTACTGAGCGCCAACTATGCTGCAGACATTCTCATAAAAAACAGGAAATCCCACTTTACTGTCAACTGAGCGATGGACTGGAACACACACAAATGCACTGTGAGCAGTTATTTTCTACCTGAGTTATCTCATTTCCAACCTTTTTCTAGATAAACACACTACATTACTCGGACCACTTTCTACAACACTGTACATAGGAGTTTTGTGGAAGATTCTATAATATACCCAGAAATTACCTAGTTGCATTTTCCACCGGAAGTCCAGGGTTTATAAACATAGGTAAGCTCTGAAATTAGTATATATGGTCAAAATTATCCTTGAAAAATTCATTACATTTTCCATAAAGTATATCATTGCTTCTTATTCTTGTCAAAATCCCCAAGTTCTTAAAATCTTTTGCCCATTCCCTCCATGCACTTCTTCCACCAGCATGATTGTGTCCTTTGCTTGTTCCATGTAAGTAATACAAAAGCCATGATGAAGAATGTCCAACACCTCACTTTTGTCACAGCTTCTGCCCCCAGCATGAAACTTCCTAGGTCTACATGCATGAATATTTAACAGGCTTAATCCACCTAAAGTGAGAGAACCTTACCATACCTTCATGAATGCTTCCTTCAAGGTCCATATCTATACTAGCCCGCTCCCATGAAGTCTTCCCTAAATAATTTATCAAATAATCTTTTGACTTCTGCTAAATTCCTACTGATTGTACTTTCAGTCTGTCTGTATCTTCTGACATGTGACTAACAGCAGCTCCTGATTCCCAGAGAAGTAAACAGGCAATTACAATGTGCTCCAACAACAGGACAAGAATTTGGGGGCACACAAAATAGAAGGGCACATAACTTAGCCATGAAGAGTAAGAAAGGCCTTCTAAAAAGGAAAAAAATAAAGGATCTGGGTGAGGGAATGCAAGGTTTAGAATCTAAACTTCTAGATAGAGGAGCACATACAAAAACTTGAAGTAGGGCAATCAGTGTATGACTGGAATGGCAGGGGGCAGGGGAGCAGCTGAAACTAAACAGAATGTCAAAAGCTGGACAGCAAAGGGCCTTTGTAAGCCCTGCATGCTTGGACTTTATCCAGAGGGCAATGATAAGCCTTTGAAGGGTGGTTCTGTTTTTTTTCTTTTAAACAATGGGGTGACCTCATGAGATTTACATTTGCAAAAACCAATCTTGCAGTATGTAGAAGATTATATACATAAGGCACGATGAGGACAAACAAAAAGCAAATGATTAAAGTAATCCTGAAGAGCGTACATCAAGTATACAGCAGTAGAAACAATGAAGAAAAAGGGTATTTAGAAGATAGAATCAATCAACCTAACTTAGTGATGTTACAGTAGTGGGGCTGAAAGTAGTAAGTCAAAAATGACATATGAGCTGGGCATAGTGGCTCACTCCCAACACTTTGGGAGGCTGCGGTAGGCAGATCATTTGAGCCAGGAGGTTGATACCAGGCTGGACAACATGGCAAAATCTTGTCTCTACCAAAAAATAAATAAATAAATAAATAAATAAATAAACAAATACAAAAACTAGCCAGGCATGATGGCATACACCTGAAGTCCTAGCTACTCGAGAGACTGAGGTGGGAAAATGGCCTGAGCCTAGGAGGCGGAGGTTGCAGTGACCTGAGATGACAACGGGGCATCCAGCCTGGGCAACAGAGCCAGATCCTGTCTCAGTTTAAAAAATAAGTATTTTTTTTAAAAAAGGAAAATGATATATAAAACAGTTAAGCAGAGTTACCATATGGCCCAGCAATTCTATTACTGAGTATATACCTAACATCTGTCCACACAGAAAGTTGTACATGAATGTTTGTGGCAGCATTAGCTGTAATAATCAAAAGGTGGAAACTCAAAATGTCCATCAACAAATGAATAAACTGCAGTATATACATACAGTGAAATATTATTCTGCCATAAAAAGAAATGAAGTACCAATATATGAAGCTCAATAACATCAGGCTAAGTTAAAGAAGCCAGACACATAAGGTCACACATCATGTGACTTATTTTATATGATATATCCAGAATAGGCAAATCCAGACAGACAGAAAGCAGATTGGATAATGAGGGGAGGGAGAAATGGGGCATCATTACTTAATGGATATGGGAGGGCGGCGATGTAATGATGTGATGAAAAAATTTTAAAACCAGTGTGAGCAAGAAAATAATAATAAATTTTAAAAAATAAAAAATTCCAATGCAAGACATCCAAAGAGGGGGGAAAAAAACAGTGTGAGCTGGTGGTTGGTTGCACAACATTGTAAATACACTAAATACCACTGAGTGGTGCACTTTAACACGGTTACCTATAATGTGAATCACCCCCTCCTTTTTTTTTTAATGACACCAAATTTCTGCGCAAGAGTAGAAATCTGCTTCATTCACTGAAACGAGAAACATAGGAGGAGGTACTGGTTTGGTGGGAGAGGGGAAGAAATGGTGCTAGGTTTAGTATTAAATGCCTTTTGTTAGGGGCAAAAATACATTGTTTTAAAAAGAAATCTAGCCGGGAGCAGTGGCTCATGCCTGTAATCCCAGCACTGTGGGAGGCTGAGGCAGGTGATCATCTGAGGTCAGGAGTTCGAGACCAGCCTGACCAACATGGTGAAACTCCATCTCTACTAAAAATACAAAAATCATCCAGGCGTAGTGGTGGGTACCTGTAATCCCAGCTACTCGGGAGGATAAGGCAGGAGAATTGCTTGAACCCGGGAGGCAGAGGTTGCAGTGAGCCAAGATAGTGCCACTGTACTCCAGCCCGGGCAACAGAGTGAGATTCCGAGAAAAAAAAGAAGAGGAAAAGAAAAGAAGAAAAAAGAGATGGAAAAAGAGATGGAAGGAAGGAAGGAAGGAAAAAAGGAAGGAAGGAAGGATAAGAAAAGAATAAAAGAGAAAAGAAAAGAAAAATCTGAGCTGTCAACAGAGACTTCAGGGTTGTCAGAATATAGTTGATAACTGTAGTCATAAGATGATGCATCACGCAAGGGTAAGCATTAGTATAAGCTGTAGGGGACGTAACTGAATGAATTCTAGAAAGTATTAACAACTGAGAAACAGAAAAGAGGAGGCTGCACAAGGTAAACTGAGAAAGGCAAGCCAGCGAAATAAGAAGCCAAGAAAACATTTTATTAAAGAAGCTAAAGGAGCTGCATTTAAAGGAGAAACTATCCAACGATGATAAAAAACATACAGCTCAGGGAAGAAGGGGTCTGTATTCAGTCCACTCAATTCAGTTTAAAAAAAAAACAGGCCACTGTTGCCAACGTCATAAGCAGTGTCAGCATAATGGCGACGTGGAATCCATGCAGGCAACGCTGAGTTGACAAAGAGAAGATAAAGTGGAAAAACCCAAATGGAAATTTTTTCTCAAAGTTTGACTTGAGATGGAAAAGTATAGTAGTCACAGGTAAATGAAATTCAAGAAAGTTTTATTTTAATGGAAAAGGCTGAAAGATGTTAAAACATCCTATCTGTGTTTAAAATTGATATGGATACTTCACACTATATTCAAATCTAGATGCATTACGGATATCAACAAAGAGATATAAAGCCTAACTACGAGAAAATATAGAATTATGTTTTTTCACATCATTTTGAGTAGAGGTGGTCCTATGCAGGACAACTCAACAGTCAAATAATGCTACACATAATACTTTAAGTGCAGCACAGCAATATAGTCTAAATACAAATGACTGGGAAAGAATATGTGCAACATAATAGGGAGAAGTCTAAAATCCCTAATACAAATAGAGCTTCTATAAATCACAATGGAAACTAAAACCAAAAAGTGACCATGCTTGACCTTCTACTTATATTCCTTAGGAGTTTTGAGCGTGCCAAAAACGAAGACACGTCTTTTCTAATAGGATACAATTAAGAGCTGGAAAGGGCTAGAAAGACCTCTCTTTCTCAGCAAAGTCATGAATGCTAAAACACAAAAGTTAACAGTTCTAAAGGAGGCAAAACTAGGCAACAGTAGTACAAATCAGGATAATAGTATCATTCTTTTTTTCTTTTCGGAACGGATTTCTGGGGTACTGGTTGAGGCATGCTGCCTGTAGTATGTATGTACTTTCCTGCCAATGTTATACTTCAATTTTCAAAACTCGGTAACTCCTGGAGTGTCTGGTGACTGTTAAATGAGAGTTATGCTCATGCTATGAATCTGGAAATCACCGTGGGCCAGAGTGGTCTACAAGCCATGAATAAAAAGGAACCCCAAGGACAAGGAAATGTCCTTGGGAGTAATGGTTTGGTAAGTGTTAACTAATAGAAAATAATGCATGAGCAGACTTGCTAAGATAGAGTCGTTATGAAGAATAAGGATAAAAAAGAACAGAAAGAGCATATGAAAAGTAAAATCCTGCATTCTGAATCTGAAATGGAAGAATATAAAATGACATTGCTTTCAAATATATACTTCTGAGATATATCCACTGAAAAGGAATAGAAAAAATGAACAGCCCAGTAGTGCCCAGAATGTGGTCTCTAAATAGGAATTTATCACTAAAAGGGACCAGGGCTCTTCAGAGAAATGGCTGACTCCAGGTCTAGAGCAAGAAATGTTTTAGGTTCATCTCATACATACCAGACAAAAAGGAAGCTATCAAGTTATATCATGATACTGTGAAAAAGGCTCAAGAGCCAGCTTGAAGATGCCTCCACTGGTCAAACAGGGGACAATTTGAGTGTCAATAAAGTTAGTAACAACACACGAATGAAATACGCAAGTTTAAATCTATGAGTTTATAACTGTGATATCAAAAACAAAAACTCATTTATCACCAATCCAGGATGCTAGCAAACCATCTTGTTACTCTGAAAATCAATTTTAAAAAGCCAAAGAATCAATATTTAGTGTAATCCTTTTATCACAAATCGTACTGCCAAGTATTCAAGAGTAGTATTTGATCAAGTGAGGTTTCTCTCTATAAAAATACTCCAGCTAAAAAATGAAAAATAAGTGAAACATTGCCATTTTATCATTTAATCCAGGCATTTTAAAAGACAATCAGGATTACACATCTCCTGAAAAATGAACAAACCACCAGATATGAAGTAATCTCACCTCACATATCTGAACCTGTTCAAGCCCCTAGGTACAATAACTAATTCACAAAAAATAGAAACAGAAACACGTTCAAGGACATCCCTGGGACACAATTAGCAAGATCTGCTCTGCAGGATATTCTAAAGAACAAGACCTGGAATCTTCAGCAAATATACTGCAAGGAGAAAAAAAGAGAAATTAATTCAAACATTTTTTAAAATTTATGATAATTAAGACACAAATAAAAATTTGTAGAGTAACAAGACATTTGACAATATCCAGAAATTGTTAATTTTTTTAAGTTTGGCAATGGTATTGTGCTGGGGATTTTCCTACCATTTTTTAGAAATACATACTGATACCTTAGAAATGTAAGTCCTCAGAAAGTGTTTAAGAAACTGCTTATGTCTGATATCAACTGAGTCAATAACAAAATATATTCTTTCAAAGGAAAAAAAAACAGATACATACTGAAATATTTACAGAGAAATGATCACGTTTAGGATGTACTTCACAATCATTAGGGAGAGGGATAAGATACTGATCATGACCTAGTAACTTCAGGGGCTGGGGGAGTACATGGAGGTTCATTATGCATATCTGTCTACTTTGGTATTATTATGCATTTAAAATTTTCCTCAAAAGAATAGTATTTTCAGTATTGTCGATCATTACAAAAAAATAAACATTCACTGCACTCAGCAAAATACAAATTCTCAGAATAACATTCCAAGACCCAACTATATGTCATTTTGTACTAGACTACTAAAGATAATAAACTTCTTTTAACTGTAAGTGTACTTTGCCGAGACCAATTGTTGAGTAAGTCTAACTTCTACAAAGGCAAATACAAAACTGGGGTTTACAGCCTAGTAACTAACGATTTTCCTTTGTGTCTGGATGAGTGTGGTCTCCTGCTTCTGGGAATGTGAGTTCCTGTCAAGTCTATACAACACAGTCGGCTGCAAGGTGCACGTCTGTAAAGTGACTATGTTTGCAGCAGCTTCACTCTGAACTTTTCAGACCATAGATAGACAGACCCTTTTACCCAAATAGCACATAATTACTCCTAACTATTGAGACAATTTGTCAAAATAATTTTGACCTTATTGTCAGAGGAATAAACTGCCATCTTACCTTAAAACATAAAAATGCAGCCGGGTGCAGTGGCTCACACCTGTAACCTCTAGCATTTTGGGAGGCTGAGGCAGGTGGATCACCTGACATCAGGAGTTTGAACCAGCTTGGCCAACACGGCGAAACTCCATCTCTACTAAAAATACAAAAATTAGCCAGGTGTGGTGGAGCACGCCTGTAATCCCAGCTACTCAGAAGGCTGAGGCAGGAGAAGAGCTTGAACCCGGGAGGTGGAGGCTGCAGTGAGCCGAGACTGCACCATGGCACTCCAGCCTGGGCGACAAGAGCAAGACGCTGTCTCAGTAAATAAATAAAAATGTCACAAACCAAGTCACCAAAAGCAATTGCAAAAACATTCCTGTCCTTCAACCTTCCATTAATTAATATTGAAAAAAAGTCAAGTATAGCAATCAGAAAGGTTTATTTCCTCTTTAGATTTTAAGATGCATCAATTTAATAATCTTTACAAATTTCTGGTAAAGTTTAAAAATTTGCTTAAAATTAGAATTTTTTATTTATACCACCACACGGGCTACAGGCTAGCTGACTTCCTAATCAAAAACATTTTTGGCCAGGCACAGTGGCTCATACCTGTAATCTCAGTGCTTTGGGAGGCCAAGGTGGGAGAATCGCTTAAGGCCAGGAGTTCAAGACCAGCCTAGGCAACAGCAACATAGAGAGACCTTGTTATCTACCAAAAATTTAAAGATTAGTTGGGTGTGGTGACACACGTCTGCCGTCCTAGCTACTGTGGAGGCTGAGGCAGGAAGACTGTTTGGGCCCAGGAGTTTGAGGCTGCAATAAGCTTAGAAGGTGCCATTGCACTCCAGCTTGGAGCAAGACCCTGTCTCTTAAATTTAAAAAAAAAAAATTACAGGCCAGGCTCGGTGGCCTCTAATCCCAACACTTTAGGAGGCTGAGGTAGGAGGATCACTTGAGCCCAGAAATTTGAGACCAGGCTTGGCAATACAACAATACCCTCTCCAGGCGTAGTGGCTCACGCTTGCAATCCCAGCACTCTGGGAGGCGGAGGCAGGGGGATAACCTAAGGTGGGAGTTCAAGACCAGCCTGGCCAACATGGTGAAACCCTGTCTCTATTAAAATTACAAAAATTAGCCAGGCATGGTAGTGGGCACTTCTAATCCCAGCTATTCGGGAGTCTGAGGCAGGAGAATTGCTTGAACCTGGGAGAAGGAGGTTACAAGGAGCTGAGATCACATCACTGTACCACAGCCTAAGCGACAAAAGCAAGACTCTGTCTCCAAAAAAAAAAAATTAGCCCGACATGATGGCATGTGCCTTTAGTCCCAGTTACTCGGGAGGTTGACGTGGGAGGACTGCTTGAGCCCAGGAGGCAGAGGCTGCAGTGAGCCAAAACCACACGAATGAATGCACTCCAGCCTGGGAAATACAGAGTGACACCCTGTCTCAAAAAACAGAACAAAACAAACAAAAAATATTCAACCCAATTTCTTTTACTGTGCTTCAAAAACAAGGAAAATGAAACAGACAAGTAAAACAGATCAGAGATGATCTCTTAAAAAGAGTTTGTTAATATGCTTCCCAAAGGGATTTGCTTGGCAGAATTCTAGACCACATTCCTAAAGTAACACTTAATGACATTCTGCTACCTGCAATGTCTCACCTTGCTTATCACACCCTCTTCAATCACATGCCTAAGGGTTCATCAATATTAAGTCCTAAGTATGTTGTTGCTTGTGCTTCAGTTACATACAGCAGCGTAAGCAAACATCTCTGCCAAGATTTGTTGCAGCCAGAACACCTAGTAGCACAGAAGTTAGGCCCTAACACTGGTTTGTAGTGTCACATAAACAGCTTACTTTGATCCTGCCTATTTTATACAAATAAATTTGATAAAGATTTCTGGGGACTTCTGAATATCACTTCACAATGGAAAATTTGGACACAGCGGATGATACTATGTCAGTCTTACTAACCTGGCAAACTTAAACAGATCATTTCTACTTTTTGAGTCTCATTTTCCTTATCATTAAAGGATGGTAAAACCCAGAGTTATGCTGCAACACAGAGAAGATGCTGTATATGCAAAAGTCTGACCCATCTTAAGGCACAATCAATGTTAGTTGTCCATTTTCTTCCTTTAAAATTGCTCATTAATTAGGCTATAGGATATAAAAAGAATACTGTCTATGTTCTTCACAATGTTGAGAATAAGCCCATACCGGAAATATTTCTTTTGAAAAATACTACCCAGCTTCAAATATCACACCCAACTATGTTTCCAGCAGGACTGCCAAACAAGGCCCCCTGTACCCCAAGGCCACAGGAGGAAGTGGTCTTTCAGAGTTGGGAGGCTGTGCTATAGAGGCCTGAGAGCTGCCAACAGCCACAATTCAAATCTCAAGAAGAATGAAGCCAAAGGAAAGAATCATCAACAGTAAGCATCAAGAAGAGGCCCAAACTGATTCTGGTTTCTTACACCTGGTACCACACCTGCCCTTGTATAAACTTAGTTAAAAGTCAGTTTTCCTTTTTGTCTAAACTTACTTTAGTTGAATTCCTGTCACTTCCAACTAACAATGCCACCTTCTTCATTTGTAAAGCCCTAATTTTTGGCCGGGCGCGGTGGCTCAAGTCTGTAATCCCAGCACTTCGGGAGGCCGAGGCGGGTGGATCACGAGGTCAAGAGATCGAGACCATCCTGGTCAACATGGTGAAACCCCGTCTCTACTAATACAAAAAATTAGCTGGGCACGGTGGCGCGTGCCTGTAATCCCAGCTACTCAGGAGGCTGAGGCAGGAGAATTGCCTGAACCCAGGAGGCGGAGGTTGCGGTGAGCCGAGATCGCGCCATTGCACTCCAGACCCCAGCCTGGGTATCAAGAGCGAAACTCCGTCTCAAAAAAAAAAAAAAAAAAAAAAAAAAAGCCCTAATTTTTAAGTTTACACCCCAGTTCATCTCTAATCAGTTTCCTCTTGAATATACAGGGGTTCTCAACTGTCCTTTGACCTTCTCCAGCCTGGACAACCCAGGGAGACACCACCTCTACAAAAAGTACAAAAATTAGCCGGACATGGTGGCAAGCACCTATGGTGCCAGCTACTCAGAAGGCTGAGGTGGGCCGATCACTTGAGCCCAGGAGGTTGAGGCTGCAGTGAGCTGTAAGCACACTGCTGCCCTCCAGGCTAGGCACCTATCTCAAAGAGAGAGAGAGAGAGGAAGAGGGGGAGAAGGGGAGAAGGGGAGAGGGGGAGAAGCGGGGGAGGGGAGAGACTGAAACAGGAAGTCAAAATAGGATGGCAATACACATTTACAAGTATTCTTCTTGAAACAAATGCTGGGAAATGAATCAAAATAAAGAATTCTGTAATAGAAAAACCAGGTGAAAGGGACCAGTGTAGTTACCAACCCCATGTAAATATATAAATAAAACTAAACCACCATGAATGCTATAAACGTTTAGATAAATATATTTAATAGTATATGCTGCCATTGCCAAGTGGCACACACCTGTGTGTGTTGTGTGCTTTTCTTGTTGCTGTTGATCCTATTTTTACATTATCATGATTTATATATAAATTTATATTATCAGGATTTTACATTATTATTTTCTGTATTATCATAATTTTACATTATCAGGATTTATATGTTAAAAACAACAACAACAAATTACTAAATATATACATATTTATGGTTAGAAGAAGGGAAGGGAGGGAAGGAAGGGAAGGAAGGGAATGGAGGGAACGAAAGAGAGAGAGGTACTAAGGAATACATACATGTGTTTATTCCCTCATCCTGGACATCAATAAGTCAGTGGGTTCTACCAGTTAAAACAATTCTTTAAATGTGGGAAGAAAAAAAAAAAGGTCAGTGGGTTCTATCGAGAGTCTCAAAACTATTTAGAGGTTTTTGTAAATTTTCTTCTCTCAACTTTAGGACTCTTTTAGAAATTAATCTCTTCTTGCGATAAACATCTATCTATAGGTCAATAATTTGTTCAATATTACCTTAGCTGGGTTGTCATTCACATGCAACTTGCAACTTAATTAAAGTATATAAATGGCATACTTATTACAACTCCAGATTTCAACCAGCATCCATGCATTGAAAAGTATATGCAAGGATGTCCAACATCAGTAAGTATCTGTAGGTGGTGGCTGTTATTACTAAGTAGAATAATTTCAAGTTTTTTTTATATTTTGAATTTTCAAATTATGAAAAAAGGCCATTTATCCTAAAGTAACAAAGGGAAATAAAATATAAGGCATTAGACACTCTACCTTCTTGCTCTCCAAAGACAACCACTGCTAACAATTTGCTGTGTATTCTTTCAGATTTTGGCTACACCACCATATAACTATACAGAAATGGAATCACCCTTTTATAACTTACGGCCACTTAGCATAGCCTGAACATTAGCATAGCCTGAACATCATTTCCACCAACACACCTCTTTTTTTTTCCCTCAAAGATAAATAATGCTGCCTAGGAATGAGCTGAGAGGAGTGGGAAAAAAGAAAAAAAAAAAAAGAAATTATGAGTATTTAAAAGTCTCTTTAAAAATAAGTAAAAAAGAAAAATAATGCTGCCACTGCCAGGCAGTGTCAACCTGTAGCCCCAACTGTTCTAGGGGATGAAGTGGGAGGAGCTCTTGAGCCCAGGAGAGTTTGAGGCTGCAGTGAGCCAAGATCGAGCCACTGCACCCCAGCCTGAGCAACAGAGCAAGACCCCATCTTTAAAATAAATAAATAAATAAATAAATAAAAGTAAGGCCAGGCATGCTGGCTCACACCTGTAAACCCAGCACTTTGGGAGGCTGAGGCAACTGGATTACAAAGTCAGAAGTTCAAGACCAGCCTGGCCAGCACGGTGAAACCCAATCTCTACTAAAAATGCAAAAATTAGCCAGGCGTGGTGGTGCCTGCCTATAATCCCAGCTACTCAGGAGGCTGAGGCAGGAGAATCGCTTAAACCGGGGAGGCAGAAGTTGCAGTGAGCCAAGATCGCACCATTGCACTCCTGCCTGGGCAACAAGAGTGAGACTCTGTCAAAAAAAAAAAAAAAAAAAAGAGTATTACCATATTACCATAAAACATCTTTGCCCACTCCTTGTACATCTGTGGAAGTATATCTAGAATATAAACTATAGATTGAATTGCAAATCAAAGGAAGGTGCATTATCAACGCACAAGATGTTTACTTAAATGTATTATCCCAGAAACACTGTAGGCAACTATTTCCCTACAGTCTTGCTCAAACTGGGTATTTTTACCACTGGCTAACACTGGGCATCCTTTTGCCATTGGCAATTTATTTTTGGTGCATTTATATATTTGTATTCCCTCACCCCTTTTTTCACATTGAGTGATTCTCTTTTTTCTTACTATTTGGATGGGCATTTTAAGCACTGTGGCCTTTTTTCTTTTTTTCTGCTGCCCAGGTGGGAGTGCAGTGGTGTGTTCATGGCTCACTGCAACCTCCGCCTCCTGGGCTCAAACAGTCCTCCCACCTCAGCCTCCTGAGTAGCTGGGACCATAAGCACAAACCACCATGTCTGGATTTTTTTGTATTTTTGGTAGAAACAAGGTCTTCCTATGCCGCCAGGCTGGTCTTCAACTCCTGAGCTCGCCCCACCCATCTTGCCCCCTCCACCCAAACCAAAGTGCTGGGATTACAGGTGAGCCCAGCCAATCTGCACAATGTTTCTTGCTGTTACAGTCTCAGGGATAAATGCAGTATTTACATTTGGACCCCTAATTTTCCTCAGCTATTAATGCACCATTCAAATGTGTGTCTATAAAGTTTATTATAATTAAAGCAAAAGTTTGAAATTTGAAAAAAAATTAGCAACATAATCTTTCTTTTCTATATTTTGATTGGACTAAGTAGGATATGAAACTCAAAAGCCAAACAAGTTAGTATGACAGCTTTGTCTACATTTTGAAATGCAACAATCTGAATGACAGGAAAAAATACTTCTAACATATGACCAAGTATTAAACTATTACACACATTAATATGGTGTTGATTCCTCAATCCTCTAAGTAGTCTCCACCGCCCTCCTGACAGAAGGAGGAAAGGATACTCCAAGCAACCACCCATGCCAGGTCCAACCCAAGATTTCTTCCAAAGGGGAACAACAGGTGTGATTATGTCAAAGTAGCTGTGATATACAGACATTAATTCACTCTCCGGTGTACCTTCCCATCATGCCTGGAACCCCTACTCAAACCTTCCCCTGAGACTGCATTAAAGACTACGTTTCTCTAATTCAAATAACTATTTATGTGTATGTGCTTCATCTCCTTATAATCACATTAGCAAAGAGAGCCCTGCTGCATGATCAGAAATGGTGTACATGAAATATAACTTCTAGGCCGGGCGTGGTGGCTCACACCTGTAATCCCAGCACTTTGGGAGGCTGAGGCAGGTGGATCACGAGGTCAAGAGATCAAGACCATCCTGGTCAACATAGTGAAACCCCGTCTCTACTAAAAATACAAAAAATTAGCTGGGCACGGTGGCGCGTGCCTGTAATCCCAGCTACTCGGGAGGCTGAGGCAGGAGAATTGCCTGAACCCAGGAGGCGGAGGTTGCAGTGAGCCGAGATCGCGCCATTGCACTCCAGTCTGGGTAACAAGAGTGAAACTCTGTCTCAAAAAAAGAAAGAAAGAAAGAAATATAACTTCTACTGAAAGGCATCTTGTACATTATCTTCTCCACATTAAGTAAAAATGGCTTCTAAGAAAATGAGATGTCCTGGAAAAATACAGGTGAGCCTAAGTAAGAAGCCTAAGAAAGCACATACATTGAAAGAAAAACATTGGAAGTAATATGTTCATTAAGGTAAGGGAACCAAAAGCTAAGCACTTAACTATAAGCATATCCCCTATATCATACCTAAGACTGTTTCTATGCAAGAGAAATAAAAATGAAGGTAATGTTGATGACTTGGGCATAGCATGGTGTTTTTCTAACAACTAGAGTAATGCTGTGTGCAACAAATTTATAACCACAAGCAGCATGGAGCCACTGAGCACTGTGTGGAAACAGTAATATGCATTTATTATCTCTAAAGTTATGAAGGTGAAAGTAGAGAAAAAGGAGAATTTGGTGAGCAGCTGAGTTGCAAAGCAAGCCCTGAATTGTTTCAGAGGTTTAAGAACACCACATGAATGCATAAATTAAGTATCATTGGTAAATAAATTAGTTTCTGCTTATACCGAGGCTACAACAAACTTTCCCTCAATGAATTGCAGAAAACTATTAATAAAGATAGAAACAGTGGAAAGCAAATTTATAATTGACAAAAAACAGATCTTTTCTTAAGAAATGCCATCTTGGGCTTTTGTAAGACAAGAAAACATGTCAGGTTAACACTGCTTTTATATTAAAAAAAAATGAGAGAGATGTTTGCTAATATACTCTAAGAAACCAATAATACTTAAAAGCAACCTGTAAAAAAGACGTAAGGTCTCATCACAACCTATGAGATTAAATATCAGTTATTGATGAAGTTTCTGACACAGGATGATGATAAAGACAAAACTCCTTTAATGAAGGATTTTAGGGAAGAACCTAAGAATGCACATGAATTCATCAAAATGAAAATGAATTAATCGTATAAGAAATTAGGCTGGAGTGCAGTGGCACAATCACGGTTCACTAAAGCCTTGACCTCCCAGGCTGAAGCAATCCTCCTACCTCAGCCTCCTGAGTAGCTAGGCCTATAGGTGCATGTCACCATGCCCAATTAATTTTTGTATTTTTTGTAGAGGCAGGGTTTCACCATGTTGCCTGGTCTTAAACTGGGCTCAAGCAATCTGCCCGCCTTGGCCTCCCAAAGTGCTGGGTTACAGGTGTGAGGCACTGCACCTGGCCAGTAACTAGTATTTTTAATGTTTTATGTAATGGAAGACAGGGGTGGAAATTTGTTACACAGATATATTTAGAGTATTTCAGTTGCAACCCTTAATGTAATAATCCAGGCAAAGAATCATCAATAGACTTATTTATTTATTTATTTATTTATTTATTTATTTATTTATTTATTTATTTAGAGACAGAGTCTTGCTCTGTAGCCAGGCACCAGGCTGTAGTGCAGTGGAGCGATCTTGGCTCACTGCAACCTCCACCTCCTGGGTTCAAGCAATTTTCCTGCCTCAGCCTCCTGGGTAGCCAGGTGCACGCCACCATGCCCAGCTAATTTTTTTGTATTTGTAGTAGAGACAGGGTTTCACCATGTTGGCCAGGATGGTCTCGATCTCTTGACCTCGTGATCCGCCCACCTCAGCCTCCCAAAGTGCTGGGATTACAGGCTTGAGCCACCGCGCCCGGCCGCCATCAATAGATGTTAAAACCAGTAAGTGAAAAGGTCACTGGGGAACAGAGTATGCTGCCCAAGCAACAGCCCACAGATTACTCACCAATACAAGAGATAATGCATCTCGACAACAGAGAAATCTGCCAGTCACCAACTAATTGTTCAAACTTAGAATCACTAATAGCAGGACAACCCAAGAATGTGTAGCTTATTTGATGCAAAATGGTGTACGCAAGCTTCATCTATGACATACTCTCGTGCCTTCCCCAAAATGTTTACACTAAATCAAACCAAGCTTCTTAGACCTGCACTTTCTAATATAATAGCCACTAGTAGGATGTGGCCACTGAGCACCTAAAAAGTGGTGGCTAGTCGGACCGGTCGCGATGGCTCATGCCTGCAGTCCCAGCACTTTGGGAGGCCGATGTCAGGCGTTCAACACTAGCCTGACCAACATGATGAAACCCCATCTCTACTAAAAATACAAAAATTAGTCAAGTGTGGCTGTGGGCACCTGTAATCCCAGCTACTGGGGAGGCTGAGGCAGGAGAATCGCTTGAACCCAGGAGACAGAGGTTAACAGTGAGTCCAGATCATGCCACATGCCACTGCACTCCAGCCTGGGTGACAGAGCAAAACTCTGTCTCCCCCACCAAAAAAAAAAAAAAAAAAAAAAAGGTGGCTAGTCAGTCTGAGTTGAGATGTGCTACAAATGTAAAATATAAACAATATTTTTAAGACTTTGTGAGGAAAAAAAAATTTCTGTTCATTGCATCTTGAAATTATACTTTAGGTATATTAAGTTAAATAAATTATTAAAACTAATTTTACCTATCTTTTTGCATTTCTAAATGTGGCTACAATTTTTAAATCATGTATTAGGCTCTCATTTGTGGTTCCCGTGTTTTTATTAGATAGTACTGCTCCAGTTTACAGGAAATATGTATAGGGGATGTGGAAATAAGTTAAATGATTTGTTTATTTATAAATTGAGATGGGGGTCTCACTACATATTGTCCAGACTGGTCTCAAACTCCTGGGTCCAACTAATCCTCCCAACTCAGACTCCCAAAATGCTGGGATTACAGGCATGAGCCACCATATCCAGCCAGTTAAATGATTTCTTGAGAAAATAATTAGAAAAATCCATAATGATGAGTAGGATACTCTACTTAACAACTAGTCTGAAATCTCCAAAAATCCAATCTCAAGAGGATTCTTAGGGCCATCAAAGTATTCTGTATGATACTACAATGGTAGATATATGTCAAATATTTCTCTAAACCCACAGAATGTACAATACCAAAAGTGAACCCTGATAAAAACTGAATTGTGGGTGACGGTGTATCAATGTAGTTCGGGGGAGGTGTCCATATGTGGGGGTGTACTTGTAATTTGGGAAATCTCTGTACTTTCTGCTCCATTGTGCTATGAACCTAAAACTGCTCTAAAAAAAATTAAGTATTAACAAAAAGGCAAAGAATTGTTGGGTCAGGGAGGGATGCAATGCATAAACCTTGAGCAGATCCAGGATCAGAAAAATACAGCTGTTACACATTCTGGAACAACTGGGAAACGTTCAATAACTGTAATTAATGTCAAAATGATCCTATGATTATGGATGAGAATACTCTTATTCTTAGGAACAGCACACTAAAGAACTGAGAAGTGAGATATCACGCCTGCCACTTACTCACTTTCAAATGGTTCAACCAAACTGGGGCAAAGAGAAGAGGAATGAAGTCTTTTATTTAGTTTGGGATTTTTAGTAGGCTAGAACAGCCTTGTTTTTCCCCACTTAAAATAATCAGGCCAGAGGCTGGGCATGGTAGCTCACGCCTGTAATCCCAGCTTTAGGAGGCTGAGACAGGTGGATCACTTGAGATTAGGAGTTCGAGACCAGCCTGGCCTGGCAAAATCCCGTCTCTACTAAAAATACAAAAATAAGCCAGGCATGGTGGCATGTGCCTATAATGCCAGCTGCTTGGGAGGCTGAGGCAGGAGAATCGTCAAAACCTGAGAGGTGGAGGTTGCAGTGAGCCAAGATCATGCCACTGCTCCCAGCCTGGCCAACAAAAGCAAGACCTCATCTCCGAAAATTAGAGCTAAAAATAAAAAATAACCAGGCCAGATGAAGGCCTGACGCTTGTAATACCAGCACTAGGCAGGGAAATCATTTGAGGTCAGGAGTTCAAGACCAGCCTGGCCCACATGGTGAAACCCCATCTCTACTAAAAATATAAAAATTGGCCAGGAGCAGTGGCTCACACCTGTAATCCGGCACTTTGGGAGGCCAAGGCACGTGTATCACCAGAGGTCGGGAGTTCAAGATCATCCTGACCAACTGGAAAAACCCTGTCTCTATTAAAAATACAAAATTAGCTGGGTGTGATGATACATGCCTGTAATCCCAGCTATGCAGGAGACTAAGGCAGGACAATCACTTGAACCCAGGAGGTGGAGGCTGCAGTGAGCCAAGATCTCGCCATTGCGCTCCAGCCTGGGCAACAAGAGCAAAATTTGGTCTCAAAAATAAATAAATAAAAATAAAAAAACAAAAATTAGGCCAGACGTGGTGGATCACGCCTGTAATCCCAGCACTTTGGGAGGCTGAGACGGGTGGATCACTTGAGATCAGGAGTTTGAGACCAGCCTGGCCAACATGGCGAAACCCCATCTCTACCAAATACACAAAATTAGCTGGATGTGACAGCACATGCCTGTGGTCCCAGCTCCTCAGGAGGCTGAAGTGGGAAGACCACTTGAGCCTAGGAGGTGGAGGTTGCAGGGAGCTCAGATCACACCACTGCACTCCAGTCTGGGTGACAGCAAGACCCTGCCTCAAAATAAATAAATAATAAATGAAATAAAAAATAATAATTACAGTAATCCCAGCACTTTGGGAGGCTGAGGTAGAAGGATTGCTTGAGCTCAGGAGTTTGATACCAGCCTGGGCAATATAGCAAGATACCTTTTTTAAATAAAAATAAAAAGTAAAAATAATAATTACACAGGTTATCCTATCCACAGAACACATGACAGTATTCAGGAACTGATTAGATTCCAAAATTGAGGAATGCCTGTGTAATTCATCTATATGTCTAAAGTACAGCAAAGTTTTTCAAACTGTAGGCAACAGTCTGCAGTGCATTGCGACATCAATTCAGTGTGTCTCAACCAAACAACTTTTCTTTTAAAAATGAAGTACCCAGAAAATATCAAACTTCATTACATGTTAGTAAGGATAAGTACTGTGTCATGAAACTTGAGCATAAACAGGATGAGAATTAGGGGGAGGGTGCCATGATGTGTTAGATATTCAGGTAAAATATCTGAAGATTATCAGTAAAAACTACTATTTGACACTGACAATCATCCACATATTAAGGTTGTTGATTTTTTTTCAAGCCGATTACAAAGTGGTATTATGACATCAGAGAAAGACCAGTAAGGAGAGAGAGAGAAATCTAGAAAGTAACACAACCAAATCTTTATCATTGTTGTTTTTCATTACTGGGGACTATAGAGTTTTTTTTCCTACATACTCTTTCAGTGTTTTCTGAAAAAATGGGGGGAATGGCATGCTAATAAGCATGTAATAGTCTCCTAATCAGAACATAAAGCTGTGTCCGCAGCAAGAGTTCAAACAGCACAGAGTTTATTTTCACCCCATACATTCTTTCCCTTCTCAACTTCCCCATTTTCTGAATCAATCATCAAGATGAGATTTGTCATCTTCCACCATTCCTTTCATCTACTGCCAGTCCATTCAACATAAAGATCCGTGTAGTCACCTCTCTCTCGACATTTCCTCCTTCCACAATATCTCTAGTGTCCATCTACTTTAGCATTGCTACTTTCAACCCACCATTCTAGGTTTAATCTTAAAAAAAAAATAAGACTATACCACATTACATATTACAGTACATGTTAGGCACTGGGGATATGTATGGCAATGAAAAAAATAGTCTCTGCTCTCAAGTATCTTTCATTTTGGTGAGGGAAGATAGACAAACATATATCAAGTGATGGCACCTCCTAAGAAGAAAAGCAAAGCAGCTAAAAGAAGGAAGGATGGTGACGTGGGTGGCAGGTTACGAAAGCTTCACGTGGAAATGCATGTGGACACTGACGGATTCCAAGAGTCCCCACAATCTACCATAAACCACTTCTAGAGTAAGACAGGGAAAAGCAATGATGCAACTCATCAACCAAACATTATTTCAGCAACACTTTTATCACGTCATTTTCTCTGCTCCTAGAGAAAAACTTCCTAGATGGTGGCGATGGCGACACAACAAAGTATATGTACTTAATGTCACAGAACTGTCCACTTCAAAATGGTTAAAATCCTAAGTTTTATGTTATGTGTATTTTGCCACAATTTGAGAAAGAGAAAAAAGCCTTTCTGAGCCTCTCTATTCTCCCATGGTATATAACCAAATTCCTCAGACAGATGCTCTCTCCAAAATCTAGCTACACCTCAATCCTTCTCATCCTCTTCTCTCAATTACTGACACTCTGAACATATGCTGGGCTTAGGAATTCCACTCAACCCCACTTCCTTTCAGACTCTCCTCCCTCAGTCCCGGATGACTCCTCTTTGATTCCGGCTTTTCTTCTCTATCTCTGAAGACCACTTCTCAGGGTTTTCATGCCTCACCTTCCTCCTCCTGCCCTCCAAACACAGCCTTACAAGAAGATGCTGCCATTTGCTCTCTGCTATTTATTCAACACCTTCCTCTAGGCACTCAGACACAATTAAGGCTTCCAATTCTACCCTTCTATAGGGGATGACTTCCAAAGTTACCTCTCCTGAGCTTCAGAGACCATTTCCCAAGAAAGGGTATCTTACCAGGACCTCAACCTAAATTCATCCTCCCTCCTAAACCTGTTCTTCCACTTGACTTTATTTCAGTTATTTCCTTTCAGTCACCCAACCCTGAAACCTGGCAATCATTACTACTGCTTCCTCTTCCTCTTTCTTACATCTAACTAGCCTGTTGATGCCCCCACTTTCAGGGTCTTCCCCACAAGCCAACCTACAAATTGCCAGTTTTGATCATTAACATAGCACTCTTTACATAGTACTCCATAATCTGGCTTCAAAATCAACCTTTCCCTCTTTATCTCTTACTATTATGCCTCCTCTCTACCTCTGAACACACAGAGTGGCGCTCACACCAGCAACCACCGAGCTACTCCTACACAGGACAAGGCATATCCCATCACTTTTACTCATGCCAACCTCCAATCCTAAAACACTTAATGCATACTTTAACCTACTCCTGACCTTTGGTTGTTGAAAGTCTACCAAGTCTTAAGAGTCTTGGCACGGACGGGCGTAGCAGCTCACGCCTTTAATCCCAGAATTTTGGGAGGCTGAGGCGGGTGGATCATGAGGTCAGGAGTGCAAGACCAACCTGGCCAACATGGTGGAACCCCGTCTCATACAAAAATCAGCTGGGTGTGGTAGTAAACACCTGTAATCCCAGTACTTTGGGAGACTAAGCCAGGCAGATAACCTGAGGTCTGGAGTTTGAGACCAGCCTGGCTAACCTAGTGAAACCTGGTCTCTACTGAAAGTACAAAAATTAGCCGAGTGTGGTGATGTGCACCTGTAGTCCCAGCTACTGGGGAAGCTGAGGCAAGAGAATCGCCTGAACCCAGGAGACAGAGGTTGCAGTGGTCCAGTCCAAGATCGCACCACTGTACTACAGTCTGGGCGACAGAATGAGACTCTGTCTCAAAAATAAACACATAAATAAATACATGGCTTCAAGTCTTTATTTGTTCATTTGCTTGCTTGAGACAGGGTCTCACTTTGTTGCCCAGGCTGTAGTGCAGTGGCATGATCTTGGCTTACTGCAACCTCCGCCTCCTGTGCTCAGGTGATCCTCCCACTTCAGCCTACTGAGTACCGGGGTCTACAGGCATGTAACACCACACCAGACTAATTTTTTGTATTTTTTCAGTGATGGGGCCTCACCATGTTGGCCAGGCTGGCCTCAAACTCCTGAGGTCAAATGATCCACATGCCTCAGCCTCCCAACGTGCTGGTATTACAGGTGTGAGCCACTGCACCCAGCCCCTCAAGTCTTATTACAATACCACTCGGCTGTAACAGGCAAGTACTTTCTAGCTACTTCACTCTTAATTTCATTCCTACCCCATACTGGACAAAATAGACTACAAATTTAGACTATAAATAACTGGTTTCCAGAGCAAATTGTTTACAGATGGGGACTCAAGATTCCCTATTCTTGTTGCACCTCTAGGCTCTAGGAAATCCTGTCCTCCCAGGCTCCCAGAACTCTGGTAACCCTTAAATAACAACACATATTGGCCAGGCACGATGGCTCACGCCTGAAATCCCAGCACTCTGGGGAGCAAATGCAGGTGGATCACCTGAGATCATGCCTGTAATTCCAGGACGCGGGTGGAGTTCGAGACCAGGCTGGCCAACATAGTGAAACCCCATCTCTACTAAAAATACAAAATTAGCCAGGCATGGTGGCACACGCCTGTAATCCCAGCTACTCAGGAGGCTGAGGTAGGAGAATCGCTTGAACCTGGGAGGCGGCGGTTGCAGTGAGCCGAGATCACGCCATTGCACTCCAGCCTGGGCGACAGAGTGAGACAAAAAAACAAAAACAAAAACCACATATTCAAAACAGTATCCTTCCTAGTGGATCCTGAATAATACAGTTCTGTTTTCTGACTTAAGCTGACTTTTCATGCTCCACTTCAGTGGTTTTAAAACTTCAAGCAACTATTTCTTCACCTGCTAGTGGTTACATGGTATTTGTTTTAAAGTAACTCCTAAAATTGTACATATTTACACTGCATGTATCACACATATGCACACTATTCTGTATGACTGAATACATGAAAGAGACATATGCTGAAAAGACTGAAAAAATAGAGAGAGCTAAAGAGACTTCTAAACAACTGAATCTTTTCCTCAAACACAAAAAATCCACCCAAAATAATTTACAAATACAATGTAATCCCTCTATCAAAATCCCAACAACTTTTTTGCAGAAATAGAAAAACCCATCCTAAAATTCATACCTCAAATCACCAAAAGTTTCTGGAAAACAATAACAAAGTTGGAGAACTCACATGTCCTGATCCCAAAGCTTACTACAAAGTGACAATAATCAAAACAGTGTGGTATTGGCAAAAAGACAGACATACAGACCAACGAAACAAAGCCCAGAAATAAAACCCTTGCATATATGGCCAATTTTTTTTTCAACAAGGGTGACCAAACCACTCAATAAGGAAAGAAAATCTTTCAATAAACAATGCTAGGGAAACTGGATATCCATAAGCAAAAGAATGAAGGTGGACTCTTTCCTTACATGATATGCAAAAATCAACTCTAAATGAACTGAAAACTTAAACATAAGAGTTAAAACTATAAAACTCTCAGGTGAAAAAGAGAAAAATCTTCATGACATTGCATTTGGCAACAAACTCTTGCACATGACACCAAGAACAAAGGTGACAAAAGAAAAAATAGATAATCTGGATCAAGATTTAAAACTTTTGTTCATCAAAAGTAACCCAACAAATGGGGAAAATATTTACAAATCACATATCTGACACAGGATTAATATTGTGAATACAGCCCAGGCCCCGTGGCTCACGTCTGTAATCTCAGCACTTTGGGAGGCTGAGGCAGGCTCACAAGGTGAAGGGACAAAGACCATCCTGGCCAATATGATGAAACCCTGTCTCTACTAAAAATACAAAAATTAGCTGGGCATGGTGGTGTGCACCTGTAGTCCCAGCTACTCGGGAGGCTGAGGCAGGAGAATAGCTTGAACTCAGGAAGCAGAGGTTGGAGTGAGCAGAGATTGCACCACTGCACTCCAGCCCAGTGAGAGAGTGAGACTCCATCTCAAGAAAAAAATCCAGAATACAAAAAGAATTCATACAACTCAGGCTGGGCACGGTGGCTGAAGCCTATAATCCCAGCACTTTGGGAGGCCAAGAGGGGTGGATCATGAGGTCAAGAGATCGAGATCATCCTGGTCAACAAGGTAAAACCCCGTCTCTACTAAAAATACAAAAAAAAAAAAAATTAGCTGGGCATGGTGGCACGCGCCTGTAGTCCCAGCTACTCGGGAGGCTGAGGCAGGAGAATTGCTTGAACCCAGGAGACGGAGGTTGCAGTGAGCCGAGATTGTGCCATTGCACTCCAGCCTGGGTAACAAGAGCGAAACTCCGTCTCAAAAAAAAAGAATTCATACAACTCAATAACAACAACAAAACCAATTCAAAAATAGGCAAATGACTTGAATACACGTTTCTCCAAAGATAAAAAGATGGCTGGCCAACAAGCACATACAAAGATGCTCACTAAGAGAAATTCAAAACCACAATGAGATGCCACTTCACACCAATTAGAATTGCTGTTACTAGAACCCTGTGCATTGCTAGTGGGAATGTAAAATGATGCAACCTTTGCAAAAGGCAGTATGGCATGTCCACAAAATATTAAACTTAGAATTACCATAAGATCCAGCAATTTCACTGCTGGTTATATATGTAAAAGAATTAAGGCAGAGGTTCAAACAGATATTTGTACACCAATGTTCAAAGCAGCATTATTCACAACAGTCAAAACGTAGAAACAACCCAAGTGTCAACCAACAGTTGAATGGGTAAACAAAATGTAGAGCAATAGGAGGTTATTCAGCTTTAAGAAGGAATGAAATTATGAGACATTCCACAACATGAATGAAACTGAAAATATCATGCTAAGTGAAATAAGCCAGAAACAACAGAATAAATACCATATGACTCCACTTATATGAAAATATCTTGTGGCCCGGTGCAGTGGCTGATGCCTGTAATCCCAGCACTTGGGAGGCCAAAGCAGGCAGATCACCTGAGGTCAGAAGTTTGAAACCAGCCAGGCCAACATGGTGAAACCCCATTTCTACTAAAACACAAAAATTAGCTGGGCGTAGTGGTGGGCGCCTGTAATCCTGGCTACTTGGGAGGCTGAGGCAGGAGATTCGCTTGGCACCAGAAAGGTGGTGGTTGTGGTGAACTGAGATCGTGCCACTGCACTCCAGCCTGGGCAACAGAGCCACACTCCGTCTCAAAAAAATAAAAAAGAAAAAGGAAAAAAAGGAAAGTAAAGAAAAGAAAATACCTTGAGAAGTCAAATTCAGAGACAGAAAATAGAATGGGGGTTGCCAGGGCTAGGGATAAAGAGGGATGAGGAGTTACCGGTTTATGTGTTTGTTTATTAAGACCTAGTCAAGTGCAGTAGCGAGAAGGGGGAAAGAGTAGAATGGAGGAGTTAAAGAGTCCAATATACAAATTAGAAGTGTGGGACACATCAAATGGAAGCCAAGCATATTCCTACCTCCTTGTGTGGCAGATCCTAAAATACAGATGGACTGTGTCATGACTCTGAATCACCCTCAAGCCTTCCATGTGACCTACACCCAAAGAAGGCACCATTAATAACCCATCATATACTTAAGATTCCTCTCAATACAGTACTCAACAGCCACACCTACCAAATAAATCCATGATGAGACATCTGCCATCCTGGCCTTAATACAAGTGACCTCTGAGAACAAATCTGCCCTTCTCTTCCTTTAGCAGAAACCCTTTCTCCTTTCCACTCTGTAGAGCTTCTCCTATGAAAGGCCTGTTTTAGCCCACGTGCAGTGCAAGTAAGCCAATACTCTCAATCTCACTGTTAAAGAAACAGTAGAAATATCTCCAAATGGATCATTAAAACTTCTTAGTTTTGGAAAGAATATCAAATTCCATCAAGTTGCAAGCCATCATTTTACAGAATGCAAACTCAAAGCCTTGACTAGAATGAGGGCTAATTTGGTTCTCCCAGCTGAGAACCCAGGTATTAAGATAAACTAGTCTGGCTTTATTTTAGAACCAAGAAAACAAATTAAGAAATGCTTTTCACAAGTTAATTTTTAAATAAATGTACAAGGTGTATATTATTTTATATTGTCCAAAATATCAACATACTGGATTTTTTGCAAAAGCCCTTTACCACCTTATGCATACAAAAAAAGTTCTTCCCTTGAGTGATTTAATAGACCTAGTGTCAGATGAATTAAATATTTTGGCTAACAAGAAGTACAGTCAAGTCTATGAATCTGATCTGAATTCAGTGCCCCACGCCCTGACTACTGCAGAGGAAAAGGCGATAAAGTAAGAGGATGCTGCCATGCTTGAGTCTTTGCTTCTTTTCCATTCCTCTACATCTTGTTCCATTTAGAACAATTTATCTGCCTGAGGTACCAAGAACCCATGAAACAACCTTGAAATCATTTATATATTTATTCAAACTTATGAAAGAAACCTAAGCATATGGAAAATTGGAATTTAGCTAAAACTTTTTCAAAAATAAATTAGGGAATTATGTGACTGCCACTTGATGGGCTTCTGTGCTGCCTTAAAAAATGAAAATGTCCAGGTGCGGTGGTGGCTCACGCCTGTAATCCTAGCACTTTGGGAGGCCGGGGCAGGCGGATTGCCTGAGCTCAAGAGTTTGAGACCAGCCTGGGCCACATGGTGAAACCCCGTCTCGACTAAAATACAAAAAATCAGCCCAGCATGGCAGCGTGTGCCAGTCTTGGCAACATGGCTAAACCCAGCCTCTACCAAAAAAAAATTTTTTTTAATTAGCCACGCATGGTGACATGTACCTGTGGTCCCAACTACCGGGGAGGCTGAGGTAGGAGGATCGCTTGAGCCTGGGAGGCGGAAGTTGCAGTGAGCTGAGATCGTGCCACTGCACTGCAGCCTGGGTGACTGAGACTGTCTCAAAAAAAGAAAAAAGACTAGATTCTTCTTTCCACTATTAATCAACTTCTCAGAAGAAGATACTATTTACATAATTTAAGGACTTTAATATATTTAAAATGCAAGACATTTTTGTGGTTGGTCAAGGATTTCAACAACCACTGAAAGTAGAGTTGTCTTCAAAATACTGCCGATGTATCTTTTGTAACCAATTCATAAACGATCTCTCTCTTTCTAGTGTAACTTTTTCTTACTATCCTGACTAGACCATTGTCGTTAGGCTTTTTTAAAGGTATGCTTTTTTTTTTTAAAGATTTATAGTAATATCAGTAAGGTTCTCTTAGTCTAAAACTAAACAAGGACTAAACTATCACCAGTAGCAGTTTCTAATGGAATTAAGCCAAATAGTGAGAAATGCCCTGATGACAATTCACCACTCGTGAGGAGAAAGCTTACTTATCATGCTCTTTGAGTGGAAAAACTAGTTCAGCTAGACTACCCAGAGCAATGAGTTGCGGCTCACGCATCTACAAACTTTTACACGTATAAAGTACATTCATGAAGTGTCTAACAATTTAACACCTTTTGTAGCATGAGGCAACAGTTCATATATAGAGACAGCAACAGTCCAAAATCTAAACGACTGGCAGATTTCAACACAAGCCAAAGACCGATTGTTTCTAAATCAACTGATGCCAAGTTTCTCCCAGGCACTTTTCCATACCCTCCTCCAAATTCAAAGCTATCTTCAGATTTTTCAGTCTCATCTGATTTTAGAAATGGGAAACATTAAGTGTCAAAAAAAAAAAAAAAAAAAGGAAAGCTAATTAATTGGATGATTTTTTAAAAATTTATTTATTTAATTTTTAGAGACGGGGTTTCAGCATGCTGGCCAGGCTAGTTTCAAACTCCTGACCTCAGGTGATCCGCTTGACTTGGCCTCCCAAAGTGCTGGGATTACAGGCATGAGCCACTGTATCCTGCCCAAAAAAATAAAATTTCTAAAAGCCAAAATAGCTATAAAAAATTAAAAGGCAAATAATTACTCTTATAAATCTTTAAAACAACACATATACACACTCAGAACCGTCAAGGTGTTCACATTTCTCGGGAATTTTAAAAATAACTTTCTTTATACCTAGCAGAATCAAACATTTTTAAAAGTCCCTGGTGGTATGAAGAACACACTAAAAAGTGGCACTTTAATACAGTTAATAGTAGAAATACAAATTGGCAAAGTCTTCTAGAAGGCAATCAGTAATATTTATTAAGAACCTCAAAAAAAAATTTATTTTCTTTAACTCAGAAATGACCAGAAATTTATCCAAAGAGAAATAATAAAAGATTATATATAAATTTTTTCATATGGAATATACACAGAAGCATTAGTTATAATTTAAGTGATTTATGATTATAATTTGAAAACCCAGAAGTCAAAATGTGGGGAATATTACAGTACCAGCATATGAAAGAATGCTATGCATCTATTTAAACTACTTTGAAAGAACATGGGAAAATATTTACAATTTTTTAAAAGATAAGACAATCTATATCTAACTCTCAAATCTATACACTACACGTTTTTGACAACAAAAAGCTTTGGCCTAATCTTGTCTTCTAGTTCAAGGTGTCGGTATGAGCACGTGTGCTTATTTCCTCTCCCTCCTAAGAAGTTAAATAAATTTTTCTAAAGAAATCTAAAAATAACTTTTTAATTTAAAATATTTATTAAAAAGACGAGGTGGATTGCCCATGGCTCTGAAAGATGAAAACAGATGGAAGAACGTGAACTGAGTAAGCAGAGTGGAGGGAGCAGAGAGCGGAATACTCACAGAGGAGCTGCAGCGAAGGAGGAAGGCTAATCTTCTGGGCAGAACCCCAGAGAGGCGCCAGTTCAGTGACCGTCGTACGAGGAAGGTCAGTAGTGAGAAGTGGGACTGAAAACATCTGTCATAGCAAGAAGTCAACAGAGAATGTCTCAAGTTGATAAACCAAAAAATAAACACTATAAATATATTATTTAGAAGCATGGAGTTAAGCCCCCAGGAGATCTGAACCTAAAAGGTTTTAAAAACACTTGCCTCTGGGGAATTCTTCATTATCCTTCACTGAATGCACTGTTCACTGTTAGACCTCTTGAATCACTGGTATTTTATTATTTGGGTTTTTTAAAGTTAAGTGTGTGTGTTCGCGTGTGTGTACACACACACACACATATAATGTTGATTTTTAAGTTTTTATTCTTTTTAAATCTTACATTGTGCTCACTTTGCTTTCGTACACAAACGTCAATTATGCTTCCTGGTCACTAAGTCATTTGGCAGTGTTCTTCAACCATTATAGGCAGTCATGAAATAGATCTAATGGGACATACCCAGCACTTATTTTTCCTAAGAGAAACAAAAAATAAAACAGGGGTATTGGGCCGGGCGCGGTGGCTCACGCCTATAATCCCAGCACTTTGGGAGGCCGAGGCGGGTGGATCACGAAGTCAAGAGATCGAGACCATCCTGGTCAACATGGTGAAACCCCGTCTCTATTAAAAATACAAAAAATTAGCTGGGCATGGTGGCGCGTGCCTGTAATCCCAGCTACTCAGGAGGCTGAGGCAGGAGAATTGCCTGAACCCAGGAGGCGAAGGTTGCCGTGAGCCGAGATCGCCCCGCCATTGCACTCCAGCCTGGGTAACAACAGCGAAACTCCGTCTCAAAACAAAACAAAACAAAACAAAACAAAAACAGGGGTATTGTTGGTGAAGAATTCAATTCAGCTATCGATGTTTAGTAAAACGTGTGCGCTGGGGTACCATGGAAAATACCTTCCCTATTGTATCTACTCTCAACCCAGCAGGCAGAAGTAACCCTGCAAAAATATGAATCACATAACGTCACTATACCAATGCTTCCCATGCTCACTTGGAGCAATGGCCTGCGTGATGGCCTATAGGGTCCTTTGGAACTAACCAGCATCTCTCTCCAACCTTCAGCGAACTCTCTGCCACCTCCTCCCAACATTCAGGTCAGCACAACCTCAGGGCCTCTGTGCTTGCTGTACCTCTCCTCTGCATGAGTCACTCCTTCGCCTGAGTTCCTTGGTCCACTGTCACCCTATTTTTAATTAAACCCCACCCCCTTACATGTTCCTTATTTTATCCTCTTTCCCTGTTCTATTTTCCCTGTTCTATTTTCTATTTAATAGAAAGTTTTCAACTTTCTATTAATTCCTCTCTCTCCTACCCTGACTAGAATGCAAGCTCTAAAAGAACAAGGGTTTTTGTTTATTTACTGATATAGTCCCAGGACCTGTGACAGTATCTGGCAGTAAATATCTGCCAAATAAATGTATTACTTAAAAACATGTATCACTTTAGGAAGAAGCCATGTTATTGGCAATGAAACACAGCAATCCTTAAGTCTGGAACACTTAAGAAATTTGGATAACAATTTTAATGGATGAGGATAAGTTACAATTCAGACTCTAGACCGTAAATTCCAGCTATCACAATATTGGGTAAGTTGCTGACATACTCAAAATGTGCAAGTCTACTGAAATAACCTTTGTTATCAAGAGTAATGTAAGGAATGTATCTTAGCCATCATTTTAAAAAAAGAGAAAGGAAAAAAACGTATGGGAGAATCTGTTTACCAAACAGCTAAAATGTTTAAAATGTAAAAGACTTACACCTTTTGTATAAATGGCAGCGAAAAGTCTCACTCTCAGTAACCACAACTTGCACACATTCAAAATTTTCACAATTCCCTTCAACCCTGAATGAAGACTGGGGGCTTATCACTGATCACCTTTTCTTCAGAATAAAACAAAGAGGCAACCAGCATTCAGGAGACAATCATATAACAGGTCTTGAATTTGTAGCACATGAATGGCAGAGCATGTCAGTTATAATTTCCCTGATTTTTTTTTTTTTTTTTTTTTTTGACAGGGTCTCGCTCCGTCGTCCAGGCTGGCCTTCCAAAGTGCTGGGATTACAGGCATAAGCCACCATGCAAGGAACATTTCTATTATTTTTTTTTTTCTGGTCTATTTTGTAGCTCATTAAATGGAAAAAAAAATCTTCAACAGATTTTCAATGACTGACAGGGCAAAGTCATTGAACACTTCTCCCTCAAAAACAAAAATACACATGGCAAAATCAGATTTCTACTATGTACAAAAGTTTATCCAACTGCAAAAAGAAGTATCTCTAAGCCTGCAAATAAATAATGGCTTCCTCTTATCTCATGCCATTAATAACACACAAGACTTGATAAAACCAATTTACTCATCATTTGTTCTGTGTTCCTAAGAAGTAAACTGTAATATGGGCCACTGTGTAATGGTTTTAACCCATCTTCTCAAAAACAACGTGATTTTACCTGTTGTTTGTTTGTTTTTGAGAGGGAGTCTCACTCTGTCGCCTAGGCTGGAGTGCAGTGGCACAATCTCAGCTCACTGCAGCCTCTGCCTCCCCAGTTGAAGCGATTCTCCTGCCTCAGCCTCCCAAGTAGCTGGGATTACAGGTGCTCACCACCATGCCCGGCTAATTTTTGTGTTTTTAGTAGAGACAGGGTTTCATCATGTTGGCCAGGCTGGTCTCAAACTCTCAACCCCAAGTGATCCACCCGCCTCACCGTCCCAAAGTGCTTGGATTACAGGTGGTTTTACCTGTTTTTACCACAAGTAAAAACTTTTTTAAAAAGAGGGAAATAAATGAGACAAGTTGAAAGAGCAACTCACAGACATAAATAAATAAAATTGAATGAAGTAGTGAAGCCACTGGCAAAATGAAAACTCTGTATCATATATAGGAAGTAATCAGTCTGGCACTGATGAAAACAAACATGATATGAAACAAATCTTAAGAAAACTACACTGAGCACAGCAGAAAAGAACAAAGGAATCATTTAGAAAAGCAATGAAACAGAAGACAGGAAATGAAAATAAACAATCATAAAACTGATGTTTCTTGAGTAAAGAAAAATTAAAATGAATGCATATTAGAAGGTGTATAAGAAAATATTCCTGAATCTGCAGTTTGAATGGCTTACCATTTAACAGGAAAATGTAATAGAGAATCACACCAAGATCGAGTTATATCCTGATGAAGTTACTGAACTTCAAGGATAAAGAAAGAATTCTAGCAATACTCAGGCAGAAGTAGGTCACCTACAAAGGGAAAAAAACAGTCAGGCTGGCCCCAGACTTCTCTGGAGTAACCCTAGATGCCAGAAGATAATGGAATAGTGTCTGCTGGGTATCAGGGAAAGGGAAACATAGCCCAAAAGTTCTGTAACCAGCCAAAACATTATTTCACTTGTGAAAGCCACTAACAGACATTTTTAAACATAAGGGCACTCAGTCAACCACTCCTGAAAAACCTATTGGATAAACATAATAGATTTAAATATATTAAAGCTATAGCTTTATTATAATTCCCATAGAACTACAAATTACCATGTATATTCTAAGATGCATGGTTTTTCACATTTTTTGTATATCTGAAATCAGCACGCATATTTCTTTCTTTCTCTTTCTTTTTTTGAGACAGAGTATTGCTCTTGTTACCCAGGCTGGAGTGCAATGGCACCATCTCAGCTCACTGCAACCTCCACCTCCCGGGTTCAAGCAATTCTCCTGCCTCAGCCTCCCAAGTACTAGGATTACAGGCATGTGCCACCACGTCCGGCCAGCATGCATATTTCAAACAATGGTATGTCATAGTTTCTTTGACAGCATTTAACTCTTTTAGTGGTATACAAAATAATGAAGCATGCAACCACCAATGGTATCTTAGACATAATGAAATATAGTACATAACTTACAAAATGAGAGAGAAGGGAGAGCAAATAAAGAAAATAAACCAAGTAGTTTAAAATAAGAAAACCAGGCCAGGCACGGTAGCATATGCCTGTAATCCCAGCACTTTGGGAGGCCAAGGTGGGCAGATCACTTGAGGTCAGGTGTTCAAGACCAGCCTGGTCAACATGGTGAAGCCCTGTCCCTACTAAAAATACAAAAATTAGCCAGGTGTGGTGGTAGGTGCCTGTAACCCCAGCTACTAGGGAGTCAGAGGCAGAAGAATCGCTTGAACCCAGGAGGCAGAGGCTGCAGTGAGCCAAGATCGCGCCACTGCACTCCAGCCTGGGAAACAGAGCGAGACTCCATCTCAAAAAGAAACAAAACAAAACAAAACCAAGAACAAAAAGCAAACATACAGATGACAACAAAAACAAATGCACTAATATTATATAAGCAAAGCAAAATATGTGTTAATGTAAATGATTAAAAGCATCTCAAATTGAGTCCAAAAAGACTAACCTTGATCCAACTACATGGGTCTACAAGAGATAAACCTAAAACAGAGACTTTGAGAAGTTAAAAATAAAAGATTAGATGAAAGTATACCTCACAAGTATAAACACCCTTTTAAAACCAGTTAAATTCAAACTGAAAGAAAATTAAAGGAGGCAGAAAAGGGTCATTTTTTATATAATGATCAAGATTATAATCTATAAAGATATAATATTATAAAACTATATACACCAAAATCTTCATAATATATAGTTAGAAGAAAAACTTTAAAGAAATATAAGAAAAACCTTTAGTCAGAAGCAATTAAGAGGATTACCATTTCAATCCTGAAAGATGAAATATACAAACGATAAAATGGCTGAACATATGAAAGAATGAGATCAAGTCTCTATGCAACAGTTATAAAACCTGGTCATCTATTTAGGCCATTAACCCCTCCAAAATTTCAAGAAAGCAGAAACAGTGCAAAGCACACTTAAGCTACTCCCCTTAATGCTTGACTTGACAGTTTATGTACTCTCTCTCCTTAAATTACCCCATTCAAGTAGTTGAATGGGGTAATATAAATCAAAATCAAGGGATTACCTAGAAAATAACAATTATAAAAACTGCCCATATAAAAATCTCTGGTATGACTGGGTCCAGTGGCTCACGCCTGTAATCTCAGCACTTTGGAAGGCTGAGGCAGGTACACTGCTTGAGCTCAGGAGCTCAAGACCAGCCTGTGCAATGTGGTAAAACCCTGTCTCTACAAACAATAAAAAAACAATTAGCCGGGCATCCTGGCACATGCCTGTATTTCCAGCTACCTGAGAGGTTGAGGTGGGAGGATCCCTTGAGCCCAGGAGGTCAAGGCCTCAGTGAGTTGTGTTCACACTACTACACTCTAGTCTGGTCTGGGTAACAACGTGAGACCCTGTCTCAAAAAAGAAAAGAAAAAGAAAAAATCTTTGGTAAGCTACTAAAGCTACACTCAGAGGAAGAGCCACAGCGTAAATACTTTCAACTGGGCAAGAATTAAATGGGCATTCAACTCAAGGTTAGAAATTAAACTTTTAAAAATAAGAATAAAGGAAATTAGAGTTATTCAGTTAAGAGAACAGAAGCCTGAAGAATTAATTCTAAAACCTAGGAGTTATATTTTAATAGAAGGGGGAAAAACAAAACGGACAAGCTATTAGCTAGACTAAAAAATAAAATTATATGAAATTAGGGACCGAAAAGGGAGCAAGATAATAGAGAAGAAATCAAAATAAGTATAAAATACGTTTCCAATAAATCTTAAGCTACTAAATTTTAAATATAGATACAATGGATGATTTTCTAGGAAAATATAAATTGTCAAAAGCATAAAACAGAAATAGAAAACACTCTAATAACTTCCAAAGATTCACCTAAGTTACCCAGTTAGCTCCCCAGCCACTCCAAATACCAGTCTCCTGGACGTTTTCATAGTAAAAGGTAATTTCAAAGCTAACTGTCTTATTAAACTATCCTAAGAAACAGAAAACCTTCCAAATTCATTTCCTGAGCCAACTATGCATAGACAGCACAGAGTATATTCAATAAAATTTCTAAATTATAATAGCAAACTCTATATTATATTTATTATATGTCAGACACTGGTCTACCTAGGCAGTATGTATACTTCAACTCATTTACTCTAAAACAATTTGATGCTCTGGAGTGAGAGTCAAAATATTTAACAGCAGGTATAGAACAGACATGGACCAATCAGAAAAATGCCAGAGCTATGCTCTGCTGCATCACCCTCTTTGTGCCAAACATTAATTATCCCTTCAGCGGCTAGATAACCAAGGAAGGGGTAAGTATCTTAACAACCTGTACAATGAGGGTGCCAGTGCCTACTGCCCGAGCACTACCCTGCTGATGAGCTGAGAACTATTTATTATCTACACTTTACAGTTCAGGAAACCCAGAGGAGTTAGTTAAGAGAAGAGTGTGGGCCAGGTGGAGTGGCTCATGCCTATAATTCCAGCACTTTGGGAGATAGAGGCAGGTGGATTACCTGAGGTCAGGAGTTCAAGACCAGCCTGGCCAACATGGTTAAACGCTGTCTCTACTAAAAATACAAAAAATTAGCCCGGCATGGTAGCAGGTGCCTGTAATCCCAGCTACTCAGGAGGCAGAGGCAGGAGAATCACTAATCCGGGGAGGTAGAGGTTGCAGTGAGCCAAGATCGCGCCACTGCAGTCCAGCCCGGGCAACGAGCGCAAAACTGTCTACAAAAAAAAAAAAAAAAAAAAAAAAAAAGGTGTCAACGTTCCACAAACTCCAGTTCAATCTCTTGATCTAACATGATATTTATGTTGAAAAGAAAAGAAAGCATTCATCGTTACTGTTGCTTAAAAGTTTTCATAGAGCGGCGCGGCGTGGCAAGATGGCGGATAAGGAGAAGAAGAAAAAGGAGAGCATCTTGGACTTGTCCAAGTACATCGACAAGACGATCCGGGTGAAGTTCCAGGGAGGCCGCGAAGCCAGTGGAATCCTGAAGGGCTTCGACCCGCTCCTCAACCTCATGCTGGACGGCACCATCGAGTCATGCGAGACCCTGACGACCAGTACAAGCTCACAGAGGGCACGCGGCAGCTGGGCATGGTGGTGTGCCGGGGCACGTCGGTGGTGCTGATCTGCCCGCAGGACGGCATGGAGGCCATCCCCAATCCCTTCATCCAGCAGCAGGATGCCTAGCCGGCCTTGGGGGCGGGGGGCGGGGCGGCATGGAGGCCATCCCCAACCCTTTCATCCCGCAGCAGGGCAGTGGCCGCGGGTGCGGGGCAGGCCTGAGAAGTTGTCTCCCTCGGACTTGGCTGCCGCTCCCACCACGGTGCCGCCTGCTGGAACACGAGCCCCTTCCTTTTTGCATAGGTTGAATTTTTGTTTTCTTAATAAAATTGCAAACCTCAAAAAAAAAAAAAAGTTTTCATAAAATGTAATACACATTCCTGATACTAAAAGGAAAGAATACCAATATAATAGGAGCGGATAATACCATTATCTTTCAAAAGAGAGGCCCACATAATATACATTAAGCTGTATTTGTAGCTTTCTATTTTTTTTTTTTGAGACGGAGGCTTGTTCTGTCACCCAGGCTGGAGTGCAACGGCGCAATCTCAGCTCACTGCAACCTCCTCCTCCCAGGTTCGAGTCATTCTCCTGCCTGAGCCTCCAAGTAACTGGGAGTAATACATCTAGATACATACAGGTTAGGCACGGTGGCTGATGCCTGTAATCCCAGCCCTTTGGGAGGCTCAGGCGGGCAGATCATCTGAAGTCAGGAGTTCAAGACCGGCCTGACCAAAATGGTGAAAATACAAATTAGCCTACTAAAAAAATTTCTACTAAAAAAAAAAAAAAATACAAAAAACAGCCGGGTGCAGTAGCAGGCACCTGTATTACCAGCTACTCGGAGGCTGAGGCAGGAGAATTGCTTGAACCCTGGAGGCGGAGGTTGCAATGAGCCGAGATCGTGCCACTGCACTCCAGCCTGGGCAACAAGAGCGAAACCCCATTTCAAAAAGAAAAGATTTACATACATACAACACATAAAGCCAGGGAGGTGAAAACTAGATATATTCCTATTCCTAAGTATCAAGACAAAACAAAAATCCCTGCCATGATAGCCTTCTAACGGCGCACATCTTTCCCCTGAGTTGCCCCACCTCACCTCCTACTACTGCTGACCCTATGGCTGACTTTCCCACATTGCTCAGTAAGTCTAACATCCCATTATCAGAAGTTCCAGAAAGAGGAAACAGAGAAAACAGAAAAGGGGAAAAGATATATAGGGAGGTAGATACAGACACACAAATAAAATAAATTTTCTGTACACTAAGTCCTAAAAGCCTCCACACAGAGAAAGTTGACACTTTTTTAAAATTCAAAATTGGTACTGGACTTCCCAAGTGAGAAGGAACAAAGGCAACTATTTGTTAAAAACCTTTTCGCATTGATTTTTAATAACTGCCTATAATTGACAAAAAAAAAAATTTGAAAATAAGATGATATATAAATGGAAAACACTTATAAAATTATAGTGACTTAACATAGTCTACTCTAAACTTGGGAGATCTAAAAAACAAAACAGAATCCAGGAATGAACCAAAATTCACATAGAAATTTGATAAATAATGAATTTTATCTATCCTTCAAATCAGGAAGGAAAAAATGGACTCATCAAAAATGATGTGCTGGTTAGGCACAGTGGTTCACACTTGTAATCCCAACACTCGGGAAGCCAAGGCAGCTGTATCACTTGAGCCTAGGGGCTCAAAACCAGCCTGGGCAACATGGCAAAACCCCATCTCTACAAAAAATAAAAAAAGTTAGCTACGTACAGTGATATATGCCTACAGTCCTAGCTACTTGCGAGGCTGAGGCAGGAGGATCACTTGATCCAGGAGGCAGAGGTTGCAATGAGCCAAGATCACACCAGTGCACTCTAGCCTGGGCAACAGAGTAAGACTCTGTCTCAAAACAAACAAACAAACAAACAAACAAAAGAGCCAGGCACGGTGGCTCATGCCTGTAATCCCAGCACTTTGGGAGGCCAAGGTGGGCAGATCACAAGGTCAAGAGATCAAGGCCATCCTGGCCAACATAGTGAAACTCTATCTCTACTAAAAATACAAAAATTAGCTGCACATGGTGGTACACACCTGTAGTCCCACCTGCTCAGGAGGCTGAGGCAGGAGAATCGTTTGAACCCGGCAGGCAGAGGTTGCAGTGAGCCGAGATCGTGCCAGTGCACCATTCCAGCCGGGCAACGAGTGAGATTCCGTCTCAAAAAAAAAAGTTACCATTTTAATCTGTTCCAGAAAAAAATATACATATTCATATATATAGAGAGAAAACAAAAATCATAAAATACAGAAAGAAAACATGAGAAGATGAGGTGAGGGACATTTTTATAATTTTGGCTTAGGAAAACTCTTAAATCAGACATAACACCTAGAAGCCACAAATGAAAAGACTAAACCTTTATTATACAAAAACTTTAAACTTTATAAAACTTCAAACTTCTGTTTTAAAAAGAGAAGGAAGAATTATCTAAAAGATGAACCAATGGGAAAACATTTGCACATCACAGGGTTAATACCCAGATCAGTAAAGGGAGCTGGCAAATCGATGCGAGAAATTAAGCCCAACATCTGCAAAAAAAGTAAATACAAATGCCCAATAAACACATGAACGACTGTTCAACTTCACTGTTTTTAAAATGCAAATAAATTACTTACAAAATTGGAAAGAGAGTATCAATGTTAGCAGAATTGGCAGATCTGACCCAACAAGCAGTAGATGGAAACATCAACTGATAAAACTTTTGGAGAGCACAGTTTGGCAACATGAAAACTTATTTTTCACCCTTTTGTTTTAATTCCACTTGTAGGAATTTATTTTACAAAAATACTGACACAATTACCACTTAATCTCCACACTGCTATTTTCTTTTTAATTTTAATCAGTTACATTTGCACAAAGTATAACAATTTGCTCCTCTTTTAGTTTCCTATTTGTAAGACTTTCTGAAAGACTTCTTCTTTCAGGAGTTTGAGACCAGCCTGGGCAATATAGTGAGACTTTGTCTCTACAAAAAGTCAAAAATAAAAAAATGTTTAAAAAGAGGTGGCAGGATCACTTGCACCTGGGAAGTTGAGCCTGCAAATGGGCCATGATCACGCCACTGTATTCCCTACCTGGGCTGTTGACAGATCAAGACCTGCCTCAAAAAAAAAAAAAGAAAGACAAAACCAAATTTTCTTACAATTTCTTAAAATAACAAAAAATAACAAAATTTATTCCTTCTATCTTTTCATTTTTTCTTTTCCTTCTTTTGATGGAGTCTCACTTCTCTCAGCCTGGGGTTGCACGTGTCACTGGAGTGCACTGCAGCCCTGGACTTGGGCTCAAGCCATCCTTTCACCTCAGCCTCCTGAGCAGCTAGGACCACAGGTGCATCTGGCTATCTTTTTTAAAACTGTTTGTAGAGACAGGGTCTCCCCTATGTTGCCCAGGCTGGTCTCAAATTCCTGGGCTCAAGTGATCCTCCTACCTTGGCCTCCCAAAAAGTTGGGATTACAGACATGAGTCACCATGTCCTGCCTAATCAGACTTCTTTATGTCTCCTCTTTCATCCTTCGATCCTTCATCTTGCCCTAAACTGATACTGAGGTTCTTATGTTCTTAGAGAACGTATCTACTGAATTTTCAAAATAGGAATACACTTAAATCCAGTGAGAGTTTGAGTACCTTTTCCAAGTATGTCCTGGTTGCAACTCTCCTCTAATGTTCGTTCCCACATTATCTGCGTAACTTTACAACTGGTCCTAAAACTACAATTACCATATACATGAATACGTGATTTCTTTACTACTTCTGTCCTAACCAAGACAGAAAACGAATCCCCTTTTCCATTAGACAATGTTACAATTTTACTAAAGGAACTTTGATCCACATGACATCGTTTGGCTGTGTTCCTGCCCAAAATCTCATCTCAAAATGTAATCCTAAGTGTAATCCCCACATGTTGAGGTAGGGACCTCATGGGTTGTGATTAGATCGTGGGGGTGATCTCCCATGCTGTTCTTGTGATAGAGAGTGAGTTCTCGCAAGATCTGATGGTTTTATAAGGGGCTTTTCCCTACTTCGCACTGCACTTCTCTCTCCTGCCACCATGTGAAGAAGGATGTTTGCTTCCCTTTCCATCATGATTGTAAGTTTCCTGAGGCCTCCTCAGTCATGCAGAACTGTGAGTGAGTTAAACCTCTTTCTTTTATAAATTACCCAATCTCGGGTAATTCTTTTTTTTTTTTTTTTTTTTTTGAGACGGCGTCTTGTTCTGTTGCCCAGGCTGGAGTGCAGTGGCGTGATCTCAGCTCACTGCAACCTCTGTCTCCTGGGTTCAAGCATTTCTCCTGCCTCAGCCTCCAGAGTAGCTGAGATTACAGGCATCCACCACCATACCCGGCTAATTTTTGTATTTTTAGTAGAGATGGGGTTTCACCACATGAGCCAGGCTGGTCTCAAACTTCTGACCTCATGATCCACCTGCCTCGGCCTCCCAAAATGCTGGGATTATAGGCATGAGCCACCATGCCTGGCCTGGCAATTCTTTATAGTAGCATGAGAATGAATTAATACCCAACATACTATTTATTTTTAATTTTTTTCTTAGAGATGGGGTCTCACAAGGTTGACCAGGCTGGTCTTGAACTCCTGGTCTCAAGTGACCCTCCCTTTTCTGCCTCCCACACCTGGTCCCTTTAATCACATATTAAAGAAAACCAAACACCTTCAAAACCATAACGCAAACAAAATTACAATGTTTTGCCAGGCATGGTAGCTTACGCCTATAATTCCAGCACTTTGGGAAGCCAAGGTGAGTAGATCAGGAGCTCAGGAGTTCAAGACCAGTCTGACCAATATGGTGCAACCCCAACTCTAGTAAAAATACAAAAATTAGCCGGGTGTGGAGGTATGCACCTATAGTCTCAGCTACTCAGGAGGCTGAGGTAGAAGAATCGCTTGAACCTGGGAGGTGGAGGTTGCAGTGAGCCGAGATCACACCACTGTACTCCAGCCTGGCAACAGAGTGAGACTCAGTCTCAAAAAAAACAAACAAAATTACAATGTTTCAGCCAGGAGCGGTGGTTCATGCCTGTAATCCCAGCACTTTGGGAGGCCCAGGCGGGTGGATCACCTGAGGTCAGGACTTCGAGACCAGCCTGGCCAACATGGTAAAATCCCATCTCTACTAAAAATACAAAAAATTAGCTGGGCATGGTGGTGGGCACCTGTAATCTCAGCTACTAGGAAGGCTGAGGAAGGAGAACTACTTGAACACGGGAGGTGGAGGTTGTAGTGAGCCGAGATCACACCACTGCACTCCAGCCTGGGTGACAGAGCAAGACTCTAGTCTTAAAAAAAAAAAAAAAATTACAATGTTTCTGATTAGAACTATGAAAATCTTTCTTTCCAAGGTGAGTTTTAAGTTGATATTCTCTGTGAGTAGCACCTTTGGTGCCCAGTGTCTTTATTTAAAAAAAAAAAAAAAAAAGATGGCATAACTAGAAATTACTGACTGAGCCATCTGGCTCAAATGAAAAGCCAGCATTTTCAGAGTATCAGTTACACATTGAAAAAAACTGGTCATGTAAATCACATTGTAACTTTATAAATATTACAAACCTAACAATTTCAGTCAACACTTACTGAGTGCTATGTTCTGTAATCATCCCTAAGTATTAAACTTAATACAAAAATCATGAGGTAAGTGAAAATATTCCATACTTTACCCAGACGCATCCTCTAACCTGAATCTCTGCCCGTGTATTTACTAGTCTACCTTCTCTCATGTTACTCTGGATAAACTGCCCTTGCTCCTAATAAGGCTTCCAAACTGGCCAGTAATTAGATCTCATCTCATTCTCCCTACTCAGATGTCCTCAAAGACACTGCTCCAGAAATTCCTACCCTCTCCTGTGTCATCATTCTTCCCTCTACTAAAGTCAATCCCATCACCATCAAGCATGCTACCAGCAATTCTCCAACCTTTACACACACACACACACACACACACACACACACACGAAGCCCACAAGCCCTCCACTTACTGCACCATTTCTCAACACCTCTTTAGGGTACAATTTAAGAGCTGTCTTCATTCTGTATCTCCACTTTCTCTCCTTCCATTTGCTCAGGCTCACACCAATCCATCCAATGCCTTTCACAAAGTACTATTCACTTCTAGTGGTCCCTCATCAGTCCGTATCTTAACCAGTCTCTTCTTTGATACATCTGATCTCTCTTGCCTTGAAGCTTTCTTCATTTGGCTTATAGGCCACTGCTTTCTGGTTTGCCTCTTCTCATACTCCTTCACTAGCTTCTGGTTATTTGTCTGGCTTCCTAATGCCAGTGTGTCCCAAGACTTAGTGCTCGGTCCTCTTCACCTATCTACATTTACTCCCTTATTGAGCCCATCCAACCTCATGGTTTCTATGCAATCCATATGCTAACAATTTCCCAGTTTATATCTCTAGGCCAAACCTCCTCACTGAATTCCAGATCAAATATAGTAAGCTGCCTATGTGACTTCTCTACTTCAATGTCTATAAGGCAAAAATCAAAATCAGCATATTCAAAACTGCACCCTGGCAATCTCTCCTCATCCTGTAGTCTTTTCCATTTCAGTGAATGTCAACTCTATCCTTTCAGGTGTTAAGGGCAAAAACCACGAGGTCATTCCTGACACATTCTTTCACACATACCACCCTCCAAAAATCATGTTCCTTCTAGGACAGGCACAGTAGCTCATAACTGTAATCCCAGCATTTTGGAGGCCAGGCTGGGCAACAAAGCAAGACTCCATTTCTACAAAAAATGTAAAAAATCAGCCAGGCACAGTGGTGCATGCCTATAGTCCCAGCTACCGGGAAAGCCAAGGCTTGAGCCCAGGGGTTCGAGGCTGCAGTGAGCCATGACTATGCCACTGAACTCCTGCTGGGCAACAAACCAAGATCCTGTCTCAAAAATAGAAAATAAAAAAAAATAAAAGAATTCTGTTCCACCAGCAAATTCCAACAGCTCTACTTAGGAAATATACCTAAGAATTAAAACACTTATCTCCTCAGCTGCCAATACAGGTCCAAGCTAGTCTCATGTCTCATGTGACTCTCCCTGCAGTCTATATTCTCAGCATAGGAGGCCAAGAATGATCTCATTAAAATGTAAATCAGGTCATATCACTCCAGGGCTGAAAAACCTCTCTTGGCTACCTCACTAAGAGTAAAAGCCTAAATCCTTACCTGTAAAAACCACACAGCCTCCACTCCACACCCCTTGCTGCTCCTCTGACGTTGCCAGGCCTCTCCTCCCACTGCAGCGCCTCTGTACTGTTCTTCTCTCGGCCTGGGAAGCTCTTCAAGACATCAGTGCTCCACTCTCAACTTTTTATTCCCTTTCCCCACTTTATTTTCCTCCAAGTCACTTATCACTACCTAATACACCACATTTTTAACTTAATTATCTAGTTTATCATCTGTCTTCCTGCACTAACTGCAAACCTTTGTACCAACAAAACTTTTATGTCCTGTTCTTTAATGTACTGCTATGCTTACAAAAGTAGGCACTCACATATTTGTTAAATGTAGAATTAAATTTGAAGATTACATTTGTTCTGTTAGCACTTTAAACTGAAAGTGCCAATATAAGGTAATTTTTACATGCTCTAAAATTTTATATTAATAACAAGTCTGGGACAGGCATGGTGGCTCACGCCTGTAATCTCAGCACTTCGGGAGGCCGAGGCAGGGGGATCACCCTGAGGTGTAATCCCAGCTACTTGGGAGGCTGAGGCAGGAGAATCTCTTGAATCCAGGAGGCAGAGGTTGCAGTGAGCCAAGATCACGCCACTGGACTCCAATCTGGATGAAAAGAGTGAGACTCCATCTCAAAAAAAAAAATTTTAATGTCCGAGCCCTCTTTTCATATATATGAAGGTTGTCGTTGGTGGCGGGGGGTGGCATTTCACTATATTCTTCTTCAAACCTTTTTTCAAGAGGAGAGGAAAAAATTATAGTGGTAGATTTCTCCTCAGTTGCAACAGATATGAACTCTGGAGACTAAAGCTCTGGGGATGTTTCTGGAAAAAGACAGCAATGACTATTAGCCAAAAGCCAAAAACAGGCAAATAAAACAAATACAATAGGCTGGGCGCAGTGGCTCACGCCTGTAATCCCAGCACTTTGGGAGGCCGAGGCGGGTGGATCACGAGGTCAAGAGATCAAGACCATCCTGGTCAACATGGTGAAACCCCGTCTCTACTAAAAATACAAAAAATTAGCTGGGCACGGTGGCACCTGCCTGTAATCCCAGCTACTCAGGAGGCTGAGGCAGGAGAATTGCCTGAACCCAGGAGGCGGAGGTTGCCGTGAGCCGAGATCGCACCATTGCACTCCAGCCTGGGTAACAACAGCGAAACTCCGTCTCAAAAAATAAAAAATAAAATAAAAAAAATAAATAAATAAAAATAAAAATTCAATTCCTAGCTTATTTCCAATAACTTACAAATATTCCTTATATATTACTTTCACTGATCCCTTTAAAACTTTAAAAATCACATATACAGTAGAGCTTCAGTAACACTACAAAAACAATTGCTATTACTTCTAGCAATTACTTATCAAGGCAAATAAACAGTCAGCCACTGAATTTACCATTGAACTTTCTTAGCCGTAGTAACAACAGATTATCTGGTACAGTACTGCATTTATGGAAAAAATGTTTACAGACTTAAGACTTGTTTACTCTTCTAATAGTCACCCACTACACAATTCTCATCTTACAAGAGATCTCTTGTTGATCTTCAGAGCATGAAATCAGAGACAGCTTTAGTATGTAGATCCACAAGTAAAAATAGAACAGATTCCAGGGACTCAGAAGGCAGAGGAAGAACAACTCTTACTTAAGGAAACAACCTATAGTTCTATTCAAAATCATAAAATGGATGATTATATTTCATATAATTCGGATATAAAGTGTTGAATAATTCAAGATTGCACTTTTAGAATTCATTTTATCTTGGGATTACTAATAGGATTCTGGCATCTGCTACTGATATTTCAACAACATAGGACTCAGATTTTCTAAATAACTTTCTCTTTATAAAAATTACTAACCTTAAAATACAATCTGATTTACAACCAGTAATCTGAAGGCCAATTTTAATACTCATACTTTCTACCTTCTGAAAGCCTTTTACACTAACTAAATAAACATCAAATGTTAGTGCTAGTCAACAATAACCATGAATACCTCACTAAGAGTAAAAGCATAAATCCTTACCTGTAAAAACCACGAAGCCTTCGCTCCCACACCCTTTGCTGCTCCTTATCCAGACTTACACCAAAATAATCCTAACTATGTATTAGATAGCTAATACACTCCGTTTCTATGGTCCTTCCCAGTAGGTGAGTTACTGAAGTCTCATCTATACAACTTAGGTTTTCAAGAGGTCAAGAAAGAAAGAACAGAGGAAATGCCAGTAATTCATTCAAAATACATTTGCTGAGTATCTACATACAGCCAGTACTGTGTTATGTGCTAGTGATATGTACCACAGGGTCAGGCACAGTGGCTCATGCCTGTAATCCCAACACTTTGGGAGACTGAGGCGGGCAGATCACTTAAGGTCAGGAGTTCAAGATCAGCCTGGCCAACATGGTGAAACCTGGTCTCCACTAAAAATACAAAAATTAGCCAGACATGGTGGTGCGCACCTGTAATCTCAGCTACTCCAGAGGCTAGGGCAGGAGAATTGCTTGAGCCTGGGAGGCAGAGGGTGCAGTGAGCCAAGATCATGCCACTGCACTCCAGCCCTGGGTGACAAAATGAGACTCCGTCTCAAAAAATAATCATTAATGTAGCACAGGTTGAGCATCCCTTACCTGAAATACTTGGGACCAGAAGCATTCTGGATTTCTGATTTTGGAATATTTTCATACATATAATGAGATATCCTGGAGATGTAATCCAAGTCTACCAAACACAAAATTTATGTATGTTTTATTCATAGGCACACCTTGTTTTAATACACTTCAGTTATTGTGTTTTTAACAAACTGAAGGTTCATCAAGCAAGTCTATCAATGCCATTTTTCCGACATCATGTGCTCACTTGATGTTTCTGTGTCACATTTTGGTAATTCTCACAGTATTTCAATATTTTTCTTTTTCTTTTTTCTTTTGTTTTGAGACAAGAGTCTCACTCTGTCACCCAGGCTGGAGTGCAGTGACATCATGTCAGCTCACTACAACCTCTGCCTCCCGGGTTCAGACGATTCTCATGCCTCAGCCTCCTAAGTAGCTGAGACTATAGGTACATGCCACCACATCTGGTTAATTTTTGTATTTTTAGTAGGGACGGGGTTTTGCCAAGTACTTTTGTACTTTTATTAGTGACGGGGCTTTACCATGGTAGCCAAGCTGGTCTCAAACTCCTGACGTCAAGGGATCTGCCTGCCTCAGCCTCCCAAAGTGCTGGGATTACAGGCGTGAGCCACCGCACCCGGCCTCGTGTTTCTATTGTAATTGTTTTGGGGCACCACGAATGGTGCCCATATGAGAAAGCAAACATAATAAACGTGTGTGTGTGTGTTTTGATTACTCCACTAACCACCAGTTCCTGTCTGTCTCTCTGACTCTCAGGTCTCCCAGTTACCCTGAGACACAACAATATTGAAATTTGGCCAATTAATAACCCTAGAATGGCCTCTAAATGTTCAAGTGGAAAGAAGAGTCACACATCTCTCACTTTAAATCAAAAGCTAGGAACGATTAAGATTAGTGGACGCCCTGCCAAGAAATTTTAAAAGTTAGCCAGGCGTGATGCTGTGCACCTATAGTCCCAACTACCTGGGAGGCTGAGGCAGGAGGATCACCTAAGCCCAGGAGGCAGAGGCTGCAGTGAGCTATAACCACACCACTGCATTCCAGTCTAAGTAACAGAGCGAGACCCTGTCTGAAAAGAAAAAATAATACACATTAGGACAAGGACTATTAAATTAGAAGTAAATTAAATTTTAAAAAATTAAAAATAGGCCAGCCACAGTGGCTCACACCTATAATCCCAGCACTTTGGGAGGACAAGATGGGTCGATCATGAGGTCAGGAGTTTGAGACCAGCCTGGCCAACATGGTAAAACCCCATCACTACTAAAAGTACAAAAGCTAGCCAGGCATGGTTGCTTGTGCCTGTAATCCTAGCTACTCAAAAGGCAGAGGCACAAAAAATCACCTGAACCTGGGAGGCAGAGGTTGCAGTTAGCCAAGATCGTACCACTGAACTCCAGCCTGGGCAACAGAACGAGACTCCATCTCAAAAATATAAAAAATAAAAATACCTGTAATCCAAGCACTTTGGAGGCCAAGGTGGGCGAATCACCTGAGGTCGGGAGTTCAAGACCAGCCTGATCAACATGGTGAAACCTCGTCTTAAAAAAAAAAAAAAAATTAAAAATAAAAAAAAAGAAAATAAATAAATAAATAAATAAATGATAATAATAATAAGGCCAGGCGCGGTAGCTCACGTCTGTAATCCCAGCACCTTGGGAGGTGAGGTGGGCAGATCACCTGAGGTCAGGAGTTCGAGACCAGCCTGGCCAACATGGCAAAACCCCATCTCTACTAAAAATACAAAAATTAGCCAGGTATGGTGGCATGTGCCTGTAATCCCAGCTACTCAGGAGGCTGAGGCAGGAGAATCACTTGAGCCCAGGAGGCAGAGGTTGCAGTGAGCAGAGATGGCGCCACTGTACTCCACCCTGAGTGACAGAGCAAGACTCCATCTCAAAAAAAAGAAAAGTAGTATGCTATCATGAAAGAATCATTAAAAAAGAAACAGGCCAGAACACCCCCATGTTAATTATTACTTCACCCATAAAGAAACGGTCTCAGCCAGGCATGGAGACTCACATCTGTAGTCTCAGCATTTTAGGAGGCCGAGGCAAGCAGATCACCTGAGCCCAAGACTTCGAGACCAGCCTGGCAACATGGTAAAACCCCATCTCTACAAAAAACTACAAAAATTATCTGGGCATGGTAGCACATACCTGTAGTCCCAGCTATTCACAAGGTGGAGGTGTGAGGATCACCTGAGCCCAGGAAGGTTCAGGCTGTAGTGAGCCATCATCGCACCACTGCACTACAGCCTGGGCAACAGTGACATCCTGTCTCAAGGGGGTCCAGGGGGAGAGTTTAAAGTAAGAGAAACTGAATGCAGGGTATATAAGAACACTGGGCTGCGTGTGGTGGCTCTTACCTGTAATCCCAGCACATTGGGAGGCCAAGGCGGGTAGATCACAAGGTCAGGAGTTTGAGACCAGCCTGGCCAGCACGGTGAAACCCCGTCTCTACTAAAAATACAAAAAATTAGCTGGGCTTGGTGGTGCATGCCTGTAATCCCTGATACTCAGGAGGCTGAGGCAGGAGAATTGCTTGAACCCGGGAGGCAGAGGTTACAGTGAGCCGAGATCACTATACTGTGCTCCAGCCTCAGCAACAGAGTAAGACTTTGTCTCAAAAAAAAAAAAAAAAAAAAACAAAACTCTGTACTATTCTCATTATTTTTCTGTAAATCTGAAACTCTTCTAAAAAGGTTTATTTAAAAACAAAAAGCCTATTACAGTGGTATTGCCTCCCCAACAACCATATCATATGCCTTAGATGCTGAAGAGGGTAGCAGGCGGCACAATACCCTCATCTGTGCCACTGCAGCACCTGCAAGAGTTAAACAGAAACCAAACTGGGTAACGACAATTCTGTTGTTCCCACCAGGCAAATGCTAAGGGCAGAAGAGCAAAGGTGTCATCCTGAGGGAGAGATGTAGAAATAACCAGAGAAGACAATGAAAATACTGTATTTCCCTGGGGGAACTAGCACAACATAGATGTTCACAGCAGTCTGAAAATAGGAAATTATTCTGAGCTTTGTCAGTGACAAGTAAAAAAAAAAGAATGAAAAGAAAAAAGAAATTATCATAGCCTAAAGTACTAATGAGGATAATATAAACCACCCTACAAACTGCTAAATACAAAAAAATAGGGAAATACAATCTTCTGATTATCTAAGGTGAAAAAGTATTAAGGAAGACCTCAGAATAACTCTCCTCTCTACATATAAACCATAAATAAATAATTTAGTCAAGCACAAGTGTCATGAACCTCAAAGCCCTCCATGAACCAGACTGGAGAAGCCAGCTTTTCTTGACTTTTTCTGTAATAACAATCTTAAAGTAGCTGTCTTATGAACTTTTATTTTTCTACAGACTACAAGTTCCTGAAACACAAAACAGCATCCCTATAGCATACAAAACAGGCATCAAACTTGCTAATTTAAGAGACAGCATTAGATCTGCATAAGTGAGCTTCACTCCATACATCAAAGAACCCTCTGAAATTACACACAAAATTATGCATGTGTGCTTTTCTCAGGTGGTCTTTTAACTCTTACTAGATTCTCAAAGGAAACTAAGAGAATCAAATATTTTAAATATTTTTAAAATATATTAAAATATATATGTATTTTTAAATAGGTACAAAATTATACGTATATATTTTATATGTATTTTTAAATATTAAAAAAAAAAGAAACGCTCTGAGAAGGAAAGGGCTCAAGTTTTATGAGCAAACAGAACTGTTTCTGCTAGCCAGCTCCATCAGCATTTAGGAGGGTTAAAGAAATTACCAATTTCTTTATTTACTTCAAATATTTGGCTGGGGCAAAGATTTGACACCATGGTTCATGTGCCTAATCCCACCAGGACTTTGGGAGGCCAAGGTGGGAGGACTGCTTGAACCCAGTAGTTCAAGACCAGCCCGGGCAACATGGCAAAACCCTGTCTCTACCAAATAAAAAACGTAAAAATGTGTTGAGCATGGTGATGCATGCCTGCGGTCCCAGCTACTCAGGAGGCTAAGGTGGGAGGATCACTTGGGTCTAGGAGATGGAGGCAGAAGTGGGCTATGATCACATCACTGCACCCTAGCCTGGGTGACAAAAGAAGCCTATATCAAAAGGAAAAATAAGGCTGGGCGGGATGGCTCACGCCTATAATCCCAGCACTTTAGGAGGCCAAGAGGTCGGGAATTGGACACCAGCCTGACCAACAATGGAGAAACCTGTCTCCACTAAAAATACAAAATTAGCCGGGCATAATGGCACACGCCTGCAATCCCAGCTACTTGGGAGAACTGAGGCAGGAGAATCGCTTGAACCTGGGAGGTGGAGGTTGCAGTGAGCCAAGGTTGCAGCATTGCACTCCAGCCTGGGCAACAAGAGCAAAACTCCCTCTCAAAAAAAAAAAAGGAAAAATTAGCCAGGTGTGACGGTATATGCCTATATAGTCCCAGCTACAGGGAAGGAGGTAGGAGAACTGCTTGCACCTAGGAGGTGGAGGCTGCAGTGCGTCTTGATGGTGCCACTGCACTCCAGTCTGTGCAACAGAGCAAGACCCTGTCTCAAAACAAGACAAAGATTTGCTGTGAGAACAAAATGTGACCACATATGGAAAGTCCTCTGATCATTAAGAATATATGACAGGCACTCAATGATACAAGTTTCCTTACTACCCTTCTTCCCCATGTTAAATAAGTTCATCTATCTGTGAAGTGAATAGGCTTATGTCTTTTATAATTTTTTTTTTTAATTACAATTTGCTGCAATACTTTGAGAGCTGTGTTCAGACTTTTTTTTTTTTTTTTTTTTTTTGAGATGGAGTCTCACTCTGTTGCCCAGGCTGGACAGCAGTGGCACAATCTCTTCTCACTGCAGTCTCCACCTCCCGAGTTCAAGCAATTCTCCTGCCTCAGTCTCCTGGGACTACAGGCACATGCCACCACGACCAGCTAATTTTTGTATTTTTAGTAGAGATGGGGTTTCACCATGCTGGCCATGGCTAGTCTCTAACTCCTGACCTCAGGTGATCCACCTGCTTCAGTCTCCCAGAGTGCTGGGATTACAGGCATGAAGGCATGAGCCACTGCGACTGGACTGCCAGACTATTTTCTTAGAAATTCATTTACTACTGGGCCAGACGCGACGGCTCACGCCTGTAACCCCAGCATTTTGGCAGGCCAAGGCGGGTGGATCATGAGGTCAGGAGTTCAAGACCAGCCTGACCAACATAGTGAAACCCCGTCTCTACTAAAAATACAAAAAAATTAGCTGGGTGTGGTGGTGGGCACCTGTTTGGTGGTGGTCACGCCATTGCACTCCAGCCTGGGCAATCCCAGCTAATCGGGAGACTAAGGCAGAAGAACCACTTGAACCCAGGAGGTGGAGGTTGCAGTGAGCCGAGATCACGCCATTGTACCCCAGCCTGGGCAACAGTGCGAGACTCTCTCAAAAAAAAAAAAATTCTCTTATTACTGGCTGCTCTGCCTATGAAGTAGCAATTCTTTATTCCTGTACTTTCTTAATAAACTTGTTGCATTTAAAAAAAAAGAAGAAGAAAAAGAAATTCATTTACTACTTATATCTGAAACAGATTAGCTGTCTCTCAGAAACACGCATGTGTTTTAAACCTGCCAACTTTAGATTTCTGTCTTGTCATGCCACGTAATTCTAATTATTGTTTTCCCTGTGCTAATAAATTCATAGGTTTTTAAAAAAGTATATAACCTAATGCAATTAAGAGAACTGAAATACTGACTCTGCTGTATACAAATACAGTCTTTTTCCTAGGAAGCCTTACCTAATCTCCCTGTACTCCCCCCATAATTAAAGACTCCTCCTTCAATGCTACTTTCTGTTCCTTGAACATATATATATGCATTCATACTGCATTAAAACTCTGTTTATGACCTGGTGTGGTGACTCATGCCTGTAATCCCAGCACTTTGGTAGGCCAATGAGGGTGGATCACCAGAGGTCAGGAGTTCGAGACCAGCCTGGCCAACATGGTGAAACCCCATCTCTACTAAAAATATAAAATTTAGTCGGGCAATGGTGGCTCACACCTCTAATTCCAGTTACTCAGGAAGCTGAGGCAGGAGAACTGCTTGAACCCAGGAGGCAGAGGTTGCAGTGAGCTGAGATCCCACCACTACACTCCAGGGGTCCAACATCGTGAAACCCTGTCTCTACTAAAAATACAAAAATTAGCCAGGCATGGTGGCAGGCGCCTGTAATCCCAACTACTTGGGAGGCTGAGGCAGGAGAATCACTTGAACCTGGGAGGCAGAGGTTTCAGTGAGTCGATGTCACGCCATTGCACTCCAGCCTGGGCAACAAGAGCAGAACTCGGTCTCAAAAAAAAAAAAAAAAAAAAAATGCTGGATGTGGTGGCTCACATCTGTAACCTGTAACCCCACTATTCTGGGAGGCCAAGGCAGGAGGATTGCCTTGGGGTCCAAAACCAGCCTGGGCAACATAGCAAGACCCCGTCTCTATTTTTATAAAATTTTTTTAAAAGATATATACACACAGAGAGAGAGAGCGAGCGAGAGACCCTGTCTCTTAAAAAAGAAAAAAACAGCAAGTTGTTTTCTATCTATAGCGGATATACAATTTTACATTCCCACCAGCAATGTATAAAAGTTCAAGTTTTGGCCGGGCGCGGTGGCTCAAGCCTGTAATCCCAGCACTTTGGGAGGCCGAGGCGGGTGGATCACGAGGTCAAGAGATCGAGACCATCCTGGTCAACACGGTGAAACCCTGTCTCTACTAAAAATACAAAAAATTAGCTGGGCACAGCGGTGTGTGCCTGTAATCCCAGCTACTCAGGAGGCTGAGGCAGGAGAATTGCCTGAACCCAGGAGGTGGAGGTTGCGGTGAGCCAAGATCGCGCCATTGCACTCCAGCCTGGGTAACAAGAGCGAAACTCCGTCTCAAAAAAAAAAAAAAAAAGTTCAAGTTTTTCCAAGTCCCTGGCAGCATTCAGTGTTGCTTTTTTTAACTATTCTAATAGTAAGTGGTGATATCTTACTGTGGTTTCAATTTGCATTTCCTTGATGTCTAGCAATGTTGAGCATCTTTTCATTTATTTGCTATCTGTATGTCCTCTTCAGTGAAATGTCTGTTGGTGTCTTTTGCCCTTTTATTTTGAGACAGAGTCTTGCTCTGTCGCCCAGGCTGGGTGTGATCACAGCTCACTGCATCCCCAAACTCCTCGTCTCAATGATTCTCCTACTCCCTCGAAGTAGAAACTACAGATGAGAGCCACCACACCTGGCTAATTTTGCCCATTTTTCGAATTCACTTTTAACTGTTGAGGGCTCTTTATACATTCTAGATCAATCGATTGCCAGATATGTGATTTGCAAAGATGTTCTTCCAGTCTGTAGCTTGTCTTTACATCCTCTTAACAGTTTTTCTCTGGTAAAAATTCTTTCTTTTTTTTTGAGACAGAGTTTCGCTCTTGTTACCCAGGCTGGAGTGCAATGGCGCAGTCTTGGCTCACCACAACCTCCGCCTCCTGGGTTCAAGCAATTCTCCTGCCTCAGCCTCCCAAGTAGCTGGGACTACAGGTGTGCGCCACCATGCCCAGCTAATTTTTTTTGTATTTTTATTAGAGACGGGGTTTCACCCTGTTGACCAGTATGGTCTCAATCTCTTGACCTCGTGATCCACCCGCCTCAGCCTCCCAAAGTGCTGGGATTATAGGTGTGAGCCACCGCGTCTGGCCAAAATTCTTAATTTTCATGATGTCCAGTTTACTAATATTTCCTTTTACGGCTCATGCTTTTGGCATCAAGTTGAAAAAGAACTCTTTGCCTAGCATTACTTTGTCTTAACATAGAAACCCTACAAAGTATATACCTTACATAAGAATATAATGTAATTAAAATGCATGTACATTCAAAAGCAAATGAAAACAGTGTCTCCTCACATAAAGAACATTTTTTTAAAAATTCCTATTTGATAAACTTACTTAAAAGCAATCTTGTTTTACAAGATTAAAGCAAACAACGAAAGCTGCCAGGTAAAAATTTAAGTTCTTTGTTGTTGATCCTTTTAACATATCCCTAGCCAATAAGAGCAGATAAGAAAAGCTAAAGAAAAAAAAAGCAAAAAAACAGCAGCAGCATTTTTTTTCTAAGTCACTGGACATGGGTATAACATTTAAATAAAAGGTAAAATAAAATATTTCCACTTACAAAAATTAACTTATTGCAAATCTTTTAGAACACAACTTCATAAAAAGAGGTATACATTTCTACAGCAACCACAGTACAGTACAGTATTTTTCCAGAAGTTTCTCTGAGGGCCAGAATCTATCAATGGAACAGCACTGATAAAAACTTCTGATTTCTTCAAAGTAGCCCAATACTATCTTGCACTAAGGGGAAAAGTTTAGAATGTTACATTTTAACATTTAAATACCTTATTTCCTGGAACTACTTCTTTTTTTTTTTTTTTTGAGACAGAATTTTGCTGTCGCCAGGCTAGAGTGCAATGGTGTGATCTCGGCTCACTGCAACCTCCACCTCCCAGGTTCAAGCAATTCTCCTGCCTCAGCCTCCCGAGTAGCTGAGATTACCAGCGTGCACCACCGTGCCCAGCTAATTTTGTAATTTTTAGTAGAGATGGGTGTTTCACCATGTTGGCCAGGCTGGTTTCAAGCTCCTGACCTCAGATGATCCATCTACCTCAGCCTCCCAAAGTGCTGGGATTACAGGAGTGAGCTACCTCGCCTGGCTACATTTTACTCTTTATCATTTATCTGTTTATACCAATAATTCATATTACCAAAATTTGGAAAATGTTTGCTTTTTCTGATTTGGACTTTTCTGTATCTGAAATGCTATTAGCCATATAAGATTACACTATGTTTACCTTGCCACAGTGTTTCCTTAAGCCCACACTTCCTTCTCTGAAAAGTTATTTCCTATAAACCAATGAAAGATGACATTAGATATACCCTTCGAGATCATCTAAATTTTAACAAAATTTAAATTCTAAAAAAAAAGTTTTCAATAATTAAGAAATGTCAGGCCAGGCGCGGTGGCTCACGCCTATAATCCCAGCACTTTGGGAGGCTGAGACAGGTGGATCACGAGGTCAAGAGATCGAGACCATCCTGGTCAACATGGTGAAACCTTGTCTCCACTAAAAATACAAAAATTAGCTGGGCATGGTGGTGCATGCCTGTAGTTCCAGCTACTCAGGAGGCTGAGGCAGGAGAATTGCTTGAACCAGGAGGCGGAGGTTGCGGTGAGCTGAGATTGCACCATTGCACTCCTGCCTGGGTAACAAGAGCAAAATTCCGTATCAAAAAAAAAAAAAAAAAAAAGAAACGTCAAATTATGTATTCTAAATCAAACTGACCTCATTAAAAGAGTGCTTAATAATACTTTACTTGCTTGAAGCAAGGGAATGCCTGCACTACAGTTTATCATAACTTAGCATACCCTCCTGCCAACAAAAATATTCCACTTAGGGCCAGGCACGATGGCTCACACCTGTAATCCCAGCACTTTGGGAGGCTGAGGTGGGTGGATCACGAGGTCAGGAGATCAAGATCATCCTGGTCAACATGGTGAAACCCTGTCTCTACTAAAAATACAAAAAATTAGCTGGGCATGGTGGTGCGTGCCTGTAATCCCAGCTACTTAGGAGGCTGGGGCAGGAGAATTGCCTGAACCCAGGAGGCAGAGGTTGCGGTGAGCCGAGATCGCGCCATTGCACTCCAGCCTGGGTAACAAGAGCAAAATTCTGTCTCAAAAAAAAAAAAAAAAAAAAATCCACGTAAGTACCCAAGGACAAAAGAGGCAAGGATTTCAACTCATCCTGACACTAACAGTGCAATCAAACATTCTCACCTGAGAAAAGGAAGTCAAGGCCAGGCACGGTGGCTTACACCTATAATCCCAGCACTTTGGGAGGCTGAGGCAGGCGGATCACCAGAGGTCAGGAGTTTGAGACCAGCCTGGCCAACATGGTGAAACCCCGTCTCAAAAAAAAGAAGTCCAAAGGCAACAAGATGATAGTCACTGGATTATCAGATTTTACACCCTAGATTCACTCTATTAAATAATGATCAATGTACCTAAATTTCACAACTATATGTGGAAGTATCAGAAAATACTATGTGTATTAACAAACTATATAATAAAACTGGCCAGTTGCAGTGGCTCACGCCTGTAATTCCAGCACTTTGGGAGGCCAAGGTGGGCAGATCACCTCAGGTATGGAGTTCGAGACCAGCCTGGACAACATGGTGAAACCCTGTCTCTACCAAAAATACAAAAATTAGCCAAATGTGGTGGCCTGTGCCTGTAATCCTAGCTACTTAGGAGGCTGAGGCAGGAGAATCGCTTGAACCCGGGAGGCAGAGGTTGTGGTGAGCCGAGATCACTGCACTCCAGCCTGGGTGACAAAGCAAGGCTGTCTCCAAAAAGAAAGACCTACATGTTTCAGTGATGGGCTGCTCCATGAAAAGAATTTGTGGTCATGGTGAATAGACTACATATGCTGTTTTGTACTCCTGGCATTTTTAACCAATGCTTATAATACCTTTTCAAAAGGTAAAATTTTTTAAAGTATCTCTTGTGCTGAGGGATTTCCTAGTGTTCAACATAAGGCACTGAAAATTTGAATTGCTACCGATGAATTTGCAAAGGAGTAAGTCAGAGTCTAATAATATCCACAAAGAAATATACAACCTATCTGATTTCATGAATCTGTTAGGTGTCTTTATGTGCTTAACAATTAGCCATAATGGTCGTCTCTGAAACATTTTAACCCAGTGATCTTCAACCTGGATGATTTTGTCCCTCAGGAGACATTTGGCAATAGAGACTTGTGGGTGTCACAATTGAGGGGGTGTACTACTGGCATCTAGTGGGTGAAGGCCAGGAATGCTGCTAAACATTCTATAATGCATAGTATAGGCCCTACAATACTCAACCCAAAATGTCAGTAGCACCAAGACTGAGAAACTCCACAACCCAGGGAAACATTTCGTTCAATTCTGAAAGTAACCAGGTTCTTCATTAAGTTTATCAACAAAACATACCCAATATATTCTCCCAAGTAATTAATTTAAATCCTTAAGGACTGACAGACTAGGAGTGCAATAAATATAGCTGTTGTTGGCCATTGTCGTTTTAAGTTTTCGGAGATTTTACACAAAAATTAGCCTGGCATGGCAGAACATACCCGTAATCTCAGCTACTGGGGGGAGAGGGGTGCGCGGATTCGCTTGAACCTGGGAGGTGGAGGTCACAGTGAGCCAAGATCGTGCCACCATGCTTCAGCTTGGGTGAAAGGCAGTGGCTCACGCCTGCAATCATAGCACTTTGGAAGGCCAAGGTAGGTGGATCACCTGAAGTTAGGAGTTCGACACCAGCCTGGCCAATATGGTGAAATCTCATCTCTACTAAAAATACAAAAATTAGCCAGGCATGGCAGGAGGCACCTGTAATCCCAGCTACTCAGAGACTGAGGCAGGAGAATTGCTTGAACCCGATGGGGGACGTTGCCGTGAGCTGAGATCTCACCACTGCACTCCAGCCTGGGTGACAAATTAAAACTCTGTCTCAAAAATGAAACAAAACAAAACAAAACAAGGCTTTTATTTCACTGTGTGTAGTTATCAAATCTTTCCAATAAACTTGATATTTTTACTTAGCAATTAAAATGCATTTGCCTTGGCCTACTACTTTGTACATTTTGAGCATGTTAACATGCTCCAAAATTTTAAGAAAATATTAAAAATGGGCTGGGCGTGGTGGCTCATACCTGTAATCCCAACACCTTGGGAGGCCAAGGCAAGTGCATCACCTGAAGGTCAAGAGTTCGAAACCCACCCGGCCAACATGTGAAACCCTGTCTCCACTAAAAAATACAGTAGCCGGGTGTGGTGCCAAGCACCTGTAATTCCAGCTGCTTGGGAGGCTGAGGCAGGAGAATCACTTGAACCTGGGAGGCAGAGGTTGCAGTGAGCCACGATCGTGCCACTGCACTCCAGCCTGGGCCACAACTCTAGTCTCAAAAAAAAAAAAAAAAAACTAAAAACAATCGCATTGCTTCTGATTAAGAAGGCAGGAAAACTTAAATCTACAGCTAAGTAACTTCATAATGAGGCCTGAAAAATTACCAAATAAATTGTTCTCTCCTCTATCTTAAAAGTATATTTTAGTGTGTCCCATCAGAAAGTCAATCATTTAGAAAGCACTTTTGGATGTTTTATTAATATTTGCTATATATATTGTCAAAAAATAAAAAAATAAGAGTCCAAAATGGAACCAAGTGACCATTAAAATCTATAGCTGGTTCACAAACAGGTGGGAAATTGTTTTGGCACATTGCTACTGCTGACACTGTTATGTCTTATTTTACTTTCTTAGCAATGTATAACTCCTTTTACACGTTTAAAATGTTTATCTTCGATTATGTAAGAATTCAGTACTGTTTTAATACCTAGTACTTGAATGCTGTTTAATAGTTCACTGATTAAAGAATTATTAGGGAAATCTTAAATCTATCCTCCAGACAAAAAACTATACAGAAAAGGTGTTTACAAATGTTAAGATGTGGCCGGGCGCGACCAGCACTTTGGGAGGCCAAGGCAGGCGGATCACGAGGTCAGGAGTTTGAGACCAGCCTGTCCAGCAAGGTGAAATCCTGTCTCTACTAAAGATACAAAAAATGAGCAAGGCGTGATGGCGCACTGCCTGTAATCCCAGCTACTCAGGAGGCTGAGGCAGGAGAATCACTTGAACCCAGGAGACGATGGTTGCAGTGAGCCAAGGTTTCGCCACTGCACTCCAGCCTGGACAATAGAGGGAGACTCTGTCTCAAAAAAAACAAAAACAAAAACAAGATGCAATGGAGTTCTCTTATTGTCCCCCCCCCACCTTTTTTTTTTTTCCTGTTAACAGTCTGGCTCTATTGCCCAGGCTGGAATGCAATGGCACGATCTCGGCTCACTGCAACCTAGGCCTCCCAGGTTCAAGCAATTCTCCTGCCTCAGCCTCCCAAGTAGCTGGAATTACAGGTGCCCTCCACCAATCCCGGCTAACTTTTTGTATTTTTAGTAGTGACAGGGGTTTCGCCATGTTGGCCAGGCTGGTCTTGAACTCTTGTCCTCCAGATGATCCACCTGCCTCAGCCTCCCAAAGTGTTAGGATTAAAGGCGTGAGCCACCACGCCCGGCCGCATTCCTTTTCCAGTACATTATTTGTGAGGGGTATCCTGTAATATCTCCATTCACTCCAAGTAACTCCCCCTGAGCATCTAGAACTTTAATACTTGTCCAAACCTACTTGCTCATGGTCTAATAATAAACCCTATTATACAATCCGTAAGAGCCCCTGACAACCTTTTCCTTGAGATGCCATAAAGTTGATCTAAGGATCACCTCAAACTCTCAGTAAATGTATTTCAAAGACAGATTTCATCATTTCAGTCTTTGGCGTCTGCTGAGGGTTACAGGCTGCTGGTTGTAGAGTGGGGAGGGGGAAGATCCCTTGAACTGAGAATGACACACGCCGGGCGTTGTACAGCAGGGCTAACTGCTGGTTCATTTCTCTTTAAATCTGGCAGCACGTGGGGCGGCATTGTGAAGCCACCAACCCGCCTCCCCCTTCCACTCCGCACACGTAAGTCTCCAGTGCGCATGTTCCGCGCACACAGTCCTAGCAGAGTAGGAGCCAACCCCCTAAAAAGTCAACCTGGAAGCCGCAAACGGCCAGAGGCCGGGACAATGGGGGAGGGGGCCGCAGGCTCCTCGGGGAGGCAGACCCGGCCGCCGCCCCGGGCCAGAGCCGGCGGGCGCAGCTCCGGGGGCTGCGGGCCTGCGCAAGAGCCGGAATCGCGGCGAGCACAAAGCCCCGAGCCGGCCAGCGAGCGGCTGTCCCCGCGGCCCGCTCCTACCCTCCCCCAGCCAGCGGCGCAGCCGGAGCCCGTGCCAGGCGGAGGCAGGCGAGGCGACGTCCCGCACCCCGCCAGGGTCTCGGGCACCCGCGCGCTCGCGTGGAGGCCGCAGAGGCCGGCGCTTTTGTTACCGGCCCAACTCCGCGGACCCAGCGCCGCCCGGGGAGAAGTTTTGTGCGCCTCACCTATCCCGCCAGGGTCGGTCCCTTCCGCCCGCCCTCGCCCCCCGCGGTTCAGACACCGAGCCTGCGACTCACAGCCGCGCTGGGCCCGGACGCTGCGCCCGGCCGCGAACGTCCGGCGGCCCCGGCCGCACCTGAGCCCGGGACCCGCCCCTCCAGGCTGGCGGCCCCGGCCGGGAGACCCGCACTCAGCCCCTCCCCCGCAACGTTCTACCCAACACTGGGGGAGGGGGCCGCCTGCTCTCGACCCCCGGGGCCGGAGCTGGGTCGCGTCCCCGCCCCCAATGCCCTCCGAGAGCCGGGCGAGAACGAGTGGGCCCGGCCGGGATCGGAGCCTCGAGTCCCCACCCTCGCAGGCCCGGGCCCCTTCGGCCGTGCGGCCGCCGGCCCGGCAGGAGGAGAGGAGGGACCAGGCAGCGGCTGTCCGCGATCGCGGCCGGGCCCGGCGCCCCGCCGACCGCCTGCTCACCTGCCAGCTGTCTTCGCAGTAGCAGTGCCGACTGCAGCTCCGTCATCCTCCTTGCCGAGGGCCCGGGCTGGCGCCGGGGCTTCCAAAGGGCTGGGGACAGGATCTGGGGGCGGCTGGAGCGGGGTGTGCCGAGGAACCCGGGCCCCGCGACCCGAGCGCCGGAGCCGAAGGAGGCCGGGCTGAGGCGGCGGGAGCGGCGCCTCACTGCCGGTGCGAGTCCACTCGCTTCAGCTCTTCTTACAGCGACTCACGCCCGGAAGGGGAGGGTGCCCGGGCTGCCGCGGCGCGCACTGGGACTTCGCTCGCCCGCTTCCCTCCTTCAACCCGCCCGTCGGCCCCACCGGTGCCTTCCCCCGCCACTGCCTCACTGCGCGCAGGGCCGCTCGGCGCAGGCGCGCTCAGACTGCCGACTTGGGAAGCCTCCAGCCCGCTAGCCCGACCCCGAGGCCTCCCGCCCCGCCCCCGGCGGCGGAGCCCCGCCCACTGGGCGCATTCGGCCCGGCCGCCGCCATTTTGGGAAGGTCGACGCCCGGCTGCCAGCCCAAGTCGCGGACGCCATGACAAAGAGGTCGCGGAGGGTCAAGATACAGCCACTGGATAGAAGCCGTGGATATGGGAGCGAAGGGGCCGAAAGAAGTGCTAGATATCTAGTCGTTGGCGAGCGCGCAAAAGCCATCTAACACTGCCACATGCTGTGCAAATTAGGCATTGTTAGAAAGCCGAAGTTAGTAGTGGTGTGCCGCATTTTAACCAAACACCAAAATAGAGGCAATATATGCTGATAATTCTCTTTACATGAAGAGTGCACAAAAAGATTCCTTTTTCTTTAGACGGAGTCCCACTTTGTCGCTCAGGCTGGAGTGCAGTGGCGCCATCTCGGCTTACTGCAACCTTTGCCTCCCGGGTTCAAGTGGTTCTGCCTCAACCTCCCGAGTAGCTGGGATTACAGGCACGTGCCACTACACCCGGCAAATTTTCGTATTTTTTAGTAGAGATGGGGTTTTACCATGTTGGCCAGGCTGAACTCAAAACTACTAGCCTCAAGTGATCCGCCCGCCTCAGCCTCCTAAAGTGCTGGGATTATAGGCGTGAGCCACTGCGTCTGGCCCTATTATTATTGAGCCACCGCGACTGGCCCTGTTATTATTATTATTTTATGGACAGCATCTCTCTCTGTCGCCCAGGCTGGAGCGCAGTGATCATAGCTCACTGCAGCTTGGAACTCCTGAGTTTAAAGAATTCTCCCATCTGAGTCTCCTTAGTATCTGGGATTACAGGTACGCACTACCATACCCTGCTATTTTTTAACTTGTGTTATAGAGACAGGGGTCTCTCTATGTTGCCCAGGCTAGTCTCAAACTCCTGGGTTCAAGCAGTCCTCCAACTCGGCCTCCCAAAGTGTTAGGATTACAGGTGTGAACCACTGCCCCCTACAAAATAGACCAAAGGGACTGTTTTGATGTTTCACTTTCAAGTCTTATGCTCTAAATTTTTTTATAGATACCTTTTAACAAGTCATGGAAATTTCCTTCTATTCCTGGTTAGTTTCTTTTCTTTTCTTTTCTTTTTTGTTTGGAGACAGAGTCTTGCTCTGTTGCCCAGGCTGGAGTGCAATGGCACAATCTTGGCTCACTGCAACCACCGCCTCCTAGGTTCAAGCGATTCTCCTGCCTCAGCAAAACAATGTTGGTTTGGCCAACATGGCAAAACCTCGTCTCTACTAAAAATACAAAATTTAGCTGAATGTGGTGGCGGGTGCCTGTGATACCAGCTATTTGGGAGCCTGAGGCAGGAGAATCGCTTGAACTCGGGAGTCAGAGCCAACATTTCGCCATTGTACTCCAGCCTGAACAAGGGCGAGACTCCAGGCTCAAAAAAAAAGAAAGGCAAAAAGACCAGTGGCCTGGAGACCCTTAGGAAGATTGTGGCAGTCACTCAGGCTTGGATTAAAGAATGTCCATAAGAATATTTAGGCCTTGGTGATCCATCAGGTATAGGAAAGAGTGGGGCGCACCACGGGTGACTCTCCTTCTGACCCGTGTGACTAGGTACCAAGTTCGGAGAGGCCAGTCTCGCTTTGTTGCTTAACCTGGTCTCAAACTCCTGGCCTCAAAGGATCCTCCCCCTTGGCCTCCCAGAGTGCTGGGATTACACATGTGAGCCACTGCACCTGAGCCCTTGCGCTTTTGAGGTTAACGCCATCAGCTGCAGCACTTGCTACTCCCCTTTGGTGCTGTGACCCGCAGACCCACTCATCACGGACTTTGGCTCCTGCCTCGTACCCCTTCTTTTCCTTCTACTCCAGCCCTCCACCTTGGGGACCTAATTACCCATGTGGGTGACCCATCCAGTAGTCCTGCCTGTCACCCACTTGACTTCCTCTCTTCCCCTTCCCACCTGCTGGCCTTTCCATGTTCCTGTGGGACAGTCTCGCCACCCAAAATCACATCACACCCCAATACTTGGTTTCCAGCCACCCACCCTGACCACCATGTCTTCTCCTGCCAGCTTACCGGCTTTAGCGTTCGAACCATGCAGCACTTCCACCCCGACAAGACCCTGTTCTGGGTACCAGGTTTTCACCATCCATCGTTCTCTCTTCTCTTCTGAGCTTAGAGAATAGTGCATGACTGCACAACCCTTCTCTCCATATGCCCTCAACAAACTTGGCTGTTCGTCTCCCTCCCTCTCCAGTTTACTTGCGTGGCTGATCCTCAAGCCTCAGTGAACCCCGGCACATCCAACTGTCTAACTGTATTGCTTTATTTAACAAACATTTATTGAGCAACTCCTACGAGCTAGACACAATCCTAGGACTTGAGGTCTAGGTGTAAACTACACTGACCAGGTTCCTACCCTCATGACACTAACATCTAGTGACACAGAACAGTCAAAAAGTAAACAACGGCCAGCCTTGGTGGCTCACGCCTGTAATATCAGCACTTTGGGAGGCCGAGGCGGGCAGATCACCTGAGGTCGGGAGTTCGAGACCAGCCTGGCCAACATGGTGAAACTCGTCTCTACTAAAAATATAAAAATTAGTTGGGCATGGTGGCTTACACCTCTTATTCCAGTTACTCGGGAAGCTGAAGCAGGAGAATCACTTTAATCTGGGAGATGGAGGTTGCAGTGAGCTGAGGTCAGAATGAGACTCCGTCTCAAAAAAAAAAAAAGTAAACAAGTATTAAGGTCAGCATTTGCTCGGGCCTGGTGGCTCACAACCGTAGTCCCAACACTTTGGAAGGTTGAGGCAGGCAGATCTCTTGAGCCCAGAAGTTCGAGACCAGCCCAAGCAACACGGTGAGGCCCCATCTCTACAAAAAATTTAAAAAATTAGCCAGGCATGGTGGAACATGCCTGTAGTCCCAGCTGCTTGGGAGGCTGAGATGGGAAGATCCTTGAGCCCAGGAAGTTGAGACTGCAATGAGGCATGATCATACCCCTGCACTCCAGCCTGGGCAATACAGGGAGACCCTGTTTCCAAAAAAAAAAAAAAAAAATCAGCATTGGATTATGGAAAGTGATAAGATGGAAATGAATAGAGTGAGTGAACAACTGAGGAATAGGGTCTGGTCTAGATAAGATAGGGAAGGCCTTCGAAAAGATTTTAATTGGGATGAGATTACAAACAGGATATGGCATTTGAAGATTCTGGGGAAGAGCATGTCAGGCAGAGGAGATGGCTGCTGCCACAGCCCAGTGGAAGGAAAGATTTTCAGTGGAGAATTATCGACTGTTACAAAGACTAGAAAGGGTGGGGTGGGATGCCATGGCTCAAGCCTGTTACTCCAGCACTTTGGGAAGCTGAGGTGGGAGGATTTCTTGAGCCCAAGGGTTTGAGGCCAGCCTGGGCAGCATCGTGAGACTCACCCCACCCTCGCCCCCCCAACTCCCAAGTCCCAGCCATCTCATTGTTTAAAATAATAAAAAATAAATTAAAAATTTTTTTAATAATAAAAAGGCTACAAAAGAGGTCAGCATGGGTGGAGCAGCTCCATTAGAGCTTAATGAAAAAGAGGCTATAAGTGGAATTTGGAGAGGCAGGCAGGTGTCATCTCAGAGGACCCTGTTGATCACAGTGAAGAATTCAGAATTTTGTTTAGTTGCAATAAATAAAAGCCTTGGGGCTGGGCGTGTTGGCTCATGCCTGTAATCCAAGCACTTTGGAGGCCAAGGTGGGCGGATCACCTGAGGTTGGGAGTTCAAGACCAGCCTGACCAACATGGTGAAACACCGTCTTAAAAAAAAAAAAGCCTTGGGAGGAGAGTGATCAGGATTACTTTCGCTACTTTCGTGTGTGTGTGTGTGTGTGTGATGAAGTTTTGCTCTTGTTGCCCAGGCTGGAGTGCAATGGCACGATCTCGGCTCACTGCAACCTCCACCTCCCGGGTTCAAGTGCCTCTCCTGCCTCAGCCTCCCGACTAGCTGGGATTACAGGCATGTGCCACCACACCTGCTAATTTTGTATTTTTAGTAGAGATGGTGTTTCACCATATTGGCCAGGATGGTCTTGATCTCTTGACCTCGTGATCCGCCCAACTTGGCTTCCCAAAGTGCTGGGATTACAGGCGTGAGCCACTGTGCCTAGACTTTATTTCTTTTTTTTTTTTTTGAGACAGAGTTTTGCTCTTGTTGCATAGGTTGGCATGCAATGGTGCGATCTCAGCTCACTGCAAACTCTGCCTCCCATTTTCAATCACCTCTTTTGCCTCAGCCTCCAAGTAGCTGGGATTACAGGTGCGTAACACCGCACCAAGCTAATTTTTGTATTTTTAGTAGAGATGGGGTTTCACCATGTTGGCTAGGCTGATCTCGAACTCTTGACCTTAGGTGATTCACCCACCTTAGCCTCCCAAAGTGCTGGGATTACAGGCATGAGCCACTGCACCCCTCCGGATTTACTTGATTTACTTTTTTTTTTTTTTGAGACAGAGTCTTACTCTGTTGCCCAGGCTGGAGTGCAGTGGTGTGATCTCGACTCACTGCAACCTCCACCTCCTGGGTTCAAGCAATTCTCCTGCCTCAGCTTCCTGAGTAGCTGGGATTACAGGTGCCACGGCTGGCTAATTTTTGTATTTTTAGTAGAGACAGGGTTTAACCATATTGATCAGGTTGGTCTCAAACTCCTAAACTTGTGTTCTGCCCACCTCGGCCTCCTAAAGTGCTGGGATTACAGGCATGAGCCCCTGCGCCCCTCTGGATTTACATTTTTTTTTTTTTTTTTTTTTTTGAGGCGGAGTTTCGCTCTTGTTACCCAGGCTGGAGTGCAATGGCGCGATCTCAGCTCACCGCAACCTCCGCCTCCTGGGTTGAGGCAATTCTCCTGCCTCAGCCTCCTGAGTAGCTGGGATTACAGGCACGCGCCACCATGCCCAGCTAATTTTTTGTATTAGCAGAGACGGGGTTTCACCATGTTGACCAGGATGGTCTCGATCTCTTGACCTTGTGATCCACCCGCCTCGGCCTCCCAAAGTGCTGGGATTACAGGCTTGAGCCACCGTGCCCGGCCTGGATTTACATTTTTTAAAGCTTATTTTGCTCTTTATTGAAAAGAGGGCTGGATGTGGTGGTTCACGCCTATAATCTGTGCACTTTGGGAGGCTGTAGTGGGAGGATCACTTGAGTCCAGGAGTTTGAGACCAGCCTGGGCAAAAAGATGAGACCCCTCGTCTCTAAAAAAATGTAAAGAAAAAAAGGAGCGCCATTTTCTTGGAAACCTCTGCGCCATGACAGCCAAGTGGAGGAAGAAGCAAATGCTGCACAGCCTCAAGTGCAGAAGAAGAAAGATGAGGCAGGTCCAAGTAAACCACTAGCCTGTTGCACCGTGGGGGCCACAGGAGCAGAAACATGGAAGGCCAGCCGCTGGGGATGCTGGGACAAGTTGTGGACTGCATGCTACCGTCAGAGCTTGTCTCAGCGGATCTAGAACTTCATCAACCTCTGATCGCCCATCACCTCTGAGACCCACCTTGCTCATAACCAAAACTGCCCGTGTTGGTCCTTTGCCCTGGACCTGTGACATTCTGGACTATTTCTGTATTTACTTGTGGCTGAGTGTAACAACCATTCAATAAATCACCTTTCCTGCTGTCTAAAAGGAAAAAGAAAAAAGAGGGGAAAAAAATAAAAGAGAAAAGATTGTGGCAGGGCGCGGTGACTCATGCCTGTAATCCTAGCACTTTGGGAGGCTGAGGCGGGCAGATCATGAGGTCAGGAGATCCTGGCTAATACAGTGAAACCCTGTCGCTACTAAAAATTCAAAAAAGTAGCCAGGTGTGATGGTGCACGCCTGGTAGTCCCAGCTGCTTGGGAGGCTGAGGCAGGAGAATCGCTTGAACTCAGGAGGTGGAGGTTGTAGTGAGCCAAGATCACTCCACTGCACTCCAGCCTGGGCAACAGGGAGGGACTCCATCTCGACAAAAAAAAAAAAAAAATTGCTAGAAGGCCAGTTAAAAGGCTATCATGGGGCAAGGATGATAAAAATGTGTCAGGAGAGTGGAATGGGAAGGATTTGAAATACATTTTTGAATTTAAATGGAATGGGCTTGCTAATAATTGTGGGTGGAGGGGAACGGAAGAATCAAGGCTGACTCCTAGGTTTATGACTCCTGGAATAACCGGTTTGATTTGAAAATGGGGAAGAGAACAGGGTTTGGAGTGGTCTCAAGTGATCTATTTTGGATGAGTTATGTTTTGTCTGTTTATTAGATATCCAAGCAGAGGTGTCAAATTAGTATATGCTTACATAAGACAAGCTCAGCAAAGAGACCAAAGCTACAGACATCAATTTGTAGAGGTCAGTGTTAGGTTTCCTAGGGAGAATGTGTAATGACATTAAAAAATAAAAAAGCCACAACCTAGGCAACAGAGTGACATAGTGAGACCCCGTCTCTACAAAAAAATGAAAACATTTTAGCCAGGCATGGTGGCTTGTGCCTGTAGTCCCAGCTACTCAGGAGACTAAGGCAGGAGGATTGCTTGAGCCCAGGAGGGTACAGTAAGCTGTGATGCCACCACCACGCTCCAGCCTAGGTGACACAGTAAAACTCTGTCTGTAAAATAATAATAATAAATAGTCTGGGCGCTGGGGCTCATGCCTGTAGTCCCAGCACTTTGAGAGGCCAAGGCGGGCAGATCACTTAAGGTCGGGAGTTTGAGACCAGCCTGGCCAACATGGTAAAACCCCGTCTCTACTAAAAATACAAAAATTAGCTGGCTGTGGTAGCGCATACCTGTAATCCCAGCTTCTTGGGAGGCTGAGGCAGGAGAATTGCTTGAACCCGGGAGGCAGAGGTTGCAGTGAGCCGAGATCACACCACTGCACTCAAGCCTGGGCCACAGAGTGAGACTCTGTCTTCAATAAATAAATAAAATAAAATAAATAAAATAAAAATTAGAAGGCCTAAAATAAAAAATAAAAGGTCCTGGCCAGGCGCAGTGGCTCACGCCTGTAATTTCAGCACTTTGGGAGGCCGAGGCGGGCAGATCACCTGAGGTCAGGAGTTCAAGACCAGCCTGACCAACATGGTGAAACCCCGTCTTTAAAAAAATAAATTAAATAAATTAAAATAAAAAGATAAATAAATAAAAGACCCTGAAGCACCCCAAGGTTTAGAGGTCAGATGGAGAAGAAGGAACCAGCAATGGAGGCTGAGAAAGAAAAGACAAAAGAGGAGAAAAACTAGTGTGGTTTCACAAAAGCCAAGAAGGGAACGTTCAGAAGGAAGGAACGATCAACCGCGACATGCCGCTGAGAAGTATAGAAAGGCAGAGGCTGAGAGGTGTGCTCTGAATTTTGAAACGGGGAAGGGGTTGTTGACCCTGATGGAGGATGTTGATGGAACGGTGCTGAGGGCGGTCAGAGCGGAGGGGCGGCAGGCTGAGTGTAAGGCGCAGAGGTACAGGTCTCAGTGCTGGGAGCTTATTTGAGGTTTGTGGTCATAAACTGAAAGTACAGCCTGTAGATCTAGTTGAGGTTTTTTTTTTTTTTCCAGTAATGTTCAGCTGCTCAGGTGCAGTTATGACTGATAGCTGGGTTCACTCAGGCTTGAGGATCAGCCAGGCAAGTAAACTGGAGAGGGAGGGAGACGAACAGCCAAGTTTGTTGAGGGCGTATGGAGAGAAGGGTTGTGCAGTCATGCACTATTCTCTAAGCTCAGAAGAGAAGAGAGAACGGGAGGGAAATGATGAATGGTGAAAAGATGGTACCCAGAACAGGGTCTTGTTGGGGTGGAAGAGCTGCATGGTGTGAACACTAAAGCCAGCAAGCTGGCAGGAGAAGAAATGGTGGTCAGGTATGTGTCTGGAAACTGAGAATCGGGGTGTGGTGTGGTTTTGGGTGACAAGACTGTCTCATGGGAACATGGGCCAGCAGGTGGGAAGGGGAGGAGAGGAAGTCAAGTGAGTGACAGGCAGGGGTACTGATGGGTCACCCACATGGGTAATTAGGTCCCCAGGAGGGCTGGAGTGGAAGGAAGACAAGGGCTGTGAGCCAGGAAGCAAAGTCCGTGATGAGTGGGTCTAGGGTCACAGCACTAAAGCAAGTGCCGCAGCTGATGGCGTTAACTTCAAACCAGCTCGGGGCTGACTGGGCGCAGCAGTTCACACCTATGATCTCCAAACTTTGCGAAGCCAAGAATGAGCAGATCACTTGAGGCCAGCAGTTTAACCAGTCTGGCCAACGTGGTGAAACCCCGTCTCTACTGAAAATACAAAACTTAGCCAGGCATGGTGGTGGGCACCTGTAATCCCAGCTACTCAGGAGGCTGAAGCAGGAGAATCAATTGAACCTGGGGGGTGGAGGCTACAATGAGCCAAGATCATGCCACTGCACTCCAGTCTCAGTGACAGAGCCAGACTCAGTATCAAAAAAAAAAAAAAAAAAAAAAAAAAAAAGGCCGGGCACATTGTCTCACTCCTGCAATCCCAGCAGGTTGGGAGGCTGAGGTAGGCAGATCACCTGAGGTCAGGAGTTCTAGAGCAGCCTGGGCAACATGGTGAAATCCCACCTCTACTAAAAATACAAAAATTAGGCCGGGCACAGTGGCTCATGCCTGTAATCCCAGCACTTTGAAAGGCCGGGGTGGGTGGATCACAAGGTCAGGAGTTCAAGACCAGCCCGACCAACACGGTGAAACCCCAACTCTACCAAAAATACAAAAAATTAGCTGGGCATGGTGGCAGGCATCACAGCTACTCAAGAGACTGAGGCAGAGAATTGCTTGAATCCGGGAGGCAGAGATTGCAGTCAGCTGAGATAACACCACTGCACCCCAGCCTGGGTGACAGAGCGAGACTTCATCTCAAAAAAAAAAAAAAAAAAAAAAAATTAGCTGGGCATGGTCTACTTGGGAGGCTGAGGCCGGAGGATTGCTTGAACCCAGGAGGTGGAGGTTGCAGTGAGTCAATATCTCTCCACTGCAATCCAGCCTGGGCAAAAGAGCAAGACTCCATCTCAAAACACAGAAAAAAGAAAAGAAAAGAAAAAAAAAAAAGCTAGGGCCCAGGTGCAGTGGCTGGAAACTGTGTAATCCCAACACTCTGGAAGGCCAAGCAGGAAAAGATGGCTTAAGGCCAGGAGTTTGACAAGCTGCTTGTTTTTCTTTTGAGACAGAGTCTCACTCTGTCGCCCAGTCTGGAGTGCAATGGCAGGATCTTGGCTCACCACAGATGCTACCTCCTGGGTTCACGCCATTCTCCTGCCCTAGCCTTCTGAGTAGCTGGGACTACATGCCAGGCTAATTTTTGTATTACTAGTAGAGTCACGGTTTCACCGTGTTGGCCAGGCTGGTTTCAAACTCCTGATCTTAGGTGATTTGACTGCCTCGGCCTCCCAACGAGCTGGGATTACAGGCATGAGCCACCATGCCCAGCAAAGACCCTGTTTCTAAAAGAGACTTTAAAAAATTGGCCGGGTGCAGTGGCTCACACCTGTAATCCCAGCACGTTGGGAACCCGAGGTGGGGGGATAACTTGAGTTTGGGAGTTTGAGACCACCCTGGCCAACAAAGTGAAACTTCATCTTTACTAAAAAATACAAAACGTGGCCAGGCACAGTGGCTCACACCTGTAATCCCTGCACTTTGGGAGGCCGAGGTGGGCAGATCATGAGGTCAAGAGTTCCAGACCAGCCTGGCCAACATAGGGAAACCCCTTCTCTACTAAAAATACAAAAATTGGCCAGGCGCGGTGGCTCACGCCTGTAATCCCAGCACTTTGGGAGGCCGGAGCGGGTGGATCACGAGGTCAAGAGATCGAGACCATCCTGGTCAACATGGTAAAACCCCGTCTCTACTAAAAATACAAAAAATTAGCTGGGCATAGTGGTGCGTGCCTGTAATCCCAGCTACTCTGGAGGCTGAGGCAGGAGAATTGCCTGAATCCAGGAGGCAGAGGTTGTGGTGAGCCGAGATCGCGCCATTGCACTCCAGCCTGGGTAACAACAGCGAAACTCTGTCTCAAAAAAAAAAAAAAAAAAATTAGCATGGCCGGGCGTGGTGGCTCAAGCCTGTAATCCCAGCACTTTGGGAGGCCGAGGTGGGTGGATCACGAGGTCAAGAGATCGAGACCATCCTGGTCAACATGGTGAAACCCCGTCTCTACTAAAAATACAAAAAATTAGCTGGGCATGGTGGTGCCTGCCTGTAATCCCAGCTACTCAGGAGGCTGAGGCAGGAGAATTGCCTGAACCCAGGAGGCGGAGATTGCGGTGAGCCGAGATCGCGCCATTGCACTCCAGCCTGGGTAACAAGAGCGAAACTCCGTCTCAAAAAAAAAAAAAAAAAAAAAAAATTAGCGAGCATGTTGGCAGGCACCTAGAGTCCCAGATTCTCGGGAGGCTGGGGTGAGAGAATCGTGTGACCCCTGGAGGCAGAGGTTGCGCTGAGCTGAGAACATGCCATTGCCCTCCAGCTTGGGTGACAGAGTAAGACTCTGTCTCAAATCAAAACAAAAAAGCTAGAATTAGGGGAAGGAAAAGGAGGAGAAAGGGTTGAAAAGGTTAAGACTCAGCAATGGGGAACGAGGAGAATGTGCTACACCTGCTGGCTTTGAGAGACCAGACAGCAGGCCTGGTGTTGTGGCTCACGCCTGTAATCCAAGCACTTTGGAGGCCAAGGCGGGTGGATCACCTGAGGTCGGGAGTTCAAGACCAACCTGACCAACACGGTGAAAACCCGTCTTTAAAAAAAAAAAGAAAAGAGACGAGACAGCTTTCCCTTGAGGGGAATCCTCAGAAAAGAGCCAAGTTCAGGTAAGGTTAGCAAGGGGCAAAGAGTCCCATGAACACCTTAAACTGCCCACAACCAAACTCTCTGTCTTCTCCCCAGTCCTGCTCTGCCATAACCAATGATAGCCAGTCACCTGAGTCAGAAGGAGGAGAGTCACCCTTGATGCTCCCTCCTCTCTCTTCTGCATCTCATGGATCACCAAGGCCTCAACGTTCTTGTGAACACTCTTAATCCAGGCCTGGGTGACTGCCACGACCTCCCTTAGGGCCTCTAGACCACTGGTCTCAACCCTCCTTCCTTCGTCTATTCTCTGCAGCCACAGCAAAACATTCAAAAATACAAATCTGCCAGGCACAGTGGCTCACGCCTGTAATCGCAGCAGTTTTGGGAGGCTGAGGCACATGGATCACTTGAGGTCAGGAGTTCGAGACCAGCCTGGCCAAGATGGTGAAACCTCGTCGACACTAAAACTGCAAAAATTAGCTGGGAGTGGTGGCGGGCACCTGTAATCCCAACTACTTGGGAGGCCGAGGCAGGAGAATAGCTTGAACCCGGGAGGTGGAGGTTGCAGTGAGCTGAGATCACAGCACTGCACTCCAGCCTGGGTGACAGCAAGACTCCGTCTCAAAAAAAAAAAAAAAAATCTGCTATGGTTCCATTCCTACTGAAAACTCTTCAGGAGCCTCCCACTGTTTCAGGATGAGATCCATGCTCCCCGTTTTGGTTTTTCGTTTTTATTATTTTTGGGGGATGGAATCTCATTCTGTTGCCGAGGTTGGCATGCAGTGGTGAGGTCTCTGCTCACTGCAGCCTCCGCCTCCTGGGTTCAAGTGATTCTCCCACTTCAGCCTCCTGAGTAGCCAGGATTACAGATGTGCTCCACAGTGCTGGGCTGATTTTTGTATTTTTAGTAGAGACGGGATTTCACCATGTTGGCCAGGATGGTCTCAGACTCTTGATCTCAAGTGATCGCCTGCCTCAGCCTCCTAAAGTGCTGGGATTACAGGTGTGAGCCACCACGCCTGGCCCCATTTTTGATTTAAATGCCTGCCCTTCACAATCTAGTCTCCAGGGATGCTCTGGCCTCATCCTGACACTCTATACTTCTGACACACTACACTTCTTTCCTTCCTCCAAAAGGTCTTTTCGTTTGTTGTTCCAGTAGCTTAAAACACTCTTCTCTGCTAGATGTATGTGGTTCATACCTGCTAATCCATCTTTGAGATCCTTGAAAGAAGCAAACTTCCTCCAAAATAACTTTCACAATCTCTAATCTTATCTTCCCTGTTTCCTCCAGCATGTATTACATCTCTTATCCTAGCATTTGTCATCTGGTCCTGCAATTGATCAGTTTTCTTTTCTATGTACAAGCTTGTGATGCCAGGACTCTGTTTCATGTCTTTGTTCTCAGAGTTTAATATAATGTTGCTACAGAGTAGCACCTAACAAATATCTCTTGAATGAACTAATGAATCCTATAAAATTAATAACATGGGAATTTGTCAAGATTACTGTAGGACTATGCTTATTAAATTTGATATTCGGCTTTATGCACCCATCAGAGGGTGGTGCTAAATGGTGTGCCTCATGTTTTTTTTTTTTAATTTAAAATAAAGTTAGTAAAGCTAACAGAGGCTTATACTGTGTTCTTGACACTACAGAATAAGCCACTGTTAATTTTACTAATTTTTTTGTGTTAAAAAAGTAAAAAATAGGTCGGGTGCGGTGGCTCACACCTGTAATCCTAGCACTTTGGGAGGCGGAGGTGGGTGGATCACCTGAGGTCAAGAGTTCAAGACCAGCCTGGCCATCATGGTGAAACCCCATCTTATTTAAAAAAAAAAAAAAAAGTAAAAAAAAATAATAATGAAAAGCAAATAAGCCAGGCGTGATGGCTCCTCACTGTAATCCCAGCATTTTGAGAGGCTGAGGCAGGCAGATTGCCTAAGCTCAGGCCTTTGAGACCAGCCTGGCCAGCAAGGTGAAACCCCGTCTCTACTACAAATACAAAAAGTTAGCTGGGTGGGCACCTGTAATCCCAGCTACTCAGGAGGCTGAGGAGGGAAAATCGCTTGAAGCTGGGAGGTAGAAGTTGCCGTGAACTGAGATCTCATCACTGTACTCTAGTCTGGGCGACAGAATGAGACCCAGTCTCAAAAAAAAAAAAAGAAAGGGGGCCGGTCACGGTGGCTCATGCCTGTAATCCCAGCACTTTGGGAGGCCGAGGCGGGTGGATCATGAGGTCAAGAGATTGAGACCATCCTGGTCAATGTGGTGAAACCCCATCTCCACTAAAAATACAAAAAATTAGCTGGGCACGGTGGCGCGTGCCTGTAATCCCAGCTACTCAGGAGGCTGAGGCAGGAGAATTGCCTGAGCCCAGGAGGCGGAGGTTGCGGTGAGCCGAGATCGCGCCATTGCACTCCAGCCTGGGTAACAAGAGCGAAACTCTGTCTCAAAAAAAAAAAAAAAAAAGAATTGCTTTTCCCAGAGGAGCAAAAGCAGCTCATATATAATGACCCTGTTTTATTCCTGATATGCTTAAAAATTCACTTGTTTGCTCCTTCAGACAGTCATTTGCTTATTCATTCATTCACTTATTTTTCACACATTCATTCAGCAGGTGTGTGCAAATGAGAAAAGCTGGCAGTGACAGGCAATCTTGTAGCATTCAGGACCTAATTCTCACCCTACAGGAAGACACGAACATCTTGCAATCTTGCCCTGAAGAGGCGGCTATCATTCCCAAAGAAAATCAAGTCCTTTAACCCACTGCCTGAGAGAGTCTGACTGAGATAGAAACCGCACTTTAGTTCTTCAGCAGGGCTTATCTTGAATGGTGGTGTGCCCCACACAGCGCGTGACTCTCAACAGTGCATGCTGAATTGCACAAGAGCAAGCCTGTGACCATTTACCTTCCACAGAGTCTCCATAAACACTCCATGTACTTCCCTAACCCCCTCCAAAAGCATAAGTACCCCTGGTTATTCTGTTTAGCTCTACTTTGGAAGTGTGTATTGTTTTTGTTTTTGTTTTTTTGAGGCTGTCGCCAGGCTGGAGTGCAGTGGCACAATCTCGACTCACTGCTACGTCCGCCTCCCGGGTTCAAGCGAGTCTCCTGCCTCAGCCTCCCGAGTAGCTGGGACTATAGGCATGTGCCACCACACCCAGCTAATTTTTGTATTTTTAGTAGAGACGGGTTTTCACCATGTTGGCCAGGATGGTCTCAAACTCCTGATCTCGTGAACCGCCCACCTCTGCCTCCCAAAGTGCTGGGATTACAGGTGTGAGCCACTGCGCCCGGCCTTTTTTTTTTTTTCTTTTAAGAGATGGGGTCTTGCTGTGTTGCCCAGGTTGATCTTGAACTCCTGAGCTCAAGCTATCCCCCAACTTTGGCCTCCCAAAGCTCTGGGATTATAGACATGAGTCACCACTCCTGGCCTTGGAAATGTGTATGTTGATATAAGCATATAATCAAAGCAATAACATTAATTCTTCCAAAGGAACTGCGATGGATGACACATGGCCCGGGCTTAGCGAGGTGCCCTGCTGGTCAACACCACCATGTGCATCTCTCTGAAGGGAACGGCTTTCTCTGGCTGGAGTCGGCTTTGCCAGCATGGTAAGAATTGAGGGAGAAGCAGTAACATCTTTCTAGCCCTAGCAATTCTGTCTCCTTTTTTTTTTTTTTTTGAGAGGGAGTCTCGCTCTGTCACCCAGGCTGCAGTGCAGTGGCACAATCTCGGCTCACTGCAGCCTCCGCCTCCCAGGTTCAAGTGATTCTTTTGCCTCAGCCTCCCAGTAGCTGGGATTACAGGCGTTTGCCACCATCCCTGGCTAATTTTTATATTTTTAATGGAGACGGGGTTTCATCATGTTGGTCAGGCTGGGCTCGAACTCCTGACCTCAGGTAATCAGTCCGACTTGGCCTCTCAAAGTGCTGGGATTATAGGTGTGAGCCACCGGGCCTGGCCTCTGTCTTCTTCTTTTTTTTTTGGAGACAGGAGTCTTGCCCTGTTAAGGAAGCTGGGGTGCAGTGGCATGATCACAACTCACTGCAGCCTCCACCTTCTAGATTCAAGTGATCCTCCCACCTCAGCCTCCCAAGCAGCTGGGATGAGATGTGTATGCCACCATACCTGGGTGATTTTTGTAGTTTTTGTAGAGATGGGGTTTCACCATGTTGCTCATGTTGGTGTTGAAATCCTGGGCTCAAGCAATCTGCCTGCCTTGGCCTCCCAAAGTGCTAGGATTACAGGTGTGAAATAATTCCTTAATATCATCAAATATTCAGTGTTCAGATCTTCCCACTCATCATCATCATCATTAATCTATTAATGTTTGTTTTAAATATGATCTTAAAAAAGATCTATATGTTTTGGTTGGTTAATATGACTCTTGTTTCCTTTAATCACTAGGCTCCCCCTTCTAAAATCTCTGTTTTTCCTTGCAGTTTATTGAAGAATATTTGTCACATGTTCCTATGTAGTTTCCTAAAATCTGGATTTATGGCGGGGTGCAGTGGCTCACGCCTGTAATCCCAGCACTTTGGGAGGCTGAGGTGGGCGGATCACCGGGGGTCAGGAGTTCGAGACCAGCCTGGCCAACATGCGCAGTCCCATCTCTACTAAAAATACAAAAAATTAGCTAGGTGTGGTGGTAGGCGCCTGTGGTCCCAGGTACTTGGGAGGCTGAGGCAGGAGAATCTCTTGAACACGGGAGGCAGAGGTTGCAGTGAGCCGAGATCGCACCATTGCACTCCAGCCTGGATGACGAGTGAAACTCTTAGAAAACAAACAAACAAATAGAAAAAACAAAATCTGGGTTTTACTGATTGTGTCCTCATGGTATCATTTAACATTCCTATTCTCTGTATTTTGTGTAAAGTAAAGCAGTTAGATCTAGCAATTTGATCACCTTTGGGGCTGATTTTGTTCCTGGACTCCTTTATATGCGGTATTGGGTACTTCCATCAAGAGGTACATCGTTCTGGCTGGGTGTGGTGGCTCATGGCTGTAATCCCACCACTTCGGGATGCCAAGGTGGGCAGATCACCTGAGGTCAGGAGTTCAAGACAAGCCTGCCCAACATGGAGAAAGCCTGTCTCTACTAAAAATATAAAATTAGCTGGGTGTGGTGCTGCATGCCTGTAATCCCAGCTACTCGGGAGGCTGAGGCAGAATTGTTTGAACCCGGGAGGCGGAGGTTGCGGTGAGCCGACAACTCAAGCCTGGGCAAGGAGAGCAAAACTCTGTCTCAAAAATAAAAAAGTCACATCATTCTGATTTTTCTTTATTTCCTAGTTTCTTTCTTTTTTTGTTTCTGTTTTTGTTTTGAGACAGGGTCTCAGTCTGTCACTCAGGCTGAAGTGGTGTGGCGGGAACATGACTCACTGCAGCTTCGACCCACTAGCCTCTAGCGATCCTCTGGCCTCAGTCCCCCGAGCAGCTGGGACTACAGGCACTTGCTGGCACACCCAGCTAAATTTTGCATTTTTTGTGGAGATGGAGTTTCTCCATGTTTCCCAGCCTGGGATAATCTCTAACAGGGTTTATAGGGGACCTTTTAAATATTGTCATCACTCAGCATCTTTTTCTTTCTTTCTTTTTTTTTTCAGATGGAGTCTTGCTCTGTCGCCCAGGCTGGAGTGCAGTGGCATGATCTTGGCTCACTGCAATCTCTGCCTCCTAGGTTCGAGTGATTCTTCTTCCTCACCTTCCCAAGCAGTTGGGACTACAGGCATGTGCCACCACACCCAGCTATTTTTTGTATTTTTAGTAGAGACGGGGTTTCACCATATTGGCCAGGCTGGTCTTGAACTCCTGATCTCGTGATCCGTCTGCCTTGGCCTCCCAAAGTGCTGGGATTACAGGTGTGAGCCACCACATCTGGCTTTTTAATTTTTTGAGACAGAGTCTCCCTTTTCACCCAGGCTGGAGTGCAGTGGTGCGATCTCGGCTCACTGCAATCTCCGCCTCCCAGGTTCAAGAGATTCTTCTTCCTCACCCTCCCAAGTACTTGGGATTACAGGCGCCCGCCACCACGTCTGGCTAATTTTTGTATTTTTAGTAGAGGCAGGGTTTCACAAACGTTGCCCAGGCTGGTCTCGAACTCCTGACCTTGTGATCCACCCACCTGGGTCTCCCAAAGTGCTGGGACTACAGGCGTGAGCCACGATGCCCGGCCACCCAGATTCTTTTGAAAACCCATTCTATGCCAAGACATTATGAGTTCTGCCTCCCCAAGTAGAAGACAGACTCTTGTGTCTAGCTTCTCATGTAGCCAGCACTCCGGCACACAGTGCAGGCTCGTTCAATCAGACGCAGCTGATATCCATTCAGAGGTCAGCTGTATGAGGATGAGAACGCTGCGGAGACGAGGAGCTTTTGAGGGCAGTGGGAGTGGAGGCCCTGGGAGGAGAGATGCTCCTTCCACTTGTGAGCTGCAGTACCTGGTGGTGGCAAAAAGCAGAGGCTCTGCTGATAACAGTCCAGGAGCAAAATTTGGGTATTGTTCCTGGCTATGTAGCCTCCAAGCCCAATTCTGTATCCCTCTCAGAGACTGTGTGAGTCATTTACATCTTTAAATACATTGCTTGGCTGATTAACTAGTTAGAGTAGATTCTGTTACTTGTAGCTAAGTTCCTTGGCAATTATGGGGCTTCCATAATATAGCTAAATATAGTGTCTGGGACTAGGAGGGGACAAACTGCACCTGTAGCCTCTGGCCTTCCAGGAAGATGAGATAGTACATTTTATTATTGTTTATATCACTCAGTTGGGTTTTCTGTTCTTTGTTCTTAAAAGCATCCACGGCCAGGTGCCGTAGCTCATGCCTGTAATCCCAACACTTTGAGAGGCCGACGTGGGTCACTTGAGGTCAAGAGTTTGAGACCAGCCTGGCCAACATGGTGAAACCTCATCTCTATCAAAAAATACAAATATAGGCTGGGTGAGGTGGCTCACACCGGTAATCCCAGCACTTTGGGAGGCTGAGGTGGGCGGATCATGAGGTCAACAGATCAAGACCATCCTAGCCAACACGCTGAAACCCCGTCTCTACTTTAAAAAAATACAAAAAATTAGCTGGGTGTGGTGGTGCATGCCTGTAGTCCCAGCTAATCGGGAGGCTGAGGCAGGAGGATCACTTGAACCTGGGGGAGTGGAGGTTGTAGTGAGCTGAGATCACGCCACTGCACTCCAGCCTGCTGGCAGAGCAAGGCTCTGTCTCAAAAAAAAAAAAAAAGAAATTAGCCAGACATAGTGTTGGGTGCCTGTAATCCCAGCTACTTGGGAGGCTGAGGCAGGAGAATCGATTGAACCCAGAGGGAGAGGTTGCAGTGAGGCATCATGCCACTGTACTCCAGCCTGGGTGACAGTGAGACTCCATCTCAAAGAAAGGCATCCAAATTGATTTCCACAGGCATCTTCAGTGTCTGACTGCTTTTAGGATATGCTCAACACATGTTCATTCATAATCACCTTTTAAAAATGACCTGATAATTCACATACAATTTTATGAGTTTTGACATATGTAAACACCCATGAAAACATCACCTATTAAGATAATTAACCTCTCCATCACACCTAAATGTTTCTTTGTGCCTTGCTGCAATCTTTCCCTCTTTCCTTTCACCCCATCCACTTTCTGATCCCCTTTCTGCCACTTTCTAGAATTTTTGCTTGTTTGTTTGTTTGAGACGGAGTTTCGCTCTTGTTGCCCATGCTGGAGTGCAGTGGTGCGATCTCAGCTCACTGCAACCTCTGCCTCCCAGGTTCAAGCTATTCTCCTGCCTCAGCCTCCTGAATAGCTGGAATTACAGGTGCTACCACCATGCCTGGCTAATTTTTGTACTTTTAGTAGAGATAGGGTTTCACCCTTTTGGCCAGGCTAGTTTCCAACTCGTGACCTCAGGTGATCCACCTGCCTCGACCTCTGAAAGTGCAGGGATTACAGGCATGAGCCACCGCGCCTGGCCTTCTAGATTTTTTTTTTTTTTTTTTTTTTTTTTTGAGACGGAGTTTCGCTCTTGTTACCCAAGCTGGAGTGCAATGGCGCGATCTCGGCTCACCGCAACCTCCGCCTCCTGGGTTCAGGCAATTCTCCTGCCTCAGCCTCCTGAGTAGCTGGGATTAAAGGCATGCGCCACCATGCCCAGCTAATTTTTGTATTTTTAGTAGAGACGGAGTTTCACCATGTTGACCAGGATGTCTCGATCTCTTGATCTCGTGATCCACCCGCCTCGGCCTCCCAAAGTGCTGGGATTACAGGTGTGAGCCACCGCGCCCGGCGAGTTTCGCTCTTGTTACCCAGGCTGGAGTGCAATGGCGCGATCTTGGCTCACCGCAACCTCCGCCTCCTGGGTTCAAGCAATTCTCCTGCCTCAGCCTCCCTAGTAGCTGGGACTACAGGCGTGCACCACCATGCCCAGCTAATTTTTGTATTTTTAGTAGAGACGGGGTTTCATCATGTTGGTCAGGCTGGTCTTGAACCCCCACCTCAGGTGATCCGCTTGCCTCAGCCTCCCAAAGTGAGAGGATTACAGACGTGAACCACTGCACCCGGCCATTTATTTTTTTATTTATTTTTGAGACTGAGTCTCACTTTGTTGCCTAGGTCGGAGTGCAGTGGTGCGATCTCTGCTTATTGCAACCTCCGCCTCTCGGGTTTTAGCAATTCTCCTGCCTTAGCGTCCATAGTAGCTGGGACTACAAGCGCCTGCCACCACACCCGGCTAATTTTAGTGTTTTTAGTGGAGACGGGGTTTCACTATGTTAGACGGACTGGTCTCGAACTCCTGACCTCAGGTGATCTGCCTGCCTTGATTTCCCAAAGTTCTGGGATTATAGGTGTGAACCACTGTGCCCAGCCATTTAGTTATTTTTAATTAATTAATTATTATGATTTTTGTGGGGACAGAATCTTGCTGCCTCCCAGGCTGGAGTATAGTGGTGAAGTCATGCCTCACTGCAGCCTTACGTTCCTGGGTTCAAGCGAGCCTCCTGCTTCAGCCTCCCAGGTTGCTGAGGCTACAGGCACATACTACCACACCTGGCTGATTTTGAAATGTTTTGTAGAGACAGGGGTCTGACTACATTACCCAGGCTGGCATAATTATTTTAAGATTCATTCCTGTTGTTGCAAACCACTGGGTTTGTCCATTTATTTATTTAGAGACAGAGTCTCACTCTGTTGCCCAGGCTGGAGCGCAATGGCATGATCTCGGCTCACTGCAACCTCTGCCTCTCGGGTTCAAGCAATTCTCCTGCCTCAGCCTCCCCCATAGCTGGGATTATAGGTGCCCACGACCATGCCAGGCTAATTTTTGTATTTTTAGTAGAGACAGGGTTTCGCCATGTTAGCCAGGCTGGTCTTGAATTCCTGACCTCAGGTGATCTGCCTGCCTAGGCCTCCCAAACTGCTGAGATTGCAGGTGTGAGCCACTGCGCCTGGCCGCAGCTGCTGCTTAAAACCTGTCACCAACCAGCTGCATTGGAACCACCTGGGGACACCTGTTAATATGTAGCTTTCTGGACCCAAGCCTGTCTTCTTGCAGGTGAGGTCCCAAGAAGGGAAGTGACTTCTTCAGGGAGTCAGGGCTCATCTTGGACAGGAACTCAAGTCCTCTGATTCCAAAGTAGGAAGAAAAGTAGGGGGAATGAGGAGCAGGAAGTGTGTCCAGCTCTGACTCTCTGATTCCCATGTATTTTTCCTTTGGCTTCAAATATTAAGAGACAGACCCAGTACTTTGGAACAAGGTGGCTTCCTGCCGAGGCTGGGTCTTATGTGTAATCTGAGGGCTCAGATTGCTGTGGCCGGCATCTCAGGTCTCCCAGCCGCCTGCACAGACATCCTCTGTTAAAGAAGGAGACCTGGACCAGGCGCAGTGACCCACGCCTGTAATCCCAGCACTTTGGGAGGCCGAGGCAGGTGGATCATGACATCAGAAGTTCGAGACCATCCTGGCCAACATGGTGAACCCCCGTCTCTACTAAAAATACGAGAATTAGCTGGGTGTGGTGGCGCACGCCTGTAGTCCAGCTACTGGGGAGGCTGAGGCAGGAGAATCACTTGAACCTGGGAGTCGGACTTTGCAGTGAGCCAAAATTGTGTCACCGCACTACAGCCTGGGCGACGGAGTGAGACTGTCTTTAAAAAAAAAAAAAAAGATAACATTTGATGGCATGTAAGGGGATAATATAAAATGGCATTGTTGAAACGAGGGTGCAGTGCCCATCCCCTGAGGGACAGGGTCATTTCTCTGGCCCGGAGCAGGTGCCCATAGGCAAAGCTGCATCTGCCTGGACTGGAGGAACCTGCCCCGCCCCTGCTAGCTTCTGCCGTGTCAGCTCCCCAGGCCTTGGCAGCTTCTCCTGCCTCCGCCCACTGAGGCCCTAAGCTGGCCCAGGGGCAGAGCTGAAGCCTGGCCTGTCTCTGGCTTCCTCCTTACTCTATCAGGCTCTGCCTAGTTTACCTGTCTGCCTGGACTCTCCTACCCACTTCCTGTGCCCGTTCAAAGGAGGCAGCTCTTGTACCAGGCTGGAGCCAGGATCCTGCCTACCAGCCCCTTTCCTGAGCCAGGTCTCCTTTTTTTTTTTTTTTTTGAAATGGAGTCTCGCTCTCTTGCCAGGCTGGAGTGCACTGGTGCCATCTTGGCTCATTGCAGCCTCCGCCTCCCAGGTTCAAGCGATTCTCCTGCCTCAGCCTCCTGAGTAGCTGGGACTACAGGTGCGCACTACCAAGCTAAGCTTATTTTTTTGTATTTTTAGTAAAGATGGGGTTTCGCCTTGTTGGCCAGGCTGGTCTCGAACTCCTGACCTCATGAGCTGCCAGCCTTGGCCTCCCAAAGTGCTGGGATTACGGGCATGAGCCACGGTGTCCCGCACATAATTTATTTAACCAGCCGCCATGTAGTTCCAAACTTTAGCTCTGAAAGCCATGCTGCAGTGAATGTGCTGGTGCTTACGATATATGTCTGGGGTTTTGCGTACGCGTAGTGTACATTCCTGAAAGTGGGATTACTGGAACAAAGAGCGTGTGTATTTCATTTTTTGATAGATATTACCAGTTTGCCCCCCAAAGGGGTTGTACCAATTAACTTTCCCACCAACAATGTGTGGTAGGGCCTGTTTCAGGCACCTTCACCTCCAGCCTGGGCAACGTGGTGAAACCCCATCTGTACAAAAAACAAAAATGAGCTGAGTGTGATGGACCTCAACCTGGGAGGCTGAGGTAGGAGGATCGCTGGAGCATAGGAAGTCAGGCTGCGGTGAGCCATGATGGCGCCGCTGCACTCTAGCCTGGGGACAGAGAGAGACCCTGTCTCAAGCAAACAAACAAAAAACAAAGGACACCTTCACTAACTTGAGTTATTTTGTTTTGTTTGTTTTGCCAATCTGATAAGTGGAATGTTCTTTCTCACAGTTTTTTTTTTTTTTTTTTTTGAGACGGAGTTTCGCTCTTGATACCCAGGCTGGAGTGCAATGGCGCGATCTCGGCTCACCGCAACCTCCGCCTCCTGGGTTCAGGCAATTCTCCTGCCTCAGCCTCCTGAGTAGCTGGGATTACAGGCACGCGCTACCGTGCCCAGCTAATTTTTTGTATTAGTAGAGACGGGGTTTCACCATGTCGACCAGGATGGTCTCGATCTCTTGACCTCGTGATCCACCCGCCTCGGCCTCCCAAAGTGCTGGGATTACAGGCTTGAGCCACCGCGCCCGGCCCTTTCTCACAGTTTTAACGTACATTTTAAAAACATCCCCTGCCGGGCGAGGTGGCTCAGGCCTATAATCCCAGTACTTTGGGAGGCCGAGGCGGGCAGATCATCTGAGGCCAGGAGTTTGAGACAAGCCTGGCCAACATGGTGAAACCGTGTCTCTACTAAAAATACAAGAATTAGCTGGGTGTGGTGGTGGGCACCTGTAATCCCAGCTACTCAGTAGTCTGAGGAAGCAGAATCACTTGAGCCTGAGAGGCAGAGGTTGCAGTGAGCCGAGATGGCACCACTGCACTCCAGCCTGTGTGACAGAGCGACACTGTCTCAAAATAAAATAAAATAGGCCCGTCACATTGGCTCACGCCTGTAATCCCAGTACTTTGGAAGGCTGAGGTGGGCAGATCACCTGAGATCGGGAGTTCGAGACCAGCCTGATCAATATGATGAAACCCCGTTTCTGCTAGAAATATGAAAATTAGCTGGGTGTGGTGGCACATGCCTGTAGTCCCAGCTACTTGGGAGGTGAGACAGAAGAATCGCTTGAACCTGGGAGGCAGAGGTTGCAGTGAGCCGAGATCACACCACTGCACTCCAGCCTGGGCAACAAGAGCGAAACAACCTCTCAAAATAAATAAATAAAATAAAATAAAAAATAAGACTGGGCGTGGTGGCTCACGCCTGTAATCCTAGCACTTTGGGAATCTGAGACTGGCAGATCACCTGAGGTCAGGAGTTCAATACTAGCCTGGCCAACATAGTGAAACTCTGTCTCTATATAACAAAAAATAATAGAGGCCAGGTGTAGTGGCTCACACCTGTAATCCAAGCACTTTGGAGGCCAAGGTGGGTGGATCACCTGAGGTCGGAAGTTCAAGACCAGCCTGACCAACATGGTGAAACCCCGTCTTTAAAGAAAAAAAATTTTTTAAATTTAATTTTACAATTTAAAAAATAAAAAAAGAAATTAAATAATTGAAATTGAAAAAATAGTAAAGGATTAAAAATAATAATAAAATTTTACAAATAAATAATAAAACATCCCCCCTGCCCCTTAATATACATTTTTCATAGATTGGCTGGGTGTGGTGGCTCACGCCTATAATCCCATCACTTTGGAAGGCCAAGGCAGGTGGATCACTTGAGGTCAGTTTGAAACCAGCGTGACCAACATGGTGAAGCCCCATCTTTACTAAAAACACAAAATTAGCCAGGAGTGGTGGTGAATCCCTGTAATCCCAGCTACTCAGGAGGCTGAGGCAGGAGAATTGCTTGAACCCAGGAGGCGAAGGTTGCTGTGAACCGAGATTGTGCCACTGTATTCCAGCCTGGGCAACAAAAGCAAAACTCCGTCTCAAAGAAAAAGACTGAGCCTCTATGAAAGAAACCCAGAGGCCAGTCTGTAAGTGGAGTGGGCTCCGGCCTGGCCCCAGGCTGAGTCACTGTCCCTCTCCTCCTCACTCTGCAGATGAGATGGCCTGGCAGCCTGGACCCTCGGCCCTCCCAGGAGCTGTCTCCCTCACCCCCCTCACCTGGGATGAGGAGCAGTTTATCTGGGGAGACTGGAAGAGGCGTGCTTTACTCAGACACCCTGGTTTGTCCTGCTTTTCTCTCCCTGAGGGCTGGGACTTGGCCTCTGAGGCTGAGTGGGCAGATTTGTGCAGGGCAATGGCAGGATGAGACCTGATTTTATTGGAACTGGGCTGGAAAGGGGGGGGAGTGGGGAGGAGGCTGCAGCAGGTCGGGAGAGTGAGAATGAGCAAGCCGAGCAGTGGGAGGGACCCAGAGATCTCAGAGGTGGCCCCAATGGGGCCGATGGACTGAGGGAGAAGAGGGGGAGAAGCAGACAGGCGACTCCCGGGAGAGGGGGGTAATTTCAGGGGGACGGTGGGTGAGTTGGAGGTTGTCTGTGGGATGGAGCAAGGACGTGAAGAAATGTTTCTTGGATGAATGTCCTCCCAGAGGCTAAAGGAATGGAGTAGTCACATGCCCAACCCCGGGATGTGAATGTGGCCAGTCCGGCCACAGCAGGTTAAACTACCTCTGGGGTGTGTCCTCTCCTGGCTTTCCGCAGTCTGGTTCCTTGGAGGCTAATGAACACAGGTGTCCCACTTGGTGGCGCTCCTTCCGCCGCTGTCTTTTGGCTCAGGGATGGGTGCGTTGGGAAGTGTGGGCCTGACAGATGGAGGGCGTGGTATGGAGGCTGGAGGCTGGAGCGCTGGGGCCAGTGGAGCCCAGCCCTCATCCAGGCTTCCAGAGTGTGTTTGCTGCTTGGCCTACGATCAGCAGGTAGGGAACCAGACCAGGAGGTGTTCTAGATCCGTGCCTTGGTGTTCTAGATCCTTCTCCTCCTTTGGCTCATGTTTCTTTTTTCTTTTTCTTTTTTTTTGAGACAGTCTCACTCTGTCACCCGGGCTGGAGTGCAGCGGCATGATCTCGGCTCACTGCAACCTCCACCCCCCGGGTTCAAGGCATTCTCCTGCCTCAGCCTCCCTGGCCTACGTTTCTTCCGGTGGCTCTTGCCCAATCCCAAATGAAGACTTCTCAAAGGGGCAGCAAGAACTTCCATTCTAAGCACTTTAACCTCTTTTCTTAGGATTGCCAGATAAAATACAGAACACTCAATTACCAGCCTGGGCAACATGGCAAAACCCATCTCTACCAAAAAAAAAAAAAAAAAAAAAAAAAAAAATTAGCCAGGCATGGTGGCTTGTACCTGTAGTCCTATCTGCTTGGGAGGCCAAGGTGTGTGGATCACTTGATCCCAGGAGGTTGAGGCTTCAGTGAACCATGATTATGCCACTGCACTCCAGCCTGGGCCACAGGGTGAGACACTGTCTCAAAAAAAAAAAAAGGACACAGTTAAATTTGAATTTCAGATAATAAATTATTATTATTATTTATTATTTGAGATGGAGTTTCACTCTTGTTGCCCAGGCTGGATTGCAATGGCACAATCTCAGTTCACTGCAACCTCTGCCACCCGGGTTCAAGTGATTCTCCTTTCTCAGCCTCCCGAGTAGCTGGGATCACAGGTGCATGCCACCATGCTCAGCTAATTTTTGTATTTTTAGTAGAGACAGGGTTTCATCATATTGGTCAGGCTGGTCTTGAATTCCTAGCCTCAGGTGACCCACCTATCTCAGCTTTCCAAAGTGCTGGGATTACAGGTGTGAACCACCGTGCCCGGCTTATTATTATTATTATTATTAGAGACAGAGTCTCACTCTGTTGCCCAGGCTAGAGTGCAGTGGCGTGATATTGGTTCACTGCAACCTCTGCCTCAGGTGTTCTGCCTGCCTTGGGCTCCCGAAGTGCCGGGATTACAGGCGTGAACCATCACGCCTGGCTGATTTTTCAGTATAAGTATATTCCAAATACTGCATGGGATATAATTATACAAAAAAATTTAGCTGCTTATTTGAAATTCAAATGTAACCGTGTGTATGTAGTTTTATTTGTGGAATCTGGCAGCCTTGCCAGTTCCTCCGTCATGGTTCCAGACAGCCACTGCCACCTGGTCCTGGTCCTTTGGAGCACTGTTACAATTGTCACTCTAAGGGGCACCGGGGACTCTCCTCCATCATGGTCACCATGGCAGCTCTTGAATGAGGGTGTTCACTTCTCTTTCACAAATGAGAAAACGGAGATTCCCAGAAGACAAGCGACTTGCATGAGGGTAAACGGTAACCAAGGCGCAGGGGAACATCCAGCCTTTGCCAGTCTGACTCCAAAGTTCAAGTGTATAGATGCACACCCCAGGTAGCTTGGCAAACCACCCACTTTTCCAGCAGGAAGGCCTTCACCCTGCCGTTCACACAGGAGGAACAAGGCAAACAGCGTGCAGACCCCCAGGCACAGGAAGGACAAGATTCAGTGCTAGAATATTCGAAGTGATTTTGAAACCAAGCCCCTCTTAGTAATAACAATCTCAGCCTCGGTCATGCGTAACTTTGCATAACCGTTAACAAAAGGTATCCCCAGCTGTTAATTAGAATGACAAAGAAGGCAGATGGAGGTGGAGGGTCGGTGGCTCACGCCTGTATTCCCAGCACTCTGAGAGACTGAGGCAGTTGGCTCACCTGAGGTCAGGAGTTAGAGACCAGCCTGGCCAACCTGGTGAAAACCCATTTCTACTAAAAATACAAAAAATTAGCTGGGTGTGGTGGCGCTCGCCTGTAATCTCAGCTACTCGGGAGGCTGAGGCAGGAAAATCGCTGTAATCCGGGAGGTGGAGGTTGCAGGGAGCTGAGATCGTGCCACTGCACTCCAGCCTGGGCAGCAAGAGCGAGACGCCATCTCAAAAACAACAGCAACAAAACAGAAACAAACAAAGAAGGCAGATGGGAGAGAGAACGAGGCCTGTAGGATTTCTCGGCAGACCCTGGGACATTTCCTGTGCTCCCGCCCGGACTTGGCGGGGGTGGGTGGGTGCTGGGCAGACCCTTCTGGGCCAACTTCCAGGAGCTTCTAGATGAGGGTCCCGCACCACCGGCTCTGAAAGCGGGTCTGGGCTCGGTCCCAGTGGTCGATTCCAGCTCTGCCTGCCGGCCCCCAGTGGGTGCGAACATGCACGATTTACAGTTCCTGACACCGCCTGCCTGACTGGATTCCAGTGTCAGTGAGAGAAGTGTCATTCTCAGCGAGTGTCTGAAAGACTCGGATCCTCTGAGGGAGGGAGCTGGGAGCCCAGGCCCTCAAGGTGGGTTTGGGGTAAGCTGGAGGGGAGGGGCTTGGGACACCTGCGTGTGGGGGGAGTCCGGGGTGAGTAGGACGTTGGAGAAAATGTGATCAGGATGAGACTTACGTAAATCAAATCTCATTTGGTTGTGGATGTTTTACCTCTGTTTTGATCTGCTGTTGGAAGAGACTGCTGAATGCTTCAGTCTCTGAGTTTTTCTTCCCCTTTTTACGTGCCATGTGTGGCAAGGGGTGGGTGGGGTGGGGTGCCCTTTAGGTCACCAGTTTTTTGTGTGTTTTTTGTTTTTTTGAGACAGACTGTCACTCTGTTGCCCAGGCTGGAGTGCAGTGGCGTAATCTTGGCTCACTGCAACCTCGGCCTCCCAGATTCAAGCGATTCTCGTGCCTCAGTCTCCTGAGTAGCTGGGATTACAGGCGCCCGCCACCACGCCCAGCTAATTTTTGAATTTGTAGTAGAGACGAAGTTTCACCTTGTTGGCCAGGATGGCCTTGAACTCCTGACCTCAAGTGATCCACCCACCTTGGCCTCCCAAAGTGCTGGGATTACAGGCGTGAACCACTGCACTGGGCCTTAGACCACCAGGGTTTCAGGACTGCAGTGAAGGAATGGTGGGGAATCTTTCAGAAAGATTGAAAAAAAAAAAAATGATGTGGCTGTGGATATGCCTCCCCACCCCCACCCTCTAGTTTCTTTATTGAAAACTTTAGTATTTTTTTTTTTTTCTTACCCAGTTTCCTTTTGTGAGTGGCTCTCACTAAAAGTGTAGTCTGGCTGGGCAGGTGGCTCACGCCTGTGATCCCAGCACTTTGGGAGGCCAAGGTGGGCAGATCACCTGAGGTCAGGAGTTCAAGACCAGCCTGACCAAGATGGTGAAACCCCATCTCTACTAACAATACAAAAATTACCTGGGCATGGTGGTGGGCACTTGTAATCCCATCTACTTCGGAGGCTGAGGCAGGAGAATCACTTGAACCTGGGAGGCGGAGGTTGCAGTGAGCCAAGATCGAGCCACTGCACTCCAGCCTGGGCGACAAGAGTGAAACTTCATCTCAAAAAAAGAAAAGACGGGCCAGGCGTGGTGGCTCACGCCTGTAATCCCAGCACTTTGGGAGGCCGAGGCAGGTGGATCATGAGGTCAAGAGGTCGAGACCATCCTGGTCAACATGGTGAAACCCCGTCTCTACTAAAAATACAAAAATTAGCTGGGCATGGTGGTGCTTCCCTGTAATCCCAGCTACTCAGGAGGCTGAGGCAGGAGAATTGCCTGAACCCAGGAGGCAGAGGTTGCGGTGAGCCGAGATCACGCCATTGCACTCCAGCCTGGGTAACAAGCGAAACTCTGTCTCAAAAAAAAAGACATGGGCAGCATGCATCACCCACGTCCCTCCAGTGCCTCTGCCTGTGTCTTCTCCATCTCTCAGGATGGGCACACCAGCCGTTGCAGGACCGGCGGCTGATACGGAGTGTTCTTTTGGCTTCAGTTATCACACATACACTTGGCCTCCTGGGTCAGGCTAATGGCCCACTTAGCCACATCTGGTGCCTGCTGTCTCCCCACTGTCCTGGCGTCGGGGCATGGCAGTGGGCTCTTGCTTTGGGAGTCCCTTCTTTGCTCCCCGACTCTTCCCTCTGGTTCCTCATAGCGTGACTGGGAAGACTCTCCTGGTCTTGAAAGGAGCCCAAGCCCCATCCCATTTGACAGGTCCCTCTCTCCCATGCTGACAGCAGCAGGTATGGCTAGTGGAGGGGAGTGCTTGGCCCCAAGGATGTCCCCAACCAACTGGTGTCCCTGTTACCACGTGGGGCTCACAGCTCCCTTCCTTCCTTTCTTCCACCTTCCCTTATCCCTGCACTAGGTTGGATGGTGATGCCTTTGTGGTACAGGAAGGAAGGTGGGCAGGGTGGGGAGGAAGGCTTAGTCCCCTGCCCCCTCTTCACAGGAGTCCCAGCCCACCTTGCCCTCAGCCTGGCATCAGAAGACCAACTGCAATGATGGAGATACCTTTGATCCAGGTGAGGTCTAGGTGAGGCCCAGGTTCCCTGAGGCAGCCACCTAAGGCAGGCTAGGGCACTCACCCAATCCTATCTGCTTCTACTCTAGGCCTCAGTTTCCGCAAGGAGCTAGCTCACCCACTCCCACCTCTCCTGCTCTTCCCCGTGCTACCATCGATCACTTTTCTGCCTGAGCTCTGTCTCCTGTCAGGTCAGTGGGGCCATTAGATTCTCACAGTAGCGTAAACTGTATTGTGAACTGTGCAAGCAAGGAATCTAGGCTGTGTGCTTCTTCTGAGAATCTAATGCCTGATGATCGTCACTGTCTCCCATCACCCCCAGATGGGACCATCTAGATGGATGAAAACAAACTCAGTGCTCCCACCGTTTCTACATGATAGTGAGTTGTATAATTATTTCATTAAATATGACAACGCCATAATAATAGAATTAAAGTACACAAGAAATGTAATGCACTTGCATCATCCTGAAAACCCACCACCACCCATCACCCATCCGTGGAAATATATGTCTTCCCCAAACAAAATACGCCTTCCGCAAAACAGAGACTGTTGCCAAAAAGGCTGGGACTGCTGCTCTGGAGTCTGCAAATGTCGTCCTGTGTGGGAAAAGGGTCTTCGCTGATGCATTAAGTCAGGGGCGTTGAGATGGAGAGCTTATCCTGGATCACCAAGGGGAACCTAAATGTAATCACCAGTGCCCCACAAGAGAGAGGCAGAGGGAGATTTGAGAAGACAGAAGGGGAGAAGGCGTGTGAAGCTGTGAAGATGGAGCGAGCTTGGAGTGAAGCAGCCACAAGCCGAGGAATGCCAGCAGCCAGCAGCGGGCAGAGGCAAGGAAGGGGTTCTCCCAAAGAGCCTCAAGGGAGCATGACCCTCTGACACTTGCATTTCAGTCCTGTGATACTCAGGAGAGAAAACATTTAAGAGAATACATTTACGTTGCTCTAAGACACCAAGTTTGGGTTACTTTGTTATTTTTATTCTTTTTTTTTTTTTTATAAAGACGAGGTTTCACCATGTTGGTCAAGCTGGTCTTGAACTCCCGACCTCAGGTGATCCACCTGCCTTGGCCTCCAAAGCGCTTGGATTACAGGTGTGAGCCACCACGCCTGGCCTATTCTTTCTTTCTTTATTTTTTTTGAGACAGGGTCTCCCTCTGTTGCCCAGGCTGGAGTGCAGCGGCGAGATCTCAGCTCATTGCAACCTTTGCCTCTCGGGTTCAAGCAATTCTCCTGCCTCAGCCTCTGAGTAGCTGGGACTACAGGAGCGTGCCACCATGCCCAGTTAATTTTTTAAATTACTATTGTTAATAGAGACAGGGTTTCACCATGTTGGCCAGGATGGTCTTGATCTTCTGACCTTGTGATCCACCCACCTCAGCCTCCCAAAGTGCCAGGATTGCAGGCATGAACCACCGCACCCAGCCAGGGGGATAGTTTGTTATATCAGCCACAGTACTAGAACACACAGGTGCATATATATACATAAAAATTCATTGAGCCGGGCGTGGTGGCTCACACCTGTAATCCCAGCACTTTGAAGGGCCGAGGCAGGCGGATCACCTGAGGTCAGGAGTTTGAGACCAGTCTGGCCAACACAGTGAAACCCCATCTCTACTGAAAATGCATAAATTAGCCAGGTGTAGTGGCAGGTGTCTGTAACCCAGCTTCTCAGGAGGCTGAGGCAGGAGAATCGCTTGAAACTGGGAGGTGGAGGTTGCAGTGAGCAGAGATTGTGCCATTAAAACAACAACAACAAAAAAAAAACCCAGCGCATGTTCTTCACATGTACCCCAAAACCTAAAATACAAAAAAAAAAACCCAGCTTATTAGGATGGGTTTAGCTTCCAGAGGCCCAAGTCCCTGCAGCACTGGTATTGGTGTGGGCCTCTTCCTCGGGCCACAACCAGGTCATCAAAACTGGGGGCATCAGGGCCATTGGGATAGAGGGATACAGTTCCCCAGAACCCTAATCTCCTGTCCACCTGTTGCTCTTAGGATCCCATGTGCTTTTCCAGCTGGACCCTGTGAAGAGCGTAAGTCCTCAGGAGAGGCCCTCTTTGTTTTTTATTGTTTTTATTTTATTTATTTATTTATTTATTTATTTATTTTTGAGACGGAGTTTCACTCTTGTTATCCAGGCTGAAGTGCAATGGCGCGATCTCGGCTCACCGCAACCTCCGCCTCCTGGGTTCAGGCAATTCTCCTGCCTCAGCCTCCTGAGTAGCTGGGATTACAGGCACGCGCCACTATGCCCAGCTAATTTTTTGTATTTTTAGTAGAGACGGGGTTTCACCATGTTGACCAGGATGGTCTCGATCTCTTGACCTCGTGATCCACCCGCCTCGGCCTCCCAAAGTGCTGGGATTACAGGCGTGAGCCACCACGCCTGGCCATTATTTATTTATTTTTTAAAGACGGGGTTTCACCATGTTGGTCAAGCTGGTCTTGAACTCCTGACCTCAGGTGATCCGCCTGCCTTGGCCTCCAAAGTGCTTGGATTACAGACGTGAACCACCACGCCCGGCCTTGTTTTTATTTTTCACTTTAAATTATTTATTTATTTTGAGAGGTAGTCTCACTCTGTCGCCCAGGCTCGAGTGCAGTGGCGCGATCTCGGCTCACTGCAACCTTTGCCTCCCGGGTTCCAGCAATTCTCCTGCTTCAGCCTCACGAGTAGCTGGGATTACAGGCGCACACCATCACACCCAGCTAATTTTTTTGTATTTTTAGTAGAGACGGGATTTCACCATGTTGGTCAGGTTGATCTCAAACTCCTGACCTCGTGATCCACCTGCCTCAGCCTCCCCAGGTACTGGGATGACAGGTGTGAGCCCCCACGCCCTGCCAGGAGAGGCTGTCTTAGATCATGTTCCCCTCAGGATCTTACAGAAATGAAGAGGAAGTGTGCCGAGGGCTCTGCACCGTGTTAGAGCTGCCATGAGTGTGGGTAATTTTTTTCTTTTTTTGAGACGGAGTCTTGCTCTATTGCCCAGGCTGGAGTGCGGTGGTGCAATCTCGGCTCACTGCAACCTCCACCTTCCGGGTTCAAGTGATTCTTCTGCCTCAGCCTTTTCAGTAGCTGGGATTACAGGTGCCCGCCACCTCGCCTGACTAATTTTTGTTTTTTTAGTAGAGATGGCATTTGACCACATTGGCCAGGTTGGTCTCGAACTCCTGACCTCAGGTGATCCGCCCGCCTCAGCCTCCCAAAGTGCTGGGATTACAGGCATGAGTCACTGCACCCGGCTGAGTGTGGGTGATTTTGAGGAGCAGAGGTGGGAAGAGTGAGTGACAAGGCAGCCCTGCCAGTACCTTGGGACAAGGCTCTGGAAGCCTCAGGCTTGTTGAGAGGCGCCTCCCGGCTGAGCTCTGCACTCTGCTGTGTTTCTGCAGTTTCCATGGTTTTTTTTTTTTTGTTTTTGTTTTCTTTTGAGATGGAGTCTCCCTCTGTCACCCAGGCTGGCCTGCAGTCTGGGCCTTGGCTCACTGCAACGTCTGCCTCCTGGGTTCAAGTGATGATCCTGCCTTAGCAGGGATTACAGGTGCCTGTCACCACGTCCAGCTATTTTTTTTTTTTTTTTTTTTTTGTATTTGTAGTAGAGACAGGGTTTCACCATGTTAGCCAGACTGGTCATGAACTCTGGACCTCAGGTGATCTGCCCGCCTCGGCCTCACAAAGTCCTGGGATTACGTTCGTGAGCCGCCCTGCCCAGCTGTTTCTGCAGTTTTCTTACTGGTCAGACCGGCTTTGCCTCTTCCGGGGTGAACCCCTCAGGTCTTCAGAGATTAACTCCTCAGAGGGCTCAGAGTAAGATTATACACCAATTGCCCAGCCTTCGTTGGCTTTTCTTCCTTCCCTGCCTCAGTTTCCCCTCTGCCCCACTTCTGTTTCCTTGGATCACCTCCCAAATCAATTGCCCACAACCAAGTCCCTGTTTCAGGGTGTACTTTGGAGAAATCCACACTAAGTCTAAGTCTCAGACGCTGGGGAGTCCCTGCTTCTGTGTCCACTCCTGAACCCAGGACCTGGGGTCAGTTCCCCTCTGCCCTGCCCACATGAACTAGGGTCAAGCCTCCAAGATCCCCGCTGACTCCAGGTTTCGCCCTACACAGATGTCCCAAGGGCCCTCCAAATATAACATCTCTTGGCCGGGCGCGGTGGCTGACGTCTGTAATCCCAGCACTTTAGGAGGTCGAGGCAGGTAGATCATCTGAGGTCAGGAGTTTTAGACCAGCCTGGCCAACATGATAAAACCCCGTCTCTGGCTGGGTGCGGTGGCTCACGCCTTAATCCCAGCACTTTGGGAGGCCGAGGCGGGTGGATTACAAGGTCAAGAGATCAAGACCATCCTGGCCAACATGGTGAAACCCCGTCTCTACTAAAAAACACAAGAATTAGCTGGGCGTGGTGGCGCACACCTGTAGTCCCAGCTACTCGAGAGGCTGAGGCAGGAGAATTGCTTGATTGAACCCAGGAGGCGGAGGTTGCGGTGAGCCGAGATCACGCCATTGCACTCCAGCCTGGGTAACAAGAGCGAAACTCCGTCTCAAAAAAAAAAAAAAAAACCTGTTTCTACTAAAAATACAAAAAATTAGCCATGTGTGGTACCGTGTGCCTGTAGTTCTAGCTACTTGGGAGCCTGAAGCAGGAGAATCACTTGAACTTGGGAAGCAGAGCTTGCAGTGAACCAAGATTGTGCCATTGCACTCCAGCCTGGGTGACAGAGCTGAACAATGTCTCAAAAAAAAAAAAAAATATATATATATATGTAAATATATAAAAAACATCTCTTGAACCTAACTCACTGTTTTTCCGTTTAAACAGGTTTCTCTCCCAGACATCCTTCTTCTGCCCTCCCTCACGCCCAGGGGCACCCACCTGAGCCACATGCTCCTTCTCATTTCACTCAGGCTGTTCCTCCCTCTTACCTTCTCCAGGAAGGTGGGGACACTCTGGGCCTCCTAGTTTCTTGGTGAGGGCAGGGAGGGCTCTGCACCTCCCCCAGTCCTAAGGGGCTGTCAGGACAGGGTCAGCGCAGTGGAGGCAGCTCATCTGGGCTTGGGGAGTTGGGACGGGGGAGCTCACAGACCCCGCTCTGCAGTCCACACACAGGCTCACACAGCGGCCTAGACACACCGTGTGTATGTGCCTGTCTGCACGTACATGGGCGCCTGCATGCATGTACAGGCACACACACGAGGATGTGTGTGCACCACAGGCATACATGGTCACTCACAGGTACACACATTTCTAGCTGCACACAGATCCCCTGGCAGGACATTGCTCAGCCCGGCGATGGGTGCAGTGAGCTGTGCAGGGAGACTGGAGGAGAGAAAAGAGAGGGGAGGAGGGGGAGGGAGTCCAGTGGACAAGGTGGGTGGACAGGTTGGGTTGCACTTGCGGACCCAGGAGGTACACTAGCTTCCGTTCCCTTCCTGGGAACTCAGTGTCTCTCTGGGGTTCTGCCCATAAGCAGAGGCATTTGGGGTCAAGAAGATACATGCCATTCTTCTTGAGTGACGGGGTCAGCTGGTTGTCAGTGGACACTGGCGTAATGTAGACGCAGGTCCATCTGCTCGGGCCAGACCATGCCTCGGCCTCCCACAGCCTCTGTGCAGTGACCGTGCCTGCAGGCAGCCGGGTGGGTGGAGGGCCCTTCTTTGGTCTCCCATGTCCCTTCCTGAACCACTGCCTCCGCCTCCTGTGCTCCGTGCCCAGCCTCTGGCCTGACTCCTGCTGACAGCCTGCCCTTGGCCTTGGCTCCCTCCTTGACCATGATTCCCACCCACCTGAGAATTAGCTTGTATCCCACTAACCTTCGCCAGGCCCAGACCACGTCCCAGGAGCTGGTTTCTGGGTTTGTCTGGGACCTCTGGTGGGACCCAGGCTGGAAGAAGTTCCCATGCTTATGGGGGCAGAGTTAGGGAAGGGATTCAGAAGAGCTGAGGCAGAGAGAAGCCATTTATAAATAATAGCTCAGCACACACGGTGCACAGAATTAGAATATGAGGTTTTGTTTTGTTTTTTTGAGACAGAGTTTCACTCTTGTTGCCCAGGCTGGAGTGCAATGGCACCATCTTGGCTCACTGCAATCTCTGCCCCCCGGGTTCAAGCAATTCTCCTGCCTCAGCCTCCCTGGTAGCTGGGATTATAGGCTCCCACCACCATACCTGGCTAATTTTTTGTATTTTTAGTAGAGATGGGGTTTCACCATGTTGGCCAGGCTGGTCTCGGACTTCAGACCTCAGGTGATCCACCTGCCTCGGCCTCCTGAAGTGCTGGGATTACAGGTGTGAGCCACCATGCCCGGCTGTTTTTGGTTTTTGTTTTGAGACAGAGTTTCGCTCTGTCGCCCAGGTTGGAGTACAGTGGTGCAATCTTGGCTCACCAAAACCTCCGCCTCCCAGGTTCAAGCGATTCTCCTGCCTTAGTCTCCAGAGTAGCTGGGATTACAGGCACCCACTGGGCTATTTTTTAGTAGAGACAGGGTTTCGCCATGTTGGCCAGGCTGGTCTGGAACTCCTGACCTCAGGTGATCTGCTCGCCTTGGCCTCTCAAAGGGTTGGGATTACAGGAATGAGTCACCGCGTCCAGCCTTTCTTTTTGTTTGTTTTTTTGAAACAGGGTCTCTCTCTGTTGCTCAGGCTGAAGTGCAGTGGCGCCCTTCTGAGTAGCTGGGACCACACGCATGTGCCACCATGCCTGTCTAATTTTTGAATTTTTAATTTTTTCTTTTTGAGCCCGAGTCTCGCTCTGTCACTGAGGCTGGAGTGCAGTGGTGTGCTCTCTGCTCACTGCAACCTCCGCCTCCCGGGTTCAAGCAATTGTTTTGCCTCAGCTTCCTAAGTAGCTGGGACTAAAGGTGCAAGCCACCATGCCTGGCTAAATTTTGTATTTTTAGCAGAGATGGGTTTTACCATGTTGCTCAAGCTGATCGCTAACTCCTGACCTCGTGACCCACCCGCCTGGGCCTCCCAAAGTGCTGGGATTGCAGGCGTGAGCCACTGTGCCCCACTGAATTTTTAATTTTTAGAGACAGGGATCTCACTGTGTTGCCCAGGCTGGTCTTGAACTTCTGGGTTCAAGTGATGTTCCTGCCTCCACCTCCCAAAGTGATGGGATGACAGGAGTGAGACATCGTGCCTGGCTGGGTGTTTTCAAGCATTACATTTAAAAAAATCCCCACTTACAAGTCCATATTCCAGTTCAATCTCAAAAACAGCCCCTATGCTGGTGACTGTTACGCACGGCTGTTATCTCAACATTTTTGAAGGCCTAGTGGGTGGATCACTTGAGGCTGGGAGTTTGAGACTATCCTGGGCAACATAGCAAGATTTCCTCTCTATAAAACAATTTAAAAAAGAATTTAGCCAGGCGTGGTGGCACATACCTGTATTTTCAGCTACTTGGGAGGCTGAGGCAGGAGGATCGCTTGAGCCTATGAGTTTGAGGCTGCAGTGAGCTATGATTGCACCACTGTGCTCTGGATTAGGTGATAGAGTGAGATCCTGCCTCTATTAAAAAAAAAAAAAAGACTGGGCATGGTGGCTCATGCTTATAATCCTAGCACTTTGGGAGGCCGAGGTGGGTGGATCACCTGAGGTCAGGAGTTCAAGACCAGCCTGGCCATCATGGTGAAACCCCATTTTTAAAAAAAGAAAGAAAGAAAAAAAAAGTTAAGGCTGGGTGCAGTGGCTCATACCTGTGATCCAAGCACTCTGAGAGACTGAGGTGGGCAGCTCACCTGAGGTCAGGAGTTTGAGACCAGCCTGGCCAACATGGTGAAACGCCGTCTCTACTAAAAGTACAAAAATTAGCTGGGCTTGGTGGCACATGCCTGTAATCCCAGCTACTCGGGAGGCTGAGGCAGGAGAATCACTTGAACCTGGGAGGTGGAGGTTGCAGACAGACAAGATTGCAGATTTTTTTTTTTTTTTTTGAGACAGAGTCTTGCTCTGTCACCAGGCGCCAGGCTGGAGTGCAGTGGTGCAATCTTGGCTCACTACAATCCCTGCCTCCCAGGTTCAAGCAATTCTCCTGTTTGAACCTCCCGAGTAGCTGGGACTACAGGTGCATGCCACCACGCCCAGCTAATTTTTGTATTTTTTTTAGTAGAGACAGGGTTTCACCATGTTGGCCAGGATGGTGTTGATCTCCTGACCTCGTGATCCACCCGCCTCGGCCTCCCAAAGTGCTGGGATTACGGGTGTGAGCCACTGCACCCGGCTGAGATTGCAGAATTACACCCCAACCTGGGTGACAAGAGTGAAACTCTTGTCTCAAAAAAAAAAAAAAAAATTAAAAAACAAAACAAGGCTGGGTGCAGTGGCTCAGACCTGTAATCCCAGCACTTTGGGAGGCTGAGGAGGGCAGATCACAAGGTCAGAATTTTGAGACCAGCCTGGCCAATACGGTGAAACCCCATTTCTACTAAAAATGCAAAAATTAGCTGGGCGCGGTGGCACCCACCTAAGTAGTAGTCCCAGCTATGCGGGAGAATCACTTGAACCCGGGAGGCGGAGGTTGTAGTGAGCAGAGAGCACACCACTGCACTCCAGCCTGGCGACCGTGAGACACTGTCTCAAAAACAGAACAAAACAGAACAACGAAGCTCCACATTGGTTGTCTCCTACAACCTCCCGGACAAGCTCTCTTTCAGCTTCAGTTTCCTCAACTCTGAGCAGCTGTAGCTGTGTTTTCCTACCTGAAAGGCAGAGAACGCCAAGCCCAGCTGGAGGAGGAGGAGGAGGAGAGGCAGGAAGTGTCTGATCCCACTGCGAAGGCACAGCACCCAGAGCAATTCCCATCCTCTGTCCGGCAGATGTCTCTGGGAAAGAGCAGGTAGGGTTGGGGCGGAGGGGGCTCCTCCAGCTTTGAGAGCTGATAGGGTGCATGTCTTCTCAATTCTGTGTGTTTCATGATGCTGACAGTTCGGCTACGGTAGGAGGATTTACAGTATAGAAATTGGCAAACGCTGTAAGACCCCCTCTTCCCTCAGCGGGTCGCTGACATTTACCTGCGCTGCACTGGAAAACAACCGCCTTGTTTCCCAGACAGCTGCAGAAGCTCTCAGCCTGTGCATAGGCTCCAGGGGCCGGACAGAGCTGCTACAGGCAGGAGGAATGCAGGGCCGCCCATGGGTTAGGGAAGGAGGCGAACTGGGCGTGGACAGCAAACATCGCCAGATCTGTGGGTGGGCTGGGTTAAGTGGAACGGGGGCCTGCTCGCTTGACCTTGATGCATCTCTGCACCTGGGTGAGACTGTTCCGTTTGCCTGGAAACCCTTTATTTATTTATTTTATTTTATTGTATTTTTTGGGACAGAGTCTCTCTCTGTCACCCAGGCTGGAGTGCAGTGGTGTGATTTTGACTCAATGCAAACTCCACCTCCCAGGTTTAAGCGATTCTCCTGCCTCAGCCTCCTGAGTAGCTGGGATTACAGGTGCCTACCACCACACCTGGCTAATTTTTTTTTGAGACGGAGTTTCGCTCTTGTTACCCAGGCTGGAGTGCAATGGCGCGATCTCGGCTCACCGCAACCTCCGCCTCCTGGGTTCAGGAATTCTCCTGCCTCAGCCTCCCGAGTAGCTGGGATTACAGGCACGTGCCACCCTGCCCAGCTAATTTTTTTGTATTTTAGTAGAGACGGGGTTTCACCATGTTGACCAGGATGGTCTCGATCTCTTGACCTCGTGATCCACCCGCCTCGGCCTCCCAAAGTGCTGGGATTACAGGCTTGAGCCACCGTGCCCGGCCTAATTTTTAAAAAATTATTATTATTATTATTCTTTTTTTGAGATGGAGTTTCGCTGTTGTTACCCAGACTGGAGTGCAATGGCGCCATCTCAGCTCACCGCAACCTCCGCCTCCTGGGTTCAAACAATTCTCCTGCCTCAGTATCCTGAGTAGCTGGGATTACAGGCGCGCCCCACTGTGCCCAGCTAATTTTTGTATTTTTAGTAGAGACGGGGTTTCACCTTGTTGACCAGGATTGTCTCGATCTCTTGACCTCGTGATCCACCCGCCTCGGCCTCCCAAAGTGCTGGGATTATAGGCTTGAGCCACCGTGCCCGGCCTATTATTATTTTTCATAGAGACGGGGTTTCACCATGTTAGCCAGGATGGTCTTGATCTCCTGACCTGGTGATCTGCCCGCCTCGGCCTCCCAAAGTGCTGGGATTACAAGCGTGAGCCACCACGCCCGGCCACGCCTGGCTAATTTTTGTATTTTTAGTAGAAGAAGGGTTTCACAATGTTGCCCAGGCTGGTCTCGAACTCTTGACCTAAAATGATCCTCCCGCCTCAGCCTCCCAAAGTGCTGGAATTACAGGTGTGAGCCACCGTGCTGGCCGAAACCCTTTGTCTCCTCTGCCTAATCACAACCTGACCTTCAAGGTCCAGCTGGAATTCTCTCCTCTCTGGGAGACGCAGCAGGCAGTAGAGATGCTGTTTGCAGCCAGGCAAGGTCCAACCCTACCACTTACTAGTTGTGTGACTTTGGGTGACTTACCTGCGCCGAACCTTGGTTTCCTCTTTAACATGACGGTAATGATGTTTATGTGAACGCAGCATGAACACTCAGCAAGGCCACCTATGGGAACAGCTCACAGGGCTGGCACGGAGCTAACATTGACAAATGGCTGCCCCTTTCCCTCTGCCTGTGGATTGCAGGCACCACTGGTTAGCCTGAGTCACGGCAATTGCAAATGCACCAACTTGGCCAGATTGGCTGTCAGATTGGATTTTAAAAAAAATCTAGATTCATGCTGTTTATAAAAGACTCGCATAAAACAAGGATATGGAAGGTTGAATGTCAGTGGCTAGAAAATACTCACCAAGAGAAAGCTAGTGTATCTATATCCATATCAAACTAAATAGTATTTAAGACGAAAATAGTTGTGAGGGAAAACGAGAAGTTACAGCATGGTTGTAGGAACAGCCTGCTGAGACGCAGCAATCTCAGCTTGGTGCAGTGCACACGCCAGTAGTCCCAGCTACTCAGAAGACTGAGGCAGGATTGCGGGAGCCCAAGAGTTCAAGGTCAGCCTGGGCAACTAGGGAGACCTGGTCTCTCTCTGTCTCTTTCTCTCTCTCAAAAAAACAGTAAGGTGAAACAATTTTCAAGTTGTATTACCTAACAATATATGCTCAACACATGTAAAGCAAAAGACAACACACAGAAAAATGGGGGAAAATTTTTGCAAATCATGTAGCTCATAAGGGATGTGTATGTGGAATATATATATTTTAAAAATTGCTTGGCCAGGTACAGTGGCTCACTCCTGTAATCCCAGCAATTTGGGAGGCTGAGGTGGGTGGATCACCTGAGGTCAGGAGTTTGAGACCAGCCTGGTCAACATGGCGAAACCCCATCTCTACTAAAAGTACAAAAATTAGCCGGTGTGGTGCTTCACGCCTGTACTCCTAGCTACTCAGGAGGCTCAGGCAGGAGAATCACTTGAACCTGGGAGGTGGAGGTTGCAGTGAACTGAGATCATGCTGCTACACTCCAGCCTGGGTGACAGAGCAAGACTCTGTCTCTGAAAAAAAGGAAAATTCTCTTACAACTCAGCAATAAAAAACCAAATAACCCAATTTAAAAATGGCCAAAAGACTTGTAAAGACATTTCTTTCTGAAGAAGGTGTAACATCATAAATGATCAGGGAAATGCAAATCAAAATCACAGTGAGATACCAATTCTTACTCACTAGGATGACTAGAATTAAAAAAGAGAAATAATTTAAAAAATAGTTGCAAAGATTTGAAAAAATCAAAACCTCACGGCCGCTGGTGGGAATGAAACTGGTGCAGCCTCCTTGGAAAATAGTCTGGCAGTTCCTCGAGAAGTTAAATGTAGAATCGCCATTTGCTCCAGCAATTCCCCTTCTAGGGATATACCCAGTAAATTGAAAACATGTTCCACAAAAACTTTGACGTGAATATTTGTAGCAGCATTACTCATAATAGCAAAAGAAATGGAAGCAACTCATATGTCCAAACAAAGAATGGGTCAACGAAACATGGCCTATCCACACAATAGAATATTATTAGGTTGGCCGGGTGCGGTGGCTCACGCCTGTAATCTCAGCACTTTGGGAGGCCAAGGTGGATGGATCACCTGAGGTCAGGAGTTCAAGACCAGCCTGACCAACATGGTGAAACCCTGTCTCTACTAAAAATACAAAAATTAGCTGGGCATGGTGGCACATGCCTGTAATCCCAGCTACTTGGAAGGACGAGGCAGGAGAATCACTTGAACCAGGGAGGCGGAGGTTGCAGTGAGCCAAGATCGCACCACTACACTCCAGCCTGATGACAGAGCGAGACTCCATCTCAATATATATAAATATTATTAGGCCATGAAAAGGTATGAGTACTGACACATGCTGGAACATGGATGAACCTTGAAAACATCATGACAAGTGAAAGAAGCCACTTGTAAAAGGCCAGATACCGTATAATCCATTGCTATACAATGTCCAGAACAGGCAAATCCATAGAAACGGAAAGTTGTTGGCTGTTGTCAGGGGCGGGGAGGGAGGAAGAGTTGGGAAAACTAGACAGTGGCTGATGATGGGCACAGAGTGTTTTTTGAGGTGATGAAATTATTATTATTTTTTGAGATGGAGGCTCACTCTATCGTGCAGGCTGGAGGGCAGTGGCGTGATCTTGGCCCATTGCAGCCTCTGCTCCCGGGTTCAACAGATTGTCCTGGCTCAGCCACCTGAATAGCTGGGATTACAGGAGCCTGCCACCATGCCCTGCTAATTTTAGCATTTGTAGTAGAGACAGAGTTTCACCATGTTGATCAGGCTGGTCTCGAACTCCTGAACTCAAGTGATCCACCAGCCTTGGTGGGATTACAGGCATGAGGCTGTAAACTGCTGGGATTACAGGAGGAGCCACCGCACCCAGCCAAAAATATTTATTTGCTTGTTTGTTTTGAGATGGAGTTTTGCTCTTGTTTCCCAGGCTAGAGGGCAGTAGTGCAATCTTGGTTCACTGCAACCTCCGCCTCTTGGGTTCAAGCAATTCTCCTGCATAGCCTCCTGAGTAGCTGGGATTACAGGTGTGTGCCACCACACCCAGCTAATTTTGTAATTTTTTTTTTTTTTTTTTTTTTTTTTTTAGTAGAGACAGGGTTTCTCCATGTTGGTCAGGCTGGTCTTGAACTCCTGACCTCAGGTGATCTGCCTACCTCGGCCTCCCAAAGTGCTGGGATTACAGGAGTGAGCCACCATGCCCGGACTACTTTACCTATTTCGACCTTTGATGTGTGCAGTAAAATGCACTCTTGGTGGTTGTGCGACCCCCGGTTGTGGGACCCCCGACCCACGGAAGTAGACAGGCGCTCAACCGACACGAGGCAGGAAGCGTGGTGACCAGTACTGGCTTTATTGGGAGCTCCGGGCGACTCAAGCAAGCAGGGGAGAATCGCGCGTGCTTTCTTTGTTCGGTCTGTTTTATAGGGACCGAGAGCCTGGGGTAGCGGGAGAGCTGATCTGGCAAATAGGGATAGGCTAAAGAGAGTGGACTTGGTGAGTACTGGTTGGCCAGGTTGGTTGCTGGGCAGGAGACCTGCCGGGCAGAAATCGGGGAGTGGAGACGGATGGTGATTGGTTTAGTGAGTTGCTGGGCAAGAAAATGTTGGCCTTGAGCAGGGCCAGAGTAGAGTTTAAGATGTGAGTACCCTCCCTATGGGGAAGGGGGAGGGCCTTTGCCTTGGAAGTTCAGGTTCTTTCCACGTGGCGGGAAATGGAGCCAGAGAACCAAAAGACCTTCAACCAGACATTCCCGACTCCTTAAAAAGGGAAAAGGGCGACGGCTGTCTTCCTGGCTACTTCCTGCTGTCATGGGGCGACGTAGGGTTGGGCAGGAATTAGGATGTCTGGAGAGGCATGTAGCGGTACTCTGGTCGGTGAGTTGCAGGCTGGAGCATCATTTGGTGGATGGTTGTTTTGGTTAGGTCCTGGAATCGTTTTTGAAGGAACTGGAAGAGACAGGGCAAAAAAAACAGGATTAGGCAAAGGCCGAAAATAGGTCCAAGGAGGGGGAGAAGGTAAGGGAGAAGTCCATTAAATCCACTCCACAGAGGGTTGTCCTGGAGGGCCTTCCGTCGTCTGGCCAAGTCTTCCTGGAGAGTTTTAATTTTGTCTCTGACGATGCCCGACCGGTTGGCGTAAAAGCAACATTGTTCATTTAGGGCGAGGCACAGGCCTCCTTTTTCAGCCATGAGTAAGTCTAGGCCTCGGCGGTTTTGTAAGACCACTTCCGCAAGGGAATCAAGCTGGTCCTGGACAACTTGGATGGTGGATGAGAGTAGATCAACATCGTTAATTAATTGGCGAGAGAGTTGTTGATAGGATTGTAGGGAATAGCCTAACCCAGCGGTTCCCGTGGAGACTGCAGTCGTGATGCCAAGGGTGGCCAATAGAGGAATAAACTGGATTGCCCTTTTGTTTTTCCCTACTACCGAGTCAAAGCTGGGAAGGGGAACAGGATCATCCCCCGCGACGATGCTAGCATCGGGGAAAAGGGAGGCTACCATGCACATACCTGTCCAATTTTGGGGTAGATAGGAGTAAGCCATGTTGTTTCCGCAAACAAAACTCTGCCCTGGGGGAGCAAATAAAGCCGTAGTAGAAGTTTGGAAACTAGAGCAATTACAAGACTCTAAAACGGAACCGACATCCAGATCATAGGAGTTATTTTTTGGAGTTTTTTGGTAACATGTGACATTGACACAGGCACTCCCTATGGGTTGGACAGAAAAAGGAAGCCGAAGGGTCCCGTTTTGGCTGTGGTTGGCAGGAGCAGGCAGAGCTAAGGGCATAGGAGTTCCCAGAGGTAAGCATATCCAGCAACTGTTAACTAACGAAGAATTGCCATGTAAGAGGAAGTTGTGTACTGCTTTAAGAAGACTCTGGGTAGATCTGTCCAGATCTAGGTGGCGGGATTTGGGTAGAGATAAAGGATGATAGGATAAGGAGGGAAATAGTGCTGTGAGAGTTTCTTTAAGATGGTGGACTTTTATTTGGTCGTGTGGGCCTCCTCCATCGCTGACGCCGATGGTGGGTTTGGTGTTCCAGCAGACGGCCTGACTGGAGGGTTTCGGGCAACCAGCACTAAGATGTTTATAGGAGGGGCCTATTTGTGTGGTAAAGTGCCAGTCTCCCCCAGATGATCCTGTTCGCCCACGGATGACCCAAGCAGTGAAGTACGTGGTGCTACCCCTGAGACAGGTGGTATATTGGGTGTAACAACTACTGTGTATAGACTGATATATAGTGGAAGAGCAGTTGCAGGATGGTAGAGGGGACCCAGGTGGAACGGAGGTCAGGGTTGGATTTCGTAAGCACCTGTACCCTGGTTTTTGGTGTCCGCCGTACACGAGGTATGCCGTCATGGGTCCGCACTGGACAGTAGACAGGTATGTGTTAGGTTCAGAAGACACATAGCCCTCCCGGCAATTGCATGGTTCTCCATACACAGCCTGTAACACTTGCTTTTGGTCAAAGCCTGAATTAAACCCACCGTGGCTAGGCTCTGGTGAATTTAAGAGACAAAGGGCCAGTAGGAGTGGCCCTCCAGCTGGGAGGGGAGCCATGTAGAGCCTTTTTAACCCGAGAGAGGTGGATCCAGGACGGGACTTCAGCTATTCTTACGGCAGAGGGGGTGGTGAGGATGACCGTGTACGGGCCTTCCCACCTTGGAGTGAGAGGTTTTGGGGACAGGGATTTAACAAGGACTAAATCCCCGGGGAAGACCTTTTGAGTGCTGTCAGCTGTATGAGTTGGTTGAGGAAGAGAGGCGTTAGCGTGTTCGCGGAGAAGGCTCCGGAGGAGAGTGAAATAAGGGAGGTACTCTCTTAAGGGAGTAGAGTCAGGAGATGGTAGAGTTGAGAGCAGGAAGGGGCGACCGTACAGCAGTTCAAACGGGCTAAGCTGTGACGGGCCCCGAGGGGCCACTCTTAACCTAGTGAGGGCAATAGGAAGTAAGGTTACCCAAGATTGGCGAAGCTCTAGCATGAGCTTCGTTAGTTGTTCTTTAATGAGACCATTGGCCCGTTCCACTTTTCCAGAAGATTGTGGATGGTAAGCGGTGTGTAACTTCCACTTAATTCCTAGGGTGGTAGAAACAGCGTTAGTAACCTTGGAGATAAAGGCCGGACCGTTGTCAGACTGAATGGTGGTTGGGAGTCCGAAGCGAGGTATGATGTCCTGGATCAGATGGGTGGTTACCGTCTCTGCAGACTCAGATGCTGCAGGGTAAGCTTCAATCCAGCCTGAAAAAGTATCCACAATAGTTAAAAGATATCGGTACTGCTTGTGTTTAGGCATATGAGTGAAATCAATTTGCCAGTCTTGGCCTGGAAGAAACCCTCGCAGTTGGTGAAGTTGTCTGCGGGGGTGACAGGACCCCTGAGGGTTAACTTTGGCACATGTGAGGCACTTTGCATGGACCTCATGGATAGTTTGGGAGAGGCCGTCTGGATGTAGAAGAGGACTGAGAAAGTGGAACAGGGCCTTGGGTCCAATATGGAGAGAGTTGTGAATATCTTGGATTATCTGAGCTTGCTGTTGTTTTGGGAGAATAAGAAGGTTGTGTTTAAAAGCCCATTTGTCTTTAAATGTAACTCCTGGAGTGTTTTGCAAGGATTGCTTTTCTTGATCTGAGTAACATGGGCTGTATGATTTAGACAGGAAATAGAGATGGGCAGGTGGCGGGTGATTCCTTGCAGTGTCTTTAGCTACCCTGTCAGCAAAGGCATTTCCTTCTGCCACGGTGGAACCAGTGGATTGGTGTCCCTTGCAGTGGATGATTGCCACTTTGCTGGGAAGTTGGATAGCTTGAATGAGATTAGCAATAAGTTTGCCATTTAAAACAGGGGTGCCTTTAGTGGTGAGGAAACCCCGTTCTTTCCAGATCATACAGTGGGAGTGGGCAATAAGGAAGGCGTATTTTGAGTCTGTGTAGATATTAACTTCTTTGTTTCTGGCCCATTTTAGGGCCTGAGTGAGGGCCACCAGTTCGGCCTGCTGCGAGGTGGTGCCCAGAGGAAGGGAGTGAGTCTCAATGATGTCTGTCTGTGTGACTACAGCATAGGCAGCCGTCTTTGGGCCTGAGAGATGCGGGATGGAGCTGCCGTCCACGAACAAAGTGAGAGCCATTGGCAAAGGTGTTGACTGAAGGTCTGGACGAGGGGACTGTGCTTCAGCCAGGATTTCAGGACAATGGTGTTCCGGAGCGGGTCCCGCGGGAGTGGGGAAGAGAGTGGCCGGGTTTAAGGCGGCACAGTGTGAAAGAGTGATGTTAGGATTTTCAATGAAGAGCAAATGTATTAGTTGGATCCTAGATGGCCCTAGATGTGGTAGTGACCGGTGAGTGAAGAGTTCAGTTAACCTATGGGGGGAGAACACTTGAAGGGGAAGCTGTAAGTTGATTTTAAGAGCCTCAGTGGTGAGGGCAGCTGCTGCAGCTAGGGCGCGGAGACATGGCTGCCATCCCTTTTCAGTAGGGTCGAGTTGTTTAGAGAGGTATGCCACCGGTAGAAGGGTGTCTCCTACCGGCTGCGCTAGGACCCCTACTGCAGTGTGAGACTTTTCATCCGTGTATAGGTGAAAAGGCAGGCTAGGGTTGGGCAAGGCTAGGCTAGTAGATGTACACAAAACTTTAAGGAGTGCCTTAAAAGCCTGGGTAACCGTACCCTGGGAAGAGAGCGGTCCTGTAGGGGTTTCAGATGCTGCCTGATATAGAGGCTTGGCTAGTACCGCATAGTTTGGTACCCAGTGACGGAAAAACCCAACCAAGCCCAAAAAGGAAAGTATTTCCTGGGCTGACTGTGGAGGCTGGAGAGTTCTGAGAGCCTGTAGCCTGTCGACCGTGATGGACTTTTTCCCGGGTGTTAATTGTAACCCTAAGTAGGTGATTGAGGAGGAAGCTATTTGGACTTTATTGGGGGATACTCGGTACCCCTTGTCACTTAAAAAGTTTAGGAGAGTGGTGGTTGCCTGTATACACTCGGGATAGCCGGGGGAGCAGACTAACAGATCATCTACATATTGGAGAACTGACGAGGGTGTAAGGTCACAATTGAGTAGGTCATGAGCTAATGCCTGTCCAAATAGGTGAGGACTATCTTGAAACCCTTGAGGAAGGACTGTCCACGTAAGTTGTTGGGAAACTCCCGTGAGAGGATCCTCCCAAGTGAAGGCAAAAATAAAGTATGAGTCTGGATCAAGGGGAATGGTGAAAAATGCATCCTTAAGGTCTAGTACTGAGAAGTAGGTAGTGTCCGGAGGGATATGTGAGAGCAATGTGTAAGGATTTGGAACAACTGGATGTATGGGAATAACTGCCGCATTGACGAGGCGTAAGTCCTGAACTAACCTGTACTGCCCAGATGGTTTGCGGACAGGAAGGATAGGGGTGTTACAAGGGGAATTGATAGGAATTAAGAGGCCACGGCTTTTAAGCCGTTCAATGATGGGCCTAAGGCCCACACGGTGAGCTTTAGAGATGGGGAATTGAGGACGACAAAGAAACCTAGGGGAGTGTTCTTTAAGGAAGATCTTAATGGGCCGGTGGTGAGTTGCCACCGTGGGACTGTCTATGTTCCAAACTTGGGGATTAACCTTCGGGAGAAGGGCGGATAAATTTTTTCCGGATTGTGGACATTCGGAAGCATAGGCTAGCAGGAGAAAGTCACACTGCGCGGTTGGGGAGAAAGTAATGCTAGCGTTTAGTTTGGAGAGAATATCTCGGCCCAGTAGAGGCACCGGACAGGATGGGACCACCAAAAAGGAGTGTGTAAACTGGATGGGACCATATGAACATGTAAGTGGTAGGGTTTGGCCTGGGGTACTAGGGGTTCCGTCAATTCCCATAATGGAGACCTGGGAAGGAATGATTTGTCCAGGAAAAGTGGGGAGCACAGAGTAGGTAGCCCCCGTGTCAAGCAAGAAGGAGACACTTTTACCCGCTACCTTAAACGTAACCCTGGGCTCGGCAAGGGTAACCGGAGTTGGGGAGCCAGGGCACCACTACTCGTCTATTAGCCCCAGAAATTCCGGAAACGGAGGGTTCTGGGTGTCCGAATCCTGGGTTGTGGGGCCAGAGTTCAGACCTCCAGCGGTTGCCCCTTGCTGTCCAGTGCCCCTGCCTGGAGGGGCCGGGGCCCTGGGCAAGCTAGGGCAGTCCGACTTCCAGTGTCCCATAAGCTGGCAATTAGGACAGGGTTTAGTAGGCAGACGAGGCTGAGGGCATGCTGAGGACCAGTGTCCTTCTTTTCCGCATTTGAAACATGCCCCAGGAGGAGAGCGGGGGTTGCCCTTCGGCTTTTGGGTTCCTGCCGGCCTCAGAGCGGCAGCTAGCAAAGTGACCTTCTGCTTCATTCGGGTTTGGCGAGCTGCCTCAGCTGTGTCCTCCCTGGCATTAAAAACTTTAAAGGCCATTTTTACCAGGTCTTGTATGGGAGTTTCCGGACCTTCCTCTGCCTTTTTAAGTTTCTTTCTAATATCGGGGGCAGACTGGGAAATGAAATGGGAGGCTAGGACCGTGGCTCCGTTTTGGGACGCCGGGTCCAGTCGAGTGTAGCGGACAAGAGCCTCCTGCAAGCGGCCAAGGAAGAGGGCCGGGTTTTCATCTGCCTTCTGAGTGACTTCTCTGAGTTTGTCATAATTTACTACCTTATTGGAAACTACATCCATGCCCCTAAGAAGGTATAGGATCATGCGGTCCCGCAGCGGGATATGGGACCCTGCATGTTCCTGGTAGTCCCACTGGGGATCAACATTAGGAAGAACTTCAGTCCCCACAGGGATTTGGTTGGGATTCAAGGCATGGTCTCTATCTGCCTGGTGTCTGGCCGCCGCCAGGATGCGCTCATGTTCTTCAGCAGTGAGGGTGGAAGTACAGATGACACGTATATCGTGCCAAGTAAGGCTGTACGCCTGAGTAAGGTATTGGAACTCTTTGATGTACGTTGAGGGATCAGCTGAGAAAGAGCCGAGCCTACGCTCGATCTGAGCGAGGTCCTGGAGGGAGAAGGGGACATGTACTCTTACTAAACCTTCTGACCCAGCCACCTCGCGGAGAGGTGCTAGGAGTGCAGGTTGGTGTGAACGGGTGTGTGCCGCCACTGGGGAAGTAGGAGAGAGTGATGTTTGTGGTGTAATAGGAGGAGGGGGAGGAATCCCCAGAGCAGGAGGTGCAGGAGGAGAGGTTGCAGGGGAAACAAAGGAGGGAGGAGTTTCTGGAGCAGGAAGTGTGGGGGAAATGGCGCCCGGTGTGGCAAGAGAGGGTGGGGCCTCTGAGGCAGGCAACGTGGAAGAGGCGGCCACTGAGGGAACAAAGGGAGGAGGAGCTTCTAAGGCCATGGGGCCTGCCCCGCCCGCAAGAGGAGGGGCGGAAAGATGGTCAGGCAAATCTTCCTGCATCGAATAAGGAGGAGGAATAGTGGTGGAAGTAGAGGGGGTTTTACGACGAGGGACCTGGGCAAGGAGAACCTGGTGGGTGGAACAAGCGGAACACAGGTCCGGGTGGGTACGGAGGTCCCAAAAAGCCTGCACATAGGGCACCTCGCGGTCCTTGCCGGTGCGGCGGCAGAAATTATCAAGGTCACGGAGGACGTTGAAATCGAAAGTACCAGTCGGGGGCCAATGTGACTGGTTATCAAGCTGGTACTGAGGCCATGTCACTTGGGATAAGAAAATAAGTTTCTTTTGTCTCAAGGTTTGCGAGTATCCCAATTTGGAAAAGTTTCGTAACAAACACCCAAGAGGTGTGTTAAGGGGGATTTTGGACTCTGCGTTCCCCATGGGTGGCACGGCAGTGGTTCCCCGTCAACTACCGAGTAAATGTAGGGAGAGGCGTCCCCCAAGCGCTACACAGACTCGGCGAAGTGGAGGGTGAATGTAGGACGAGGCGTCCCCCGAACACTACAAACACCCAGTGGATTGGAGAGTAAATGTAGGACGAGGCGTCCCCCGACCACTACAAATACTCAGTGGATTGGAGAGAGGAAGAGTCAGAGAGGGCGTCCCCCGTCCAGCGCTTCCAAAGGCTCCTGGAGCCTGGTTGGAGGATCGTACTCGGGCCGGCCGGCGCTTGGCGAGAGATCCGTGGAGTTGGAGTTGGGAGGAACTGCCGTGCACCCCACGGGGAAGGAAAGGTAAGGCAGGGAAAGAGTAATAAAATTGGTCCTACCTTACTCAGAGTGCAGAACGGCCAGATCCGGAGGGGTCGCCGGGGAGGGGGCTGTGGGCAGCCCAGCAGCCCGAACCCTCCCGGGTTTCGGCACCAGATGTGCGACCCCCGGTTGTGGGACCCCCGACCCACGGAAGTAGACAGGCGCTCAACCGACACGAGGCAGGAAGCGTGGTGACCAGTACTGGCTTTATTGGGAGCTCCGGGCGACTCAAGCAAGCAGGGGAGAATCGCGCGTGCTTTCTTTGTTCGGTCTGTTTTATAGGGACCGAGAGCCTGGGGTAGCGGGAGAGCTGATCTGGCAAATAGGGATAGGCTAAAGAGAGTGGACTTGGTGAGTACTGGTTGGCCAGGTTGGTTGCTGGGCAGGAGACCTGCCGGGCAGAAATCGGGGAGTGGAGACGGATGGTGATTGGTTTAGTGAGTTGCTGGGCAAGAAAATGTTGGCCTTGAGCAGGGCCAGAGTAGAGTTTAAGATGTGAGTACCCTCCCTATGGGGAAGGGGGAGGGCCTTTGCCTTGGAAGTTCAGGTTCTTTCCACGTGGCGGGAAATGGAGCCAGAGAACCAAAAGACCTTCAACCAGACAGTGGTGATTTGGGGTCTTGGGCTTTTGGGCAGAGCAGGTCTCTCCCTTGGACTCATGCATAGCAGCTGGTGGACCATGTTTTTTCTGCGTGTGTGTTTTGCATGAAGGAAGAAAAGTGATGACCTTCACCAGTCAGAGTCCTTCCCTGAGTCTCCTCTCTTAAATGATTCCCTGGGATCCCAAGTTGCTTATCATGAGTTTTCTTCTACGTCAGGGGTCTGTGAACTCTGGCCTGCTGGCAGCATGGCTGATGGCCTGTTTTTTTGTTTTTTTCCTTCTGCCTCTGAACTAATAATGGTTTTAACATCTGTTTATTTAGAAAAATACATTTCTGGGCCAGATGCGGTGGCTGACGCCTGTAATCCCAGCACTGTGGGAGGCCGAGGTAGGTGGATCACTTGAGGTCAGGAGTTCGACACCCACCTGACCAATATGGTGAAACCCATTTCTACTAAAAATGCAAGATTATCAAAGCCTGGTGGTGCACACCTGTAATCCCAGCTACTCAGGAGGCTGAGGCAGGAGAATCGCTTGAACCCAGGAGGTGGAGGTTGCAGTGAGCTGACATTTTGCCATTGCACTCCAGCCTGGGCGACAAGAGCAAAACTCTGTCTGAAAAAAAAAAAAAAAAAAAAAAGAGAAAAAAGAAAAATAGAGTTCCCCACCTCTTCCACGAGTTCCCCAAGCTCTGCAGATGACTTTGGTGTTATGTCCTAAGGGAAGGGTCCTGGAGAGCAGAAGAGAGGAGGAAACCTTTTCTGTCCTTCCTCCTGCCCTGATTCTGCCCACAGAGGAGGGTCTGAGCTAGAGGAACCCGGACAGTGAATCCACACCCAATGGACAGATGGGAAGACAGAGGCCAGAGACAATGCGGGGTGTAGCCCCTGGTCCTACGCCTGGATGCCTATCACTGGAGAGCCCCCTACTTCAAGGTCACCCCTAGAAGACAAACGCTGAGGCCAAGTCTTCCTGGAGCGTCTCCTGGTGGCCCTGCCTCGGAATGACAGTTTAGTTAAGGCTCTTTCTCATCTTTAACTCCAGCGACACCTGGTGGCCACTGGGCATCAGCTCTGTGACTTGCCTTGAGGGCGGCCAGAAACTGGAGTTTGTCCAGTTACATCACTGCATGCCGTGAAGTCTCACAGTCTCAGTGTCAGCCTGCCTTTTCTTTTTCTTTCTTTCTTTTTTTTTTTGAGATGAAGTTTCACTCTTCTGCCCAGGCTGGAGTGCAGTGGCACGATCTCGGCTCACCGCAACCTCCGCCTCCTGGGTTCAAGCAATTCTCCTGCCTCAGCCTCCCGAGTAGCTGGGATTACAGGCACGCGCCACCATGCCCAGCTAATTTTTGTATTTTTAGTAGAGACGGGGTTTCACCTTGTTGACCAGGATGGCCTCGATCTCCTGACCTCGTGATCCACCCACCTCGGCCTCCCAAAGTGCTGGGGTTATAGGCGTGAGCCACCGCGCCCGGCCGCTTGGCTGTGTTTTTTTTTTTTTTTTTTTTTTTTTTTTGAGGCGGAGTTTCGCTCTTGTTACCCAGGCTGGAGTGCAATGGCGCGATCACGGCTCACCGCAACCTCCGCCTCCTGGGTTCAGGCAATTCTCCTGCCTCAGCCTCCTGAGTAGCTGGGATTACAGGCACGCGCCACCGTGCCCAGCTAATTTTTTGTATTTTTAGTAGAGACGGGGTTTCACCATGTTGACCAGGCTGGTCTCGAACCACTGACCTCAGGTGATCCACCCGCCTCAGCCTCCAAAAGTGCTTGGATTACAGGCAGAAGCCACTGTGCCTGGCTGTAGGGTCCAGCCTTACAGGGTTCTGTGAGCCCCTTCCTGCTGGTGCAGGGACAAGAAATTGTAGAAACAAAAGACACAAGATACAGAGATAGAGAAAAGAAAGTTTGGGCCTGGGGGTCCACTGCCAACCCAATCTCGGAGTCCTGCAGTGGCCTCGAATGTCAGGATGCTCTCACTTTTATTGAGTTGCAAATCTGGGGGCGGGGTAGGTAGGGCGTGGCAGTGCTAGGGTCAAGTACATCACGTGTCATTCGGGTAGGGGCTCAGGAATTGGTGAGGAGCATAAGGCGTCAGCACTTTTTCCATACTTGTTAGGAAATAACAAAGACATTAAGATTTGCGATACTGCCGGGCGCGGTGACTCACGCCTGTAATCCTAGCACTTTCGGAGGCCAAGGTGGGTGGATCACCTGAGGTCAGTAGTTCAAGACCAGCCTGGCCATCATGGTGAAACCCCATCTTGAAAAAAAAAAAAAATTTGCATTACTTTTACTGATTAATTCTTACAAGAAAAAAGTAACCAGGTGCAGAAGCAGAACATGAGAGTGGACACGGAACGTGACCCCTGAAGCACAGTGTCACATAGAGACAGTTAAGCCCCTGGATGTCTGCGGGCCTCCTGACAGCATGAGGCTTTACCACAAGAGCTTGGAGAAGCGGAGTTTTCTCCTAACTCCTCCGGGGAAGGCGATGTCTCGGCCCATCTTGGACGTCTCCTTCCCTGACTGGCTAAACATCGGGCGCTTTCCCAGCGCTGGCACTGCAGCTCAGCCGAGGCGCCCTCCAGCAGCCCTTATGCGGGCGTGACAGAGGGCTTAGAGCATCTGGCCTTAGGGTCATTTCTTTCACAGTGTCACCCCAGGTTCACACTTCTGACCTGAGAGGCATTAGTGAAAGAGTTAGGATGACCTGTGAATAACTAAGAATAGCTAGTAACTACTACAGTTATATTTCTAGTTACTTTCTTCTCATTATTTATATGGAAAGAGGCTGAGGCTTTTGGCTCCTGCCTCGGTGCTTATGGGATCTCCCCGCTACACCTGGCCCCACTTCTTTTTTATTTTTTTTTTGAGTCGGAGTCTTGCTCTGTGGTCCAGGCTGGAGTGCAGTGGCGCGATCTTGGCTCACTGCAACCTCTGCTTCCCAGATTCAAGCGATTCTCCTGCCTCAGCCTCCTGAGTAGCTGGGACTACACGTGCATGCCAGCACGCCCGGCTAATTTTTTTGTATTTTTAGGAGAGACAGGGTTTCATAGTGTTAGCCAGGATGGTCTCAATCTCCTAACCTTGTGATCCACCTGCCTGGGCCTCCTAAAGTGCTGGAATTACAGGCGTGAGCCACTGCGCCCAGCGGTTTTTGGTATATTCACAGATATGTGCAGTCATCACCACAGTCAGTTCAAGAACATGTCATCACCTCAAAAGGGAACCTTGTGGCCTCTAGCTATTGCCCCCCCAGCACCCCCTTGCCCAATGTCAGCTCTAAGCAACCACTGACTTACTCTTTATCTCTATACATTTCCCTATTCTGGACATCCCATCTAAATGGAATCACATAGTATGTGGTCTTTTGTGACTGGGTTTTTTTTTTTTTTTTTTTGAAGGAGTTTTGCTATTGTTGCCCAAGCTGGAGTACAATGGTGCGATCTTGGCTCACTGCAACCTCCACCTCCCAGGTTCAAATGATTCTCCTGCCTCAGCTTCCCAAGTATCTGGGATTACAGGTGCCCGCCACCATGCCTGCCTAATTTTTTATATTTTTAGTAGAGATAGAGTTTCGTCATGTTGGTCAGGCTGGTCTCGAACTCCTGGCCTCAGGTGATCCACCCACCTCAGCCTCCCAAGTGCTGGGATTACAGGTATGAACCGATGTGCCTGGCTGGTTTGTTTTTGAGACGGAGTCTCTCTCTGTTACCCAGGCTGCAGTGCAATGGCGTGACCTTGGCTCACTGCAACCTCCGCCTCCTCTGGGGTTCAAGTGATTCTCCTGCCTCAGTCTCTAGTATAGCTAGGATGACAGGTGCCCGCCACCATGCCCAGCTAATTTTTGTATTTTTAGTAGAGATGGGGTTTCACCGTGTTGGTCAGTCTGGTCTTGAACTCCTGACCTCAAGCAATCCACCTGCCTCGGCCTCCCAAAGTGCTGGGATTACAGGCATGAGCCACGGTGCACAGCCTGTCTTAGGTCATTTTGTGCTGCTATAACAGAATAGCACAGATTGGGCAATTTATGAAGAACAGAAATGTATTTCTCATAGTTCTAGGGGCTGGGAAGTCCAAGATCAAGGCAGCAACCAGTTGAGTGTCTGGTTCCAAGATGGTGTCTGGTTGCTGTGTTAGCATTAGAGGAATGCCAGTCCTCACACGGCAAAGGCCAACAAGACAAACAGCAACCCCCTCAGCAAGCTCTTTTTATTATTATTATTATTTTATTTTATTTTTTTGAGAAGGAGTTTTGCTCGTTACCCAGGCTGGAGTGCAATGGCGCATTCTTGGCTCACCACAACCTCCGCCTCCTGGGTTCAGGCAATTCTCCTGCCTCAGCCTCCTGAGTAGCTGGGACTACAGGCATGCACCACCATGCCCAGCTAATTTTTTGTATTTTTAGTGGAGATGGGGTTTCACCACATTGACCAGGATGGTCTCAATCTCTTGACCTCGTGATCCACCCGCCTTGGCCTCCCAAAGTGCTGGGATTACAGGCGTGAGCCACCGCGCCTGGCCCTATTTTATTTTTTTTTGAGACGGGGTTTCACCATGTTGGCCAGGCTGGTCTTGAACTCCTGACCTCAGGTAATCCACCTGCCTCAGCCTCCCAAAGTGCTGAGATTACAGGTGTGAGCCACCGTGCCCAGCCCTCAGCAAGCTCTTTTATAGTGGCATGAATCCATTTGCGAAGGCAAAGCCCTCATGACATCAGCACCTCCCAGGATGCCAGCACTGTTGTATTGGGAGTTATGTTCCCAGTACAGGAATTCTAGGGCACACATTTAGACCATAGCAGTGGTTTCAGTTTGCACATTTCTCTGTTGACTAATAGTAATATTGAGAATCTTTTCATGTGTTCCTTGGCCATTGATGTGTTTTCTTTGGAGAAATGCCTATTAAGACAGTTGGGCTATTTGTCTTTTTTTTTTTTTTTTTTTTTTTTTTGAGATAGAGTCTTATTCTTGTCGCCCAGGCTGGAGTGCTGTGGCGTGATCTCAGCTTACTGCAACCTCTGCCTCCCAGGTTCGAGCATTTCTCCTGCCTTAACCTCCCAAGTAGCTGGGATTACAGGCATGCACCATCACGCCTGGCTAATTTTTGTATATATATATATTTTTTGAGATGGAGTCTTGCTCTGTCGCCCAGGCTGGAGTGCAGTGGTGTGATCTCGGCTCACTGCAGCCTCTGCCTCCTGGGTTCCAGTGAGTCTCCTGCCTAAGCCACCGTGCCTGGCCTGATAAATTATATTTCTACACACTTAGAATAAACAATCCAAAAATAAAATTAAGAACACAATTCCATTCACAACAGCATCAAGCAGAACATATTAGTTGGTGCAGTGGCTCATGCCTTTAATCCCAACACCTTGGGAGGCTGAGGTGGGCAGATCACCAGGTCAGGAGTTCGATCCCAACATGGCCAGCAGGGTGAAACCCCGTCTCTACTAAAAATGCAAAAATTAGCCAGTCGGGCATGGTGGCACATGCCTGTAATCCCAGCTACTCGGGAGGCTGAGGCAGGAGAATCACTTCAACCTGGGAGGCACAGCTTGCAGTGAGCCAAGATCGTGCTACTGCACTCCAGCCTGGGCCACAGAGCGAGATTCTATCTCAAAAAAAAAAAAAAAAAAAAAAAAAAAAAAAGAATAAACTTAACAAAAGAAGTTCAAACTTATGCTCTAAAAACTCCAAAACGTGTTGAAAGAAAGAAGACCGGCCGGGCTCGGTGGCTTATGCCTGTAATCCCAACACTTTGGGAGGCCGAGATGGGTGGATCACCTGAGGTTGGGAGTTTGAGACCAGCCTGACGAACATGGAGAAGCCCTGTCTCTACTAAAAATATAAAAGAATTAGCCGGGTGTGGTGGCACGTGCCTGTAATCCCAGCTACTTGGGAGGCTGAGGCAGGAGAATCGCTTGAACCCGGGAGGCAGAGGTTGCCATGAGCTGAGATTGAACCACTGCACTCCAGCCTGGGCGACAAGAGCAAAACTCTGTCTCAAAAATAAAATAAAATAAAAAGTAGATCTAAATAAATGGGAAAACGTCTCATGTTCAAGGATCAGAAGACTTAACGTTATTAAGATGACAATACTCCCAGAACCAACCCGCAGATTCAGTGGAATCCCCTGTCAGAGTCTCAGCTGAGTGGGAGAAATTGACAAGATCCTTCTAAAATTCTGGAATTGCAAGGGGTCCTGAAAAACCAAAACAATTCTTAAAAAGAACAAAGTAGAACTCACACTTCCCAACTTCAAAATTTACTACAAAGAGCCCCTCGCGGTGGCTCACGCCTGTAATCCCAGCACTTTGGGTGGCAGAGCGGGCAGGATCACCTGAGGTCGGGAGTTTGAGACCAGCCCAGCCAACATGGTGAAAACCAGCCTCTACTAAAAATACAAAAATTAGCCAGGCATAGTGGCGGGCACCTGTAATCCCAGCTACTCGGGAGGCTGAGGCAGGAGAATCGCTTGAACCCGGGAGACAGAGGTTGCCATGAGCTGAGATCGCACCATTGCACTCCAGCCTGGGTGACAAGAGCGAAACTGTCAAAAAAAATAAATAAATAAAATAAAAAGCCACGAGTGGTGTCTCATGCCTATAAAACCCCAGAACTTTGGGAGGCCCGGGCGTGCCATTGCTCTCCAGCCTGCATAACAAGAGAAAAAGTGCATCAAAAATAAAAAAAAATACATATATATATAATTTATGTTTGTACATCAATCTTGTATTTGCAACCTTGCTGAATGCACTTATTAGTTCTTTTAGTGGATTCTCAGGCTTTGCTATGTACAGGATTATATTTGCTTCTTCCTTTTTCAATTGGGTACTCTTTTCTTTCTTTTTCTGTCCTAATTGCCCTGGCTGGAGCTTCCAATAGAATGTTGAATAGAAGTGGTAGGAGAAGATATCCTCGTCTTGTTCGTGATCTCAGAGAGAAGGTGTCAGTCTTTCATCGTTAAGTATGATGCTGGCTGTGGGTTTTTTATAGATGCCCTGTATCAGATTGAGGATGTTCCTTTCTATTCCTAGTTTGGCTGTTTTATCATGAAAGGGTGTTGGGTTTTGTCAAATGCTTTTTCTGCGTCTATTGAATGATCATGTGATTTTTTTTTTCTTTCTTTTTTCTTTTTGATGCAGTCTCGCTCTGTCACGAAGGCTGGAGTGCGCTGATGCAATCGTGGCTGGCTGCAACCTCCGCCTCCTGGGCACAAGTGATCCTCCTGTCTCAGCCTCCTGAGACGCTGGAACCACAGGTGTGCTGCCAATGCCCAGCTTATTTTTTATTTTATTGATGTGATATACTGCATTTGTTGATTTTCAGATATTAAACCAACCTGGCATACCATTCCAGAAATCAATCCTACTTGATCATAGTGTATTATTATTTTTTGTTTGTTTGTTTTTGTTTTTTGAGATGAAGTCTTGCTCTTTCGCTTAGGCTGGAGTGCAATGGTGTGATCTCAGCTCACTGCAGCCTCTGCCTCCCCAGGTTCCAGTGATTCTTCTGCCTCAGCCTTCCGGGTAGCTGGGATTACAGGCACCCACCACCATGCCTGGCTAATTTTTTGTATTTTTAGAAAAGACAGGGTTTCATCATGTTGTCCAGGCTGGTCTCAAACTCCTGACCTCAAGTGATCCACCCGCCTTGACCTCCCAAAGTGCTGGGATTACAGGTGTGAGCCACCGTGCCCGGCCTGTGGTGTATCATTCTTATAATAATAGAATTCTTGCCGGGCGTGGTGGCTCACATGTGTAATCCCAGCAGTTTGGGAGGCCGAGGCGGCGAATCACCTGAGATTAGGGGTTTGAGACCAGCCTGGCCAACATGGTGAAACCCCATCTCTATTAAAAATTCAAAAGAATTAGCAGGGTGTGGTGGCGGGTGCCTGCAATCCCAGCTACTGGGAGGCTGAGGCAGAAGAATCCCTTGAACCCAGGAGGCGGAGGTTGCAGTGAGCCGAGATCGTGCCACTGCACTTCAGCCTGGGTGACTGAGCAAGACAGAGTTTTGTTCTGGTTGCCCAGGCTGGAGTGCAATGGCGTGATCTCGGCTCATTGCAATCTCTGCCTCCCGGGTTCAAATGGTTCTCCCGTCTCAGCATCCCAGGTAGCTGAGATCGCAGGCATGCACCACCACGCCCGGCTAATTTTGTATTTTTAGTAGAGATGGGGTTTCTCCATGTTGGTCAGGCTGGTCTTGAACTCCCGACCTCAGGTGATCTGCCTGTCTCGGCCTCCTAAAGTGTTGGGATTACAGGTGTGAGCCACTGCGCCAGGCCTAGAATTCTTCCTATTGTTTTAAACCACTAAATTAGGGGTAATTTGCTAAGCAGCCATAGACAGCTAGCCCAAGCTCCCTGCTCCAGGGACACAGACCTCTCGTTGCTCCTTAGCTCCCACATGAGAGTAGGCAAGATGGAGGCAGATACCTCCTGGGGGCCTGCTCTTGGCTGTGAGGGCCTCTTCTTTCCAGTGGCTGGGTGGTGGGATAGTCTAACCTGAAGCTGGGGCCTGGGGACTCCCTCTTCTCTCTGGTGAAATGGCGTTAGAGCTGGAGCCGGGAGCATGGGGAGGCAGAGCTGGGCTAGAGCCTGAGCACATCTGCTGGGTCTCTAGGTCTTTGGTTGGTCGTGAGGATTCAGGCTGGAGTCTGTTGTGCCTCCTGTGGCCTTCAGTTATGGTTAGGTACGTGCGGGAAACAGATGCTGTCTATTCGCATAAGGGGCCTAGGTGGCTCTTGGAAAAAAGAATTCCCACAAGGAGTAAGGAGAGAGCGAGGGCCTGGGCTGTGGTGGGTGCGAACCTCTGGTGCTGGAGAGCAGAGTGATGTGGTTTGTGGCGCTGGCCCATTGCTCAGGTTGTCCTCTGCTCCTTGGTCTCTAGTCTAAGGAAAGGAAGAGCGGGTGTGACCACTTCTGCCCTGCTCCTGGCAAGACCCTGGATGCTGCACAGAGATGCCTGCGTACAGAGAGCGTCTGGGGCCATGTCTTTGAAAGGCTATTCCACACGCATGCAAGATTTTCTTTTCTTTTTTTTTTTTTTGAGACAGGGTCTCACTCTGCCTCCAGGCTGGAGTGCGGTACCTCGAGATCTCAGCTCACTACAACTTCCACCTCCCAGGTTGGAGTGATTCTCCTGCCTCAGCCTCTTGAGTAGCTGGGATTACAGGCACACACCACCACACCTGGGTAGTTTTTGTATTTTTAGTAGAGACGGCATTTTACCATGTTGGTCAGGCTGGTCTTGAATTCCTGAGCTCAAGTGACCCGCCCACCTTGGCCTCCCAAAGTGCTGGGATTACAGGCATGAACCACCATGCCTGGCCTATTTTTTTTTGAGATGATGTTTCACTATTGTTGCCCAGGCTGGAGTGGAACGGTGCTATCTTGAGGGGCTGACACCGTGCGGGACATATTTCATGGCTGCTATTTCCCCTCATGACCACATGGTGTCACTATTGAAGCCCGGTCGTAACCAGCCTCCAGGACTTGTTGGTAATGATACTTTTTGAAATCGCGCTAACCTCAGCGGGGAGGGTTCCAGGCTTGAGACGACAAGCTTGCTGTTCTCAGGGTTCTGCGGCTCTTGTCCCTGCACACTTTCCACCATCTAGGGTGACTCCTAGCTCCAGGAGGCCTGGGTTAGGACAGCTTCTGGCATCTGCCACCTTCTAGATCCAGAACCTAACATTTTCTCTTCCTCCTTGGGAATCCACACCAGGAGGCCGTTTCAGCCCTGCGGGCATAAAGGCAGGGAGGTGGCTAGCTAGCCGCGGACACGCGGTCTGCTCACCCATGGGCACTTTCTTTCTTTCTTTTTGTTTTTCTTGAGACGGAGTTTCGCTCTTGTTACCCAGGCTGGAGTGCAGTGGCGCGATCTCGGCTCACCGCAACCTCCGCCTCCTGGGTTCAAGCAATTCTCCTGCCTCAGCCTCCCGAGTAGCTGGGATTACAGGCGTGCGCCACCATGCCCAGCTAATTTTTGTATTTTTAGTAGAGACGGGGTTTCACCATGTTGACCAGGATGGTCTCGATCTCTTGACCTCGTGATCCACCCGCCTCGGCCTCCCAAAGTGCTGGGATTACAGGCGTGAGCCACCGCGCCTGGCCTGTTTTTTTTTTGAGACGGAGTTTTGCTCTTGTTGCCCAGGCGGGAGGGAGTGCAGTGGCATGATCTCGGCTCACTGCAACCTCCGCCTCCCGGGTTCAAGTAATTCTCCTGCCTCAGCCTCCAGAGTAGCTGGGACTACAAGCGACTGCCACCATGCCTGGCTAATTTAGTATTTGTAGTAGAGACGAGGTTTCACCACGTTGGCCAGGCTGGTCTCCAACTCCTGACCTCATGACCCACCTGCCTCGGCCTCCCAAAGTGCTGGGATTACAGGCTTGAACCACTGCGCCTATGGCCGCTTTCTCTCCCCTTCTTCCTCAGAGACAGAGGCAGCCTCCCTTGGCAACGACCTTCCCAGCTTCTCCGGCAGCTGGGGCACAGAGTGGGACTCACCCTGGCCAGTGGGCTGTGAGGGAGCGGCCTCTGTGGGATTTCTAGGGCAGACTTTCCTCCCTAATAAATCCACACGAACACGTTTCAGGGGGAATCTCCTCCCTTCTTATATGTGAGACGACAAGCCTCAAGATGGAGACTGTGGTAGCCAACCTGCAAGAAGATCTCCCAGCCAGGCGCGGTGGCTCAGGCCTGTAATCCCGGCACGGTGGGAGGCTGAGGTGGTGGATCAGCTGAGGTCAGGAGTTCGAGACCAGCCTGGCCAACATGGTGAAACCCCATCTCTACTAAAAATACAATAATTAGAGGGGGAGGGGAAAAAAAATACAAAAATTAGTTGGGCGTGGTGGCGGGTGCTTATAATTCCAGCTACTTGGGAGGCTGAGGGAGGAGAACCACTTCAACCTGGGAGGCAGAGGTTGTAGTGAGCTGAGATCACTCCACTGCACTCCAGCCTGGGCAACAAGAGCAAAATGACATCTCTAATAATAATAATAATAATAATAAGCTTAAGTAAAATACATAAATCTCTTTTTTTTTTTTTTTTTTTTTTTAAAGATCTCCCATGAGCTTCCCCTCCTGGTATTAATGCCCTTCCATGTGAAGGGGCAGTAGAAATGATGGGAGCACAGAGCACAGACCATATTCTATTGACTGTATGGTCAATAGAATACAGTCACGTATACACCTAGGAGGTCAGGTCAGAAAAAGTGCAGGACCAGCATGGTGGCTCACACCTGTAATCCCAGCACTTTGGGAGGCAGAGGCAGGTGGATCGCCTGAGGTCAAGAGTTCAAGACCAGCCTGGCTAACATGATGAAACCCTGTCTCTATTAAAAATATAACAACTAGCTGAGTATGGAGGTATGGACCTGTAATCCCAGCTACTCAGGAGGCTGAGGCAGAGGAATCACTTGAACCCAGGAGGCAGAGGTTGCGGTGAGCCGAGATTGTGCCCTTGCACTCCAGCCTGGGCAACAGTGCGAGACTCCGTCTCAAAAAAAGAGAAAAAAAAAAGACTCTGTCTCAAAAAAAAAAAAAAAAAAAATGATGTTGCAGTTTCTGCTTTGATCCCTAATGGATTGTTCCCTCTGCAAGAAACTAGCCACCATACTGTGAGGATGCTCAAGCAGTCCTGTGGAGGGGCCCATCTGGAGAGGACCCAACAGGTAGCACTAACTTGCCAGCCATGTGAGTGAGGCCCCTTGGAACGGAGCTTCCAGTCCCAGTCAAGCCTTCAGGTGCCTGAAGGGCTGCAGTCACCTGAAGGCTTGACTGGGGCTGGAAGAGAGACCCTGAGCCATAGTTGCCCTGAGCCATAGTCCCTGAGTCATAGTACCCCTGAGCCATAGTCCCTGAGCCATAGTCGCCCTGAGCCATAGTCGCCCTGAGCCATAGTCCCTGAGCCATAGTCCCCCTGAGCCATAGTCCCTGAGTCATAGTACCCCTGAGCAACAAGAGACCCTGAGCCATAGTCCCCCTGAGCCACAGTCCCTGAGTCATAGTACCCCTGAGCAACAAGAGACACTGAGCCACAGTCCCCCATCTCAGCTGCTCCCAAATGCCTGACCACTGAACAATGCAAGAGGTAAATGACTACCGTTGTTTAAAGCCATGAGTTCTGGGGGGATTTGTTGTACAGCAATTAGTTATGTAATCAAAGGCCAACACTATAAAGATTTCAAAACACAAAAGGAAAACACTGAGTTTTTAATGATGTCATTGTGGCACCGAGTTAATCAAGCCTGAAACTGCCTACTTATTGACTTGCAGAGCAAGAGAATGAATGAACGTCCTGGTTTAGCTGCTGTTAAATATCCTTGCAGCCAAATATCCTTATTGATTCATCACATAAAAGACAACTTCCTGGGGATTTCTGGAGAGTGATGAGTGATTCCTGAGTGACTTCCTGTGACCTTCTATTCTCTCTCTCTTTTTAAAATTTTTATTTATTTATTTTTTACCTTCTTCTTCTCTCTCTCTCTCTTTTTTTTTTGAGTCAGGGTCTTGCTCTGTCACTGATGCTGGAGTGCGGTGATGCAATCACAGCTCACTGTAGCCTTGACCTCCTTAGCTCAAGCAATCATCCTGCCTCAACCTCCCAAGTAGCTGGGACCACAAGCACACCACCACCATGCCTATTTTTTTTTTTTTTTTTTTTTAAGAGATGGGGATCTCACTATGTTGCCCATGCTGGTCTTGAACTCCTGGGCTCAAACAATCCTCTCACCTTGGCCTCCCAAACTGTTGGAATTACAGGTGTGAGCCACTGTGCCCAGCCTGTCACCTCCTATTCTGTGAGGCTGGAAATTTCTTTGTCAAAAAAAGAAGGACATACATTTAAACTCTGGTGGGATGCCCTCTGGAAGGGCCTTCACTAAAAATGATCTCAGATGAGCTTTTTTTTTTTTTTTTTTCCCCCAAGATGGAGTTTTGCTCTTGTCATTCAGGCTGGAGTGCAGTGGTGCAATCTTGGCTCGCTGTAACCTTTGCCTACTGGGTTTAAGGGGTTCTCCTGCCTCAGCTGCCCAAGTAGCTGGGATTACAGGCACCACCACCATGGCTGGCTAATTTTTTTTGTATTTTTAGTAGAGACAGGCTTCCACCATGTTGGCCAGGCTGGTCTCGAGCTCCTGACCTCAAGTGATCTGCCTGCCCTGGCCTCCCAACATGCTGGGATTACAGTTGTGAGCCACCACACCCGGACTCCAATGAGTTTCTGTATCAGAGTTCATGAGAAAAAGCAGCCGAGTAAGTTATGACTGGCCAATTCACAAGTTTTTCTTTTATTTATTTTTATTATTTTTACCTGGATGGAATTATCCTGGACATGGATTTTGTAAGCTCTTATTTATTCTTCACCATGAAATCCTGAATGCCTTTCAGATCAACAGAGACTCACATCCCATACAGGGCTGTGTAGGGCCCATTGTATGGAGGCACCAGAATTTATTTAACCAGCCCTGAAGCTGGGATCTAGAATGTTGCTGCTGTTTTGATATTACAATAACTATATTTACTTTTTTTATTGTGGTAAAATATATAAAATTTACAATTTTGCCTTTTTTTTTTTTGAGACAGAGTCTCACTCTGTTGTCCGGGCTGGAGTGCAGTGGTGTGATCTCAGCTCACTGCAACCTCCACCTCCCAGGTTCAAGTGATTCTCCTGCCTCAGCCTCCTGAGTAGCTGGGATTACAGGCATGTATCACCATGCCTGGCTAATTTTTTGTATTTTTAGTAGAGATGGGGTTTCACCATGTTGGCCAGGCTGGTCTTGAACTCCTAACCTCATAATCTACCCACCTCGGCCTCCCTAAGTGTTGGGATTACAGGTGTGAGCCACCTCACTCAGCCTATTTTTTGTGTTTTTAGTAGAGATGGCATTTCACCATTTTGGTCAGGCTGGTCTTGAACTCCTGACCTCAGGTGATCTGCCTGCCTCAGCCTCCCAAAGTGCTGGGATTATAGACGTGAGCCACCGTGCCCAGCTCAGTTTAACCATTTTTAAGCATATAGCTCAGAGGCATTAAATTCACTCACATTGTTGTGCAACCATCACCACCCTCTATTTCTGAAACTTTTTCATCATCCCCAACTGAAACTCCGTACCATTAAGCAATAGCTCCCCACTTCTCACTCGCGCCATTCAGTCCCTCCTAACCTCTATTCTACTTTTGGTCTCTATAAATTCACGTAGTCTAGTCCAGGCGCTGTGGCTCTCATCTGTAATCCTAGCACCTTGAGAGGCCTGAGGTGGGCAGATTACTTGAGCTCACGAGTTTGAGACCAGCCTTGGCAACATGGAGAAACCCTGTCTCTACAAAAAATGCAAAAAATTAGCCAGCATGGTGGCATGTGCCTGTAGTTCCAGCTACTTGGGAGGCTGAGGGGAGGACGGATTGAGCCTGGGAGGAGGAGGTTGAAGAAAGCTGAGATCATGCCACTGCATTCCAGCTTGGGTGACAGAGCCAGACCTTGTCTCAACTAACTAATTAAATAAATAGGTGGGGCTTGGTGGCTCATGCCTATAATCCCAGCAATTTGGGAGGCCAAGGCGGGCAGATCACCTGAAGTCAGAAGTCAGAGACCAGCCCAGCCAACGTGGTGAAACCCCATCTCTACTAAAAATGCAAAAATTAGCTGGGCGTGGGGGTACATGCCTGTAATCCCAGCTACTCAGGAGGCTGAGGCAGGAGAATCGCTTGAACCCAGGAGGCGGAGGTTGTAGTGAGCTGGGATTGTGCCACTGCACTCCATCCTGTGTGACAGAGCAAGACTGTCTCAAAAAAAAAAAAAAAAATTAAATAATTAATTAAAAAATTCGCTTATTCTGTAAATCTCATATAAGTGGAATGATACAATCAGTATGCGTCTTTTGCATCTGGCTAGTGTCACTTAGTTTGATGCCTTTAAGGTTCATCCGTATTGCAGCAGGTATCAGGACTTCCTCCCTTTCTGAGGCTGCAGAACTCTCCGTTCTACCTGTGTCCTCACTTTCCTTTAAGCATTCGTCCATCGATGGACACGGGGCTGTCTCCAGCCTAGGCTCTGGGAATCGTGCTGCTGGGAGCATGCGTGCACACACGTCTGTTCAAGTCTCTGCTGCCCATTCTTTTGGGTCTACACCCAGAAGTGCACATTTACTTTTAAGGGAAAGTGATGTTGAACATATTATGCCTCGGTTTGCAAAACTGCAGACTGAGTGCCAGCCAGCATGGGTCTCGCTGTGGCTGTTGCCCATGGGGAAAGGTCTGCAGGCAGCCTGGAGATCCTCCCGTCCCCCTCCTCCTGTGTGACGGGGGCTCCACATCACACACAAAGCCACTTCTCCCCCAGAGACTATTCCCGTCACTGTCCCTGTGGGGCTGCTTCTGTTCTTTACAAAACAGGACGTTTTCATTCTGGCTCTGGCATGGAGGGTCAGAAGGCGGCAGCAGTGGCCGGGCGCGGTGGCTCACGCCTGTACTCCCAGCACTTTGGAAGGCCAAGGCGAGCAGATCACCTGAGGTCAGGAGTTGGAGACCAGCCTGGCCAATGTGGAGAAACCTGGTCTGTATTAAAAATACAAAAATTAGCCGGGCATGGTAGCGCGTGCCTGTAATCACAGCTACTCAGGAGGCTGAAGCAGGAAAATTGCTTGAACCCAGGAGGCAGAGGTTGCAGTGAGCTGTGATCGCGCCATTCCACTCCAGCCTGGGTGATAAAGTGAGACTCTGTCAAAGAAAAAAAAAAAAAAAAAAGACAGCAGTAGCAGCAGCAGTTTCCTTCCATCTGGTGATTCCCTGAGACATCAGTGGGCTCTATCCTGGGCCCCAGGAGGTTGCAGCGTGATGCCTGCCCCCAGGAGCCTGCGCTGCATCGAGAGACTGATGTGCACCCATACTGTGAAGCTGGAAGGACCCTGCGGGGGCCATCAGATCCCTTTCTAACCATGACCACTAATGTTCAAGCAGCAAAGCCAAGGCCCAGAGCGGGAAGGCGTCCTTCAGTACCTCCCGGTACCGGGACCCAGGCTTCCTTCCACCCTCCAGGACCCCATGCAGCCCCTGCTGGCCTCCTGTTCCCGGGAGGTGGTGGTCAAGAGCTTGAGTCCCCACATGCCTCTGGGCAAAGCCTCTTCCTTTATAGAACCCCAATCCCTGGGTCCCTCCGAGGAGCCCATGCTTGAAAGCTGATGAGTCTAGGACACTTGGTCAGATCGATTTTACTTTTTATCAATTTTTTTTTTTGAGACGGAGTCTCACTCCAGCCCAGGCTGGAGTGCAGTGGCACGATCTCGGCTTACTGCAACCTCTGCCTCCCAGATTCAAGCAATTCTCTTGCCTCAGCATCCCAGGTGGCTGGGATTATAGACATGAGCCACCATGCCTGGCTAAGTTTTGTATTTTTAGTAGAGACAGGGTTTCATCATGTTGGCCGGGCTGGTCTCGAACTCCTAAACTTGCGATCCACCCGCCTTGGCCTCCCAAAGTGCTGGGATTATAGGCGTGAGCCACCGCGCCCAGCAATTTTTAAAAAAATATGACATTCTACTTTGTCTTTGGCAGCTAAAAAAAAAAATTTTTTTTTGGACAGGCTTGGTGGCTCACACCTATAGTCGCAGCAGTTTGGGAGGCTGAGGCGGGTGGATCACTTGAGGTCAGGAGCTCCGGATCAGTTGTTGCCAACATGTACTAAAAATACAAAAAATTTGCCAGGCGTGGTGGTATGTGCCTGTAGCCCCAGCTACTCGGGAGCCTGAGGTAGGAGAATCGCTTGAACCTGGGAGGCGGAGGCTGCAGTGAGCTGAGATGGTGCTACTACACTCCAGCCTGGGCGACAGAGCGAGACCCTGTTCTTTTTTAGAGCCAGGGTCTCACTCTGTCGCCCAGGCTGGAGTGCAGTGGCATGATCATAGCTCACTGCAGCCTCAAACTCCTGGTCTCAAGCTGTCCTCCCGCCTCAGCCTCCCCAGTAGCTGAGATTACAGGTGTGAGCCACCATGCCCTGCTCAGTCGGGTATATTCTAACGCCGCTCTCCTGGCTAACGCTCAGCCTCCCTGACTTGCCCAACTCTGGCGAGTTCTGGCCCCACGAGCCCCTCCCGAGTCCCTGACTGGCTCTGAAAGCCACCACAGGGTGTCCTTCCTGTTGGGTAAAGGTGAGGGCAGGACCCTGGAAAGGTCCCGTTTTGGGGAGCAGCTGCTGGGACGGGGCTGCCTTGGTCCCTACTGTTGTGTGGTTTGCATGAGTGTGTGTGAGTGGGGGGTGGGTGCCTGTGTGTCCCCTTCCTTCTCATGCACTCACATTGGGCATGTAGCTCTGCCTGCTACTCTGGCTCTGAGGGCAGAGGCTGAGAACAAAGTTTCATGTATGTGTGCTGGGGAAGACCCCATTGTATTTAATACACATAACACTTCCTCAATTCCAAGTATAGTTCTATGCACTTTTCAAACATCATATTCAAGTCACAACAATCCCATGAGGTGTGTACTATTTTTATCCCCATTTTGTGTGTGTGTGTTTGAGATGGAGTTTGGCTCTTGTTGACCAGGCTGGAGTGCAATGCCATGATCTCGGCTCACGGCAACCTCTGCTTCCCAGGTTCAAGTGATTCTCCTGCCTCAGCCTCCCGAGTAGCCGGGATTACAGGTGCTCACCACCATGCCCAGCTAATTTTGTATTTTTTCAGGAGAGATGAGGTTTCTCCATGTTGGTCAGGCTGGTCTCAAACTCCTGACCTCAGGTGATCCACCCACCTTGGCCTCCCAAAGTGCTGGGATTACAGGCGTGAGCCACCATGTGCAGCCCATTTTATTTATTTTATATTTATTTATTTTTGAGACAGGGTCTTCTTCTGTTGCCCGGGCTGGAGTGCAGTGGTAAGATCACAGCTCACTGCACACTTGATCTCCTGGGCTCAGGTGATCCTGGGATTACAGGCATGCACCACCATCCTTGGCTAATTTTTTTTTTTTTTTTTTTTTTTTGAGACGGAGTTTTTGCTCGTTACCCAGGCTGGAGTGCAATGGCGCGATCTCGGCTCACCGCAACCTCCGCCTCCCGGGTTCAGGCAATTCTCCTGCCTCAGCCTCCTGAGTAGCTGGGATTACAGGCACGCGCCACCATGCCCAGCTAATTTTTTGTATTAGTAGAGACGGGGTTTCACCATGTTGACCAGGATGGTCTCGATCTCTTGACCTCGTGATCCACCCGCCTCGGCCTCCCAAAGTGCTGGGATTACAGGCTTGAGCCACCGCACCCGGCCCTTGGCTAATTTTTGTATTTGCATTTTTAATTCTATTTATTTATTTATTTTGACACAGAGTCTCTCACTTTCGCCCAGGCTGGAGTGCAGTGGTGTGATCTTGGCTCACTGCAACCTCCACCTCCTGGGTTCACACGATTCTCCTGCCTCAGCCTCCCAAGTAGCTGGGATTACAGGTGTGTACCACCACACCTGGCTAATTTTTTTTTGCATTTTTAGTTGAGACAGGGTTTCACTATGTTGGCCAGACTGTTCTGAAGCTCCTGGCCTCGTGATTGGGCCAGGATTACAGGTGTGAGCTGGGATTACAGGTGTAAAATTTTTTTTAGTAGGGATGGAGTTTCACCTTGTTGGTCAGCTGATCTCGAACTTCTGACCTCAGGTGATCCACTCACCTGGGCCTCCCAATGTGCTGGGATTATGGGCGTCAGCCACCGCACCAGGCCTGAATTTTTGTATTTTCAGTAGAGACGTTTTGCCATGTGGCCCAGGTTGGTCTCCAACTCCTGACCTCAAGCCGCCTGCCTGCCTGCCCCGGCCTCCCAAAGTAATGGGATGATACTCACGAGCCAGCACGCCTGGCCATCCCCGTTTTGTGGACAGTGAGGAGGAGAGGGTCTAACTGTGGAGGAGAGGGTCTGCATGGGATGCTAGACCACCGGCATGGGTGCATGTTGGGGGGCTGGTCCTGCACTTCCCTTTCTTTCACCAACTGCAGACCCCATGTGGGTGGTCACCAAGGCATGGGGTATGCAGCTGAACCAGGCAGTGATGCCAAGGACATCACCATCATCCCCACAGTAACAATGCTCTATGCTTAGTGCCTGTCACATGTCAAGCTCTATGTTGAAAACATTATGCGTATTTAGATTAGTTCATCCTCACAATTAACCCCTGAAATATCATCTTATTATTCTCTCTCTTTTTTTTTTTTTTTTTTTTTTTGAGATGGAGTCTTACTCTTGTTACCCAGGCTGGAGTACAATGGCATAATCTTGGCTCACTGCAACCTTCGCCTCCTGGGTTCAAGAAATTCTCCTGCGTCAGCCTCCTGAGTAGCTGGGATTACAGGGGTCCACCACCATGTCTGGCTAATATTTGGTATTTTTAGTAGAAATGGGGTTTTACCATGTTGGCCAGGCTGGTTTCGAACTCCTGACCTCGGGTGATCCACCTGCTTTGGCCTCCCAAAGCGCTGGGATTAAGGAGTGAGCTACTGTGCCCGGCCAGTGTTCTCACTTATGATAGAGAATAATAAAATGAGTTGGGCATGGGATTGCAGGCCTTTGGGAGGCTGAGACAGGCAGATTACCTGAGGTCAGGAGTTCAAGACCAGCCTATTCAGCATGGTGAAACCCCACCTCTACTAAAAATACAAAAAATTATCTGGGCATGGTGGCGTGCACCTGTAGTCCCAGCTATTTGGGAGGCTGAGGCAGGAAAGTTGATTGAACCTGGGAGGCAGAGGTTGCAGTGAGCCGAGATTGTACCATTGCACTGCAGCTTGGGCGACTCTGTCTCTAAACAAGAAAACAAATGAGAACTCTGAGACTCAGAGGGGTTAGAGATTTGCCTGAGGCACATAACTAGGAAGTGGCAAAATTAGATTTTGAATCCAGGCCAGTCAGACGGCAAAGCTCACAGTCTTGCCATGTTCCCAGGCTGGTTTTTTTTGTTTGCTTTAACTATTTTTTTTTTAAGAGAGAGGATCTTGCTGTGTTGCCCAGGCTGTTCTCAAACTCCTGGGCTCAAGCAGTCCTCTCACCTCAGCCTCCCAAGTAGCTGAAACTACAGGCATGTGTCACCAAGCCCGGCTTCTTTAACGGTTTTTAAAAAATTGAGGTGAAATTTACATAACATAAAATTGTAAATATTTTAAAGGATATTAATTCAGTGGCATTTAGTACATCCGGAGTGTTGTGAGACCATCACCTCTGTCTAGTTTTGAATCATTGTCATCGCTCCCAAGGGGACCAGGTGCCCATTAAGCTTTCTCCTCCCCTCTTAGCGCCTGGCAACCCTTAAGTTACTTTCCATTTGTATGAATTTACCTATGCAGGATATTTTATATAGATGGAATCATACACTATGTGGCCTTTTGTGTCTGGTGTCTTTCACTTAGCATAATGTTTTCTTTTTTTTTTTTTTCAAGACAGAGTCTTACTCTGTCACCTAGCCTGCAGTGCAGTGGTGTGATCTTGGCTCACTGCAACCTCCACCTCCTAGGTTCAAGTGATTCTCCTGCCTCAGCCTTCCAGGTAGCTGGGATTACACGTGCGTGCCACCACACCTGGCTGATTTTTGAATTTTAATACAGACCTGGGTCTCACCATGTTGATCAGCCTGGTCTTGAACTCCTGACCTCAGGTGATCCACTCGCCTCAGCCTCCCAGAGTGCTGGGATTACAGGCATGAACCACCTCGCCCAGGCAGATGTTTTGAAGGTCCATCCGTGTTGTAGCATGGCTCAGTACTTCCCTCCTTTTTCTGACTGGATGCTATTCCATTATATGATTATGCCACATTTTGTTGACCCATTTATCGGTTGGGCATTTAAGTTGTTTCTCCCTTTTGGCTGTTGTGAATAGTGTTGCTATGAACATTTGTGTACAAGTGTTTGTTTGAGCTTTTTTTTTTTTTTTTGAGACGGAGTTTCGCTCTTGTTACCCAGGCTGGAGTGCAATGGCGCGATCTTGGCTCACCGCAACCTCCGCCTCCTGGGTTCAGGCAATTCTCCTGCCTCAGCCTCCCGAGTAGCTGGGATTACAGGCACGCGCCACCATGCCCAGCTAATTTTTTGTATTTTTAGTAGAGATGGGGTTTCACCATGTTCACCAGGATGGTCTCTATCTCTTGACCTCGTGATCCACCCGCCTCGGCCTTCCAAAGTGCTGGGATTACAGGCGTGAGCCACCGTGCCTGGCTCTTTTTTTTTTTTTGAGACAAAGTTGCTCTGGCATGCAAGCTAGAGTGCACTGGCCAGATCTTGGCTCACTGCAACCTCTGCCTCCAGGGTTCAAACAATTCTCCTGCCTCAGCCTCCCGAGTAGCTGGGGCTACAGGGGCACACCACCATGTCCAGCTAATTTTTTTGGATTTTTTAGTAGAGACGGGTTTCACCATGTTGGTCAGGTTGGTTTTGAACTCTTGACCTCAAGTGATCCGCCCACCTTGGCCTCCCAAAGTGCTAGGATTACAGGCATGAGCAGAGTCTTTATTTTCAATTCTATTTTTTTTTTCTTTTGAGATGGAGTCTCACTCTGTTGCCCAGGCTGAAGTGCAGTGGCACGATCTCAGCTCACTGCAACCTCTGCTACCTGGGTTCAAGTGATTCTCCTACCTCAGCCTCCTGAGTAGCTGGGATTACAGGTGCTTGTCACCACACCTGGCTATTTTTTTTTTGTGGTTTTCGTAGAGATGGGATTTTGCCATCTTGGCCAGGCTGGTCTTGAACTCCTGACCTCATGATCCACCCGCCTCGGCCTCCCAAAGTGCTGGGATTACAGGCATGAGCCACCTCGCCCGGGCTGTTTTCAATTCTTTTGGACATATAACTAGGATTGGAATTGCAGGGCAATATGGTGATTTTCTGTTTAACACTTTGAGGAGTTGCCAAACTGTATTCCACTGCCACAGTCTTATTTCACATTCCCAGCAATGCGCGAGGCTTTCCATCTCTCCACCAACTTTTGTTATTTCCTCTCTCTCTCTTTTTAAAATTATAGCCATCTTAGTGGGTATTAACGGATAATTTATGGTAGCCTCGATCTGTGTTTTCCTGAGGACTTGTGAGGTTGAACATCTTTTTTTTTTTTTTTTCTGAGATGGAGTCTCGCTCTGTCGCCCAGGCTGGATTGCAGTGATGCGATCTCAGCTCACTGCAACATCTGCCTCCCGGGTTCAAGCAATTCTCCTGCCTCAGCCTCCTGAGTAGCTGGGATTACATGCGCTCAACACCATGCCTGGCTAATTTTGTATTTTTGGTAGAGATAGGGTTTAACCATGTTGGCCAGGCTAGTCTTGAACTCCTGACCTCAGGTGATTCACCTGCCTCCGCCTCCTAAAGTGCTGGGATTATAGGCATGAGGCACCGTGCCCAGCCCCTAATATGTTTTTTTTTTTTTTGAGACAGGGTCTCACTTTGTCACCCAGCCTGGAGTGCAGTGATGTGAACGTGGCTCACTGCAGCCTCAACCTCCCAGGTTGAAGTGATCCTTTCTGCCTCAGCCTCCCAAGTAGCTGGAACTATAGATGCGTACCACCAAACCCGGCTATTTTTATTTGTTTTTGGTATTTTTGTAGTGATGGGGTTTCGCCATGTTGCCCAGACTGGTCACAAACTCCTGGGCTCGGGCGATCCTCCTGCCTTGGCCTCCCAGTGTTAGGATGACAGGTGTGAGCCACCGTGCCCAGCTGATGTCTTCTCACGATTAGATTCCGGCTGTGCATTCCTGGCTGGCAAGCTGCAGAGAGGATGCTGTGAGCTGCGAAGACCTTCACATCTGGAGGCATACAACACCCTCCTGCTCTCACAGGTGGTTTATTTCAATCCCTCATCAAGATGTCTGATTCCTCAGAGGAATATACTCTTTTTTTCTTTTTCTTTTTTTTTTGAGATGGAGTCTCGTTCTGTTGCCAGGCTGGAGTGCAGTGGTGCAATCTCGGCTCACTGCACCCTCCACCTCCTGGGTTCAAGCAATTCTCCTGCCTCAGCCTCCCAAGTAGTTGGGATTACAGGTGCCTGCAACTACGCCTGACTAATTTTTGTATTTTAGTAGAGACAGGGTTTTACCATGTTAGTCAGGCTAGTCTCGAACCCCTGACCTCAAGTGATCCCCCTCCTCAGCCTCCCAAAGTGCTGTAATTACAGGAGTGAGCCACCACTCCGGGCCTCTTTTTTTCTTGTTAGTAATAAGTAATTTATCAAGAGACGCTTCCTGACCATGCCGACACCCTGCCCCTCACTGAACACTTTCCCGCAGATGTAGTGCCCTGATGAGTTTTGCTCGTAGGCCATCTTCTTATGGGCAGCCCCCTCTGCTATCTTTGTTTCTCTGGGTAGGACCTTAGATCCTGGGCAGGTGCTCGCCCTCCCTGGCAGGCTAGTACAATGCAGCTGTCTCGGCCAACACCTCACCTCCTCATTTGACCTGGCTTCAGCGCGTCGGTTCGCAGTCCCGTACAGGCAGGCAGCCAGACAGTCTCGTGGCGAGCAGCAGTCTGGGAGGCTCATCTCATTTTCTTTAATAGAGACAGAGTCTCATCTGGGCGAGGTGGCTCACACCTGTAATCCCAGCACTTTGGGAGGCCAAGGCAGGTGGATCACGAGGTCAGGAGTTTGAGACTGGCCTCGCCAACATGGTGAAACTCCGTCTCTACTAAAAATACAAAAAAATTAGCTGGGTGTGGTGGCAGGTGCTTGTAATCTAAGCTACTTGGGAGGCTGAGGCAGAGAATTGCTTGAACCCGGGAGGCGGAGGTTGAGCTTCCCTGGGAGCTTCCCTTCCTCACTGCAGCCAGCACAGCCACAGGCTGGATTGAGGGTAGCACAGAGTTGTCCCGTTGCCCAGGGTAGGGGTGCCGGGAGCCCTTCTCCTCCACAGCAGGTCTGCAAGGCTGGCGATGGGGAAATTGCCCTGGCTGCTGTGGGCCCAGGAGGAAACGGTGATAAGATGCCCCACAGTTAGGGCAGCGGCTTTTAGGTTTGGAGCCTGGGAGCTGACAGGAAGTGACTTGGTGCTGAGTTGATGCGGCTTCACCCGGGGGGCCGGTCCCCGCCAGGAGCTGCAGGCTGGCGTGGTTGGGAGGATGTCAGCGGAGTGCCCCGAGCCTGGGCTGGAAGGGCCGCAAGGCCAGTCCCCAGGGCCAGGCAGGCAGTGTCCCCCTCCCGCCCCGCCCGCCCGCTGGAGCCTGCCCCGGTGGAGGGCCTACGTGGCTGCCGCCGTGCTCTGCTACATCAACCTCCTGAACTACATGAACTGGTTCATCATCGCAGGTGAGGAGGGGACGGCCACGCTGGCAGCACCTGTTGCTCTGCTCTGCCCGCCAGCCAGGGGCTGCAGGTCTAAGGTGACCTTCCAGCCATCACCTGTCTTTCTGCTCCTGGGCCCATCTCTGGTGTTCTCAGCTCTGGAGGTGGTTTTCAGCTATGCCCAAATCAGGGAGGACCAACTGACATTCCCAGTGCAGCCTCAACTAAGAGGGGCTGCCGGCTGAACGTGGTGGCTCCCACTTGTAATTCCAGCACTTTGGGAGGCTGAGGCAGGAAGACTGCTTGAGCCCAGGAGTTTGAGACCAACCTGGACAACACAATGAGACTCTGTCTCTATTTTTTTTTTTTTTGAGACGGAGTCTCACTCTGTCACTCAGGCTGGAGTGCAGTGGTGTGATCTTGGCTCACTGCAACCTCTGCCTCCTGAGTTCAAGGAGTTCTCTGCCTCAGCCTCCCAAGTAGCTGGGATTATAGATGCTTGCCACCATAACCGGCTAATTTTTTTGTATTTTTAGTAGAGACATCTTGGCCAGGCTGGTCTTGAACTCCTGACCTTGTGATCCACCCGCCTCAGCCTCCCAAAGTGCTGGGATTACAGGAGTGAGCCACTGTGCACGGCCAAGACTCTGTCTCTATTTAAAAAATTAAAAATATTTTAGGGCCGGGTTCAATGGCTCAGGCCTGTAATCTCAGCACTGTGGGAGGCCGAGGCAGGCAGATCATTTGAGGTGAGGAGTTTGAGACCAGCCTGGACAACGTGGTGAAACCCTGTCTCTATTAAAAATACAAAAATTAGCCAAGTGTGGTAGCAGGTACCTGTAATCCCAGCTACTGGGGAGGCTGAGGTAGGAGAATTGCTTGAACCCAGGAGGTGGAGGTTGCAGTGAGCTGAGATCTCACCATTGCACTCCAGTCTGGGTGACAAAGGGAGACTCTGTCTCAAAAAAAAAAAAAAAATTAAAAATGTTTTTAAAAATTAAGAGAGGTTACAGAGGGGGTGGGGCCAGGGATATACGGGGTGGCGGGGTGGGTAATGACAGCAGGGAGGACTCCCAGGCAGAGGCCTTGAGGTTCTGGGTGGAGGACAGGGTAGCCTGGGGTGGTAAGAATAGCTCCTGCCGGCTGTGTTTCTAGGACAGCAGGCTGCTCCAAACCTGGCACATGCTGCCTTCCTTCCTGTAGGCCTCAGGGCTCAACCTGCCTCTGCCTTCTGCCACTCACTCACCCACTCACTCACTCACTCACTCAAGACTGATCGGGGGCCAGGCACGGTGGCTCACGCCTGTAATCTCAGCACTCTGGGAGACCAAGGCAGGCGGATCACCTGATGTTAGGAATTCGAGACCAGCCTGGGCAACATGGTGAAACCCCGTCTCTACTAAAAATACAAAAATTAGCCAGGCGTGGTGGTGTGCACCTGTAATCCCAGCTACTCAGGAGGCTGAGGCAGGAGAATTGCTTGAATCTGGGAGGCGGAGGTTGCAGTGAGCTGAGATCACATCACTGCACTCCAGCCTGGGCGACAGAGTGAGACTTGATCTTAAAAAGAAAATACTGATTGTGACTTCACTTGTTCTTCTCTTCTTGTCATTCATTCACTCACTCATTCATTCAAGAACAACTGAGTGCTAATTGTGGGCAGGACTCCCTGGTGGCTGCTGGGGACCCAGGGTGGAAATCAGACTTGTAGTTCCTGAACTCAGGAACGACCATCTCATGGGGCAGAAATAGAGGCTGGTTGATGGCAGTCCTGCGAGGCAGAGAGGTGCGGCCAGATGCGGGGAAAGCACAGGCTAGGCTGGGAGCTCAGGAGGGTGGCTGCAGCTGCCTGTCAGTTACCAGCTCAGCACGCCAGAGAGCGGCTATGGAATCATGAAACTTTAGGGGCTGCAGAATCACCCCTAGACCTGGTTGTCATCTTTGAGGAGCTCAGAGGTCTGGAGTTCCTCCTCCTCACTTGAGGTCAGGGGTTCAAGACCAGCCTGGGCAACAGAGGAAAACCTTGTCTCTACAAAAAACTTTCAAAATTAGCCAGGGACGATGATGCAAGCCTGATGTCCTAGCTACTTGGGAGGCTGAGGCAGGAGGATTGCTTGAGGCTACAGTGAGCCATGATCATACAACTGCACCCTAGTCTGAGTGACAGAACAAGATCCTATCTCAAAAGAAGCCCCTAAAAACAAAAAGCAAAACAAAGCAAAACAAAACACAATAAACAACAACAAAAACCCCAAAGGGGTTTATGTGCTTCCAGATGTGAATGTATGGGGTGAGATCACAAACTTCTTGGGTGCCAGGCTGGGAGCTTGGGTTTTCTGCCTTGGGCAATGGGGAGCCATATAATTGGATTTGAGGCCCTGAGGGGGGCAAGACGAGCTGGGGAGTCAGTTCAGAGGCTGCTGCTGTGGATCAGGCCAAAGCTGAGGAGGCCTGATTTGGAGTGTGGGCTGAGGGCACGCAAAGGAGGGAAGGAACAAGAGGTGGACGGGAGCCGGGAATCGCCGGTGCAGAGCGCCCTGAATCCAGGAGCCTGGGAAACTGCTATCTCTGCTGCTGACCCCGGGGGCCCCTGGCTGGGCCCTAAGACCCTGAGTCTTGCCTGCCCAGGTCCCTTCCCCGTTAGCACTTCCTCTGGCTGTGTAAGAAAGCGGGCTGTGGTTACTGGGGCAATAGAGGCCTGGAGAAGTGAAATCGTGCTGAGTGTCTGGAAATGGGTGGGGGCTGATATGTTCTTGCAGGAAATGGCTCTTTTGGGGCCAGGGTGGTGGGCTACAGGTAACAGCAAGGCTGGGTGCACGCTTGGCTCTGGGTCATCCCCAGAGCTCCATGGAGCTGAGGGGAGCCCAGGAGGTGACAAAACAAAGGGATGAGTCCTAATTCCTAAAAATGGAAGATGGGCACAATTTATAGTATTTTCATTTAGCCATTTATTTTGCTTACTGTGTTGTGTATTTTTTTTCTTTCCAATGACTATCTTCTTTGTGTATTTAAAATAATAAAAGGGGGACTTTGAGAGCCAAGGCGCGTGGATCACTTGTGGAGTGATCCAGGAGTTCGAGACCAGCCCAGCCAGCACAGCGAAACCCCGTCTCTACTAAAATTACAAAAAAATTAGCCAGGTGTGGTGTTGCATGCCTGTAATCCTAGCCACTTGGGAGGCTGAGGCAGGAGAATTGCTTGAACCCGGGAGGTGCAGGTTGCAATGAGCTGTGATCACACCACTGCGCTCCAGCCTGGGTGACATGGTAAGACTCCGTCTCAAAAAAACAGCAACAGGCTGGGTGCCGTGGCTCATGCCTGTAGTCCCAGCACTTTGGGAGGCCAAGATGGGTGGATCACCTGAGGTCAGGAGTTCGAGACCAGCTTGGCCAACAGGGTGAAACCTCGTCTCTACTAAAAATACAAAAATTAGCCGAGCATGATGGCGTGTGTCTGTAATCCCAGCTACTTAGGAGTCTGAAGCAGGAGAATAGCCTGAACCCGAGACGCGGAGGTTGCAATGAGCCGAGATTGCACCACTGCACTCCAGCCTGGATGAAAGAATGAGACTCCGTCTCAAAAACAAAACAAAACAAACAACAAGAAATAAAGAAAATATGAAAAGGGGGAAAAAGACACACTGGTTTGTATGTCAGGTTGTGGTGGCAATTGGGGACAAATTAAATATCTAAACAAAGATTTCTTATGTTGCTTCTCTGTTTCTTTGATTTTTTTTTTTTTTTAGACAGAGTCTCACTCTGTCACCCAGGCTGAAGTGCAGGGGTGTAATCTCGGCTCACTGCCACCTCCACCTCCTGGGTTCAAGCGATTCTCCTGCCTCAGCCTCCCCAGTAGCTGGGATTACAGGCACCCGCCACCACTCCTGCCTAATTTTTCGTAGTTTTAGTAGAGACAAGGTTTAGCCAGGCTGGTCTGGATCTCCTGACCTTGTGATCCGCCTGCTTCAGCCTCCCAAAGTGCTGGGATTACAGGTGTGAGCCACCACACCTGGCCCGATTCCTTGATCTTTATGCACGTGGGGCAGGTATTGGAGGTGTGCCTGCAGGGCTTTCTTGGGGTGGGTGTTTCTGTGGGGACCCACGTGGGGGCTTCTGTTCCCCTTCTGTGGTTCTGGGTGTGGGGACAGGCTGCCTGTGGCTGAGATTTGAGTCTCAGCTCCTCCAGCTTCAGATGGGTAAACTTGGGTACCTAGAGCCTCTGTTTCTTCGTCTGTAGAATGGGGGCAATGAGAGTCCCCACGTTTTAGGATGACAGTGGCGTGTGTACAGCTCAGGGCCTGGCTCTCGGTCATCTCCTGATCATGAATGTGATGATCATTCTTCTTCATGATGATGAAGGGCCAGAGCTGCCTGGCTCATGCGAGCGCGTGCTGCAGACCCAGAGCCTTCCGAGATACCACCAAGAAGCTACCGGGAAACAGACCTTGGTGTCTGGGAGACCCACTTTGTCTCTGTGCATTAGCTGGGGCACCCACTGCTGTGCCTAGGGAAGAACATATGTGTGCATACGTGCATGCAAGCCGGGACACTTGTGTCTTTGTACGTATCCGTTCATCTGTGCTCCTGGTGTCGGTGCACGGGCAAGGCTGCCGTGTCGCACACCTCCAGGGACTTCCGTTTACACAGTGGCCTAAGTGAAGGGCTGTGCACCTAGCAGCAAGAGAGCCGCCGGCCCCTCCAACTGCACCGTGGGTGGGAGCCCTGAGCCTGTGCACAGGCTGGCAGAACTCTGGGCGTGTCTTTATGGGTTTATCTCACTGCACGTGTGTATGTGTGTCTGGGTGTATGAGGCTGGGTGTACATGTCTGTGAGTGTGAGTTCCTGTGTGTGTGTATATTTGTGCCTCTGCAGGTGTGTTCCTCTGGCAATGCCTTGGTTTTTTGTTTCGTTTTGCTTTGTTTTTGAGACTGAGTTTTGCTCTTGTTGCCCAGGCTGGAGTGCAATGGGCACGATCTCAGCTCACCACCACCTCCACCTCCCGGGTTCAACGATTCTTCTGCCTCAACCTCCTGGTAGCTGGAATTACAGGCACCCGCCACCATGTCCAGCTAATTTTTTTTTCTTTTTTGAGACAGAGTCTCGCTCTGTGGCCCAGGCTGGAGTGCAATGGTGCAATCTTGGCTCACTGCAACCTCTGTCTCCCGGGTTCAAGTGATTCTCCTGCCTCAGCCTCCTGAGTAGCTGGGACTACAGGTGCAACCCACCACACCCAGCTAATTTCTGTATTTTTTTGTAGAGACGGGGTTTCTCCATGTTAACCAGGCCAGTCTCGATCTCCGGACTTTGTGGTCCGCCTGCCTCAGCCTCCCAAAGTGCTGGGATTGCAGGTGTGAGCCATGACTTGTGTCTGTGTTCCCACATGAAGCGGGGAAAGAGCCACGTGGCTGCAGGCGTGTGTGTAAACGTGTGTGTGTGAACATCTGTGCCTTCGGGATGCTTGTTGCTTTGAGTGTTTGATATGCACACATTTCTCTGTGTGCCTGCTCTTGTGTGCATGTGGTTGTACATGTGTGGAAGACAGGGACAGAACACTGGGCTGGGTACCATGCCCTGTGCTGTGCTGGTCAGCTGCAGCCCTGTGCCCCATTTGAGGCCAGGAGGGCAACTTCCCGTTTCGTGAGTGCTGTCCCTCTGTCCACAGGAGTGCTGCTGGATGTACAGACGTTTTTTCACATCAGTGACAGCAATGCTGGTTTGCTTCAGACTGGTAAGGAGGAGTCCTGTGTCTGGAGCCGGGGCCCTGGGCTCATGCTGGGGTGGGCTCTTTCAGTGGCTCATGTTCTGTGCCCAGCTCCAGCCCTACTGGGTCTGCTGGCACAGGGGGTGGATGGGGTGTGGCCTGAGGGCCTGTCTGGGCAGGAGGAGGAGGGAGCCTAGGCTGGAACAGCCGCGCTAGTTTGAGTGGAGGGTACTGCAGGAAAGCAGAGGGAGGTGGGGCTGGGAGAGGCCCCGCGCTTCAGCTCCTGGCTGCGGAGCTGATCAGTCCTTCCCTTGGCATTGGTGAAGCTCAGCTCTGCACCTGAGGCTTGCTTGGGTTTGAGAAATCCTGATGTGTGTCTTCGTCTCACAGACCTGAAAAATCTGACTACTGGGACACACGAAGACAGACAGACACAGACACAGACAGACAGACACATCCACCCGCATGGGCTCAGAGGAGCGCAGCCCACAGAGAGCCTAACGCTTGGCAGCGAGGGCGGCCACACGTCCCTTCTCAGCATCAGAGAGGTTGGGGCCATGAGGCATGAGCTTTTCCCCTGTGGGTGCCTGGATGGCGACACACACCCACATGTGCACACACATGGTCACAACACGTGATACACACGTGCACACTCACCCAGCCTGTAACTAGCATGTGCTGAGGGGCCTCCTAACAGCCCATCGTCTCAGGGCTTTGGAACATGACTCTCAGCTGGTCGCGGTGGCTCACGCCTGTAATCCCAGCACTTTGGAAAGCTGAGGGGAGTGGATCATGAGGTCAAGAGTTGGAGACCAGCCTTGCAAACATGGCGAAACCCCATCTCTACTAAAATTACAAAAAAATTAGCCGGGTGTGGTGGCACACGCTTGTAATCCTAGCTTCTCAGGAGGCTGAGGCAGGAGAATTGCTTGAACCCGGGAGGTGGAGGCTGCAGTGAGATGAGATGGCACCACTGCACTGCAGCCTGGGTGACAGAGTGAGACTTCATCTTAGAAAAAAAAAGAAAGAAAGAAAGAAAAGGAACATGGCTCTCAAACTGGGTACAGGTATCCCTGGGGATATACAGTAACTTTCCAGGGACTGCATGAACACAGAGGGTTTTGAGAGATTGACTCATTTCTAGATCCTCAAGCCTGTATGTTTTTTCCTAAAACGATCTGCCTGAGGAGAAGCCGTGGTCAGCCTGCGCTTCACCTTCCTCTTCTTCCCCTTCACAATTCCCTGTCTACTGAGGGAAGCAGAAAGGGACTCCTCTCCCTGTCCTGGGGGTAAAACCCTCCAGGCTCCCTCCCGCGTGGATGCTTGGTTTCTGTCGGGGGGGCCTTGGGAGCAAAGCAGAGAGCATCAGGAGGCACGCACTGGGGAGGTTCGCTCCAGGCCACAGGCCCAGGCAAGGAGCCAGGCCTTATCTAGCCGTCCCTGCGTGCCATGTCTACCATCTATCTACAAATTAGAATTCAGAGTGAGATAATGGTCTCAGGGATGCATGTCCACACATTTCTTTCAGTGAAAAAAATGAAACCAACATTTTTCTTTGAATCAGTTTGATTGTGTAATTGGTTTGGCAGAAGAGGATGGATGTCCTTGCTTAGATTCTACTGCAGAGATTTCCCAGAAACCGAATAAACGCGGCCCTGTAGCTCTAAGAGTTTGGATGAAAATACACTTAAAAAAATATGCAACAATGTGGGAAATCCCATCCTTGGCAACGATTCAAACTTATGATAAGAACATTTTAGTGTTAGCCGAAAACGTTTGGAGGAGTATGTAGTTCTAGAAACTTCTTTGAGAGTGACGTGTGCGAGAGTTAGAGGATCACGGCTTTAGAACATGCATCATTTCCAGTTGCCCCTCAGTCTTGTGGCCAAGAGGCCGGCAGCCGATCTTCCAGCCACATCTGTAGTCAAATTGAGAACATCTCGGTTCAACACCCACAGCCTTCTCGATTAAATAGATAATGGTGGTTTAGTCAACATTTCCCTTCACTGGTTCTTTTTTTTTTCTTTCTTGAGATGGAGTTTTGCTTTTATTGACCAGGCTGGAGTGCAACGGCATGATCTCGGCTCACTGCAACCTCCACCTCCTGGGTTCAAGTGGTTCTCCTGCCTCAGCCTCCCGAGTAGCTGGGATTACAGGTGTCCACCACCATGCCCACTAATTTTTGTATTTTTAGTAGAGACGGGGTTTCACCGTGTGGCCGGGGTGGTCTTGATCTCCAGGCCTCAGGTGGTCTACCAGCCTCGGCCTCCCAAAGTGTTGAGATTACAGGCGTGAGCCACTGTGCCCTGCCCTTACCTGGTTCTTACCATAGTGGTCAGGATTATTACTACAAGACCTGGGCCACAGAGGGAGGGGTGTGTGTGTGTGTGTGTGTTTGGGAGTAGGTGAAGAGAAGGGTCAACTTTGCAGAAACAACCCGAAAATGTCATGGAAAGGACAGTAGGCTTGGAGGCTGACGGTCTCTGGTGGCTCACGTGAGTCTCTTCACCTTTTCGGGTTGCCATGCAATGGCCCTTAGCCCCAGCCTGTTATCTGTCCACAGGGCTGCTGAGAGGAGGAACCTGGTGACTGAGAGTGAGTTTGGTGAAGAGATAGAGGGGTTGGGCTGGGCACAGTGGCTCACGCCTGTCATCCCAGCACTTTGGGAGGCCGAGGTGGGCAGATCACCTGAGGTCAGGAGTTTGAGACCAGCCTGGCCAACATGGTGAAACCCTATCTCTACAAAAAATACAAAAATTAGCCAGGTGTCGTGGTGAGTCCCCGTAATCCCAGCTACTCAGGAGACTGAGGCAGGAGAATCACTTGAACCCAGAAGGCGGAGGTTGCAGTGAGCCGAGATCATGCCGCTGCACTCCAGACTGGGCCACAGAGCGAGACTGTCTCAAAAAAACAAAAAAAGAAAGGGGTGGAGGGTGAGAAGATGCAGTGGTTGGGCTCCCTCCACCCACCCATGGGTTAGGGAGACTGCTGGAGTTAATTAATTCATTAATAATACTTAAAACTGTCACTGACTTGGTGCTTACCCCGTGCTAGGCAGTATTCTAAGTGCTTTAAATATCAGCTTATTTAACATTCACGACAATCCCACCAGGCTGGTTTTACTGTTATGCCCATTTTACATTTTGAATCCAGGAGGTGTGCCTCCCGAGCCTGTCTTTTAACTCTGGGAGGATTCATTTCACCCCCTATGTCACAGAAATGATTTGAATTTGGAGATGCTGGGAATGAAGAGTGTGTGTGTTCCCCTCGGGAGGGGCACCTGCAGGTTCACAGCGCGTCTACAGGTTCAGGGACTTACAGCCTGCAAGTGATCCCTGCAGATGAGAAATATGGGGATATATATATATATATAAAAATATTTGCTTTTCTTTTTTTTTTTGGAGACGGAGTTTCGCTCTTGTTACCCAGGCTGGAGTGCAATGGCGTGATCTTGGCTCACCGCAACCTCCGCCTCCTGGGTTCAGGCAATTCTCCTGCCTCAGCCTCCTGAGTAGCTGGGATTACAGGCACGCGCCACCATGCCCAGTTAATTTTTTTTTGTATTTTTAGTAGAGACAGGGTTTCACCTTGTTGACCAGGATGGTCTCGATCTCTTGACCTCGTGATCCACCCGCCTCGGCCTCCCAAAGTGCTGGGATTACAGGCATGAACCACCGCACTAGGCTGGGAAATATATTTTATAACTTTTGGGTAAAGAAGATATGCATAAACAAGACATGAAACAATCCTTGCCCCTCTGGAAGGTTAATAAATTTGACCATATCAAAGCTAAACACTTCTGTATGATGGTGATTGAAATTATGCAATTAGTAATAATAATAGGTAAGATTTATTGGACATTTACATGAAGCTATGCAGATAGCTTTTATGCGCTTTATTTTACTTCATCCTCTCAGTAATGCAACAAGAGAACAGTGCTGTTGATGAAAGGGAGCATGAAGAGTTAAGGAATTTGCCCCGGGTCACATAGCCAGAGTGGTGAGCCAGGATGCAAACCCAGCCAACTTAGTTCCAGAAGTTGCGTTTTTAATTCTTAAAACAAATATAAAAAACGATGGGAACTTATTTCCAAAACATATTAACAAACAACAGCCCAGTGGAAAAACGGAGAGAGTGCTGGGAGCGGTGGCTCACGCCTGTAATCCTAGCACTTTGGGAGGCCGAGGGCGAATCCCTTGAGCCCAGGAGTTCAAGATCAGCCTGGGCAAGATGGCGAAACCCTGTATCTGCAAAAACTACAAAAATTAGCCAGGTGTGGTGGCACATGCCTGTAGTCTCAACTACTCTGGAGGCTGAGGTGGGAGGACGGCTTGAGGCCGGGAGGCAGATGCTGCAGTGAGCCGAGATCGAGCCACTGCCCTCCAGCCTGGGTGACAGAGTAAGACTCTGTCTCAAAAAAAAAAAAAAAAAAAAAAAAGAAGGTATAAATACAGCTGTGTCCAGGGAACATTTTACCTAGTAGGAAAACCAACTCTTTCCTGGCTTTCTGGACTCGTCACTAGTTCACAGTCAATGTGCTTTTTCTTTTTTTGAGCTGGAGTCTTGCTCTGTCACTCAGGCTGGAGTGCAGTGGTGCGAGGTCAGCTCACTGCAACCACTGCCTCCCAGGTTCAAGTGATTCTCGTTCCTCAGCCTCCGGAGTAGCTGGGATTACAGGCGCCCACCACCACACCTGGCTAATTTTTTGAATTATTTTTAGTAGAGATGGGGTTTCACCATGTTGCCCTGGCTGGTCTTGAACTCCTGAGCTCAGGCAATCTGCCTGCCTCGGTTTCCCAAACTGCTGGGATTACAGGCGTGAGCCACCGCTCCCGGCACAGTGTGCTCATTCAAAACCATCCTTGTCTGCTGCTCAGAGCAGGTCCAGGCAGACTCCCCTCTTCCCCTGCTCCTTGTTGCCCCAGCAGGTGTATGAATGAAAAATCAGACCAGTCCCACACCCAGGCTCACAGGGGTCACGTGTCTTTGTAGAGCCGGGAGACTGTCATCTGCTCCCTGTCTGATGCTCCATATTCACTCCCATCTCACCTTTACCAGCCTAGAGGGGATGGTGACTTCTCCAGTGTTGGGGTGATGTTCAGAGCCAGTGCCAGGTCCAGACCCCCATACTCTGGGCTGGGGTTGCGTGTTGGCAGAGCACTGTGAGATTCACCTTATTTTTTCTTCCTCATGCCCTGGGCCAACTGCCAAGATGCCAGCTTGTGGCATCTGAGTCAGGCTCCTTCCCCGGGCCTGCTGGGCCGCCTGCCCCACCACAGTAGTGGGGGGCTCCAGGCTGCCCCTGTGTGTCTCCTCCAGTCTTCATCGGCTGCCTGCTGCTGTCTGCACCCGTGTTTGGCTACCTGGGTGACCGACATAGCCGCAAGGCCACCATGGGCATTGGGATCTTGCTGTGGTCAGGAGCTGGCCTGGCTGGCTCCTTCATCCCACGCCAGGTAGGTGTCCAGGCCCCTTCCCAGGCCCCTGGGGCCCCTTCCCCACCTGCTTCCTCCCTGGCCCCATCAGAACTGGGTGGGGACAATTCTGCTCCATTCCTGGCTATGAGTGGGGGTCGCACTGAGAGCTGGGAGAGGAGGTGAGGGCACAGCCTCCAGCTGAGCCTGCACAGGGCAGAGCCGGTAGACTTTCTTTCTTTTTTCTTTTTGTTTTTGAGACAGAGTTTCGCTCTTGTTGCCCAGGCTGGAGTGCAATGGCGTGGTCTTGGCTCACTGCAACCTCCGCCTCCTGGGTTCAAGCGATTCTCCTGCCTCAGCCTCCTGAGTACCTCGGATATCAGGCACCTGCCATCAAGCCCGGCGAATTTTTGTATTTTTGTAGAGACAGGGTTTCACCATGTAGGCCAGGGTGTTCTTGAACTCCCAACCTCAGGTGATCCACTCGCCTCAGCCTCCCGAAGTGCTGGGATTACTTGCGTGAACCACCTCACGCAGCCAAGCTGGTGGACTTTCTTAACAGGAGGCTTCCTCTCTCCTGCCTCTCACTGCCACACCAGGTTCATTTCTGCCCAACTCTGCTGGGGTGGGGCTGGGGGTAACAGCTGCTGTCTTGCAGAACTGGCCTGGTTAGCCATGGGGGGACCCAGGAGAAGGGCTCCCCTGAGCAGGAGGGCAGGCGGTGGCTGCAGGGGACACATGTGTGACTTTGGGAACCTGGAACGGGGCGGGGTAGTGAGGTGTCTAGCCCCGATCCCCTCTCCCTCCTCTGGGGTCCTGTGTCACGGGTCCCCTTGGCCCCTCCTCCAAACCCTCGGGCCCCTGACCTTATGGGTGGTTTCTGGAACTCACTGTGGTCTTGTGCCCTCTCGCCCAGTATTCTTGGCTCTTCTTCCTGTCCCGGGGCACCATGGGCACTGGCTCCAGCAGCTACGCCACCATCGCACCCACCGTCCTGGGCGACCTCTTTGTGAGGGACCAGCGCACCCGTGTGCTGGCCGTCTTCTACATTTTCATCCCCGTGGGAAGGTTGGTATCACCCATGGGTCCACTTCCCCAGATGGTAAACTGAGGCCCGAAGGAGTCAGAACAGGGGCTGGGGTGGGTAGGAGAGGTCAGACCAGAGGAGCTGGGATTGGAGTTCTAATGCTACCCCTTCCTCACCGCGTGAGTTTACCTCTCCAAGCCTCAGTTTCCTCATCTATGAACGGGGCAATGGCGCCAGCTGATGGGTGGGGGAGGAGTAGAGGGGATGGGGATGCACCTTCAGATTCGTACACTCGGCGGCGTGGCCCACGCAGGGAGGGGCCGGCCAGGGTGGCCAGGAGAGGAAATGTGCTAGGACCAGGCCCTGCACCCACAACAGGCTCGGCCAGGGTGGGGTTTGCAGTCAGGGCCCTGGCCTCTGACCCCGCTTTCCTGAACTCGCCTGACTCAAGCAAGGCCCAGCCTTGGGCAGGAGGGTGGAGGGTGTCCCCATAGGTGGGAGAGTGGCGCTGGGGGTGGGCCGGGAGCCAGAGGCCGCTGGTGGCTTGATCAAGGGCAGTGGACATCTGGGCCTCACGTGGTTTACTTTCCTCAGTGAAACAGCTCTGAGCCTGCAGAGGGCCAGCTCCCTGGGGTGGGGGGGCACCCTGTGTCAGGCTGGCCATGGGGTCTGCCTCCCGTGCCCCCCCACAGCCCATCCCCCTCGCCCCTCTGTTGCAGTGGCCTGGGCTACGTGCTGGGGTCGGCCGTGACGGCGCTGACTGGGAGCTGGCGCTGGGCCCTCCGAGTGAGTCCAGCTTCCTTGTCTTCCCTCTGCTTTCCCTCTGGACCAGTAGGGACTTCCCAGCCTTGGGTGACCTTTGCCACTTGGCGTAGCACCCGGCGCCACGGTGGGGGGCGGTGGTCAGGCATCAGCAGCTTTGGACATTTGGGGCCTCATAGGGAGCATGGATCGTGGAGGTCGTGGCCCTGGGTTCCAAAGCTGGCTGCTTCGTGTACTCGATGTGTGACCTCAAGTGAGCCGCCGCCTTCTTCAGAACCTCAGTTTGCCTGGGGGAGGAGTGGGGATAGTATATGCTACCGGAGGCATCTTGGGGGTCAGTGAGATAGAGATGGAATTTCTGAGCTGCAGGGTCAGGGCACAGAAGAGGCCCTGGAGGGCTGGCAATGAGGCTTGCTGGGCAGTGGGGCAGGAGGCTGGGAAGATGCTGTGCAGGCCCTGCGGGGGCTGCAGCCATCGTGACTCCAACGAGGGCACGAGACGACCATTTTGCAGAGGAAGGTGCTCAATAGCGAGGGTGCTGAGCTCAGCCCTGGGAGTGCCCGGGAGCTGGTGTATGGAGCACTGAAGCCAGAGCCGGAATCTTGCGGGTGGGGTGGGCTTCAAGGAGGCAGGTCTGACCCGGCTCGAATGTCCCGTCTCATGGTCTGAGCTGTTTGAAGGCTACCCAAGGCAGGCAGTGAGATCCCCGTCCTTGGGGTTTGAGCCGGGGGGCCCCTAGAAGGGGATACCAAGACTGGTGTGGCAGATGGAGGGCTGGCCCAGGGAAAGGTCAGCTCTAGGGGCAGCAAGACCTCCAGAGGCCAGGCTAGCGTAGCAAAGGTCCCTGTTCTCAACCATCTCAGGCCCACTGGCCCCAAAAGAGTGGTGTCAGTACCGGAAAGACGAGAGTTACATCAAGCCCCGAAGAGACCCCACTCCCCAGAAAGCCTGCAGCAGAGCGGGCTGAGAAACGGGGGTACGTCCCGCTCTGTGGATAGCAGCACCCAGGAATCACATCACCCCGACTATCCCCAGGGCCTGGACCCCAGAGGTCAGATGCTGGCTGGTACTGTGGCCAGCTGCCCCAGGGGTCTCCTGGGCTGTGAGAATATGTGGTCCTCAGCTTCCTGGGCTCTCTTGTCCCCAGATCATGCCCTGCCTGGAGGCCATGGCCTTGATCCTGCTTATTCTGCTGGTTCCAGACCCACCCCGGGGAGCTGCGGAGATGCAAGGGGAGGGGGCTGCAGGAGGCTCCAGGAGCAGCTGGTTCGAGGACGTCAGATACCTGGGGAGAAAGTGAGTGTCACTGCTACCCCCTGCCAGCCACGGAAAAACCCCTTTGTCTGCCCCAGCCTCATTGACCCCCTCTCTCCACCTCCAGGGAGCCCTCCCTGGTTGCCCCAGTATTCACAGCCCTCCTCTTCCTCTGAGATCCCACTTACTAATGGAAGTGGGCCTCCCTCCCTTAGAGCTCAGTCCTCGTCACCTTGCCATGTGACAGAAATATGGACCGGGAGGGAGGGAGATGGAGTGAGCCCCAGCCTTGCTACTGCTGCTGCCCTGCCCATAAGTGGCCCTGGCACTCAGAGGCTCGCTGTCCGTTTATTCAGTGGAACGAATTCTCCAGCCTTGCCCACTTCTCCGGGTTGCGGGGAGGATGCTGGGAGTTCATCACTCACCTCTCCCAGCCTTGTGGCATGCGTCATCCTCTGTGCCAGCCACGGTGGGGAAGCAGGCAGGAGTCCCCTGCTAGTCCCAGGCCTCGGATTCACTGCAGTGCAGGCCAGGGACAGGACCTGATTCTGTTACTGAGCCGTGACACCGGCCAGGAGGACTCAGGGGAAGATGGGGTAGGCAGGGACAGCTTCCTACAGAATGTGATGCTGGATGGGAGCCCCTCAGGATGGGGGCCCCTCAGAATGGGGAGAGTGGGTCCTGCAGAGAGGAGGGAGGGAGGAGGCGGCACGCACGAGCCAGGGTGTGCAGGTGGGGGCCTCAGAAACGTCAGGGAGGCTGGAGCTCAGGGAGCTGCCGGGAAGGATCTGGAGGCTGGAGCTTGGGGAAACCTGAGTGCCTTCTTCTTTGGCGCCTGTTTGCCTGCCTGTAAAGAGGGGGTGGCAAATGCTGCCTACGGAATCTTGAAGGTTAATGAGACACGAGATGGAGAGTTCCTGGAGTGCCCAGGAGCGGGGAGGGTGGACAGGCCCCTTCAGCCCCAGCCCCACCCGACATCAGCCGAGGCACCTTGTCTGTCTTGCAGCTGGAGTTTTGTGTGGTTGACCCTCGGCGTGACCGCCATGGCCTTTGTGGCTGGAGCCCTGGGCTTCTGGGCCCCTAAGTTTCTGCTTGAGGCGCGCGTGGTCCACGGGCTGCAGCCTCCCTGCTTGCAGGAACCGTGCAGCAACCCCGACAGGTGAGGGCGTCGGGGGCCCGTGACCCGACTCGGGGAGGGGGGGCGGCGGGGGGGGGGTCTCACTGAGGAAGTTCTGAGATCTGAGCTCCAACATTCAGTTTCTGGCGGGGAGCATGTGGCGCTGTGTGGAGACAGTAGGAGCCTGGCTCTGGCTCTGGCTCCAGCCGAGCCTCTGCTGCTCCGACGGCCACGGCCAGCCCCCTTGTCTTCTCTGGGCTGAACTCCCCGTCTCTCCACCCTTGGGGCTGCTGTAGGTTCCAGGAGGTGCCTGTGGGAGACGGGGGTGAGGCTTCTGCGGGGCCTGCAGGATGACAGGAGCCTTAGCAACCATCCTGCGGGGGGCCTGCAGTGTCTTCCGTGAGGGCATCCCATTCTACACATGGCAAATGGGGGCCTGGAGGCCTCATCGCCTCTCTGGTTTTGGGATTTCATGTGTTGAGAAGGCTGCTGGGAGGGGGGCAAGGGCACTCTGCCCTCGGGGCATGGCCTCTCCTGCTTCCTGCCTGGCTGTCTCCCCTGTCCTGCCGGGCTCCACTTCTGTCCCTGCCACCTTTGACCCCTTGGCCCCAGGAGCTCCAGTGACTGCTTGATGCTGAGTCAAGGACATCCTGCCTGAATAGCAGGCACCTGATCCTCAACCCTGGCCTCCTCCCTGCCTCCGGGGCTGCTCCTCAGCCTCCCTGTGGCCTCCTCCTCCTTTCTGACCCTGTCCTGCTGGATCCTGGGGACGCTGTCCTCTTCCCTGGAGCCCCATCCTCCCCAGGGCTTTGGCGACACTCGTCCTCTGTTGACTGCCCCTCCCCCTCCTCCTTCCCTCCACCTCCTTCCCTCCTTCCCTCCTTCCCTCCTTCCCCTCCACCTCCTTCTTCTTCCCTCCTCCCCCTCCCCTCCTTCTCCTTCCCTATTCTTCTTCTTACCCTCCTTCCCTCCTCCTCTTCCTCCCCTCCTCCCCCTCCTCCCCGTCCCTCCTCCCCCTCCTCCCCCGTCCCTTCTCCCCCTCCTCCTTCCCTCCTCCCTTCCTCCTTCCCTCCTCCTCCTCCTCCTCTTCTTCCTCTCTTGCCTCTGCCTCACTCCCTGATGCCCAGAGAGAGCTCCGTGTAACTTCCAGAACGTCCTTGGCTTCTCACTGGTCTGTGCCTGGGCCTCAGCCATGCCCTTTGCCCAGAACTTTCTTCCCTTTTCTCATCATTACTTATTAAGCTTTTACTTTGGTTCAGGCCCTATGCTGAGCATACCTTCTTCTCTCCTCTCCTCTCCTCTCCTCTCCTCTCCTCTCCTCTCCTCTCCCCTCCCCTCCCCTCCCCTCCCCTCCCCTCCCCTCCCCTCCCCTCCCCTCCCCTCCCCTCCCCTCCCCTCCCCTCCTCTCCTCTCTTCTCTTCTCTTCTCCTCTCTCTCTTTCTTTTTTTGAGACAGAGTCTCAGTCTCGCCCAGGCTGGAGTGCTATGGCACGATCTCGGCTCACTGCAACCTCCACCTCCTGGGTTCAAGCAATTCTCCTGCCTCAGCCTCCTCCTGAGTAGCTGTGATTGCAGGCATGCACCACCATGCCTGGCTAATTTTTGTATTTTTAGTAGAGATGAGGTTTCACCATGTTGGTCAGGCTGGTCTTGAACTCCTGACCTTGTGATCTGCCTGCCTTGGCCTCCCAGAGTGCTGGGATTACAAGTGTGAGCCACTGTGCCCAGGTTTTCTTTTCTTTTTTTTCTTCTCTCCTCTGCTTTCCTTTCCTTTCTTCTCTCTTTCTCTTTCCCTCCCCTCCTCCCTTCCTTCCCTTCCTCCCCTTCTTTCCTTCTTTTATTTCTTTTTTGAGTCAAGATCTCACTTTGTCACCAGGCTGGAATGCAGTGGTACAAACACAGTTCACTGCAGCCTCAACCTCCCAGGTTCAAGCAATCCTCCCACCTCAGCCTCCCAAGTAGCTGGGACCACAGGGACACGCACCATGCCTGTCTATTTTTTGTTTTTTTTTGAGACAGAGTTTCAATCTTGTTGCCTAGGCTGGAGTGCAATGACATAATCTTGGCTGACTGAAGTCTCTGCCTCCCGGGTTCAAGTGATTCTCCTGCCTCAGCCTCCCGAGTAGCTGGGATTACAGGCACCCGCCACCACATCCGGCTAATTTTTTTTTGTATTTTTAGTAGAGACCGAGTTTCACCATGTTGGCCAGGCTGGTCTCAAACTCCTGACCTCAAGTGATCCACCTGCCTCGGTCTCCCAGAGTGCTGGGATTACAGGTGTGCGCCACCATGCCTGGCTTACAAAGTGTATCTTTTCATATATGGTAGGTTGCGTTCACAGGTTACAGAGATTAGGACGTAGACATCTTGCAGGGGGATTAATTCAGCCTACCCCTGAGCGGACAGAAGGCCCTGATGTGCGGATTCTGCACAGACCTTAGCTGTGTTAATATCTCCCCTGTGGTGAGGATAAGCGCCCGGGTGAGGGTGAGCAGGGGTAGGAAGCCACAGGACACAGGATTCCAGTTCAGCCAGAGGGAGAACTTCCAACACTCAGAGCACAAGTGGCCCAGATGGAAGGGGCTGTGTGGGGAGGGGAGTAGTGAGCTTCCTGCCCCAGGGGGCGTGTAAGTGGAGGTTGGGCAGCTGCTTGCCAGGGCCAATGTGCAGGGGAGCAGTGTAGAACTTACAGATCTTTTTTTTTTTTTGTCTGAGACGGAGTCTCACTCTGTCACCTGGGCTGGAGTGCGGTGGTGTGATCTTGGCTCACTGCAACCTCCGCCTCACAGGTTCAAGCGATTCTCCTGCTTCAGCCTCTCAAGTAGCTGGGATTACAGGTGCTCACCACCACGTCTGGCTAATTTTTGTTTTGAGACAGAGTCTAGCTCTGTCGCCCAGGCTGGAGTGCAGTGGCATGATCTTGGCTCACTGCAACTTCTGCCTCCTGAGTTCAACCTCCGCTTCCCAGGTTCAAGCATTTCTCCTGCCTCAGCCTCTGGAGTAGCTGGGATTACAGGTGTGTGCCACCATACCTGGGTAACTTTTGATTTGTTTTGTTTTGAGACAGAGCCTAGCTCTTCCACCCAGGCTGGAGTGCAGTGGCATGATCTCGGCTCACTGCAACCTCTGCCTCCCAGGTTCAAGTGATTCTCCTGCCTCAGCCTCCTCAGTAGCCGGGATTGCAGGTGCCTGCTACCATGCCCAGCTAATTTTTGTATTTTTAGTAGAGATGGGGTTTCACTGTGTTGGCCAGGATGGTCTCAAACTCCTGACCTCAAGTGATCCACCCGACTGGCCACCGTAAGCCACCGTGCCTGGCCTAATTTTTGTATTTTTAGTAGAGATGGGGTTTCATCATGTTGGTCAGGCTAGTCTCGAACTGCTGACCTCAAATGATCTGCCCGCCTCAGCATTCCACAGTGCTGGGATTCCAGGTGTGAGCCACCACGCCCAGCTGTGCTGATAGGCCTTTAAGGGCTGTCCTGGCTGTGAGAGTCTGTGATGCCGGGAAGGCCCTGTGTGGATAGAGGGAGCTCGAAGGGCTTGGTGCTGGGGAGTGCTCTCTGGCTGCACCTCCCGCTTAGGGGCTGGTGGGGGTGCCTGTTCAGGCAGCCTGTCTGAATAATCAATCCTATGTCTCATGAATATATGGAGAACCTGCCAAACTCAGCTCAGACCAGGACTCAGAGGCGGCTAGCATTCCTCCGGGATTCCAGTCACCTGACTGGGCTGAGCCAGACCTCGAACCGCTCAGAAGCCTGGGAAGGTTTGGAAAGCCCTTCTAAACTACCCAAAGATGCACGTGCTTCCGTCTGGCAGGCAGAGGGCCATGAGGCCCTGGTTGTGCCCCTGAGGGGCTGTGTGACCTCAGGCAAGTTCCTGCCCTCTCTGGGCACTACACTGTCTCCTCCACACTGGGAGGATGGCGGAGGGGAATGAACCCATTAGTCCTCAGCCAGATGGACACTTCACGCAAGTTCTTTAGGGGAGAGGTGGTTTTCTCATGGCACTCTGCTGGAAACCATAATCTCGCCTCTATGACTCTCTTCCATCTTGGTGGGAACTATGAGAATAATAGCGGGCGCCTGGCCATCCACACGGCCCTAGAAACGTTTGGCTCTAGCCGTGGATACGGTGAGGTAGCGAATGGTGGGTGGGGGCTGTGGTATTCTGCGCCCAGGAAACAGGCGGGGCCGATACAGGGAGGCCAGCAAGTAGGGGTGAGTTTGGAGAATTCCCAGTCATTTGTGCGAAGTCAGGGCGGGTGGAGAGGGGAAGCTGCCTCGGTCAGCATGGAGCGGTCCTGCAGGGCCATCCGTGCTGGCCGGGAGCTTGCTGGGAGGACCCTGGATAGACTGGTGTCTTCAAGAGTTCATGCTGGTCGGTCTCAGCCTTTCCTTTGAGCTTCTTTATTTGTTTTGTTTTGTTTTTTGAGATGGAGTCTCGCTCTCTCACCCAGGCTGGAGTGCAGTGGCGCGATCTTGGCTCACTGCAACCTCTGCCTCTCAGATTCAAGTGATTCTCCTGCCTCAACCTCCTGAGTAGCTGGGATTACAGGTGCCCACCACCACGCCCAGCTAATTTTTGTATTTTTATATTTTCAGTAGAGATGGGGTTTTGCTGTGTTGGCCAAACTGGTCTTGAATTCCTGATCTCAAGTGATCCACCCGATTCAGCCTCCCAACGTGCTGGGATTACAGGCTTAAGCCACCTTGCCCGGTCCCTTTGGGCTCCTTTAAAATGAGGCTGGAGGTTGCAGAATGGATGAATAGGGTAATGATGTATATTCCAATCCTGGTCTGTAATGTTTTTTCAATTTTTTTTTTTTAATCTATTTATTTATTTTTTTAAAGAGGGGGTTTCACCATGTTGGTCAGGCTGGTCTTGAACTCCCGACTTCAGGTGATCCACCCGTCTTGGCCTCCAAAGTGCTTGGGTTACAGGCGTGAGCCACCGCGCCCGGCCCTGGTCTGTCATTCACCAGCTGGGTCACCTTGGCCTTGACCTTTCTCAGCCTCACCTTGCTCATCTATCTGTCTGGGAATTCTAGGAGGGATCAATGAGCTCATTGCTCCCAGCATCGAGTCAAGAAAAGACACCAAACCTGTTACTGTTCTCTAGGAATTTCCTGGCCGGGAATGAACCTGGAGACACAGAAGGTGCTGTGGGAACTGATGGGAGTGAAGGGATCAGCAAGGGAACAAAGGAAGGGCATCCCCAAGGAGGCTGTGATGGGTTTTGAAGGATGAGTAGGAGTTTGGTAGGTCAAAAACTAGTGAAGGGTGTTCCTGATAGAGGGATGAAAATATGAGGTGTGGAGTGGGGAGGGGAAGAAAATAGAGCTGGGACCTGGGGTTGATGTGAGTCAGAGGCAGATCACGAAGGACAATGTACGTCATACGGAACTGGGGACAAATCTCGTGGGTGTTTGAGAGCTTGTGGAGAATTTCAGGTAGGAGGTGGGCGGGGACGAGGTCAGGTCTGTGTTTTTAATTTTACTTTTAGAGACAGGTTCTTGCTCTGTTGCCCAAGCTGGAGGGCAGTGGTATGATCACAGCTCACTGTGGCCTCGAACTTCTGACCTCAAGTGATCCTCCTGGGTAGCTGGGACTACAGGTGCACGCCACCAAGCCTGAATAATTTAAACATTTTTTGTAGAGACGGGATCTTGCTGGTCTTGAACTTCTCCCACCACAGATCTGTGTTTGCAGTGCACTCTCGGGGAGCCTGTCTGGAGGTTACTTTGGAGGGACAGGTCTCCACAGGATGGATGAGCAAGGGCAAGCCAAGCGGAGTTGAAGTGGGTCTAGGAGAGGGCCGGAAGGGACTTCGGTCGCGGGTACTACTTGAGAGGGGTTCGAAGACAGGGACTGGAAGGGTGGGATTCAAGGGGGGAGTGTGTGTTCAGGGCCCAGACGAGGGCCGGGTGTATCACGGGGGCTCAGTCAGTCCATGTGTGCTCACCTCCGTTCCTCTTAGTACTGAGAGCTGGAAAGGCTGGGGCCAGAGTGGGACCCTGGAATGAAGATTTTGAGTGGGGCAGTTTTGGGTGGTGAGAGGGTGAGGGTCAATAGAGATGAGGCAGGCTGGGCCCTGGGGTGCTGGGCGATCAGCCACATGGCCAGTGGGATCCCCAGGATGAGGCAGGGGATGGGGCAGGAAAAGGGGTGGGGGAGGGCGGTGGGATATTTGTCCCTGGTCAGGGTCCGCAGGCCCTGGGATCATCAGTGAGGAGGGTGGGTGAGGCCTGGGTCAGGTCAGGGGTCCACAGCCATGCACCCTGCAGGCATCAGATTGTGCACTTGGGCTAAGTGGCTAGACCTGGGGCTGGGAGCAGGATGAAAGGTCCCTGTGCTGACCCCGCCCAGCTGACCAACCCCTCTGTGCTCTTCCCCATCAGCCTGATTTTTGGGTCACTGACCATCATAACCGGCATCATTGGGGTCATCTGGGGGGCAGAAGTTGCGAGGAGGTACAAGAAAGTCAACCCAAGAGCTGAGCCCCTTATCTGCGCCTCCAGCCTGCTCGCCGCAGCCCCCTGCCTCTACCTGGCTCTCGTCCTGGCCCCGACCAACTTGCTGGTGTCCTACGTAAGTGAGCGCCTCTGTGGAGGTGGGGACAGTGTCAGGGGGGAGGACTCCTGTTTCCACAGGCTCACGCTGGGCCCGGACTTTATGTCCATTCTGTTACGCTTTCCTTCTGAGTAAAGCTTGTCATTCCCATTTTACAGATCAGCAAAGAGAAGCTTGGCTGGGCATGGTGGCTCACGTCTGTAATCCCAGCACTTTGGGAGGTCAAGGCGGGTGGATCACTTGAGGTCAGGAGTTCGAGACCAGCCTGGCCAAGATGGTGAAACCCCAGCTTTTCTAAAAATACAAAAAATTTAGCCAGGCATGGTGACGGGCACCTGTAATCCCAGCTGCTCAGGAGGATGAGGCAGGAGAATCGCATGAACCCAGGAGGTGGAGGTGGTGGTGAGCCAAGATCGTGCCACTGCACTCCAGCCTGGGCAACAGAACGGGACTCCATCTTGGCGGCAGGGCGGGGTTGGGGGGGATACCGGGAAGAGAAGCTTAACAGGAGTTCCACAGAACTGAGATTTGAGCCTAAGCTTTTCTGACTGTAAAAGATGTCCTCTGAGCTCTGGGTTAATGTGTTAGCTTCAGAAAATAAGACTCATTTATTGCCAGGTCATATTGTGAGCCCAGGAAGAAATAGAGCAATTCTCCCCAAGTCACAGAGGAGGGAAGCAAGGCCCAGATTGGTTATGGCCAGTGTGGACGCCGCTTTCAGGCCGATAATCACGGTCACGTCGACTGTTCTGAATCCATATCCCATCACAGCCCTTCAGGGGCCTTGAGCTGTGGCCATGCCAGCCACATGGGTATACACGCTTCCCAGACTTTGCACGTGTCCATGTCTTCCACTAAGAGCACCATCTCCTCTCTTGTGCATCCTGAACTCCTCCTTCTGCAAGTCTCAGCTCAAAGGCCGCTTCCTCCAGAAGCCTTCCCAGACCACTCTGTCCTCACACCAGAATTCATGTTCCCACTTGCGCTCATGCTATTTTGGGTCCCAGGAGGCGCCGAGGGTTATGGGGCTTGTCCACGGACAGGGAGCCCAAAGGGTGGAGACCAGAGCCCAAGAGTCCCGTGTGCGGCAGTGTCCCTGGCTCTGCAAAGCCCCAGCCCTGCCTGTCCCCCAGCAGGGGGAAGGGCCACTGCTTCGGGGAGGATGACACCAGCCCGGCCACAGGCAGAGGGGCCGGAGCTCCCTGCTTCTCCCAGCTCCACGGCCCTGGGCCAGTGCCTGCAGACATGGATTCACTTGTGTGTACAGCAGTTTCGCGGAGCAGGCTGGACTTGGGAAAAGTGAACCAGGCATGGCTCTGTGATCCTCCCACTAGTTTGGCTGCATCTCCCACCCATGGCCAGAGCCCATCGCTTCTCCAGTCACACGCAGTAGCTAAAGAGGCTGGTCCCATTGAAATCATTGAAATCAAAACTTTAGCCCTGCTTCCAAATAAACTTCTTCTTCTTCTTCTTTTTTCTTTTTTTTTTTGAGACTGAGTGTCTCTGTCGCCGAGGCTGGAATGCAGTGGCATGATCTCAGCTCACTGCAACTTCTGCCTCCTGGGTTCAAGCGATTCTCCTGCTTCAGCCTCCTGAGTAGCTGGAATTACAGGTGCGAGCCACCACATCCGGTTAATTTTTGTATTTTATTTATTTTTTGAGAAGGAGTCTCGCATTGTTGCCCAGGCTGGAGTGCAGGGGCACGATCTCGGCTCAGTGCAACCTCCGCCTCCAGGGTTCAAGTGATTCTCCTGCCTCAGCCTCCTGAGTAGCTGGGATCACAGGCACGCGCCACCGCACCCGGCTAATTTTTGTATTTTTAGTAGAGACGGGATTTCACCATGTTGGTCAGGCTGGTCTCGAATTCCTGACCTCGTGATCTGCCCGCCTCGGCCTCCCAAAGTGCTGGGATTACGGGCATGAGCCACCGTGCCCGGCCCCAAATGAAGCTTCTTTCCAGGACCAGAAACTTGCCTTAGGAAGTAGGGGGCTGTAGTCTCGTCTTGTTCTCCTGGTTCCATCTTCTACCAGCATCCCGACACCACGCCTCCCCTCGAGATTCTGTCCCCTCCAGAGATGAGCAGGCAAGGAAGGACGACTCAGAACGGCCGAGCATTGCCTGTGTCGGGAGCTGTTTTTGCTGACTGTTAGTGCCTTCCCTGTGGCAGATGCCCAGAGGCAGGGTCGGGGGGCACTTTTGTGGGCGTTTTGGGGCCTCTGGCCCTGGTTTCTGCTTTGCCCAATTCCTCGTTGCAGGGTCACCTTTCCAGCCCGGCCTTCTTGCTAGGGCAGAAGATCCTGCAAGGGGTCCCCTCTCATGAGCACCTGTCTCCCTCCATGGTGTCCATCTGACCCCTGGAGGAGGTCAGGAAGGGAAGCCTCCCCCACTGCCACCCCGTCCCCCACCATGACACTGCAGACTGCTCCATCTGGCATCTCTCTGGGGGGAGTCAGGCCCCAGGATCCGTCTCCCCAAATGCCAGATGACGTGCATCTGGGTGTCCTGAGAACGCCTTCTGTGCACGCCCCTCAGGCGCCCTCGTACAGGAGGCTTGGCATTTAGCTGGTGTCCAGCCAGGGGGAAAAGGCCAGCTTTCTTCCTGGAAAGTACTGCCCTCTGTGGGGGGTGTCACCTGAAACCCCTTACTCAGCTTAAGAGTGGAACTCTTTACTATTTATTTATTCATCTTTTAGAGATGGCAGTCTCATTATGTTGTTCGGGCTGGTCTTGAACTCCTAGACTCAAGCAATCCTCTTGCCTCAGCCTCCTGAGTAGCTGGGACTACAGGCTTGTACCATGACACCCAGCTAATTTTTGTATTTATTATTATTACTACTGAGACGGAGTCTCACTCTGTCACCCAGGCTGGAGTGCAGTGGCACAATCTCGGCTCGCTGCAACCTCCACGTCCTGGGTTCAAGCGATTCTCTTGCCTCAGCCTCCCCAGTAGCTGGGATTACAGGCACGTGCCACCACACCCAGCTAATTTTTGTATTTTTAGTAGAGACGGGGTTTCACCATGTTGGTCAGGCTGGTCTCGAACTCCTGACCTCGTGATCCGCCCACCTCGGCCTCCCAAAGTGCTGGGATTACAGGTGTGAGCCACCTCGCCTGGTCAAGGGCAGAACTCTTTTAATAAATCCTCCCCCAAGCATGACTTCGATGCAGGTGGGCGGGGGCCACATAGGATAGTTCTGTTCTCCTGCCCAGTTCTGAAGGTGTGTCTGGCACCCCTCTTAAGGTGTGGGTGCCGCTCACCCCACACCGCTCACCCCTTGCTCTCAGCCTTGGGTCTCTGCGGAAATTCCTGAAGACTAGAAAAGTCTTGTCGTTCTCTTCTGCATATACTCTGATTTAGTTCTCATGACTGACACCTTTGTGGGGAAGGTTTCTTCTTTCCTTGTTTTTTTTTGAGACAGAGTCTCTCTCTGTTGCCCAGGCTGGAGTGTGGTGTCACGATCTCAACCCACTACAACCTTCACCTCTCAGGTTCAAGCGATTCTCCAGCCTCAGCCTCCCCAGCAGCTGGGACTACAGGCATGGGCCACTAATTGTTCTATTTGTTATTTTTTTGAGATGGAGTCTCGCTCTGTTGCCCAGGCTGGAGTGCAGTGGCACGATCTCGGCCCACTGCAACCTCCACCTCCCGGGTTCAAGCGATTCTCCTGTCTCAGTCTCCTGAGTAGCTGGGATTACAGACACTCACCACTATGCCCAGCTAATTTTTGTATTTTTAGTAGAGACAGTGTTTCACCACGTTGACCAGGCTGGTCTTGAACTCCTGACCTCAAGTGATCCGCCTGCCTCAGGCTCCCAAAGTGCTGGGATTACAGGCGTGAGACACCGCGCCCGGCTGTTGGAAGACTTTTTCTTATGCCATTTGACAGGCTAGAAAACTGAAGTCCACAGATAGAAACAGGTGAATAGCAGGACAGACAAAACTCCAACGAATGGCCAGATGTAGTGGCTGACACCTGGAACCCCAGTATTTTGGGAGGCTGAAGTGAGAGGATCGCTTGAGCCCAGGAGTTAGAGACCAACTTGGACAATGTAGCAAGACCTTGTCTCTACAGAAAATTAAAAAATTAGGTGGACATGGCGGCACATGCCTGTAGTCCCAACTACGTGGGAGGCTGAGGCTGGAGGATTGCTTGAGCCCGAGAGATGGAGGCTGCAGGGACCTGCGATCATGCCACTGCACCCCAGCCTGGGTGGCAGAGTTTGTTTGAGACCCTGTCTCAAAACAGACAAACAATCCAACAACCTCCAACTTGGTTCTGACGCCTCCAAAATCTGTGTCGTTCCTAGTGCCCTGACCCAGAAACAGAGCTACGTATACCCCAGGAACAAGCAAATACCTCAGTGCTTACTGACCGAAGGACGGGGCATCACTTCTGGCTGATAGGAGCCGTGGGGGCTGGGGGGGCCTGACCTCACAGGGAGGCTGCAGCCCAGGCAGACGGAGGCCCCATCAAAGCCGTCCCTGCACCAGCCAGCTGGGGCTGGGGCCCCCCTGCCAGCCTGCTTCTGCCACTGCCTTGGTTGGTTGTGGGAGGTGGCTCCTTGGCTGGGTTTTGGGGACACAGCTGCCCCCCACCCCCTGCCGGCGCCCTGCAGCCTGGCACATCTCCAGAGCTGGTTAGCTCATCTAGAAATGACATTGCGTCTTGGCTGCCAAAGCCAGCTGGAGAAACTCTTATTTAGACCTGCCCTGGGGGTTGGGACTGAGGGGCGGAAAGGCGGGCAGGGCCAGGGTGCATCCATTCTCTGGTGCTGGTACCCACCGACGCCGAGTCGCTGTGGCCAGAACTCTGACCCTCCAGAGGTGCTGCATCCCCACCTCGTGGCTCTGTCTGTGCCTCTGTAGTCTGCTTGGATGTTCGGAGCTGAGATTCAGGCTCCAGTTCCTCCTCTTCAACAACTGTCAGTCGCAAAGCCCTAGACCTCTCCAGAGTCCACCCGCCCCTCTCTGTCCTCCCTGCCCGTCCCTGGCTCATGCCTTGCTGTCTTTCTCCAGAACTGTTCCAGAAGCCACCTTCCTGCTCACCCACCACAATCTGTTCTTCAGTTCTTCACATGCTGCCAGAGTGAGCTTCTTCCCTCCCTCCCTCCCTCCCTTTCTTCCTTCCCTCCTCCCTCCCTCTCTCCCTCCCTCCTTCCTTCCTTGCTTTCTTCTTTCTTCTCTTTCTTTCATTCTTTCTTTCTTTTTCTTCCTTCTTCCTTTTTTCTTCCTTCCCTCCCTCCCTTCTTTCTTTCTCTCTCTTTCATTCATTCTTTCTTTCTCTTTCTTTCTTTCTCTCTCTCTTTCTTTTTCTTCCTTCTTCCTTTTTTCTTCCTTCCCTTCCTCCCTTCCTTCCTTCCATCCTTCCTTCCAGACATGGTCTCCCCGTGTTGCCCAGGCTGGTCTTGAACTCCTGGCCTCAGACGATCCTGCCCATGCTGCCTCCTGAGTAGCTGAAATTACGTGTGTGTCACTGTGCCTGGCTTACAGAGTGAGCTTTCTGACACCACGACCCTTCCCTGCTCAGAAGCCTTGCATGGCTCCCTGGGGCCTCTGGGGCTAGGTCCAGCTTCTTATCCTGGCGTTTAAAGCCCCTCGTGAACTTCCCTGATAACCCTGGGAGCCTTATTCCTCCACTGCAGTCCTGCCATATAGGTTCCCTCTTGATTCCCTATGCCATGCTTCCCTCTCCTTCTCTTTCCCCATCCTCACTCCCTTCGCCATATGTCCAAAGCATTCTAGGCCTTCAAGGGCCTCCGTCTCTCCATGGCTTCCTCCCTGTTGCCGGGCCTGACCCCCTCTCCCTCCTGTCTTTAGTACGCCCCAGCATTGTCTTCCTGGGGTCTCGGTTATGTACGTTCTGGCTCCTCTCCCAGCCTTGTCTGTGAGTTTTAGCAGGGCCCAACTCTGGTTCTAATCTTTCTCTGTACTCCAGCTCAAAGCATGGTCAGGCGCATGGATGGCTGGGTGAAAGTCACTGCTGGCTGAGTGAAGAGTCGGCTGACAGTTTGTATTCATTTGTTTATTCGACCAATATTGATTGAATGCCAATTAAGTGGCATACTTGTTTAAATGCTGTAGATATAGGTGGCTGGGCGCGGTGGCTGACACCTGTAATCCCAGCACTTTGGTAGGCCGAGGCAGGCAGATCACCTGAGGTCAGAAGTTCAAGACCAGTCTGGGCAATATGGCAAAACCCTGTCTCTACTAAAAATACAAAAATTTAGCTGGGCGTGGTGGTGCGTGCCTGTAGTCCCAGCTACTTGGGAGGCTGAGGCAGGAGAATCACTTGAACCCAGGGGGCAGAGGTTGCAGTGAGCCAAGATCATGCCACTGAACTCCAGCCTGGGAAACAGAGCGAGACTCCGTCTCTAAATAAATAAATGCTGTAGATATAGCAATGAATAAAACAGATAAAAATGTCTCTCTCCTGAGGGGGACTTACATTCTAGTTGGGGGAGATAGATAACAAACAAGATATAGAAGTATTGTGAATTTTATTGTAAAATTCACAGTATTTCAGATAATCATAAAGGCTTAGGTGAGAAGTGGTGTTGGGAAGGGAAACAGGGAGAGCGTGAGTATTGGGTGGAGAGGGTAGCAATTTGATGTAGGAATTTGAGGCCAGAGAGGCCTCACTGAGAAGGTAGTTGTTGAATAAAGACCTGTAGGGGGTGAAGACTGAATTATGTGGATATATGGGGGAACAGTAAGTCAGGAGTGTACCCAATGGGTACACAACAAGGTGGCTGCTCTGATTAGTGCAGAGAGAGGAGGAGGACAGAGAGATGATGGGTGCCCGATGATGGGTTCTAAGACGGGGGACATCTGGCTTTTGTCTTCCGCATCTATTGAAACGATCATGTGGTTTTGTCCCTTATTTGATTACTACAGTTTATTACATTGACCGATATTTATATGCTTAACCAACCTTGCATTCCTGGGATATGTTCTCCGTGGTCATGGTGGGTGATCATTTTTATGTCTTGCTGGATTTGACTTGATAGTACTTTGTTGAGGGTTTTTGCATGAATGTTTTGATACCGGTGTTCCATTTTCTTGTGATGTCTTCGTCTGTTTTGGTATCAGGGTAGTGGCCTTGTAATGAGTTGGCAAGTGTTCCTTCCTCTTCTGGTTTTTGGAAGACTTTATGAGGAATTTGTTAATTCATCTTTAAACATTTGGAAGAATTCACCAGTGAAGCCATCTGGTTCTGGGCTTTTGTTTGTGGAAAGTTTTTTGATTGCTAACTCAATATTTACTTGTTATAGGTCAATTCGAATTTTCTATTTCTTCTTGAGTTGTTTCAGTAGATTTGTATCTTTTTAGGAATTTGTCCATTTATTCTAGGTTAATCTAATTTGTTGGCACACAATAGTTTATGTAACAGTTCCTTCTAATTCTTTTAATTTCTGTAAGGTCGATAGTAATGTCCCCGTTTCATTCCTCATTTTAATAATTTGAGTCTTTTTGTTCAGTTAGTTTACCTAAAGGTTTGTCCATCTTGCTGATCTTTTCAAAGAACCAACTTTTGGTTTCATCGATTTTTCTCTATTATTTGTTTTTGTTTTTTTTTTTTGACATAGGGTCTGGCTTTCTTTCCCAGGCTGGAGCTCCTGGCTTCAAGCAATCCTTCGGACTCAGCCTCGCCTCCCTAAGCGCTGGGATTATAGGAGAGAGCCACCCCATCTGGCTGGTTTATGTTGAGCAGAATCTGGCTACTCTGGGGGCAAGGGCAGAAGCAGAGAGGAGTGAGGAGCCTATTGCTAGAATGCAGGTGAGATGATGGGGCTTGGACCAGAGTGACAGCAATGGAGGTGGTGAGAGGCAGTTGGATTACATACGTATTTTGAAGGTAGAGCTATCAGAATTTCCTGATGAATTCCAGGAAGGAATGAGTCCATCCACCCACCCACCCACCACTTTGTTTCTCAGATTGCAGGAACCAAAGTCCTTCCTGCAGGATTTCTGCTGTTGAAGGAGTAGGTCCTGGGTAGATAGGCTCTAAACTCTTCTTGGGAAGGGCCCATGGGAAGATGGGCCTGTGTGCTTGTGTGTGCATGCATCTAATATGAGTGTGTGTATGTTCATTCTTGTGTGTATACATTAAAATGAACATACTAGCAGGGCACAGTGGCTCACGTCTATAATCCCAGCACTTTAGGAGGCTGAGGTGGGTGGATCACTTGAGGTCAGGAGTTCAAGACCAGCCTGGCCAACATGGCGAAACCCCATCTCTACTAAAAATATAAAAATTAGCTGGGTGTGGTGGCATGTGCCTGTAATCTCAGCTACTCAGGAGGCTGAGGCAGGAGAATTGCTTGAACCCAGGAGGCAGAGGTTGCAGTGAACTGAGATCACACCACTGCACTCTAGCCTGGGCAACAGAACAAGACTCTGTCTCAGAAAAAACAAAAAAGATGAATGTACTAGCTGGGCATGTTGGCTCACACCTGTGAGGCCAAGGTGGGCGAATCACTGAGGTCACAAGTTCGAGATCAACCTGAGTGACATGCTCTCTCCCATGCCCTGTCTCCACTAAAAATATATTTTAAAAAATTAGCTGGGTGTGGCAGTGGGCACCTGTAATCCCAGCTACTCTGGAGGCTGAGACAGGAGAATCGTTTGAACCCAGGAGGTGGAGGTTTCAGTGAGCCGAAATCGTGCCGCTGCACTCCAGCCTGGGCGACAGAGTGAGCCTCCATCTCAAAAAAAGAAAAAAAGAAAAAAAAGAAAAAAAAGAGAATATACTTGTACATACAATATACATTTAGCATGAATGTACATTTAAATTTAGCATGAATAAATAAACATGCTAAATGTATATTGTATGTACGACTATGTCTGTTTTAATTTGCATGTGTGTGTGTGTGTGCGTGGTGTGTATGTGCGAGTGTGTCTGTGTGTTGTTTTGTACACTGGTCTGTGCACACCCACGTCAGGACACGCGGATAACTGCGTGGGATGTGCCTGTGTGCACATGTGCGCCTGCAGCTAAGTATAGCTTTTCTCTTGCTACTTGGTGGCTGTAACTGCACTGTGTGGGCAGGCTGATTTTTGGTGGCATTGTGTGTCTGCTCCCAGATTTCCTGAAGTAGGGCCAAATCCTGCTGCTGGTTCCATGGAAATGAGTTTTTCTGAGAATATAAAGTCCGGTCCGGGGCCTTCCCTGGGGGAGCTCACGCCCTGTGGCCACCTACAGAAACAGAGGGTTCCATCTTTCCAGGCCTCTTGGCAAGGGAAGTGGACTTCCCGGCTGTTAATTAGGATCCAGACACGCACGCAGCAGGTCCTGGCTCACACCACCTTCCTTGGCCTTCTTCCCAGAGCTGCTGCCCTTCAGAGGAGAAGGCGTTTGTGCTCAGAGGAGGGACTGAGCCCAAGGCAGGGGCTCCACTGTCACTGACCTGGTGGCTGGAGGATGTGAGTGCACATTGGCTGTCCCCCGCAGGTGGGCTCTGTGGTCAAGGTGGAGGGGCAGGAGTGGGGCAAGGGAGAGGACACGCAATGAGGTGCCTGAAAGACCTGAAAGACATCATTCCTTCTTCCCTTACCTGCTGTGTGACTTATGTGACCTAGGGCAAGATCTGGACCTTGCTGAGCCTCAATTTTCTTTTCCTTTTTTTTTTGTTTTGAGACGGAGTTTCGCTCTTGTTACCCAGGCTGGAGTGCAATGGCGCGATCTCGGCTCACCGCAACCTCCGCCTCCTGGGGTCAAGCGATTCTCCTGCCTCAGAATCCCGAGTAGCTGGGATTACAGGCATGCGCCACCATGCCTAGCTAATTTTTGTATTTTTAGTAGAGACGAAGTTTCACCACGTTGACCAGGATGGTCTCGATCTTTTGACCTTGTGATCCACCCGCCTCGGCCTCCCAAAGTGCTGGGATTACAGGTGTGAGCCACCGCACCCGGCCTGCTGAGCCTCAGTTTTCTTAGCAATAGAATGGGAGCGCTGCTCTTTACCTCTCGGTTTCATTAAAGAGCTAAGTGAACTTTGGAGCCTGTTCTAATTGCTATGGCGATGCCACAAAACGTAATGTCTTAAAACGACAGCAACATTAATTTTGCTCACAAATGTGCAGTTTGGGCCAGGTTTGAGAGCAAGGAGGCTGATATCTCTTTTCCACCTGATATTAGCTAGGCAGGACGAGGGTGAGGGGCTGGATCACCGAAGGGGTGGGGCCTGCCTGGCAGAGGATGCAGCTATTGACTGAGACCTCAGCAGAAGCTGTGGGCTGGAACTCCTGTCTGTGGCCTCTCTGTGTGGTCTGGGCTTCCTCACAACATGGTGTCTGGGTTAAACAAGGACTAATGTCCTGAGACAGAGGGCCAGGTGGAACTGTATTGCCTTTTATGACCTACCCTTGAAAGTTACCAGGAATGTAACTTCATTCTCTGCATTCTATTGCATTCACTTTTTTTTTTTTTTTTTTTTTTTTTAAAACCTGAGCACACTACTTCCTGCTCCGATTAATGGGGCAAATAAATGAACTCTAGGCTGGGCGCGGTGGCTCATACCTGTGATCCCAGCCCTTTGGGAGGCCAAGGCGGGCAGATTACCTGAAATCAGGAGTTCAAGATCAGTCTAGCCAACATGGCGAAACGCTGTCTCTACATAAATACAAAAATTAGCCTGGCATGATGGCTGGCGTCTGTAATCTCAGCTACATGGGAGGCTGAGGTGGGAACCCAGGAGGCGGAGGTTGCAGTGAGCCAGGATCACTGCCGATGCACTCTAGCCTGGGCGAGGGAGCAAGACTCCATCTCAAAAAAAAAAAAAATCAAAAAAGAAAAAACAAAAAAAGAAGGCCAGGCGTGGGGGCTCACACCTGTAATCCCAGCACTTTGGAAGGCCAAGGCAGGTGGATCATGAGGTCAGGAGTTTGAGACCATCCTGGCTGACATGGTGAAACCCTGTCTGTACTAAAAATACAAAAATTAGCTGGGCGTGGTGGTGAGCACCTGTAATTCCAGCTACTCAAGAAGCTGAGGCAGGAGAATCTCTTGAACCCGGGAGGCAGAGGTTGCAGTGAGCTGAGATTGTGCCTTTGCACTCTAGCTTGGGTGACAGAATAAGACTCTGTCTCAAAAAAAAAAAAAAAAAAAAAAAATGCTGTGTGCGGAGGCCTGGTGCAGTGGCTCATGCCCGTAATCCCAGGCCTTTGGGAGGTTGAAGCAAGAGGATCACTTGAGGTCAGGAGTTTGAAACCAGCCTGGCCAACATGGTGAAACCCAGTCTGTACTAAAAATACAAAAATTAGCCGGGTGTGGTGTCTCACACCTGTAATCCCAGCTACTCTGGAGGCTGAGACAGGAGAATCGCTGGAACCCGAGAGGCAGAGGTTGTAGTGAGCCAAGATCGCGCCATTGCACTCCAGCCTGGGCGACAGAGTGAGACTCCTGCTCAAAAAAAAAAAAAATAAAAATAAAATAAATACCATAGCATGTTAGATGGGGATGAGTTCTGTGGAGAGCAACAGCAGGGAAAGGGGACAAAGGGAGTGACGGGGCAATGCAAGCAGCCGGGGGAGGCCTCGCTGAGATGGTGGCACTCCAGAAGCGAGTGTGGGAAGGAGCCGTGTGGGAAGGAGCCGTGTGGGTCTGGGTTGGGGTGGGGAAGGGTGGTTCCTGTGTGGGGAGCAGCCTGCGCAGAAGCCCTAAGGGAGAACGCGTGGCTGCTGTGCTGGGGAAATGTGACTGGAATGGGGTCGGCCAGGGAGCAGTAGCGGACCGTGACCTCTGATGGGGGAGTGAGGGTGGGGATTACGGAGGGCCTTGTACATATATTCCCTCTGGCTTCCAATGCCAGTGAAATGGCAAGCCACCAGAAAGTGTCCAGCGCAGAAGTGAGAGGGTCTGACTTAGGGGTGATAAAAAAACCCCCAAAACTTAGTGGCTTAAAACAATGCCCAGGCTGGGCGCGGTGGCTCAAGCCTGTAATCCCAGCACTTTGGGAGGCCGAGGCGGGCAGATCACGAGGTCAAGAGATCGAGACCATCCTGGTCAACATGGTGAAAGCCCGTCTCTGCTAAAAATAAAATAAAAAAAAAAAATTAGCTGGGCGTGGTGGCATGCGCCTGTAGACCCAGCTACCCGGGAGACTGAGGCAGGAGAATTGCAAACAAACAAAAAAACCCAAAAACCAACCAACAAACAAAAAACAATGCCCAGTTATTTCCAATTCGGTGGCTTGGCTGAATGCTTCCTGCTGCTTTGCCCGCGCCCACTCGTGGCTGCTTTCACCTGGACAATTGCTGACTGGAAGGTCCATGCTGACCTTGCTCCCCTCTGGCTGTCCCCTGGGTCTCCTTCATTCTTCTCCGTGTGGCCCTTCATCCTCCACCAGGCTAGATCAGCTTCCTTATATGACCATCTCAGGGCAATGCTCTAAGAAAGCAGAAGTGGGAGTTGCAATGTCTGTTACCCCCAGGCCAGGAGCTTGAAAAGCATCACTTCCACCTGATTTTATTTGTCTGTCTGTCTGTCTGTCTATCTATCTATCTATCCATCCATCCATCTATCTGTTTTAGACAGAGTCTCACTCTCTAACCCAGGCTGGAGTGCAAGGGTGTGATCTCGGCTCACTGCAACCTCTGCCTCTCTGGTTTAAGTGATTCTCCTGCCTCAGCCTCCCGAGTAGCTGGGATTACAGTAGCCACCATGCCCGGCTAATGTTTGTATTTTTAGTAGAGATGGGGTTTCACCGTATTTGCTAGGCTGGTCTCGAACTCCTGACTTCAAGTGATCCACCCGCCTCGGCCTCCCAAAGTGTTGGGATGACAGGGTGAGCCACCGCGCCCGGTCACTTTCACCTGATTTTATTGGTCAAAGCAAGGTATAACGCCAGCCCGTTTACCATGGCAGGGGCCTTCATACAAAGGTGTGAATGTCAAGAGGCCTGATTAATTTGGGGCCATTTTGTAGCTGTGGACCACGTGGTTTAACAGGCACTCTCTGGCTGCCATGATGAGAATAGAATGAAAGAGGACAGGCTGGGCGTGGAGGCTCACACCTGCCATCCTAGCACTTTGGGCGGCTGAGGTTGGAGAATCGCTTGAGTTTAAGCTCAGGAGTTTGAGACCAGTCTGGGCCACATAGAGAGAAAAAATTAAAAAAACAAACAAGAAAGAAATTAAAAAAAAAAAAAGATGCCGGGCACGGTGTCTCACACCTGTAATCCCAGCACTTTGGGAGGCCGAGGCAGGCAGATCACGAGGTCAGGAGTTCAAGACCAGCCTGACCAACATGGAGAAACCCCATCTCTACTAAAAATACAAAATTAGCTGTGCTTAGTGGCGCACGCCTGTAATCCCAGCTACTCGGGAGGCTGAGGCAAGAGAATCACCTGATCCCGGGAGGCAGAGGTTGTGGTAAGCCGAGATTATGCCACTGCACTCCAGCCTGGGTAACAAGAGTGAAACTCCATCTCAAAAAACAAAAAAAACAGAAATTAAGAAAAAAAAAAACGGACAAAGGCAGAAACAAGGCAATCACTCAGGAGGTTTTCTAGTGATCTAGGCAGTTGATAGTGATGGCTTGGACCAGGGTAGTTATGGAGGAAGTGTGGAGAAGTGGTCAGATTCTGGGTGTATTTTGGAAGTAGAATTACAGGATTTCCTGAGAGACTGGGTGTGAAGTGTGAAAGAAAGGGAGGGGTGCAGGGTGGCTTCAGGGTTTTTGCCCTGAGCAGCTAGAAGCATGGACTTGCCCCTTCCAGCGGCGGGAAGACTGAGGGAGGGGCAGGGCGATTCATTGTGGAGAGTTCATTTTAGACATGTTAAATTGAGGTGCTTCTTAGGACGTTCAACTGGACCTGTTTTCTTTTTTTCTTTTTTTTTTGAGATGGAGTTTTGCTCTTGTCACCCAGGCTGGAGGACAATGGCATGATCTCAGCTCACTGAAACCTCCGCGTCACGAGTAGCTGGGATTTACAGGCCCCTCTTGCACCAAGCCCCGCTAATTTTGTGTTTTTAGTAGAGACAGAGTCTCACCATGTTGGCCAGGCTGGTCTTGAACTCCTGGCCTCTGGTGATCTGCCCGCCTCAGCCTCCCAAAGTGCTGGGATCACAGGCATGAGCCATGGTGCCCCGCCTTGGACCTGTTTTCTAAGACAGGTTCTCGCTCTGTCACCCAGGCTGGAGTGCAGTGGTGCGATCTCGGCTCACTGCATCCTGGACCTCCTGGGCTCAAGTGAATCCTCCCAGCTCAGCCTCCTGAGTAGCTGGGACTACAGGTGCGAGCCACTACGCCCAGCTAATTTCTGTATTCTTTTGTAGAGACGGGGTTTCACTATGTTACCCAGGCTGCTCTTGAACTCCTGGGCTTGAGTGATCCGCCTGCCTTGGCCTCCCAAAGTGCTGGGATTACAGGCGTGAGCCACTGTGCCCAGCCTCAACTGGACATATTAAGAGACAGTTGGGCCAGGTGTGGTGGCTCCTGCCTGCAATCCCAGCACTTTGGGAGGCCGAGGCGGGTGGATCACTTGAGGTCAGGAGTTTGAGAGTAGCCTGGCAAATATGGTGAAATCCCGTCTCTACTAAAAACACAGAAATTAACCAGGTGTGGTGGTGGGAGTCTGCAGTCCCAGCTACTCAGGAGGCTGAGGCAGGAGAATTACTTGGACTTGGGTGGAGGAGGTTGCAGTGAGCCGGGATTGCACCACTGCACCCCAGCCTGGGCAACAGAGCAAGACTCCGTCTCAAAAAAAAAAAAGAAGCAATTGGGTATGTATGAGTCTTGGAGTTCAGGAGAGAGGTCTAGGCTGGTTATTTAAAGCCATGAAACCAAGTGAGGTCGCCTAGGGCATGAAACAGACCTGAAGCTTGAGCCTGGAGGCAGTCCACACGTCAGTCAAGGGTGTGCATGCGCAGTGCCACCGTGGTGCAGTCAAGGGTGGGACTAACAATTAGCTCCAGCATGCTGTAGTGCATGACGTTTACATTTTTATGGGGGACACTAAAAAAAAAAAAAAAGCGGCCGGGCGCGGTGGCTCAAGCCTGTAATCCCAGCACTTTGGGAGGCCGAGGCGGGTGGATCACGAGGTCAAGAGATCGAGACCATCCTGGTCAACATGGTGAAACCCCGTCTCTACTAATACAAAAAATTAGCTGGGCATGGTGGCGCGTGCCTGTAATCCCAGCTACTCAGGAGGCTGAGGCAGGAGAATTGCCTGAACCCAGGAGGCGGAGATTGCGGTGAGCCGAGATCGCGCCATTGCGCTCCAGCCTGGGTATCAAGAGCGAAACTCCGTCTCAAAAAAAAAAAAAAAAAAAAAAAAAAAAAGCAAACGCAGAAAATCACAGAGAAGAAAATAACAGCTCTTCACATTTTCATCCACAAGAATGAATGATTCTCACCATTTTTACCTTTTTGCTTCCATATTTCTTATCTAATTAGGTAAACATCTTTCTGTATCTGTCTATACATTCACAGGCTTACGGTTAGGTAGAAATAGTTTTATTAAACTGAGGTCATATGGTAGTGCAATTTTAAAAAACAGGTTTATTGAGGTATAATTCATACATTAGGCCAGGCATAGTGGCTGCCGCCTGTAATCCCAGCACTTTGAGAGGCTGAGGCAGGTGGATCACTTGAGGTCAGGCGTTCGAGACCAGCCTGGCCAAAATGGTGAAACCTTAACTCTACTAAAAATATAAAAAATTAGCCGGGCGTGGTGGTGGGCTCCTGTAATCCCAGCTACTCAGGAGACTGAGGCACGAGAATCACTTGAACCTGGGAGGTGGTGGCTGCAGGGAGCTGAGATCACGTCACTGCACTCCAGCCTGGGTGACAGAGCGAGACCCTGTCTCAAAATAATAGTAATAATAATTCATGTATCAGACAATTCACCCAGTAAAGCATATAATTCACTGGTTTTTAGTACATCCACAGAGTTGTACAACCATTACCACATCAATTTCAGAACATTTTGCTCACCCTAAAAATAAATTTCGTGCCTATTAGCAGTCACCCCCATTTCTCTTCAATCTGTCTCTCTGCACCCCAGCCCTGGCCCTAGGCAGCTGCTAAATCTATTTTCCATCTTTGTAGATTTGTCTGTTCTGGATAATTCATATAAATAGAATCATATAATATGTTTAATTTATATGAGTCCACTTGAAGAAACTGAAGTGAAATCAAAAGAATTAAGTTTGAATTAATTGTAAAGCTGTGGACGCACTGATGAATACTAGCTATGAAAGAGGACACCAGCCTTCTTACACATCCTTTCTCCCTTCTGTCCCCGACCTCCTGATTTTTGTTAGTTACCTTATTATTTTTGCTTTTTCTGGATGATGTAGACCATTCACAGTCTGTTTTTTTTTTTTGAGATGAAGATTCACACTTGTTGCCCAGGCTGGAGTGCAATGGCGTGATCTCGGCTCACCGCAACCTCCGCCTCCTGGATTCAAGAGGTTCTCCTGCCTCAGCCTCCCGAGTAGCTGGGATTACAGGCATGTGCCACCATACCCAGCTAATTTTGTATTTTTAGTAGGGATGGGGTTTCTCCATGTGGATCAGGCTGGTCTCGTACTCCTGACCTCAGGTGATCCGCCTGCCTCGGCCTCCCAAAGTGCTGGGATTACATTCGTGAGCTACTGTGCCCAGCCACAGTCTGTTCTTTAAGCATCATTATTGTAGTGGTTTGACAGTTGTTTCATATTTAAGTAGATTCCATGTTTGTTATCAGTGTGTTTACACAGATTCTTTATTCCTGAGTTCTTTATTTTGCTTCAACTCCTAACTGGGTAGATTTTGTGATTAAACAGTTTTTATCCACCCCCTGTCCCCCACAAAGGCTAGAGAGTTTATTTTCCTTTGGTTCATTTATACGCGAGATTGTCTTTTCTTTGATATTTATTTATTTATTTTGAGACAGGGTCTTACCCTGTCACCCAGACTGGAGTGCAATGGCGCAATCTCGGCTCACTGTAGCCTCTGACTCCCAAGTTCAAGCAATTCTCCTGCCTCAGCCTCCTGAGTAGCTGGGACCACAGGCATGCACCACCATGACCGGCTAATTTTTGTAATTTTTGTAGAGACAGGGTTTCGCCATGTTGTCCAGGCTGGTCTCAAACTCCTCAGCTCAAGTGATCCACCTGCCTTGGCCTCTCAAGGTGCTGGGATTACGGGCACGTGCCACTGTGCCGAGTCTGAATTAATATTCTCACTGCATTGTTTTATAGCTTGAAGCAAATATAAGATTTCCTCCTGCTCCTTCTCTTATCACCTATGTTTTAGGTTGGATTTTTTTCTCCCTGCCTCCCTCCCTTCCTTCTTTCCTTCCTTCCTTTTCTACAATATGTCTCCATAGTTTGCGTGCTGAATCCTGTCCTCTGAGCTGGGTGTGGGCAGCTCTGCTCAGAAGCTGGATGTGCTTTCTGTAGTGTGGGTGACTCCTGTCTTTGACTCTCCCTGCCTTCTCTGTGATTATTCCGTTGTCCAAAGGGGATGCAGTTTGCTCGAGCTTGGGCTTTGCAGACTTTTCTGTTGCCGGAGGGAAATGCAGGGCTCAGGCAAATGAGGAGTCTTTGTCAAAACACCTGGATCTGCTCTGTCTTCTGGGATTCAGGTAAATGCTCTCTAACACGGTTCATTCTACTTAATTACTGGGTGCATTCCCTTCTGAGATGGGAGGTGCCCCCGGGCCTTGAGTGAAGTCAGTGCCTGGAGTCCCTGTTCCCTTTCTCTGTTTTTAGCCTCCCTCCCTAGCAGCTTTCCCTGCTGGCTGTCAGTTAGGGACTGCTGCTCAGTTTATTTCCCTCCAGATATGAGGGTTTTTTGGTGAACGGCTTTGGGGAGGGGAAGCTGAGAAGGGTAATACTCTCTTCTACAGAATCGTCTGTTCTTTTGCTCGGTGGCCATTTTTTTTTTATCTTTCTGTCACCCAGGCTGGAGTGCAGTGGCGTGATCATGGCTCACTGCAGTCTCAACCTCCCAGGCTCAAAGATCGTCCTCTCTCAGCCTCTGGAATAGCTGGGACCACAGGTGCATGGTGTCATGCCCGGCTAATTTTTAAAATTATTTGTAGAGACAGGGAATCACTATGTTGTCCAGGCTGGTCTTGAACTCCTGGGCTCAAGCAATCCTCCTGCCTCAGCCTCCCAAAATTTGGGATGTTGGGCTGGCTGCCAGGATTGAATGCTTATTTCACTAGGTTTTATTCTTTTCTTGGAAAAAAAAAATCACTTTTTCTGGCAATTTTTTGCTCCTGTGTGAGAATTTAAGTCTGTGACGCAATATTCAATCCGTCTTTGGATTGAAATATTCACTCCATCTTTGTCAGCTCTGCCTGGGGCAGACTTGAGACCCAAGCCTCCTCCGTCATGGACCAACTCTTTGCCTGAGCCATTCAGAACACAGGCCCCAGGTCACAGACCTGGGGACAAGATCCCAGGGGATCTCAAAGGCCGCTTCTTGCCCAACTTGATCATAGCTCTGAGTTTCCTCCTTGCCCAGGGAGAGATGTGGCCAGCACTGCACAGGGCAGAGCCAGCATGGCTGTCACTAGGCCTTTAGATCCAGGAGGGGACATTGCCTTTCCTGAAGAGCTGGGATTATAGGCATCCGCCACCACACCTGGCTAATTTTTGTATTTTTAGTAGAGAAAGGGTTTTACCATGTTTGCCAGGCTGGTCTCGAACTCCTAGCCTCAAGTGATCTGCCTGCCTTGGCTTACCAAATTACTGGGATTACTAGTAGGAGCCACTGCGCCCAGCCCCTTCCCAGTCTTAAAGACTCCTGAGTGAGGACCTGGGATGGAGGCCTGATATCTGCCCATCTGGTGTCCACAGGGAGCTTGCAGGTTGGTTGGCAGAGATCAGCTAGGATGTGGCCCACCACAGCTGTCATTGAGGGTCGGCCCAGGATTCAGGGGATGACTGTGGAAGCTGCTTCCTGGTCCCTGGAGTGGTGTGGGAAGCTGGGCTGTGTGAGCTCCCCAACTCTGGGGAGTGTTCCTACCACCTCCCAGACTTGGTCCTTAGGGGGCCTCTTGGATAAGTCCCTTCTTTTTTTTTTTTTTTTTTTGAGACAGAGTTTCCCTCTTGTTGCCCAGGCTGGAGTGCAATGGTGTGATCTCAGCTCACCGCAACCTCTGCCTCCTGGGTTCAAGCGATTCTCCTGCCTCACCCTCCTGAGTAGCTGGGACTACAGGTGTGCACCACCATGCCCAGCTAATTTTGTATTTTTAGGATAGACGGAGTTTCTCCATGTTGATCAGGCTGGTCTTGAACTCCCGACCTCAAGTGATCCACCTGACTCAGCCTCCCATGGTGCAGGGATTATAGGTGTGAGCCACCACGCTCGGATGGATAAGCCCTTTCTACCTAGCTTTCTGAGCTGGAATAACCGGGCCCTACCAGGGGCTGTCTGAGAGGGGCTGAGACAGGTCCACTCGCCCTTCCTCTGATGGCCCCACCTCTCTGCCAAGATTTAGCAGGTGTATCTTGGCTGGCCTCACAGCCCCCAGGAAAGCTCGCAGTCTCAGCTGAATTCTCTGGGAAGGCGCAAGGGTTTTGCTCCCTTCACTGCCTTACTCCCCACCTGCCTGCCCACCAGCTTGTGGGGCTGCTGCCAGCCCCTGGAAGCCAGGCGGTGCCCTTGTGCCCCAATGCCAGTCCTTGCAATTACAGGTTGGCAAGCCCAGGGACAAAGCGTGCCAGCCGGTGCAGCAGCTTGCTAGCGGCTGGTCTGTGTCCCGGCTCAGTGAAGAGTTGGTCTGGGAGGGAGGAGGCTTGGGTCTCAGCTCTGCCCCGGGCACAGCCAGCCCCTGGGGGAGGGTGGCCTGCTCACTTCTTGGCAGTTCAAGATCAAGATGAACCGAGATTGGAGGCACTGCCCCCGCCACCCCATCGGGGCTGACCTTTTCCTCCAGCCTCCTCCTTCTGCCTATCTGTGCGTGCGGGTGGATGTGAGGAGTGCTATGTACGCGTGAAGGTCTAAGTGTGTGCACAGCCACTCTTCTGCATGGGTGTGCACAAGAGTGAGGACACAAGCATGTGTGTGTGTGTGTGTAAGCATAACACTATGCTTATCATAGTAATGCACGGGTACATGCCAGGCTGTTATTTGGCAAGGGTGCCCCAGAGAGCCTGTGCCAGGGTTGATAGCCATCATTTTTTTGGCGCCCTTGCTGCACATGCTTTGATATTTGTTTTTGTTTTGAGACCGAGTTTATCTCTTATCTCCCAGGCTGGAGTGCAATGGCGTGATCTCAACTCACTGCAACCTCCGCCTCCCAGGCTCAAGTGATTCTCCTGCCTCAGCCTCCTGAGTAGCTAGGATTATAGGCGTGCACCACGACACTGGCTAATTTTGTATTTTTAGTAGAGACAGGGTTTCTCCATGTTGGTCAGGCTGGTCTCGAACTCCCAACCTCAGGTGATCGCCTGCCTCGGCCTCCCAAAGTGCCTGGATTACAGGCATGAGCCACCATTGCCCAGCCTGCTTTGATATTTGAAATGGCTCCCCGTTACCTCCATATGTGCGTGGTCGTGGCGTGTGAGTTCTTCGTGTGTGTCTTGGGTTGTAGGTGCATGTGTGTGAGTGTGCTTGTGTGTTGAAGCTTGTGTGCCCGTGTGAGAGGCCTTGGCTGTGCCTGTCTGGACATGCTCGTGCAGCCACACACGTGACAGTGTGAGCATGGGTGCCTATGTGAGTGGGCCTCTGCGGCCAGGGGTAACCAAAGCCAGGGACATTCATCATCACTATCTTAGCTCGAAGGGAAATTCTCTCGGTCTAGAATGGTAGAGGCCAGGGGCCGAGGGGCTCCAGCCTTCTCAGGCTCCAGGCAGGGTTCCCAGGCCCTATCTCCCAGGGGAATCTAAGTCAGGGTGCAAGGAGGCCGCACTGACTCTGAGGAGTCAGGGGCAGAGTCAGATTTCTCTTTCAGAAGTCCCCTCTGGGGCTGGTGTCTGGAGGGATGACGGGGCCTGGGAAACTGGGGAGGAGACGCTCGGGGCAGGCCTGGAGTGCACTGGCCAGCAGCCGTGGGCAGGAGGAGGAGGCAGATTTGAGGAACGGGCAGGATGCAGAATGGACAGAAATCAGCGATGGAGGGGTGTGAGGGTGAGCAAGGCATGTAGTACCCCACCCCCAGCGTCTGGCCTGGGTGATGGGGACCAGGTGAGATTCCTGAGCCAGAGGAGATCCACTCCGGCAGCTTGCTGGCGGCCTGTCTGCACCTGGGGTTGTGTTGTGTCCTGGCTCAGCCACAGTGGGCAGGAACAGAGATGTCTGGGGACAGGGGAGAGAATGAGTTTAGGCAACTGTTGAGTGTGAGGTGCCTGTGGCTGTCCAGGAAGGAGTGTCCAGATACCCAGGTAGGAGTAGCTTTGAACAGTCAGCTGAATCCAACAAACCAGGGCCCTTTTTATGCGCTCGCTTTGCTTTTCCGTTGTGGAGCCCAGGTTTGAACTGCTCATGGAGGTCTGGGCTTGGTGGCTCCTGCCTGTAATTCCAGCACTTTGGGAGGCTGATGCAGACAGATCACGAGGTCAGGAATTCGAGACCAGCCTGGCCAACACGGTGAAACCCCATCTCTACTAAAAATACAAAAACTAGCCAGGTGAGGTGGCGTGCACCTGTAATCCCAGCTACTCAGGAGGCTGAGGCAGGAGAATCTCTTGAACCCGGAAGGTGGAGGTTATAGTGAGCCAAGATCATTACACTGCACTCCAGCCTGGGCAACAGAGCTAGACTCTGTCTCAAAAAAGAAAAAAAAGAACTGCCCATGGAAGCCACTGAACTCTAGGAGCCAGTGATGTGGACTGATCTATGAGGACATCCAGTGCGAAGCAAGGTCACTAGCTTCGCATGCAGGGGCTGCTGGTGCTGGAGGGCCCTGGGCGAATATCTGGACCACCCCAGTGTTGTACCATTGGGGAAACCAAGGCCCAGAGGTGGGGCTTCCCCAGGCCCATGCAGCAAGGCAGGGTGGGGCTGGGCCCGTCCAACCCAGTAGGTCACACCCCTTGGCTGTGGAGCCCCTCCTGGAGCTGAGTCAGCCCCAGTGGCCGCTGCCCCAAGACTCTGTAATTACAGGATTAGAAGGTGGCCTCTCCGCAGCTGAGCCCTTTGCCCCTCAAAGCCGCCAAGTAGAGACGAGGATTTGGTGGCGTGGTGCCAGTCTCCAGGTGTGTCTGAGACCTGGCATCCTCGGGTGGCTTCTTCAGCCTCAAAGGCCCCATTGTGGCTGCCGCCACCCTCTGAGGGGTTCTATTTTGAGGGGATCCACCCTGCCCCAGCTGGAGGAAGGAAAAGATGTATTTCAGCATGTCTTGTGGGTGTGGAGTGGCAGGGGAGAGTGAAACGGGGGCTGGCTGGGGGCGGGGTGCCTGGGCGCAGGGAGGGGAGGTCACAGAGGCAGATGCTGGCAGTGTTGGGGGTGCAGGGCGGGGACAGGCCTGGTGGGGCAGGTGCAGGCGCCCGGAAGAAGTCGGAGGGGAGTGGGTGTGAGGCTTTCGTGTGGCCCCAGGAGGCAGCTGGCAGACCCTGCTGGGCTGGAATGTGGACCTGCAGCTGCCTGGGCCCCGCCTGAGACCTATCTGCCAGTGACTTCCTGATTCCTACCCCTGTGGGTGCCTGGCCCCATGTCCCAGGCCTGAGGGACGCCCACTCTGCCCTCAGGGGCCTCTCAGTGTGGGTACCGGGGACCAGGCACTGCAGTCCCAGGGACTGGGTTGGACCAGGAGAGCGCGTGGCTGCTTCGTCTCCTTCACCGATTCTGCTGTCCCTCCACCAGAGCTGGGCCGCATTCCTGCCCTGCCTGGCATGGTGGGACATCTCAGCCCCTTGCCTCTGCTCCTGTGGGTCCCCTGGTGGTGCGATCTTGTGGGTGTCCTGGGCCCATCCTGGTCTTGACTGTCCTTCAGGGCTCTCCTCGGCGCCACCTCCGCCTGGGGGCTCCCTGCCCATCTCGGCCTTTCCTCTGACTCCCCTGTGCTAGCGTCACCAGGCACTGTGGATGCTGGGAACCCCCCGAGCTCCTCCCCTCGATAGCCTCTTCACCCTCACCATGCACAGGCCAGTCACGTGGTGGGGGTGGGGCGCTCACCAGGACCTGACTTGATGCTTGCCCTCTGGCCTGAGTTTCCTTGTCTGTGAAATGGGTGTAATGGCATCTGCCTGATGGGGCACCTGACCTGAGGGGTTAGACAGGGTCACAAGAAAGGACAGGGGTGGCCCTTCAGGTCCTCCATCCTGGGTGCTCCCCGGCCGCCGATCATTAGGTCTCTGGGTGCCTGAGCCTGGGCCGCCCTGGGCACAGCCCCGTGATCCAGGAATGACTAATTTCACCCCCGCAATAAGCTCTTGGAAGCTTTGAGAAATGAGACTTTTTTTCTCTCTCTTTCTTCTTGCTGCTTCATTAAACTCTTCTTGAGTGAGCGGAATGAGGATTGTCCTAATCCCTTGGCATGAGGTGAAGGGGGGGTTAGGGCTTGTGGTAACCAAAGGACATTGGGAGCAGGGCTGGGGGTGGGCATTGGGCAGGGGCTGGAAGCCTTGCGTTCCAGGCAGGCTTTGCCCAGGGTCAACTCGTGACCCCAGACAAGCGCTGCCCTTGACCAGGCTCAGTTTAACTGTACGCCTGACGGGTGTACCAGGCCTTGCCCACCTGCCTGTGCTGCTCCAGGGGGAGGGGGATGGCCTGGAGGGGGGGCAGGCTGGCTGGCACACAGTAGGTGCCTTAGCAGTGTACACAGACTTTTGGGGAAAACAGAAGAGGGGTGGGCAGGATCCAGCAGTCTTTCAGTCTTTGTCCTCTAAAGTCTGTTTTATTTTTCTTTTACTTTTTTTTTTTGAGGCAAAGTCTTGCTCTGTTCTCCAGGCTGGAGTGTAGTGGCGTAATCTCAGCTCACAGCCAGCCCTGCCTCTCGGGTTCAAGCGATTCTCGTGCCTCAGCTTCCTGAGTAGCTCGGACTACAGGTGTGAGACAGCATGCCCTGCTAATTTTTGTATATTTTATAGAGACAGGATTTCACCATGTTGGCCAGGCTGGTCTTGAACTCCTGACCTCAAGTCGTCCACCTGCCTCAGCCTCCCAAAGTGCATGGATTACAGGCATGAGCCACTGTGCCTCGCTTAAAGTCTGTTTTCTTACCTTAACAATGGCCTGGGAGGAGGCCTAGCTGCCTCCTAATGGCCCCAGTGGGGGACTCTGGGGGCTGGACACTCGCCAGTGGGTCCTGGCTCTGTCTACCCACCCTCAAGGCTGCTAAACCAGAAAAATAGTTCCAGGCCTTCCTTGCTCATGCCAGTAAGTCTCCATAATGCCTTTCTCTGTGGTGTCCCAGTCTCTCCTCTCCACGGGTGAGAAGCAACAGGTGAGGCCTGTGACTGGGGTCTGGGAATCCTCACCCAGGCCGCCCTCTGTCCACAGGTGTTCCTGGCCCTCGGGGAGCTGCTTCTGTCCTGCAACTGGGCGGTGGCTGCTGACATCCTGATGGTAGGTGTGGGAGTCAGGGTGGGGGTGGAGCAGGGGTAGCTGGGCTCCGTCCAGCTCAGGATTGGGCCTCTGCTGCTGAGCAGCTGGGGGCTGGCAGCGGTGTCAGAGACCATGCCTCAGGGGACCGCAGCCATCCACAGTTACCTTGGACCCAAGGCCTCTCTGACACTTTGCAACATCTGTGACCATCATCCCTGTTTTGCAGATGAACAAATGGAGGTTCAGAGAAGGCAGGTGCCTGGCCCAAAGTCACACAGCTCCAATGCAGGGAGCCAGGGCTGGAGGCCTTTTGACTCCCTGTGTTTCTTCCCTTTTTTTTGAGACAGAGTTTCGCTCTTTTTGCCCAGGCTGGAGTGCAATGGCCCAATCTCGGCTCACTGCAACCTCCACCTCCCAGGTTCAAGTGATTCTCCTGCTTCAGCCTCCCAGGTAGCCAAGACTATAGGTGCCTGTCACCATGCCCGGCTTATTTTGTATTTTTAGTAGAGATGGGGTTTCACCATGTGGCCAGGCTGGTGTTGAACTCCTGACCTCAGGTGATCTGCCAGGTCGGCTGGGATTACAGGCGTGAGCTGCCGTGCCTGGCCCCCCTCTCTCTTTCTGTAGCACATTGCTTCTCAGCAGGCAGGCTCCTTGGCCTCCGCTCCGGGGCGTGCAGCTCGGATGCTGTCCTTCGGGGCAATCGACACTGAGGCCGTCGAGCCACCCCGCCCCGACTTGTGTGTCACAGGTGGCCATGCAAGGAGTAGCCTCGCCTAGAAGAGGCCTGATGCTGTCCTGATCACATGACTGCTGCATCCAGAGTCCCGCGCGGCCCCCCACCCCCCAAGCCCGACACTCTTCGTCCAGCCTCCCTGCCTCCTCCTGGGAGGCATCAGGGAAGGACTTTGAACGCCATGAAGGGCTGTGCCTTTGTAGATAATGCAGGTCCCGGGCCTGTGAGCACCCTGAGAGCCTTCCTCCCCGCTCCTGGCAGCCTGGCACAGTCCGATGCTGGCCACAAGGAACTGGACCAGACTGGCAGTAGGCTGAGATCGGTCCTGAGGGCAGTTCAATGTGGGTGCACCAGCCTGGGTTCAGAAAACAGGCCTGGCTGTCAGCGCTGGGCCTGCCACTTATGAGCTGTGTGGCATCAGGCAAGTCACTGTGTGTCTCTGAACCTCGGTATCCCCATGTGGAAAGCGGGCATGGTAATGGCGCCTGCCTTAGGGACTGTCCTGAGGGTGAAATGAGATGATCCACGTGCCTAGCACAGAGAATGCGGGCTGGGATTCTCACACGATCCCGAATTTTCCATTTTCTCATTTTCTATCTTCCAAAAAAATCGTGGTGTTCTAGAGTCTGAGTTTGACAGGGTTGGGGCATGCATAGTCGTTTAATCCGTCAACGAAGCCTGCTTGAATCCTACTGTGGACGGGATGCTCACTCCCTGCCAAGATGTCCACCCCTCCCTGGCAGATCCTGGGGCCCCTCCCTATAGCACAGGCTCAGTGGGTGTGGAGAGGCCTGCCCCGTCTCTGGCTCCTGGCTGAGTGTATCAGCTTCAGGGCTGGCAGCTCTTCCTGCCCCTCCCTCCAGACAGGGGAGACTTGGGTTCCAGCCCAGAGTCAGCCGCAGACCTGCTGCATGGCCCTAGCCTCAGTTTCCCCATCTATAAAAGGGGTAATTACTACCTGCTCAGTAGGGTGAGCGAGGTGGCCTGCAAGAAGGCTCTCAGGAAGCGGGAAGGCATCGGCAAATGTTTTACTGGTGGGATTGTCTGATTTCAGGCTCAGGGAGATTCACATCCCCCCAGCAGAGCCGGTCCTCTCTGAGGTGGTCCAGACAGAGGCGCACCCGCCCCGGCGGCTTCCCTGGCCTGCCCCCCGCCGTGCGGCTCCCTGTTCCACATGACAGCCCCACAAATATGTGAAGACTGCACCCTCGTCCCCCAGGTCCCCCAGCGCCTGCGTTAAGAATGATTAACCTGGAGAGCCAGGCTCTTCTTGGAGTTGAAGAGGAGAATGTGTGCTGGCGGGGGGTGGGGAAGGAGAGTTAGGGGTGGCCCGCTCCAATTTCACCCAGGTGGGGAGCTGCCCAGAGAGCTGGCTGGACAGGAGCCAGCCCACCTCAGGGCTCCCTGTGGTCCTTTCCTGGCTTGGAGGCCTCCAGCCCCAGCGCTTAGCAACATCTTTCGCCCCAGCAGAGCCTCCTGTCCCCTCCCCTGCCTTCCCACCTTCTGGACCCTGGGGCCACAGATGCCTTTCTGCACGTTGGGGATCCAAACTGAGCAATCCTCGCAACTCCTGCTGTTCAGTTCCTCCACGTTGCTGCTTCCCTGTAAAGGCACGTGGTCGGGGAGGCTTCTGTGCTGTGGAGGGTCAGATGCCAGCTTGGAGCAGGGTGAGGGGGGCGAAGGAGGGGAAGCAAGACCCCGAGGGTAGACAATTCCCTTGAGGAGCTGAGCTGACAGGAGCGAAGGGCATGGTAGCTGGAGTCGGCGGCAGATCCCGGGAAGCTGGTATTGCTTTTCAAGAGGGGAGGCCAGAACAACCTCCAGGGAGCAGGGAGGGGCCAGCAGGAGGAGAGAGCGTCCTGTTTGAGGGTAAGCAGGGGGTGGGTTCCAGCGAGGAGGGGAGGATGCAACCTCGAAGCAGAGGAAGGACAAGAAGTGCGTGGGGACAGGGCATGTGTGGGGACAGGGCCTGAGGCAGGAAGCAGAGGAAGGTGCCCTTGCTCCTGAGACAGGAGGTCGGCTTCACGTTCAGCAGGGGCCCAGGGAGGGAGGGGACCTTGCAGTGTGTGTTCCGGGGGCCACAGGACGAGGGAGCAGGAAGCTGAGGGCCGGGCACATTCAGGTGAACAGCTTTCGGCGGCCAGGAAAGCCACGAGGGGCAGATACGGAAACAGGGGTGGAGACTGCAGGTGTCTGGGAGGTTGGAGTCTGTGGGTCGGTCAGAGTGCAGAGAGCAGCAGGCCCCAGGCTCGAGGACTCTGCGGCAGCCCATCTACTTTCGCTCCCAGCCCGGCTCCTCGCGAGCTGTGTGATCCTGGCCAAGTGGCTGAACCTCTCTGGGTCTTGGTTTGCTCACCTGTCCAATAGGTATCGCGGTGGCATCCACCAACCACACCCCGGGCTATAAGGATAGAATGAGCTCACATCTGCGTCACGCAGATTCCTGAGCGGGCCTGTGGGCCCCACTGAATTCCAGATCGTTCCTTCCTCGGGACACTGCTTTCTTTGATGTCATCTCCACAATGGGAAGAATCCAGGTTCTCTCTGGAGAAGGGACCTCAGGGGCTCTCTGGTCCAGTGGCTTGAAGATGTTCTTGTGCATAAGAATCAGGTTTGAGGGAGCCTGTTACCAACCCAGCTTCCAGGTCCTGGGTCCTCCATGTCTGATTCCAAGGGTCCGCACTGGGGTCCAGGCACCTGCTTCTGATGAATTTCCCAAGTGACTCTGCTGTAGAATTCCTTAGGGCACACTTTGAAAACACTGGCCTTGCACCACAAGCTCCTCAGTCCATAAATGCTTTGCCAGATTCCAGCCATCCCCTTGTTCACATATGCCTCCCTTGGAAGCTTATTCCCTCCACCTCAGGCAGACTCTGCCTCTCGGCGGACGGGGGCTTTCTTCTTTTTCTTTTTCTTTTTTTTTTGAGATGGAGTCTTGCTCTGTCACCCAGGCTGGAGTGCAATGGTGCGATCTCGGCTCACTGCAACCTCCGCCTCCTGGGTTCAAGTGATTCTCCTGCCTCAGCCTCCCGAGTAGCTGGGACTACAGGGGCCTGTCACCACGCCTGGCTAATGTTTGTATTTTTAGTAGAGATGGGGTTTCACCATGCTGGCTAGGCTGGTCTTGAACTCCTGATCTCAGGTGATCTGCCTGCCTCGGCCTCCCAAAGTGTTGGGATTACAGGCGTGAGCCACCGTGCCCGACCTTGGGGGGCTTCCTGTTGGTGAAAATGATTTGGCTCATTCACAGCTAAGACCCACCTCTGGTACCCCACATTGGCCCCGCTGGGCCGCAGAGGGTCCTGCTCCCTGGAGGCTTCGATCATGTTCCCCAAACCCGCATCTCTCCAGGCAGAGCTCCCTGCCTCCCCTAACCTAGTCATGGGGTCTTCAGCTCCCTCCCAGCCCTGCTGTCTGTCTGGCCCCACTCAGTATGGCCCAGAGCCAGCTCACCCCAACCCCCCAGTGTGAGGGCTAGAGCAGAGGGGAGCTCATTCTCTCTCTCTCAGGCCTGTCCTCTGGGGTCCTGGAATCCAGCCACAGGCTCATCTCCCACCCCTCAGCAGGCATCCCCACACGTCCCCAGAGGGTTGTCACCTCTGCGTTCTCCCCCGGCCCCAGGTCTCCATGCTTCCCTGCTTAGTCTCTGCCCCCCAGGGGGCTGTCAGCTCACTCGCCTATCTCCTGTCTCGCCCTCCCAGGGGCGTCTGTGGGCGAGGGCTGAGTGGGGGTGCAGGAGGAAGGCTGCCGGGGAGTCTGCACCTGGTGGCTGCTGCTTCGTCTTTCTCCAAGTTCTTGGTTGGCTCTGGTGTTGCCCTGGGCTATAAAGGGAGCAGCTTTTCTAAGAAGAGAGAGCCAGAAACAGAGGTGTTTTTGTCTCGGAATAGAGTGAGCCTGGATTTTTGGGAACCCAAAGCCTCTTATTTCTGAAATTACCCCCTGGGCTCTCCGGCTTCTGCGGGGCCCACCCTTGGCTGCTGGCTGCATGGTGACAATGGGTTCTCAGAACAGGCTCGGGGAGACCCACCTCTCTCGCTGGGCCCAGCAGGTTGGGGTTCCTGGGGGAGGAAGAAGGGGCTGGTCTGCCCGGACCTTACTGTGGGGGTCCAGGTAGCCCCAGTCTCCATGTGGACCTTTTTGGATATTCAGGCCCCTCCCTCCAGGAAGCCTCACCTGTCTTCCCAGAGCCACCAGTGAGTAATCACATAATTATGGGGTGAGAAGGAAGTCCTCATGGAAGGTGCAAAGCTGTGGTCAGTTCTTCGCAGGCCTGTTGGCAGATCCGGAGGATGGCAAGAGGTCCAGTTTCTCTTGCCACCTGCGCAGGGTGGCTCAGTGCCAGTGGCCCCGGGACCAGCCAGGCACCACAATGACTCCCGCCACTCTGTCCCTGGGATCCCCCTCCACACCTTTGCTTACACTGTCCCCTGCCTGGAATATCTTTCCTCGTCTCTTTGCCAGTTACCGATTCCTCTGCCATCCATTTATGGGGCTAGCAATGAACCTGTCCTCATCTTTCTCTTGCATTTCTGAATGTTCTATTACAAATGTGTAAATATAAGGCTGGGCGAGGTGGCTCACACCTGTAATCCCAGCACAATGGGAGGCCGAGGTGGGTGGATCATGAGGTCTGGAGATTGAGACCATCCTGGCTAACATGGTGAAACCCTGTCTCTACTAAAAATACAAAAAATTAACCTGGCATGGTAGCGGGTGCCTGTAATCCCAGCCACTCGGGAGGCTGAAGCAGGAGAATCGCTTGAACCTGAGTTCAAGCGATTCTCCTGCCTCAGTCTCCTGAGTAGCTGAGATTCCAGGCGCATGCCACCATGCCCAGCTAATTTTTTGTAGTTTTAATGGAGACAGGGTTTCTTCATGTTGGTCAGGCTGGTCTCGAACTCCCAACCTCAGGTGATCCACCCGCCTTGGCCTCCCAAAGTGCTGGGATTACAGGTGTGAGCCACCACACCCGGCCCTACTTGACTTATGTGGTTGGCAAACTTTCAGCTAGTCCCCTCTGTGCCTGGTACCTTGCTGCACCCGGGGACCCCAAGAGAAATTAGGGTCTTTGCTGTGCGCACACCATGGGGAATAAGGGGAGGTCAGCAAAGGGCCCCTCTCAGTTCTGGGTGACTGCGTTCAGTTAGGGGTGTGCACGGGGGCTGCAGGAGCTCAGGGCAGGTACCCGAACTCTGAGAGGGCTTCACAGAGGAGGTCACCCAAAGGTAAGTCCTAAATGACAAATCGAGGTGCTCCAGCTGGACCGGAGAGTGGAAGGCGTGCCAGGCAGAAGGCATGGCCGAGTTCAAGTGCCTGGGAGCATTCTGTCTCAGAGCGTATTTCGGTCTGATGTCCACACGAAGCCTCCAGGTACCAGATGAATAATGATAACTCATCAGACTGTCAAGACAGGCGCTATTCTTACCCCCATTTGGGGATGGGGAGACTGAGGGAAGAAAGGCGAAGCCGCTTGCTCAGAGTCACACAGCTGGCGAGTAAGGATCTGGATCAGAACCGTAGAGTCTGACTCCAGAGTTCATCTTTTTTTTTTTTTTTGAGATGGAGTTTCGCTCTTGTTGCCCAGCCTGGAGTGCATTGGTGCAATCTTGGCTCACTGCAACCTCCGCCTCCCGGGTTCAAGCGATTCTCCTGCCTCAGCCTCCCGAGTAGCTGGGATTACAGGCATGTGCCACCAAGCCCAGTTAGTTTTTGTATTTTTAGTAGAGACGGGGTTTTACCATGTTGTCCAGGCTGGTCTTGAACTCCTGATCTCAGTTGATCCGCCCGCCTCGGCCTCCCAAAGTGCTAGGATTACAGGTGTGAGCCACCTCGGCCAGTCCAGAGTTCATCTTCTTAACGTTTTCATCCTCTTCTGTGGAGTCATGTGAGCTTCTCCACCTAGGCTGCCTTTGGCCGCTGCCCCATGGGCCTTGAGGTTCCTGAGAGGACTGAGCCCTCTGCACCACTCCTGCCCAGCTGCCCGCACATGCAGACACCTGGCGTGCACCCACTCTTCACCCGCCCACCTGCGCTGCTGCATCCCGGGCCCCTCAGCTGAGACACCTCACCCTGTCACTGTGGTCACAGCCCTGCCTGCTTCCTTCCCGGTTCAAGGGCAAACTCTCAAGAGGGGTGGCCCTGATCAGGGCCTTGGCACCTCCATCCTGGGGCACTGGGAGGCTTCCGATGAGCCTGATGTTCTGGGGTGGGACTTCAGGCCTGGGGTCGTCGACTCCCTCCCACCCCACTCACTTGAATGGCCTTCACTTCTCCGGGCAGGTCCTTGGCTGGTGGGGAGCAGGAGGTGGGTGTGCCCTGACTTGGGGTGCCCCTGCTGTGCCTATGTTTTGCAGTCTGTGGTGGTGCCCAGGTGCCGGGGGACAGCAGAGGCGCTCCAGATCACGGCGGGCCACATCCTGGGAGACGCCGGCAGCCCCTATCTCACGGGACTTGTAAGATGCGTCTGCGTGTGTGGGGTAGGGAGGGTCTGGGGAGGCAGTGCCCTTGCTAAGGCCTGAGGGCCAGCCTGGAGGACCTGGCAGACCCTCCCTTCTCCTCCGCAGATCTCTACTGCCCTGCGGGCCAGGCGCCCCGACACCTACCTGCAGCGCTTCCTCAGCCTGCAACAGAGCTTCCTGTGCTGCGCCTTCGTGGCCGCCCTTGGGGGCGGCTGCTTCCTGCTGACTGCGCTGTACCTGGAGAGAGACCGGGCCCGGGCCTGGCAGCCTGGCACAGGTACCCCCGCCTCTTGCATCAGGCCGGGCTCAGGGCTGGACACTCTAAGGGCAGGGGACAGCACTGGCCACCCCCTGAGCCCCTGGCCAGCTTGTTTGTTCATTCATTCAGAAATCTTAGTACACCCCTGCTACATACCAGGCAAGGCTGCAGATGCTGGGCAGTGAAAGAATTGGGCCAAGTCCAGGCCCATGTAGAAACTGACACTCTAGTTGGTGAAGACAGACCAGAAACAGAAAAAGTGAGAGATACAGCAGGATCAGGGTGATGAGTGCTACAGAGAGTCATAAAGTGGGAAAGAAAGGAGAAAGGGGCCGGGCAAGGCAGCTCACGCCTGTAATCCCAGAACTTTGGGAGGCGGAGGCAGAGGTGGGCGAATCACCTGAGGTCAGGAGTTCAAGACCCACCTGGGCAACATGGTGAAACCTTTTGTCTACTAAAAATACAAAAATTTGCTGGGCGTGGTGGCAGGCACCTGTAATCCCAGCTATTCCGGAGGGTGAGGCAGGAGAGTCACTGGAACCTGGGAGGCAGAGGCTATAGTGAGCCGAGATCGCACTGCTGCACACCAGCCTGGACAACAGAGTGAGATTCTGTCTCAAAAAAAAAAAAAAGGCTGGTGGCTAACGCCTGTAACACCAGCACTTTGGGAGGCCAAGGCAGATGGATCACGAGGTCAGGAGTGCAAGACCAACCTGGCCAAGATGGTGAAACCCTATCTCTACTAAAGATACAAATATTAGCTAGTCGAGGTGGTGCATGCCTGTAATCCCAGCTACTTGGGAGACTGAGGCAGGAGAACCTCTTGAACCCAGGGGGCAGAGGTTTCAGTGAGCAGAGATTGAGCCACTGCACTCCAGCCTAGTGACAGAGTGAGACTCCATCTCAAAAAAATAAAATAAAATAAAATATAAAAAGAAAGTAGAGAGGGAGAGGTGTGCTCAGGTTGCAAGGGTCCCCGCTGTGCAGGTGACACTGCAGCAAAGGTCTGGAGGCAGCCAGGGAGCGAGCCGTTCAGCCCCCAGGGGAAGGCACTCATGCAGTGCAAAGGCCCTGCCGTGGGAGTGCACCTGATGTGTCTGAGGATCAGCAGGGAGGCCAGTGTCGCTGGAGCAGGAGCAGGAGGGACAGCGGTAGGGATGAGGGATCAGGGGCCAGAGCAGGGGTCCTTGTAAAGACCATGGCTTTCACTCGGAGAGAGACGGGAGCTGCTGCGGGCTTCCAGGAGAGGAGAGCTGAGATGGTCTGATGGATGCTGTCAAAGCAATTGCCCTGGCTGCCGTGTTGAGAACAGACTGCGGGAGGGTCAGCGTTGAGGCCGAGAGGCAGAGCCGACTCTGAGACCCTCCAGGGGAAAGTCGTGCCGAGATAAGGGCAGAGGCGCTGAGGGTGATGAGAAGCAGGTGGATCTGGAATGTATTTCGAGAATGGGACAAGGAGGATTTCTGGACAGCCTGTGCCGAGCGCTGGCCCCAAAGCACCTTCTGCATCCTCAGGCAGGCTGGGCATCTTTCCTCCTGCAGGGACCCCAGACAGCAAGGATGTGGACAGCAAGGACCTGGAGAGACAAGCCTTGCTTTCTGGCACTGGGGCCTCCACAGAGGAGCCCTGAGGCGCCCGCCTGCAACCTCCCCGTCTGCACCCGCCCCGCCTGCACACCTCCCGCTGGTCCCCATGGTAGCAGTGCCTCCGTTCCTCTTGGCTGTTCTCGGGGACTCCGGCTGAGGCGCATCTGCCACTTTTGTGTTCCCTGCTGGAGAGCTGGCAGGACCCCGTGGCTGGGCTGGGAATTGAGCTGTCAGCACCCCGCGTGGGAGGCCTGGGCCTGTGCCTGCGGCCGGCTCACGGCTGCTCCAGTCTGGGGTCCTCAGCCTGGCTGCTGCGGGGCCAGTACAAATCCCATGGATTTCAGGCCTGTAGACAAGCGTGTTATTTACAGCCTCTCGTGCCTCTGCTGGAGGGGAAGCGGGAGACGATGGGATGGGCAGTCCAGGCCAAGAGTGCAGGGCTGCCCCTAAAGTGGGGAAGCTGAGGGGGTGCTGGACATGGGTCTCTAGGGGTCCTCACCCTGGACCTCCCACTCCGACCCAGCTTCTCCATTCTGCAAAGTCACGGGCGCGGGACACCCTCTGCATGACTCCACACTTTATTTTGTTTGCTCGTTTTGTTTTGTTTTTGAGATGGAGTTTCGCGCTTGTTGTCCAGGCTGGAGTGCAGCGGCTCGATCTCGGCTCACTGCAACCTCCACCTCCGGGTTTCAAGTGATTCTCCTGCCTTGGTCTCCCGAGTAGCTGGGATTACAGGTGCCCACAACCATGACTGGCTAAATTTTGTACTTTTAGTAGAGACAGGGTTTCACCATGTTGGCCAGGCTGGTCTTGACCTCCTGATCCTGACCTCAGGTGATACACCCACCTCGGCCTCCCAACGTGGTGGGATTATAGGCGGGAGCCACCATGCCAGCCTGACTCCACCCTTTGAACAAAACATGGGGGCTGAATCTCAGTCTTGAAGATGAGATTCCACTGGGCACTGGTGTGGGGATGTAGCTCTAAGTTCCAGGTAACCACACGGAGAAGCATCCACGCCCACGCAGACATGGGTGCCCTGTTCCAAAACCCTGCTGAGGACTTGAGTGGTCGTGAAGGCATCTTCCTGGCCTGCCCATTCTGCACCCCCGGCCTTCCCTGGGCCCATACTCTGACCCCGGCACAGCCTGCAGGAAGAGCTGGCTCTGTGGGGCCCTTGCTTGCCGCTGGGTTCAGAGCAGCTGGGCTCAGTGGGCCCTGCGGGAGATCGACAGCTTCCAGGCGGGCAGCAGTGGGGAGGCTTGTTCTCATGTTCTTTCTGCCTCTCCTGGTGCTCAGCCAGGCGATCACTTGCTCACTGACGGCCACCTTCTCTGTGCCAGGCTGTGCCTGTCTCCCAGCAGCTGCAGGCAGAGCAGTGACTGAGACTCCTGCGCACCCCCTGACCCTGGCTTGCTCTGTCCCTACCTTCTGTGGGGTGCCTCCCAGCCCCCACTGTTGGCCACAACAGGCCCCAGGAGCAGGGCTCTCCAGCTCAGCCCACACCTGCCCCAGAGCCAACCCTCCCCGCAGGCTGGCCAGGCCCTTGACCGTGACTCAATGCTTCGAGCTCATGCAACAGGCGGCCTTTGAAGTTACAAGGAAAAAGATATCTGAGGATATTTTGTTTTTCCTAAGAAGGAGGCAGCCAGTCTGGGCGGGAGCAGGATGCCCCAGTCCCTCTTAGCGTTCACTTGCTGAGTGATCTCAGTGGCTCCCGACTCCCTGAGAGCCACTGACTCCCTAGCTGGGTTTGAGAGGTGTGTTGATGTGGCTTTCTAGCCTGGGCCTCACGTGATTCGCACAGGCTGGGTCTAGACCCACAGAAGCCCAGCTCCAGCGTCTCAACCTTCCTCCCAACAGCCCCAAGGAGGACCCCTGTGAGGCAAGGCTCCCAGAAAATGAGTGAAGGCTTCCCACGGGTCAGAATGCTCAGCTGGGCATGGCGGCTCACGCCTGTAACCCTGGCACTTTGGGAGGCAGAGGCAGTTGTATTGCTTGAGCTCAGGAGTTCGAGACCAGACTGGGCAACACGGTGAAACCCCATCTCTACCAAAAATACAAAAACGTAGCTGGGCGTGTCGCTGCATGTCCGTGGTCCCAGCTACTTGGGAGGCTGAGGTGGGAGGATCGCTTGATCCGGTGGGGGTGGGCCGGGGGCAGAGTTTGTAGTGAAGAGAGATGGTGCCACTGCACTCCAGCCTGGGTGACACAGTGAGACTTCATCTCAAAAACAAAAAACAGCCGGGCGCGGTGGCTCACGCCTGTAATCCCAGCACTTTGGGAGGCCGAGGCGGGTGGATCACGAGGTCAAGAGATCGAGACCATCCTGGTCAACATGGTGAAACCCCGTCTCTACTAAAAATACAAAAAATTAGCTGGGCATGGTGGCGCGTGCCTGTAATCCCAGCTACTCAGGAGGCTGAGGCAGGAGAATTGCCTGAACCCAGGAGGCAGAGGTTGCGGTGAGCCGAGATCGCGCCATTGCACTCCAGTCTGGGTAACAACAGCGAAACTCCGTCTCAAAAACAAAACAAAACAAAAAGAAAACACCAGCTGCCACCTCCCCCACCCAGCGTCCAGTAGAGGAAAAGCAGAAACCTCGTTCGTGCCAAGTCTACAAACATGCCTTGGTATCAGCGGGTGCCTCTCTGGGTGTCCAGCAGTGAATCAGACTCCAGCCCTGCCCGTGGACCTCACAGCCCATAGCGGGACAGGCAAGTGTGGCACACCTGTGGGAAGACTAAGGGCTTCTGTGCCCCAGAAGCCTTCAAGGAGGTGGTGTTGGAGTTGGTAACTAGGCATGGGGGAAGGGAATTCTATGTGGGGGGAAGATGTGTTCTCTTTACGAGACTCCACTCTACCCCAAGTGGCTAGGCTCCTCAGGCTGGCATTGTAACCTCCGCCCACCAGCACTGGCCCCAAAGAGGCAGGAGGTGGGAGTCTGGGTTGGCTGCAGAGGAGGTATTGGTCCCCGTCACTCACAGCGTCCACCAGTCCCAAAGCTCCCACTCTGCCTCAAAGCCGTTCAGATAATAGCATCGTATCCACTGAGGGCTGAGCAGAAGATATGCAATGAATCATGGAGGGGTGTGGTGCGGCCAGAGAGGAGGGTGTGTGTGTTGCTGAGTGGGGAGAGGAGGTGAGAAAGGCCGTGTGGGATCAGAGGGGCTTCTGATGCAGGCAGAGGAGCTGGGCTCTACTCCTATAACCCAGAGTAGTTCTTTATGACTCAAGTGCATGCTGTTGTTTGGGTTGCTGGGCAGGGCAAGGTAGAGCTCCCAGGGCTGAGCCACACGAGACGCCCGGTCGGGAGTGGATACGATGCTATTGTCTGAAGGGCTTTGAGGCAGAGTAGGAGCTCTGGGACTGGTGGACGCTGTGAGTGACGGGGACCAATATCTCCTCTGCAGCCAACCCAGACTCCCACCTCCTGCCTCTTTGGGGCCAGTGATGCTGGGCGGAGGTTACGATGCCAGCCTGGGAGAGCCCAGCCACTCGGGCTAGAGTGGAGTCTGGTAAAGAGAACACATCTTCCCCGCCTAAGGGCACTTGGGTAATCCAAGCCACTGATACTCTGGACTCATTTGTTGGGAATGTCAACAGGAGGAAAAATGCTGCTCAGCAGGACGAGTCCTGAAGCCTGACCTGGCTCTCTCCATGTGTTCATTGCTCTTTCCAGACACACGCTGCCTTCCAGCTCTAGGTATTATCCTGGAATGCAGGTGTGAGTGTCTGTGTGCATGTACGTGTACCTGTGTGTGCATCTCCATGTTGGTGTGTGCCCATGTGGGGGTATTGGTATAAGCTTTTTTTTTTTTTTTTTTTTTCTTGAGACGAATATTTGCTCTTGTTGCCTAGGCTGGAGTGGAATGGCGTGATGGCTCACTGCAACCTCTGCCTCACAGGTTCAGAAGATTCTCATGCCTTAGCCTCCTGAGTAGCTGGGATTACAGGAGCACACCACCACACCCAGCTAATTTTTTGTATCTTTCATTTTTCTCTGTCGCCCAGGCTGGAGTGCAGTGGTGCGATCTTGGCTCACTGCAACCTCTGCCTCCCGGGTTCAAGCGATTCTCCTGCCTCAGCCTCCTGAGTAGCTGGGACTACAGGTGCATGCTACCATGCCTGGCTAATTTTTTGTTATTTTTAGTAGAGACGGGGTTTCACCGTGTTACCCAGGATGGTCTTGATCTCCTGACCTCGTGATCCACCCACCTCAACCTCCTAAAGTGCTGGGATTACAGGTGTGTGCCATCACGCCCGGCCCAATTTTTTGTATTTTTAGTAGAGGCAGGGTTTTCCCACGTTGACCAGGCTGGTCTCCAACTCTTCAGCTCAGGCAATCGACCTGCCTCAGACTCCCAAAGTACTGGAATTACAGGTGTGAAAAGCCGCCGCGCCCGGCCTAAAATCTCTTTTTCTACTTTGTCCTGAAGGTTGGGGGTTTGAACCTGTGTATCTGGATTCCCACACCCTAACCCTGGCTTGTTCCTCTGCAGCACCAAATGTTGGTCTGTTACATTTCCTGAAGTGTTTAACTTTCCTCTGTGCCTGGGTGGGTTTGGGCGGTTGTTTAATGCAGTCTCTACAGACAAAGTTGGCAGCAGGCAGCCGGAGGTTCCGGGAGGCATGCTTTATCTCAACACAGAGAGGTGTGTGGCTGCGTGTGCTCCTGTGTGAGCATATCAGTTTGTGTTGTGGGGTTGTATGTGACAGAAACAGACTGACTACCTTAACTAGGCAAAACTGTATCGAAAGCATATCAGGAACTCATAGAATTGATGAGAAGTTTGGAGATTCAGGAGCCGGGGTTCCTAGGCCATATTATTTTGGGGTCTGTGCCAGAACTCTAGACCTTTTATCCCCGTTCTTTTGCCACCCTCCTCAAGATTTAAGGCCCTGGGCAAGACATTCCAGTTGGGCTACCTTGGATCCTACACCCATGCCTTGGTTTATAGACCCATTAAGACCAGGAAACTAGGGTGCTTTTGGAAGAGGAAGGAAGTCTGAGCACCAAAACAAAATAGGAATTAAAGAAAACAAGATGCCAGGCTGGGCACAGTGGCTCACGTCTGTAATCCCAGCACTTCAGGAGGCCAAGGCAGGGGGGATCACCTGAGGTCAGGAGTTCGAGACTAGCCTGGCCAACATGGAGAAACCCTTTCTCTACTAAAAATACAAAAATTAGCCGGGTGGCATGTGCCTGTAATCCCAGCTACTCAGGAGGCTGAAGCAGGAGAATTGCCTGAACCCAGGAGGCGGAGGTTGTGGTGAGCCGAGATCGCACCATTGCACTCCAGCCTGAGCAACAACAGCAAAACTCTGTCTCAAAATAAAAATAAAAATAAAAAGACAAGAAAGAAAGCAAGATGACAGAAAACATAAACAAAGGTAGCATCCACTACGATATATTGGGCGGCCACTGGCCATCTCTGAGACGCAGCCTCTCCATGGGCTGGGGAAGAGGCTGGACTCGATGACCTTCACTGGCATCTTTATTTCTGAGAGTCCGAATCCATGATGAAAGGAGACTGAAGCTTCTATAATTTAGAAAGTGTTAAAAATGTTCTAATGACAGAACAGGAACTTCTGTGTTAGTGAGGACTCAGAGCCATCTGTTCTGAGCAGGAGAGAGAGGCAGAGACGAAGCGTTCTGAGCAAAGGCAGGCTTGGGCTGGGGGAGGGAAGGGAGGCCCCAACCAGTCCTCAGCTTGGTGACAGCAAGAGCAGAGAGGAGGTGCCTTCTCCCCACCGTGGGTGGTGACGTGTGGGGAAGGCTAATCAAAGGGTGGAGGCAAATGGCAGGTAGAAGCTAATGGAGGGTGGAGTCATATCGGAAAGAAAATGCCTCTTCCAGAGGGACCAGGTGAGGAATCGGCTCGTTTCTGAGTCACTCAGCAACAGACACATGATGCAAATTAATACACATTTCCTGGGCACCTGCTAAATGTCATTTACTCATTCAGTCGACAAACAGTCTTTAAGCACCTCCTCTGTACTGGCTCGTGGAGATGAATCAGAAAGGGTATGGGCCCTAGAGGCTTACGGTCTGTTGGTGAAGGGTGGGGAACAGATTCTTATACAGACAAAATCAGCATCGTGTTGGTGTGATGGAAGGATACACAGGTTGCTCAATAGCCCAAAGGAGGAATTGATTGTTCAGTTGGGTCAGGGAAGGCTTCCTGGAGGAAGCTGTTTCTGTGCTGGGTTCCTGAAGGACAAGTGGGAAGGATGAGTGAGTAGGCAGCACAGGGAGGGCATGCCTGTCGGGGTCGGGGGGTTGGGTGCGGGATGCTCTCCGTGGTCCTGAATAATCATTGTGTTAGTGGGACAAGGGCTTTTCTGTTGAGGGGCGGACGGGGGCTATAGACAAGTGCCCCAACTCTTGCCCCTCCCCCAGGCTCCAGGAAGTATTATAACTGTGAGTTCAGGGAGCTCCATGTTTGGTGTGGTGGAGGGTAATTTAGAGAGATGGGTGATAGGATCTGAAGCTGGAGACAGTCATGGGTTGTGAAAGGTTGTGAAGGCTCTTAGAGATCCTTAAGGAAATTAGACATTTTTAACCCTATAGCCAGTGAAGAGCCTTAGAAAGGTTTCGCTCAAGGTAATGATGAGGTCCTTTGTGTGATTCAGAAAGTGACTGGAAAGCACTATGGAGAAACGACCGAGGGGCTGGCCCGGCGTGGTGGCTCACGCTTGTAATCCCAGCACTTCGGAAGGCCAAGGTGGGTGGATCACTTGAGGCCAGGAGTTCAAGACCAGCCTGGCCAACATGGTGAAACCCCATCTCTACTAGAAATACAAAAATTAGCTGGGCACAGTGGTGTGCACCTGTAATCCCAGCTACTCGGGAGGCTGAGGCAGAAGAATTGCTTGAACCCAGGAGGCGGAGGTTGCAGTGAGCGGAAATCATGCCATTACACTCCAGCCTGGGCAACAGAGCAGGACCTCTGTCTCAAAAATAAAAAGACTGGAGGACTGGAGGGGGATGTGAGAGCAGGTGACGCTGAGCTTCGCAAGGGTCTGGGTGAGACATAGAGAGGTCTGAGCTAAGCCAGCGGGCAGAGCGGGCAGTGTGGACATGGGGAGAAGTGAAAGAGAAGAAATGGAAAGGCATTAGATGTGGGTGTTGAGTAGGAGGAGATCCAGTGGCCCCCAGGCTTCCTGCTTGGCGACAGCGTGGACGATGATGCTTTTTGCCAAAAGACGAATGATACCAGAGTGGGAGCAGGTTGGGGCAGAGATGACAAGTTCAGTTTCAAATGTGTCGAGCCCAAGATGCCCGTGGGATATCTGGGTGGGGGGAGGAGAATGCGTAGGGACCACACACGGATCTAGCGTTTGGAGATGGGGCCCTGTCTAGAGATGGAGGTTGGGGTGTCGGGGTCACATGGATGATGATTGAAAGTTTAGGCTATGGCTGGGCATGGTGGCTCATGCCTCTCATCCCAGCATTTTGGCAGGCTGAGGTGGGAGCACTTGAGCCCCAGAGTTTGAGACCAGCCTGGTCAACATAGTGAAACCCTTTTGCTAAAAAACAAAACAAAACAAAAAAACAAACAAAAAAACCTGGATGTGATGGTGCATGCTTGGGAAGCTGAAGTGTGGACCCTCAGGAGAGGAAGCCCCTCCCTTTTGTCCCCCCCGAGATGGAGTCTTGCTCTGTCACCCAGGCTGGAGTGCAGTGAGGTGATCTCAGCTCACTGCAACCTCCGTCTCCTTGGTTCAAGCGATTCTCTTCCTGAGTAGCTGGGATTATAGGCATGTGCCACCACGCCCAGCTAGTTTTTGTATTTTTAGTAAAGATGGGGTTTCTCCATGTTAGCCAGGCTGATCTTGAACTCCTGACCTCAAGTGATCTGCCTGTCTCAGCCTCCCAAAGTGCTGGGATTACAGGTGTAATCCAGGAGCCAATCTGGGAGCCACTGAGCCTGGCCTCAAGAAGCCCCTTCTTAAGGATGATGCCTTGAGCCCAAGAGTTCAAGGTTACGATGAGCTATGATTGTACCACTGCTGGTGTTGAACTGCAGACCTCAGGTGAGCTTCCCACCTCGGCCTCCCAAAGTGCTGGGATTATAGGAGTGAGCCACTTGGTGAGAACCTGCCTCTTAAAAAAAAAAATAAAAAAAAAAAGTAAAGTTCAGGCCTAGGTGAGAGGCTGTCAAGGCAGCTACCTCAGGAGAGGAAGCCCCTCCCTTTTGTCCCCCCCGAGACGGAGTCTTGCTCTGTCACCCAGGCTGGAGTGCAGTGAGGTGATCTCAGCTCACTGCAACCTCCGTCTCCTTGGTTCAAGCGATTCTCTTCCTGAGTAGCTGGGATTATAGGCATGTGCCACCACGCCCAGCTAGTTTTTGTATTTTGTATTTTTAGTTTTTGCTAAGGGAGAAGGGAAGTTGCCAAGGCCTGAGCCCTGGAGACAGCCCCGTGCAGGAGGATGGGCAGGGGGCAGACAGACTGAGCTCCCAATTGCCAGCCATGGAGGAGCGAGCACATTCTAGGCCAGTATTTCTCAGTGTGTGCTCTGCTGAGCTCTAGTCTTACAAGACATTCTGTGGTCACGCAAACCTGGGAACCTGGTATTATATATTTTCCTCTGGGAGGCTCAGTGGAAAGACTATGAGAATGGATCTCATAGTCAAGGCTCTGAAAAGTCCCTGAGCAAGGAAACCTGCTTTTCTGTGTTTATCCCACTACTTCCTGAATATACCTGCCCTTTGAATAATGGTCATGAATGTGCTGTGCCCCATTTTTTCCTTTTTTTGTCTGTGTTCTTTTCTTTTTTCCCCCATTTGTTTTTGGTTTTTCTTGTTTGTCTTGTTTTTAATTTTTGTTGTTGTTTTGTTTTCAAGATGGAGCATCGCTCTGTCACCCAGGGTGGAGTGCAGTGGCGCGATCTCAGCTCACTGCAACCTCTGCCTCCCAAGTTCAAGCAATTCTCCTGCCTCAGCCTCCTGAATAGCTGGGATTACTTGCATGTCACCACGCCCAGCTAATTTTTGTATTTTTAGTAGAGACAGGGTTTCATCATCTTGGCCAGGCTGGTCTCGAACTCCCAAACTCAAGTGATCCACCCACTTCGGCCTCCCTAAGTGCTGGGATTACAGGCATGAACCACCGCACCTGGCCCTCATTTGCTTTTGAAGCTGTTCTAGATCTAATAGCTAAATCTCAGAAGGTCCTTTAGCTATGGAGTTCAGCCTCCTGCTATGCCGCTGAGGAAACGGTGTCTTGCAGAGGCTGAGGGCAGTGAGTGGGGGAGTGGAGGAAGTGCTGGATTAGAGGGTGGACACACCTGGTTTGAGTCCATGTGCCATCATTTACCAGGTGCGCGACCTTGGGCAAATCACTTCTATTCCCTGGGCCTCAGTTTCCTCGTTGGTGACATGGAGGAAAGAACCCTACCAGTCTTATGTCTGACCGTCCCAGGATACTGCCAGAGCTTCTCAGAAGGCTGCGGGGATTTGCCCAGGGCTGCACAACCAGAAAGGGCTTCTTGTCCTCCCTGTCACTCTGCCCTTGGTGGCCTCCTCTTCCACACAAGGACCTATCCTAGAGACTGCCTTAGAGCTGAAACCCCAGTGAAACACAGTGGGAACAGCTGGCTTGCTTGGTGGCGGCTCAGAGGTCCCCAGGTTTGAAAGGCTCACAATGCCACCCTCTTCCCCTGCTCTGGGACCTTCCCAGTGGTGAAAAGGGAAGGCAATAGACAGAGAATGCACCCCTTTCTGTCAAGGCCAAAAGTGTCCCCCTGGAGGGGACTGTGGGGTTGGGTCTAGAGCTGTGGTTGTGCCTTTCACCACCAGACACAGTTCCACCGCTAGGCAGCCTCCCACAGCTGCACTCTGTCCACCTGCTGGCACCATCACATACTTCTGACGATCATTGCGGGGGCCAGGTTCTAGGCCCACGGAGCGCCTAGCTCTGTCCTTGCTTGCTAATCACCCGTCATGCCAGGCCACCCAGGGGAACCCACCCCCATCCACCTTTGCAGGCCTGAGCTCAGCAAGCTGGAAAGAGGCAGCAGGCAACTTCAGAATGAAATCTGTTTTCCTAACTCTCCCGTCGCAGCCATTCAGACCCAGCACGCTGAAGCATATTTTTAGTCACTTTGCAGAATTTAAAATACACCTCGAAGGCGCCAAGAAACACCAGCTTGGGGATTAACTCTGCTCACAAGAGACAGTGGAGGGGGTGCCTCGTGCTGCGTCACCCGTTGGCTATGCCGTGACTCACTGTGCCCGCCAGCTTCATGAGATGCACCTGCCCGTGGACGTGGGGTCTGGAGAAGCCTGCAGTGGGGAGTGAGCTCCAGCCCGACCACAGACTGGCTGCCTGTTCTAATGGGTCATGTCCATGCCCTGGGGCTTGTCTGCGAAACACAGGGAATAATTAACTGGATTCTGAAGGTCCGTCCAGTTCTAACATTCTGTCCTCTGCACTTTGTTTGTACAGGATTTTAATTTCAATGAAAGCCCCAAACAGGTGAATTGGGGAGGGAAGCGGGAGATCGTCACACAGCCACAGCACCTCTGAGGAGGGATGTAACTGTGATGGCAGTCAGCAACACAGAAGCTCCCCAACCACTCTCCATAGGAGGCAGAACCCCCCAAACCCGCCCCACCAAGGGGAAGTGACTGAATCCCATCCTGCCATCTGCCCTCGGATACAGAAACGGAGACCCAGAAAGAGTGGGTGTCTTGTTCAGGGTCATACCACACACCAGGGCAGAGCTGAGCTAGAACCCAGCCTCCCGTCTGCCACTGAGGACTTTGTACACTGGCACGCACCCGGAAGTCTGACGCTTGGAGATGGGTCCCTCAGGAGAGAAGGGCCCCTTCTGAATATCCTGTTTCTGTTGGCACCCAATCAGAGTCCTGGCTCCCCCTGCCAGGGGCTGCCGGCCACTCTGTGGGGCAAGGGTGGGACCCGGGTGCCCACACAGGAATGGGCCCTGGGTAGATTGGGGCTGGATCTGGGTTGCCCTGGGGAGGTAGGCGATCCAGCCCACCATGCCTGGTGGAGGTCGAGGTTCTGGGCCCTCTCTGAACTGTTTAAATCAGGGCGTGTGAGTATGGGAGGAACCATCGGCTCTCCAACAGGCGCCCTTGACTTCAGCCATCTGAGACCCTTCCATCCAGTTCGCCCAAATACACTCAAGCCCTCAGCCCTCTCCCAGCGCCTCCGCTGGGAGTCTACGCCCGAGGCAGGGGTTGGGTGGAGAGTCCTGAGTAGGTGCTGGGAGCCGTCACCAGCACCCGGCTCCCAGCTCCGCAGCCAGAGCAAACCCTCTCCCGCTCCCTGCGGGCGTTCGCGGCCCCGAGGCCCCAGGGTGACTGCGCCCCCGTCTGCCGGAGGGGCTCTGCCGCCCGAGTCCCCCGCCCCCGGGGCAGCACGTGCGGGGCGGGGCTGTGGCCCGAGCCCGGAGCTGATTGGGCGCTGGCCCGGGGGCGGGGCCGGGCCGCAGCTGTCAGAGCCGAGCGGTGGCAGCGCCGCAGCCGGGGCCGGAGCGCAGGAGCCGACGGGGCCCGACCGGGATGGTGCAGCGGCGGCTCCGCGGCGCACGCACGCGCTGAGCGGGCCCAGGCTGGGCCCCGCGCCCTCCGCGCCCCCCGCCGCCCCGATTCCGGCCGGCATGATGTGCCTGGAGTGCGCCTCGGCGGCGGCGGGCGGCGCGGAGGAGGAGGAGGCGGACGCGGAGCGGCGGCGGCGGCGCCGGGGGGCGCAGCGCGGGGCTGGCGGTGGCGGCTGCTGCGGGGCGCGCGGCGCGGGCGGCGCTGGAGTCTCGGCCGTGGACGATGAGGTGCAGACCCTGTCGGGCAGCGTGAGGCGGGCCCCGGCCGCAGCCCCCGGCGCCCCCGGCTGCGCAGCTGCTGCCAAGGACCCGGGCGCGCAGCAGCCCAAACCGGCCAGCTTGGGCCGCGGGCGGGGGGCAGCCGCCGCCATCCTCAGCTTGGGCAACGTGCTCAACTACCTGGACAGGTACACCGTGGCAGGTGAGCGAGGGCCCCACCCCGCCCGGGGGCCAGGACCCCACCCAGCCCACTCCCGCCTCGGGGGACCCCAGAGAGCTGTCGTCCCCGGCCTCCTAGCTCCAGGCCCTACGTGAGGTCGCCACGGGCCCTCTGCTCAGGCACAACTGGGCAAGGGACGCCTCCGCGCTCATATCCACCCGGGGCCAGGGGTTGGAGGAGTCCCCACCCCGGAGCAGCCCGCGCGTCCTCGCCAGTCCTTGGCGGCCCATCCGTTGTCCCCTTCTCCAAGAGTCTCCTCTGCGTCTCTCTGCGCCCCTCCCACCCCAGCCGCAGGTTCCCGGGCCTCCTTCCCTTCCCCCAGCCCAGGCTGTCTGTCCGTCTACGGCCCGTCAGTTCCTTCCTTTCTCCGTCGCCTCCACCCCACAGCGTGCGTGCGGCGAGTGCTCGCGCCCCTTGCGGGTGTGCGCTAGGGAGACGGGTGTGTGCGCGCGTGGCGGCCCGGTTGTGTGTGTGAACGTGTGAGCGCGTGGCTGACAAAGGCTCTGGGCTGCGGGGAGCGGAGGGAGGGGCGGGGCGGGTCCGCGGCGCCTGGGGACCAGGGATGCGGTTTGCAGCTGGCCCCGTACGGAGGCCTGACGACGCCTCCCCCTGCTCTACAGCACTTGGGGCGCAGGGTAGGGCGCAGGCCTCTGGAACCAGAGACCCCGAGCCTCATCCTCAGGGAGCATCTCTGGGAATCAGCCTTGGGGACAGGATTGGGGTCGGGATTGGGTTCTAGTCCCAGATTTGCTCCTAATGTGCTTGCTGTGTGACCTTGGGCCAGTCTCAGCGTGTGTTTAGGTCTCTTTGCCCATTTGTGAGTTGATTGATCCTTGGGCTTTTGGGGGATGCACGTGGTTCTGGAATTTCCTTCTGCTGGCTCCCCTCCCCAGCTCTTAGGGGTGGGTCTAGGGGTAGGAATTTGCCCTAGACTGAGCTGCTACTGGTTGGGAATGGTGGTGCCTTGAGAGGGAAGGACTCTGGCCAGACTGGCATAGGTAGGGGCTCCCTGCAGGAGGAGAGCAGTACTGTGTGCCTGGCATGCTGGCCCAGAACCTGCCTAACTATAGCTTAGTGAAATCTGGAGCTACCAAATACACACACAACAGAGAAAGAGAGAGAGAGAGAGAGAGGGAGGGCGGAGGAGAGAGAGAGAAGGATTTATTTTGGACAGACTCTAAAGAGAACTTTGTGGCAGTTGAGAGAAGAGAGCCCTGGCATAAACCACACGCCACCTAGTGCCCTTCTCCGGGCCTCAGTCTTCCCCTCTGTTGAATGGAGTTTTGTGTCAAGTGGAAGGGAGGAATTCCGATGGGAAAGCGGAGGCTTTCCCTCCCCCTATTGCTGCTTTCAAAACCCCTTGGCTCTCTGTCCTTCCACCGGAGGAAGTTGGAAGTGGGTACTGGTGATATGGTTTCTGGGTGGAGCTGTCCCAAAGAGACACTTATTCTGGTCTAGAGAGCAGGAATATTGAGCCAACTCCCATCTTACGTGCACCATGCTGCCGGGACCTGGGAGCTTAAGTGCCACCCTTTGGGGGAGAAATCAGAGACTACCTGGGACCTGTAGTCAGTTCAAAAAAGGCTTCTGGACATAGATGGGGGGACCAAGGTCCCTGTACACCCTTGTCCAAGATGGCCAGCAGAGTGACTGGCAAAGCTGGTGTTACATCTAATAGCAAGAGTCTGCCTGGGAAGAGGTCTTCCCCCGCTTTCTCAGCTGAAGAATGAATGGTAGGTACTACTTCTGGCACTGTAACGCTTTTCAACTTGTTTTTTCTGACCTCAGACCACCCCCTCTGACATTCTTAGGGGAATTGCCTCTGCCAGGAGCAGAGCCTGAGAGGGTGGCATCAGGGAGGGCTGGCGCTTATCTGCCCCCACCTCTACTTGGGTCTCAGAGTCAGACTGTCAGAATGGGGGAACGAGATAGGAAATTTCTGGTGAATAGGGGAGGGGAGGTGGGGAGTGGTGGCTAAGAGGGGCGTGGGGCGGTTAGGGAGGAAGGCCCGGAAAACCCTGTGCAAACACCCGCCTGGGCTGTGCCTCCCTCCCTCTCCTGGCCTGGGATGGGAGCTCCCACACCACCCCACCCCCAACACACAGCAGACAGATTTCCTTTCCGGACGAGCCTGGTTGCCCCTCTCTCTATGGCAGATTTCCCCATCTCCACTTCCCCAAGTTCAGTTTTTAGGATTATTTGCTGTGCGCATCCCAGGCCTGAGTCCATCTGTTGCTGGCTGACCCAGCTGGGACGGAGGCGGGGATGCAGGCGCTGCCCTGCTCCATCTTTGATGTTTGTACCTACCTGGCCCCAGCTCCCCACCAAAGGGTGACGGGAGGACCCACTCTCCTTCTTTAATCTGTCCTTTAAATGTGTTTGTTCATGGCATAGATCAGCTTTGTCCAAAAGGAATGTAATGTAAACCACATACTCATTTCAAACTTTCTGGTAGCCGGATTAAAATAGTGCAAGAAATAGGTATGATTAATTCATAATATATTTTATTTAACTCAATATATCCAATATATTTTAACATGTAATCAATATAAATGTTAGGGCTGGGGATGGCAGCTCAAGCCTGTAACCCCAGAACTTTGGGAGGCCGAGGAGGGTGGATCACTTGAGGTCAGGAGTTTGAGACCAGCTTGGCCAACATGGTGAAACCTCATCTCTACAAAAAATACAACAATTAGCCGGGCATGGTGGCATGCGCCTGTAATCCCTTTGTCTGCTTTATCCTTCCTCACAGTATTTATCACCAACTGACATAGATATTTCTGTCAGCTCCACTAAAATGTCAGTTCAGTGGCCGGGTGCAGTGGCTCACGCCTTTAATCGCAGCACTTCGGGAGGCTGAGGCGGGCAGATCGCCTGAGGTTGGAAGTTCGAGACCAGCCTGGTCAACATGGCGAAACCCCATCTCTACTAAAGTAAATACAAAAATTAGCCGAGTGTGGTGGTGCATGCCTGTAGTCTCAGCTACTCGGGAGGTTGAGGCAGGAGAATCACTTGAGCCCACGAGGTAGAGGTTGCAGTGAGCCGAGATCGCACCACTGCACTCCAGCCTGGGCCACAGAGTGAGACTCTCTCTCAAAAAAGAAAAAAGAAAAATGAATAAAAATACATATGAAGTTGTTAATGGGATATTTTGCCTTCATTTTCATATGAAGTCTTTGAAACCCAGTGTGTGTTTTCCATTCACAGCACGTGTCCATGTCACGGTGGCCGGCAGCCACCAGAGTGGACAGTGCAGGTCTAGAGTCTTTGCTGCCAGAGATCGAGGCAAGGGTCTTTGGCTTCCCAGCTGTGTGACCTTGAAGACATCACCTGAGCCTTCTGTGTGATCATTCCCCTCCCGCCTGCCTCCTGGGTTGTGTGGGATAAATGAGACTGTATCTCCAGCACCTGGGACGGGGCCAGATTCCTAAGAGGGCTTCACGAGCATCAGCTGCCTTCTCTTTCATGACTCTGCTCAAGCGGGGCCCCTGGCCACGATGCCCTTCCTGTTTTTTTTTTTTTTTGTGTGTGTTCTGTTTATGACAGTCCTTTTCAGGACACCTTTGCGAGCCCCTCCCTTCTCCACAGGGCTGGTCTCCATCCTGGGAACTCCAGCAGCTTGTGCCGCTGCGAGAGCATTCCCAGCGCCACCCAACCGGTGATCCTGCTAATTACAGCCTCTCCTCCGCCCCATGAGAACCCCCTGAGGGCAGCAGGCCTCAGAGCGGGTGAGGAGGGCCAGGCTCCTGCGCTTCTCTTCTTATTGAGCGCTGCTTCCATTGGATGAAATCGAGGTAGCCCAGAAACCTCTTCTAAGTCCTTCCTTCCACCTCCTTGTGCAGATGGGAACACGGCCGTTCAGAGAACAAAGACACTTCCCCAAGGTCACACGTGGGGCGGAGCAGGCCACGCCAGCCAGTGCGGCCTCCTCTCTAGCCCCAGGAGCCCTGGTGGAGGTAGGGGCATGCCCCTTGCTTCTGGCCTGGGAACGCAGCTCTGCCGACTCAGGCCAGAGTCCTTTGGGCAGGTGAATTTCAGTTTAATTGAGCCAAGGCAGTTTGAGGTGCTGTAGGCTCCTGTTCCCACGGCCTCTACCAGCCTAGCAGCCATGCACTCCGCATTCAGAGCCCACGCCTAGCTGCCAGGTCAAGGGAAGGAGGGAGTTCCTCAGGCAGGGGGCTCACAGCCCCTCTAACCAGCTCTGCCCCCCTCTGTAGAACGGAAGCAGAGCTGCAGGTGTAGGTGGCAGTATTTTGCTCCTGGAACAGACCCCACAAGAGGGAGCCGGCCCCAGCCTTGTTCATGGTTGGTGAGTGACTACTTGGGAACTGAGATCCTTCCCCAACTTCTCTGGGGTACCTGCTCTCCTTCTGAGACCTATTTATTTTCTTTCCCTTCCATCCAGCCCATGGCAGCCTGGGCACTTGGAGCTGGGCGGAGTGGGGGCTGTTGAGGAAAGGCAGAGCCCTGCCCTGGGGGAGTCGTTTTCTGCCAAAGAAGCTGAGACTCGTATCCATGGCAACTGCTCACTAACACAAACCCAGAAGGAGAGAAGAGCATGGGGACCCAGCTGGGAACATAAGTCAGGAGGAACTGGGGGGCTTCCCCGGAGCCGCTGAACTGGATGCAGGAGGTGGGGTGCCAGGCTGGGGCTCACTCTCCTATTGGCCCATTTTGTGGTCTGTCCCGTTAAGTCTATCCAGAATTGATAGATGGGGAAATTGAGGCCCCGGGGCTTTTACAGCGCCACCTGGGTGGGTAGGGGCTAAGCCAGGCCCTGCCTTGCGGCTTTCTCTTTAGATAAGGATGGCCGCCTTGAGGATATGCAGTGCCCCTGCCTTGCCCTCTTAGGTGGCCCGTCCTGGCCACCACATCTGCACTGTGGGGAAACCGCAGCTGAGGCCTGAGGGGCGGGGCATCCAGAGTGCCTGGCTGGCAGGGCCAGCACCCAGGTGGAGTGCCGGGTGGCCTGGAATGCCAGCGCCCCGTGACTAACTGCCTGCTGTCCACTTCCTTGCTCCTGCTTCCTCCTGAAGGCCCTTCCGGCGGGCTCTGCCGGCCCCTCTGGTGCATTGCCAGAGGAAGTGCTTTGAAACATACTACCTTGGTCTGGGGCCTTGGGCCGGTGTTGGGCCTGGCCTGTGTGTTTCTCCTTTTGTGGATGAGGCAGGAAGGCTGTGGGTCTGCCTGTTCTGAGACGGAGACTGCCCTACTAAGAGCTGCTCAGAGGAGGAGCTCCTCATCCCTTCCTCAGATCCTTCTGCAGTAGGAAGTGACTTTTGTTTCTGCCTGTGGGGGCCTGAAATCTTGAAGGCAGAAGGGGGATGAGAATGGGGGAGGCCAGGAGAACACTGGCCTGATCCCTAGGGGTTCGTGGGCTCCAAATGTCTCCTGGGCTGAGCTCCCTGCTGCTGGCTCTGCCAGCCTTTGCCAGCTTTACTGTGTGACCCGAGGCAAATCCTGGCTCTCTCTGATCCCTGAATCCACGACAGACGATTTTTGTCCCTCTCTTGCACTTGGTCTCAGGAACACAAGTCTGTTGGTTCCTGGCTCTGCCTGTGCCTCCCTTCCCCAGGACACCCAGAGCTGCTTCCTGGAAGTGCAGTAGCCAACTGCAACGTCCCCTGGTGGGTCTCAGTGGCGTCCTCTTTCCAGGATGTCTTCTCCAGTGCTCTGGGCTGAACCAGGCGCCTAACTCCTGGCTGAATTCCTGGCGCCTAACTCTGCTTTGCCTCCATCACAGCACCTATCCCCATGGAGGGTCGCCATCCCCCTCCAGCCATGAGGGGCAGAGCCCGGTCACACCTGGGACCCCCGCATGCATGGCAGATGCCCAGGCTTGAGCCCTGTTGCCTGAGTCACAGTGAGCCTCAGGTCCTGAGTGTCCAGGAAGGAAATGGGAGGTAGTAGTCGGTGGCCGTCCCCGTCTACCCAGGCCTCAGCCTGACAATGAGGCTGCCCAACCCCCAAGCTGGGCAGAGCGGCTTTTCTACATTCAGGAGGGCACAGCGGCAGCTTTGCCCCGTCTCTTCTGCAGATAGGGCACTCGAGGCAAAGGGCTAGCCCAGGTCACACAGGGAGGCCGTGTGAAGCAGAGCGCTGGCCTTCTCTGGGCCTGGTCCTCGCCTGCTGGCTGGGAGGTTGGTGAATGGGGCCATGGGGGAGATGAGGGTGAGCGTCGGTATCAGAGGGAGAAACAAACCTGGAACGCTGCACCAGCCAGAGCTTGGAGGCTGCGGACAGGGGCCTGTCCTGCCTCCCACTTTCCTCTGCCCTCTTGGGGCCCTGGCTAGGGTCTCCCCACTCCTGCTCCTAGAGCTGTGAGGTCTTCGTGATTCCTTCACTGTCAGGCCTGGGGTTTCTGAAGGAGGCTTCCAGGAGGCAAACAGCAGGATGAGGCTTTATAAACTGCAAAGGGCGGTGCTTGGGGAGGGGTGGGCTTACTTGTCGCTCAACTGTTTCTAGCACCCATGTGAGGACGGCTGGCGTGGATGTTGAGGGGTGACTGGTTGCAGCCTTTTGGGGGGTGTTAGGGTGCAGGTAGGGAACATAGGCCAGATGTGGGAGCCTGGGGGCCAGCCCGGCCTCGCTCCTGCAGCCTCTGCATCTCAGTTTCCATCTGAGGTGGGGAGCAGCAGTCCCAGCCTCCTTGGTGACTGAAGCGGCATGCGGGAGAAGGCTGAGAGTTTGTGGGTTCGAGGGGAGCTGTTCGGAGGTCTCTTATCTCTTCCCCACCCTCTTCCCCAGGCCCCTAGCTTAGCCTGTGTCTGCGGGCACACAGCCCACACCCCCATGGGTCACGATAAGGCTGTGGCCACCTTGTCCCTGGCCCCTGGAGGTCTTTGGAGTCCCTGGACCAGGACAGGGCTAGGGAGGCTGAGCTGGGCAGGGAGTGGCTGTGCAAAGCCCCCAAATTGCTAAGGCATTGCCTGGTTCCAGTAAAGCTGGCCCCAAATGATAGACTAGAGCCACAGGCCAGAGGCCTGGCCGCCCGGCCCCGCCCACTCTGGGCGTAGAGACACAGCAGGGAGGAGGGGGGCGCTCTGGGCTCTGGGGGGTGGTGCCTCTCTAGGGCTGGTGGGGTCTGTGGGCAGGACTTTTGGGTGGGGAGGGGTGTTTCTCTGAGGGGTCAAGGCTCTGGGCTGGGGGCCTTATCCTCGTGGTCCCTGCAGAGACGGTCACTAAGCTGCTCTGCCATTAATGACCCAGATTTGCAGGGTGGCGTGGGGGCAGGGGACTGGCACACGTAGAACAAACCCGATTGAGATTCAGAAATGAACCCAGCAGGGATGTCTTGGGATTCTGGGCCACTTCTCAAATGGGCAACCTGAGGCTCAGAGTAGGGGCCAGCTGCTCCTGAAGGTCATGTAGCCTCCTCGCGGGCAGATGGGGGCAGGATCCTGCCCTGTGGAAGCCTGGGGATGGGTAGGAGTGAGCGTGCCCAAGTCCAGGGCGCTGGCTCAGGGATGGCCTTGGCCCAGTCCCTAGGCTGGTGGGGTGCCGGCGGGGCCGTGCTGTGGCTTTCCAGCCTTAGCCATCCAGCGCCAGGTCAGCAGAGCCAGGCTCCCAGGCCCCTGTAATTACCGGGGTGGGAGCTGAGCCGAGCTGAGCTGGAGCAGGAGTAATACTCCCAGCGTGAGCCAGCACTCAGACCTCCACACGGGGACCCAGGTCCCTCTGACAGGGACTGGCCAAGGGCATGAGGGCCCATCCCTTCAGATCCCTAGGCCCTGGGGCGGTTGACATTTATGACATTTGTTGAGTAACTACTGTGTGCCAGGCACTGTTCTAAACACGGTATGTGGATTAAGCGACTTGAGCCTCACCCCAACCATATGAAATGAAGCAGGTCTTCAAATGGAGCCGTTTTACAGAGGAGGAAATGGGCACAGAGAGGTTATGTCATTTGCCCAAGGTCACACAGTAGAGAAAGTGGGAAAACCATGACTTAAACCCAGATGCTCCAGTTCTGGAGCCCACGTTCTTGAGGATTCAGGTAAGCCACTGCTGCTGAGAGGCTCGGGCAGGGTGAAGGTGGGGTGATATTGACCGTGCTTGGGGAAAGCAGGGGGCACGCGGGGACAAGCTTGACCACCAGGTGGCCTGTCTGGGCTGCCTAGGAAGGAAGACACCTCAGGGTCACACTGTTGGCATCTTGCATTTGAGGCTGGCCTCAGCCGAGGGTTCTCTAGGTCAGTGTGGGCTTCCCCTTACACCTGGGCCTTTCGAGGGCTCTGTGATATCAGCAGATTGGGCCTGGCTGGAGGAGGGAGGAGGCAGCCAGGAGTCCTGAAATCTGGGCTTGACTCCTCTGGGGGCCACGGAGGACCTGGCCATGATGGGGAATCACTGTGACTGTCTGGGACCCGCCACTGAGTAAGTCAGGGCCAGAGTTCATCCAGTTCTGGGGGTGCCCTTGCGGTTACGGGCACCACTTCACCAAGAGCCTCGGAGGAGAGAGGGCAGGTGTCCCGACAGACGTGACCTTGGGTCTGGGCCCTAGAGGGCGAGGCAGCTGTTAATGGCTAGAGATGACTGTCTTAGGAATAGGGTACACCTGCAGCCTGCGCCGTGCGGTTCCCCAGGGAGCTCTGAGCAGCTGGGCCTGGGTTTCCAATCACCCGGCCAGTGCGTTTATAGATACCTGGGTCCCACATCTAGAGAGGGTGGCTCCGGGGGCTTGGGGTGGGCCCCAGGAAGGTGTATTTAATAAGCACCCTCCCTAGAGGTGACTGGGCTTCTCAGGCAAGTTTGGGGCCACTGATCTGCCCAGTCTCTGCATTTCACAGGAAGAAGGAGGGGTCCAGGGAGGTGGAGAGTCATGCCTTGTGGCGCTCTCCTTGGCCTGGAGTCAGAGGCTGCGTGGGTGTGTGTGGCGGGCACTGTGGCTGGAAAAAGAGCTGGCTTAGGGCCAGATCGTGGAGACCTCAAACACTAAAAGTCTGGACAGCTCCATGTGAGTGGGCAGCCGTGCCCATGGAAGAGTGCCTGGCACAAAGTAGTTGGCCGATACCCATGGATGTGTGTGTTATCCTTGTCGTCGGTACCATTACTGAACCAGGGGCATGGGCCAGTGGACCCTGAAGGACGGATGGGCGATTCTGAGGCCTAGCCAGAGGTGACAGCCAGTGGGCCACAGCGCTAGCTCCTTGAGTCCAGGAACGCGCTTGTGGCCTCTGGAGCCCCAGGCCAGGACCTAGAACCCAGTAGGAGATTCGTAAGAGCTTGTGAGGTCAGGCAGCAGGAGGGAGGCAGGGAGCCCAGAGAGGAGGCCGGGTGACGAAGCAGATGGAGAATAAATGGGACACTCTCATGGGGTGGAGGGAGCCGGGGGGTGTTGCAGCTGACTCTCAGGGTCCTATAGTGTCTCAGGGAATGGGGACCCAGTGGTGAGCTGGGGAATCAGAGTCAGGGGTCTGGGAAATGGGGATGAGAGCATCAGGGGCTTGAGTCTCCAGGAAGTGGCTGGTTTCAGAGGAGGAAAGTGAGTGTGGTGGTACATGCCTGTGGTCCCAGCTACTCAGGAGGGCGAGGCAGGAGGATGGCTGGAGCCCAAAAGGCCGAGGCTGCAGTGAGCTGTGATTGTGTCACTGCACCTTAGCCTGGGTCAGAGAGCAAGACTCTGTCTCAAAGCGACAACAAATACCGTCACCTGTGAAAGGAGGAGAGGGAAGGAGCCGCTGGCAGAGGGGACAAGACAGCTGTTCTCACCACCAGGACGAGGGAGGTGTGGGCACGTGTGTGGGTCACTGTGCAGGAGCTGGAAGGCAGGGAGAGGCTGAACGCACCGGCCCAAGCCAAGGAGTGGCCCAGCACTGCATCCCTGCCAGACAAGAGAGACAGTTGGCCCAGAGTAGGGGACACTGGCCTCAGACAGGAGGTGACACCTCCTGGGACTTGGGAGGTGCGTAACTCGTCAGTGGATGAGAAGACTCAGGCCCTCCCGTTTTCTTGGGCGATGAGGACCCTGTGGCCAGGGGACAATTCTGGCTGTGGATTTGGGGTGCTGCCTGGAGAGGATTGCACTGTGGCTGTGTTGGCTGGGGTCTGCATCTGGGGTGGGAACCCCACCTTGCCTGTTCCGGGGCTGGCGAGGTGGGCTTGGCCTGAGCTGTGGGAGGCTGCTCCTGGGCGTGAGGCCCGTCCTGTGACCCACCAAACCTCAGCCTCCAGGAAAGAGGCTAAAAATAAGACTGTGGTGAAGAAGGGAGGGTGCTGGAGCCCAGAGGAAAATCTGAGGCGATGGCCAAGCTGCTGTGACACACGCTTCCCGTGCCAGCGGCCAGTGGGATCTCACCCTCCTGTGGCTGAGGCCGCTTCCAGGCCTGGAAGAGGGAAAGCAAGCCAGAAAGGCTGAGACCGGGTCCGACCTTGGGCCTCACAGCCTGCAGGAAGTCCTGCTCCCTGGGAAGGCTCTCTCTGGTCTTTGTCCTGGAGCTTGGCCTTGGACCCAAGGCTGGACTCTGAGGAGTGGTGGGGTGGGGACAGGCCATGTTATCCACAGCTTCCTGTGTCCTGGAAACTGCCCAGAACTTCCCAGAGACCTTAGATGCCCATCTGGATGTGGAGGAATGTTTCTCCATCTACCAGGAGCTCTATGTGGTAGAGGAAGTCAGGGGAGGCTTCCTGGAGGCAGAGGCAAATGCTGGACCTTGAAGTCATCGGGTGGGGAAGTGTGCAGTTGGATGGCTGAGATGTGCTGCAGGGAGGAAACGAGAGTGTTTTGATTTGTCGTGCACACAGGACGTGGTCATGATGGCTATATATGTATATATTTGAGACGGAATCTTGCTCTGTCACCCAGGCTGGAGTGCAGTGGTGTGATCTTGGCTCACTGCAATCTCTGCCTCCCAGGTTCAAGCGATACTCCTGCCTCAGCTTCCCAAGTAGCTGGGACTACAGGCACCCACCACCACACCCAGCTAATTTTTTGTGTTTTTAGTAGAGATGGAGTTTCACCATGTTGGCCAGGCTGGTCTTGAACTCCTGACCTCAGGTGATCCACCCGCCTCGGCCTCCCAGAGTGCTGGGATTACAGGCATGAGCCACTGCACCCGGCCCATAATGGCTATTTGATATGGCCTCCCTCCCAGAAACGGAACCTGCAGTCATGCAGACCCATGTCCCTCCCCTGGCCTATGAATGGGGACCCTCCTGCCTCCTCCTGACTCCGTCCATTCTTCTGTCCACCCAACACCAAAATCGTGACAGTCCCTGGTCTGGGTCCTGGAGATGACATGCCACGGCCCTGCCTTGCTTGTGGTCTAGTGGAGGATGAGGCCACATTCACCCATGTGCGAAGTCCCTGTGGGCCACGTGCGTGCTGGGCCCTGGAGGACACCAGCAAACCACGCAGAAGGCAGTGTGGCAGGAGAACAAGCTTTGGTTTTTGGCCGGAGACCTGATTTCGGATCTCACTCCAAAACAGAATGTGCTGGGTGACAAATGAGTTTACGTCTCAGAGCCTCGGTTTCTTCCAAAATAAAATGGGATGAGAATCACAAATACCAGCACAGGAAGTGAGGCCGGCAACTGTACCATCTTCAAAACCTCACACAGTTCCTTGGAACTTAGCAGGCAGCAATAACTAGTTGCTCTTAGCTCCTGGTCTTGGAGGCGCTCATACCCACGTTCCTGTGCGCGTTCCCCATAGAACTCACTCATCCTGGTGGGCCCAGTGCTAAAATGAGTTTGGATGGGGGAGAGTGGAGGAAAGTAACTTACAGAGAGCGGTGGGAGGGGAGCAACCAGGGAAGATGTCCCAGAACATCAGGCATCTGATCTGGCCTCAAAGGAGTGGCAGGAGTGAGCCCAGTTGATGAAGTCATACCAGGATAGAAGAGGAGGTGTGGGCCAGGCGCGGTGGCTCACGCCTGTAATCCCAGCACTCTGGGAAGCTGAGGCAGGTGGATCACCTGAGGTCAGGAGTTCGAGACCAGCCTGGCCAACATGGTGAAACTCCATCTCTACTAAAAATACAAAAATTAGCTGGGCATAGTGGCCCGTGCCTCTAATCCCAGCTACTCGGGAGGTTGAGGCAGGAGAATCGGTTGAACCCGGCAGGTGGAGGTTGCAGTGAGCTGAGATCGAGCCACTGCACTCCAGCTTAGGTAGCAGAGTGAAACTCCGTCTCAAAAAAAGAAGAGGAAGTGTGTGGAGTCAGGGGGACATGAGGAGTTTGGGGCGGCTAGTGGAGGGGCGGTATCCTGAGAAGGGAGGCTGAGGGTGGGGCTGGCAGGGCCACACCTGTGCCCTGTGGTCTGGTGACTGTGCCACAGAGTGATGGGATCAAAGCCAGACATCAGGAGGGGGAACAGAGGTCCTGACTCAGAAAGTAATGGGTTGTGGGACGGTGAGCCCCTGGGGCTGGGGCTGGGGCGGGGCACCTCAGAGGTCCCTCTCGCTGGCCCTGCCATCCACAGGCCTAGGACTGGCCCTGGCTTCCACCCTCAAGACAAAGTCACAGCCTGCCTTGGTTATTAAGTCATTAACTGGGCCTCTCACAGTCTCTTCATCATGGGTAATTATGGTCAATCCACTCAGGGCATTAACAAGGAGGAAGACAGCTTCTCGGGGCTGTCAGGCTGCTACGACATCAGCCCGTGTGGTCCTGCCTTCCAGGAAATCGGTCAGCATCCCAACCTGGGTCTCGGAAGGGATGGTGACATTCCAACCTCCCCAGTCCTTCTGCACCCTCAGTCCCCGCTGCCAGCGGGACCCTCATACAGCGCTCGGAGATTCCACTCTTTCCTGCTTCCCTGGGGCGTGGCTTTGAGCCCATGGCTTAATTTCCTATGCTTCAGTTTCCTTATCTGTCAACTCGGATACTGGTACCAGCATCTTGGGGCTGAATGAGGATTAAACAGGCATTTAATGGTCAGTTAGGCAAACCATCCTCTGTTGAATGCTGCCATCATCATCATCGCAAAGAGCTCTGCCATCCCCCCAGAGGCCTCTGTCCCTGCCTGGGAGCCCCCAAGGGCAGGGCCATCTCCTCCTTCCTCCCCTGTCCCTTCCACTGCAGACGTGCTGTGGTCAGGGGGCTCTGACCTGTGGCCTGGGTCCTGCTGTCCTGGGAGGGAAGTGCAGGTGGGGACCCCAACACCTTGCAGGGCTGCGGGTTGTGCTTACTCAGAAGCCCTCGCTGGGTGCTGTGAGGGGTGGAGGGTCCAAGACCTTGCCTTCCTGCCGTCAAGCCATGGCTCTGTCAGTCTGTTGGCAGCTGTGGGTGGTTTCTAGGCAGTCCAGCTGCTGCCGCCACCCCGTGACATGCAAAGCCCTAAAGTAGTTGGGCTTGGGAACAGGTGTGGTCTCAGGAATCCACTTCTCCCAAGAAAGTGGGCCTGGAGCCCCACCCACTTCCCTCTGTGTCCCCGGACCCTGTCTCTGAAAATGGGGGGGCCCAGTTACACAATCCTGAGAGCAGCGGAGGTGAGAGCATGTGTGTGTGTGCGAGCGTGCATGTGTACGTGCATGTGCACGCATGTGTGCGTATGTGCAGGTGTGCATGTGTGCACGCATGTGCGCGTGTGTGTGTGCACGCGAATGTGCTTGTGCGCATGAGTAGGTGAACCAGAGTGAGTGTGGTTGCTCCCTCCCAGGCTGGAGGGCTCCCTGTAGCTTTCAGGCCCCCCACTGCTCTCGAGGTCATGGACTCGTAGGGAAGAGGCCCAGGCTGGCAGATGGGAGGCATGGTTGCCCATGGGGCAGAATAACCACAGACAAGCCCTGCCTGTGTCTGCCCCTTAGGCCTTTGCGAGTGATGGGGACGGGCTGGGGACAGGAGGCCCCGGCGGGGCAGGAGGCAAGCCTGGCAAACCTGGACAGGGTGGAGGTCACAGCAGAGCAGGAGATATGCAGATGGGGGCAGGCTGGGCCCTGCAGGGCAGGAAAGAGGCTGGGCTGGGCTTGGGGACACTAGGCATGAGACTCGGCCAGTGAGCACACTCTGTCTTCCTCCAGGCGTCCTTCTGGACATCCAGCAGCACTTTGGGGTCAAGGACCGAGGCGCTGGCTTGCTGCAGTCAGGTGAGGCCCACCCCCACCTTCCCCCGCCCAGGCACTGGCGTCGTGGGTCCTGTCCTGTTGGCCGTCCTCTGCCCCCCGCTCCGCCCCGGTCTCTGTTCGCCGGTGCTGACTCCTGGAAAGAGAGTGGGCTTTCTCCCCCAATCCCACTGTTGTCGCCTGCCAATGGCAACGTGTCTCTGAGCCTCTGCTTCTTTTCTTGTCTAATAAAATGAATAATACCTGCCCCGAGGGCAGATACGGGGGTGTAGATCAAGGGCCAAGTTTGCAGAGGTGACCCTTCCTCTGGGTCCTGGGGCCTCATGGGGACCCAGTGATCCGGGATCCATCCTGAGGCTGGTGTAGGGAACTCCTTAAGTCCGTAAGTTGGGCAATGCCAACAGAGCCATGGTGATCCTGTTTTTATCTCCTGCCCTCCCCCACACTCCTTCCATTACCATCTACCCTGGGAATCACCTCTTAGGTGACCAGCAGGAAACTCCACCTGGTCAGCCCGAGAGCAGTTCCCAAGCCCGGAGCAGGCACCTGAGAATCAGCCCTGGACTGGCTGTGGGCCTGAGGTTCCCTGCCACCCTCTCCTGTAGGACCCAGGCTTCCGATGGGCTGCGAGAGCAGGGCCTGAGCCCCCAGCCTGCTGGAAGCTGGGCTGGGACAGTGTGGGAGGCCATGGAGCACTTAAGGCAGCCTCCCAGGCCCTCCCTCCGGGAATGTGCCTCTGTGTCCCTGCCCTTGCCGAGGCATGGTCCCGTGGGAGCTGGGCTGCTGGCTCCCTGGCCTCGTTGGCTTTGCCCTCAGCAGCACCCCTCAGGCCGGGCAGAGACTCCGGCCAGTCCTGCAACCCAGGGCTGGGGCAGGAGGCTGGTCCTGACTCTGCCCTGGGGGTGCTGTGTGGCCCCAGCTTGGGCCTTGCCTTTTCTGGGCCCTTGGCCCCAGAGTCCATCTGGCTTGGAGGCCCAGTCAGATATAGGATAAGGTCCCCGTGGTCTGTACTCTAGTCAGTGAATGCTTCCCCTCCTGGGCCCTCCTGGGAGGGAGGGGTGAGTGAGCTGGCTCTGCCCAGGAACCTGCCTGACCTGTCTAAGTGGCATTTCAGTATGCATAATGCCTCCTGAGCTCAGAGTGCCGCAGCCACTCACCGCCCCCTCCTAGCTGTCCCCATAGCCCAGATGGGGACTTTAGGGCTCAGAGAGAGGGGATGCAATGGTTCCAGGGCTCACGTGAGACTGGACTGTGCTAGGACGGGGCAAGGCTTTGTGGTCCAGTGTCCCCTGTGGGTGTTCAGTTCCCTGCCTGGCAGACATCACCTCTTCCCAGGACATGAGCCCAACCCCTCCCCCACCTCTTCCTGGGCCTCCCTGGCTAGACCAGAATAAGTCTGCCTGCCCTGCCACCGAGACAGGCTCCTGTGGCCCGCTCTGGGCTGTGCGAATGCAGTGACCAGCACTTTGGCTGGGAAACGGAGTTCTGGGCACATGGACGCATGGGAAGGAGTGGGCTGCCAGGCTGGTGAGGAAAGGGCGGAGAAGGCCTCACTGCCCAACCCCCACCCTGCATGGCCCCTGACTCACTGGGGACCTGGCCTGAGTCCCATCTCCCTCCTAGTCCCGCCCTCACTGCCTCAACTGGAGTAAGGCTTTACCCCATGTATCCTCCATTTAATGCCCATTAAGCATGGTCGGGGCCAGCACAGCCCAGGGAGGGGGAGGGGTGGGAGGTGCAGGGAATGGTAGGGAGGGCCGTGGGGCTCGGCTCAAGGCAGCTGTGAGGTTTCCCTGGTTCTTTTTGTGGCTCTGTCCTTGGCTGGCTTCTTGGGCTCATGAAAGAGAATTCACACAGTTCCTCTTCATCCCAGTGACCTGGCCGGAGGTGGACAAAGCCCACCACGCGTCATCTTGTTTGATTCTTCCGGTAACCCTGCAGGTTCCCTTCGTCAGCTTCACTTATCAAATACAGGGACAAAGGCCAAGACAGGGAAGCCACTTGCTTGAGGGCTCACGGTGGACAGCAGCCAGCCCGGAAGAGGGACCTGGCCTCTGCCTCTCCTGCCCACAGGCCTGCATGGTCTGGGTGTCTGGCATCTCACTGTCCCAGGGTGGGTGCCTCTGGGCCATGGTGAGAACTCCCAGCATCCTCAGGGACCCTCTAGTCTGTACCTGATGGCCCTCACCTGTCACCTGCCCCGACATAGCTGGGATGGCTCTCCAGGGTGTCCTCACCCCTTTGGCCACCTGAGCCAAGACGCCATTGGAGTAGACCAGGATGTGACTCAGTGGACAACTAGGCAAGTCACCTAATTGGCCTGTGTCCCAGGCATCTGTGCCTTCCCCAAGCCCGATAAGGTTGGAGCCAGGTGGAGGGCGCCAGCCAGGTGTCGGTGCTCGCCCAGATCAAAGGGCCGGGGCTGAGAGCTGGGCTGTCTGCTTATTTGTGGGCACCAGGGGCTGCTGGGCCAGGAGACAGGGAGGGGGTGGCTCAGGGGTAGGCCTGGGCTTGCTCCTGCTGCCTCCCCTCTGGGACCAGGCGTGAAAACTGCTGAGGACCACCCACTTTCAGCAGCCCCTTTGCAGATGAGACTGCTGCTGGCTCAGGCCTGGCCCCTGAGCTGCCTGCAGGAGTCATAGCTCAGCCTCTGTGAAAGCCCACAGCAGAATTACAGCTCACAGGCCGGGCGTGGTGGCTCATGCCTGTAATCCCAGCACTTTGGGAGGCTGTCAGGTGGATCACCTGAGGTCAGGAATTCGAGACCAGTCTGGCCAACATGGTGAAACCCTGTCTCTACTGAAAATACAAAAATTAGCCAGGTGTGGTGGTTGGCACCTGTAATCCTAGCTACTCAGGAGGCTGAGGCAGGGGAATCACTTGAAGCGGGAGGTGGAGATTGCAGTGAGCCAAGATATGCCACTGCACTCCAGCCCAGGTGACAGAACAAGACTCCATCTCAAAAAAAAAAAAAAAACAAAAACAAAAAACCTGGGCACGGTGGCTCACATCTGCAATCCCAGCACTTTGGGAGTCCAAGACGGGTGGATCACAAGGTCAGGAGTGTGAGACCAGCCTGGCCAATACCGTGAAACTCCATCTCTACTAAAAAAATACAAAAATTAGCTGGGCCTGGTGGTGTGCGTCTGTAATCCCAGCTACTCAGGAGGCTGAGGCGGAGAATCACTGGAACCCAGGAGGCAGAGGTTGCAGTGAGCCGAGATTGCACCACTGCACTCCAGCCTGGGTGACAGAGTGAGACTCCATCTCAAAAAAAAAAAAAAAAAAAAATTACGGCTCGTAGGTTTTGCTGTTTTGGGAACTCGGGAACCGCCATGGCCTATACCTAAAGAAGCAGCTGCCACTGAACCTACTGCTCGGCAGGCTGTGTGTTGGACTCTGTCCAGACTCAGTTCCTGCCCTCAGGTAGATTCCATCTAGCTACAGGGGCAGAAAATGTATCATCAAGTCACCACCCAGGCACAGGGGGATTGTGGGAGCCTGGTGGATGGCAGAGAGCGTGCGCCTCTCCCTGGCGGGTGGCAGGTGGAGAATACGTCCTCGAGGAGGAGACATTAGAATGAGGCTTTGAAAGATGTTAGAGTTTGTAGTCAGCGTGTGAGATCAAGTAAATGTGCGAAGCCCTCCTTTCCCCTCCAAGCTAGATAAAATATGCCAAGAAAACATGTTTAAATTACAAAGCTGAGCTTCACAGCTAAAGCTAGCAGGGAAATTCCCAGATGCCAGAAGCAGAGAGCTGAACTCAGAAAACGGAGTGGGAGCTAGAACCGAAGCCAAGTGGTGCAGAGTGTTTAGGGACCAGATAAATGTCTTCGAAGCTTGTCACGGTATTTTTAATATAAACATTTTTATCATGAAAAATTTTAAACATACATAAAAAACAGTGAGAATAGCCCAACCAACTTCCATATAACACGTCGCCCAGATTCAGCAAAGGAACACCAGTCTGGCTCAGTTTCCAGGCCTGGGGCTTCTGCATTCCAATTATGGTGGTTCCATTTCCAGCCGAGCTCCCTGATTCCAAGCTGTGTCCCCACGCTGGTGGGTAGTTTTCTGGTGGAGTTCCCTTTCAAGAACGGACATTTTCCACCTTGCTCTGGCTTGATGGAGAGAGCCTAGTTCCAGCCCCTGCTGCATACAGGCCTGGGCCTTCTAATTCCTTCCCCACAGAGGCCCCCTATATTTCCAGGGACCCCAGCAGAAGCAAATCCCAGACCATTCCTTAAGGAATTCTTCATGACGCAGAGCCTGCATGGGACAAAAGGGACAATCGCCACTGCAGACAAACTCAAATTCCAAGTTAATAGAGCAGGCTGGCACAGTGACTCACGCCTGTAATCCCAGCACTTTGGGAGGCCAAGGTGGGCGGATCCTGAAGTCAGGAGTTTGAGACCAGCCTGAGCAACATGGTGAAACCCTGGCTCTACTAAAAATACAAAAATTAGCCGGGCATGGTGGCGTGCACCTGTAATCCCAGCTACTTGGGAGTCTGAGGCAGGACAATTGCTTGAACCCAGGAGGCAAAGGTTGCAGTGAGCCGAGATCGCGCTATTGCAGTCCTGGGTGACAGAACAAGACTTCATCTCAAAAGGAGAAAAAAAAATATAGCTTTGAGGAAATCGATGTCAGTGCCACACAGGGAAGGGCGAGGGAGAACGAAGGTTGTTTGTGACACTGCCTAACTCAGTGACCTGTGTGGCCCATTGGCCATGGGTTGGTGCATGGGGAGAACAGAAGGAGAAGAGGCTGGACAGTGGGCAGGGTCTGACTGTGAAAGGCTTGAAGGCCAAGATAAGGCATGTAGATTTTGTCTTGGGGCAGTGGGGAGCCAGAGAAGGTTTTGGAGCGGGGCAGGTCCATGTAAGATGTGTGTATCAGGATATTTATTCTGAGATCAAGTGTGGGAAGGGTGGCAGAGGAAACTGCAGGCTACTCAGGGCTGGGGTTTGCAGGGTCATGAGGAAGTGCCAGGATGGGGATGGGGGAACGGAGGGAGAGTGGGGACAGGAAGAGCCAGCTCAGACTGAAACCAGACAGTGCCTCTGCTTTGGGGCGAGTCTCCTGGCCATTCTCCCCCCCCATCTTTGGCCAGCCCGGTGACCGCCTCCTGCTTCAGCGGACTTGGATTCTGAAGACATAGTCAGACAGCTCCCGTGGCTGTTCCCCAAGCCCCCGGCACTGTTCAAGAGGTGGCCCCAAAACCTCATTCACCCTGAGGCCCGAGAGGCCAGCACAGTTTATATCCTGAGTAGAGGGATCATGGAGGAGGCAGTTCCCGTTCCTCCACTGGGAAGTCTGAGCGTGGTGAGCTCTCAGGCGCCGATGGGGCCATCTGTCCTCAGCACTCTCCCTTGGCTTGGCCAACCTGGGCTGTCCCTTGGATGGCAGAGACTGGCCCCACCCTACTCATGCCTCCTGAGCATCCTCCCTGCCCACAGGATGTGGAGGATGGCGAGTCTTCTCCAAATAACAGGTCAGCCATGTAAAAATAGCTGTGGTTCAGCCCAGGCCGAGGCAAGGGCTGAATGCGGGGTCCAAGGTCACAGAGTTGGGGCTCAGGGCTCCCCCCAGCTCAGCCCTGTATCTCCTGCTCCAGAATGGCCTTCTGGGGTCACACAGGCCAGGTGTGCTAGGAGGGTGGCTCCCCTCACCATGGACGGGGGTCCGGGGCTGCCCACCAGGACAGCGAGTCCCTGTGGGGGTTCTGAGCTCTGGGCTGCCGTGAGAGGTGGCCAGCACCTGAGGCACCCGTCCGCCCCCTGTGGCTTTCTGATGGCCTCCTGCCTGAACGGCGAGGGGAGGGAGTGAGGCCCCGGCCTGAGACCCCGAGGCAGGCGGGTTGTTGTGAGTCCTCCCTCCCTGCTGCCCTGGCCCCGCCCGCCGGGCCCTGGCTGCCTGCCCTGTCTCTCCATTGTCCCAGACCTGTGGGCTCAGCACACGTGAGTCGAGCGAGGGCTCCCCGCACCCTCCACAGGATGTCCTCCTGTGGAACTGCTGGGAAAGCCGCCCCTACCAGAACCAGGGGTGTGGCCGCCAGTCTGCCCAGAAAGCTCTCCTCAAACAAACAAAGACCACGGGATTGCAGGGTGGTGGGCAGGGGAAGCTTCTAGCCTGGAGGCCCAGCCAGGCTGGTCTTTATTTTCAGCAGAGCTGCCTACTGGCCTCTGTGTCCACATTGGACGAGGTGCACAAGGCCGAGCCTTCGCCCATCCTGTCCCTTCTGCCAGGAACATTCTCTCTGCCCCCTCCCCGTGCCTACCCTGATTGTGTTCAGGCCCCTTCAAGGCTTGTGACCTCCCAGAGGGCCAGGAGGGGTCTTCCCTTCTGTCCATCCCGAGCAGAGGGGAGGGCAGCAATGATGGACCCCACCGCCCTGCTGACCCTGGCCTGCCTTGTCCCGAGGGAAGGCACTGGGGGGCAGGCAGTGGTGCAGAGTGTTCCTTCCTCACGTGCCATCATCTAGGGCCAATTCCTCCACCTCTTGGAGCCTCAGTGATCCCATCTGTAAGATGGGCATGGACATGGGGCGCTAAGGGCACGTAGGTGCTTGGCCAAGTTCATCAGGCTGGGGCCGGTGGGTGGGGACGGGGCGTGCCTGCCTCTGCCAGGAGTCCACCTGCGGTCCTGGGGGCTTCTGCCTATCTGAGTGAGCAGCCAGAAACCAGGGAGGGGTTGAAAGAGCCAGGAGGGGCCTGCGCTTCCTGCTCCACTGTGGGCAAGAGGGGAGAATGGCCATGATGGCCAGGGTCTGGCCAGGGTCTGGGCCACGTCCCTCCGACGCCTCTTCACCCACCTGGCAGGGGCTTTTTCAAGTGACATTGGGGGCGGTGGTTCTCTGTCGCCTTCTAAACACCAGACGCTGTCCTGCTCTTCAGAGTCCAGTCCTTCCTCCACGGCCTCCCCTCTCGCTGCCTCTTCTTCAGCCTGACCTGTCTCCTTGCCGTCCTCAACATGCCCTGACTTTCTCTGACCTTGGGAACATCGGCGGGGACCTTCCCGCTTCCCAGCACGGCAGACTGTGGAGTGATTTCGACCAAGGGCTCTGGAGTCTGCCAAATTGGGGTTTGAATTCTGGCTCAGCCACACACTAGCAGTGTGACGTCACTTCTTTTGGCCTGTACTGCCTCCTCTGTCAAATGAGGAGAACAGAATGAAGTGAGATTGTCTGTGCGTATGTTTTATTTTTAATTCATTTTTATTTTTATTTTTTTTATAAAGAACGGGTTTCACTATGTTGGTCAGGCTAGTCTCGAACCTCTGACCTCATGATCCGCCCACCTCAGCCTTCCAAAGTGCTAGGATTACAGGTGTGAGCCACCATACCCAACTTAATTTTTGTGTTTTTTTTTTTTTTTAAAGGCTGGGTTTCACCATGTTGGTCAGGTTGGTCTTGAACTCCCGACCTCAGGTGATCCGCCTGCCTTGGCCTCCAAAGTACTTGGATTACAGGCGTGAGCCACCATGCCCGGCCGTCTGTGCGTATGTTGAGGCTGCATCCCTGGGCCTTGCCTGTAACAAGTGCTCCATGAATAATAAGCGCAGTTATTACGAACACTAAGCTTTATGCCTCATCAACCATTATCTGGTATTGCTGGTAAGAGCTGAAGTTTATATTTCAGTGTATATCATTGATGTTAAGTGTTATTGTAATGGTAAACTCCTGTGCGTGCTTCAGCACCCAGCTTTGACACCGCCACCTCCTGGAAGCCTCTCTTCATTATCCTGGCAGGATTTGGAGCTCCTTGCTGGTTGCTCAGCATAGGTTGTCCTTAAACGGGGCAACTTATGAACCAGATCTGCCCCTGGCCAGACATGGGGCAACTCTTCTTCTGCTTCTGTCTACTCCCCCACCTGGCACAGACAGGCACAGAGAGAGCAACTCTTCCTCCTCCCCCTAACGTGTGTGAGTCCTGATGCGACGAAATCTCCCTCCTGCCCACGTTCTGATCTGATCTCAGGCAGGTCCTTGGAGGCAGGCCCAGCAGGAAAAATTCTTTTTCTAGATGTGAGGAAATAATTTCTGCCCTGACTAATTTAAACAAGAGCACAGTGTTGACCAAGGCTGGCCTGCTCCGGGCAGGGTGTGGCATGAAGTACCTCCTCGCATGCGCTAGCCAGTACCCAGACCAGCCCTGGACAGCTGCTATTTTTATCTTCATTTTACAGATGAGGATGTTGGCATGTTGGCGCTGGCTCAGACGGGCTCATGAGAGTCAATTGTTGACATTTCAGGAATGGTGTGTGAGCTGGTCGTTAATTACAACCATTGTTAATAACTAAATAGTATCAACTTACAATTAAATAATTAGAAACGGGGGCTGGGCACAGTAGCTCACGCCTATAATCCCAGCACTTTGAGAGGCCAAGGCGGGCGGATCATCTGAGGTCAGGGCTTTGAGACCAGCCTGACCAACATGGTGAAACCCCGTCTCTACTAAAAACACAAAATTAGCCAGGTGTGGCGGTTCCTGCCTGTAATCCCAGCTACTCGGGAGGCTGAGGCAGGAGAATCGATTGAACCCTGGAGGTGGAGGTTGCAGTGAGCCGAGATCATGCCATTGCACTCCAGCTTGGGAGACAGAGTGAGACTCCATCTCAAAAAAAAAAAAAAAAAAAAAAAAGTAATAACTCAAAAGCCCTCACTTCCTAATGATTGTACTATGTTTAAGTGTTATCCCTGTTCCTGTGGTGGTGATGTCTGTTCTGTTTGTGCGGCAGAAACCCTGGACAGCGGTGGGCTCCTAAATATCCCTCTCTTACTCCCATCAGTGACCTGACATGGGTAGCTTGAACTCAGCCAGGGTGGGTATTTACACTACAGAAATGAGCAAACACAGCCGGGCACAGTGGCTCACACCTGTAATCCCAGCACTTTGGAGGCTGAGGTGGGAGGTCAGGTCACCTGAGGTCAGGTGTTTGAGACCAGTCTGGCCAACATGGCAAAACCCCGTTGCTACTAAAAATACAAAAATTAGCCAGGCATGGTGGTACGCACCTGTAATCCCAGCTTGGGAGGCTGAGGCAGGAGAATTGCTTAAACCTGGGAGGCGGAGGTTGCAGTGAACCGAGGCCACACCATTGCACTCCAGCCTGGGAGACAGAGCGAGACTCCGAATCCAAAAAAAAAAAAAAAGAGCAAACACGCCCCATGAGGGCTCCTCTCGCCCCTTTTCCAGAGCCAGTTAAACGTTTCTCAGCACACCATTGAAGGTGGGACAGAAAGGTTGGGACCTGACTGAGGTTACCGGCTAGGAGGGAGCAGAGGTGAATTTGAGCCCAGGGAGTGTCTCCCATGCCCAGGTCTGTGCACCTGCAAGGGGATTCTGCTCAAGGCCTCTGGAATTAGTGGGTCTCCTTGCACACTCACCACATACACACACTCCCCGGCCTGCTCTTGCTCGCATAAGAGAGGGGCAGTCACTCCAGCAGCCAAGTTCAGGGGACTGTGCCCGGCCCTCTCGCCCCGCCTTCCCCTCTCTTTTCCTCCTTCCTTCCTCTCTCCCTCTTTCTCTTCTCTCAGGTTCCATCTCACCAGGGTCTCAGGCCCACGCAGGAGCAGCCGAGCCCACACACACATTCAGCCCGGTGGTCAGAGGCCAACGGGCTGCCTTGTCTGCCACTCCCAGCCTTTGTCTGGCCATCTGTCCATCAGCTGTGGGACTGCCTTCCAGGGGAGGAACGGGGAAGGGGGCTGCCTCGCTGTGTGACCTAGGGTCTACCCTGCCTTGCTCTGCGCCTCTTCATCCCACCTGGGACCTTCAAGGCCCCTCCCATCGCTGGCAGTGGCCTCCCGTTGAGTCTTTTAACCTCTTGTCCTGGAAGAACAAAGCCAGGTCATGCTCGGCACTCCCTCATGTCTTCCTTTGTCATCCATGGACGTCACAGTCATCACTGGGGGCTCTGAGGCCCCGCCCCAGCCTCTCTCCTGTCCTCCAACATGCTGAGTGGACTCCTGCCCCAGGGCCTGGGCGCCTGCTGTTCTTGTCCCAAGAATTGCATGAGCTGTTTCCTTACCTCCTCCAAGTCCTGGCTGAAATGTCTCCTCCTCTGACCCCTCTATTTAAAATTGTGGTGGCCGGGTGTGGTGGCTCACGCCTGTAATCCCAGCACTTTGGGAGGCCGAGGCAGGCAGATCGCTTGAGGTCAGGAGTTTGAGACCAGCCTGTCCAACATGGTGAAACCCCGTCTCTACTAAAAAGACAAAAATTAGCCAGGCGTGGTGGTGTGCACCTGTAGTCCCAGCTACTTGGGAGGCTGAGGCAGGGTTCAGTCACTTGAACCCGGGAGGCGGAGGTTGTGGTGAGCCGAGATTGTGCCACTGCGCTCCAGCCTGGGCAACAGAGCGAGACTCTGTCTCAAAAAAAAAAAATTGGTGGTGGTGGTGGTGGTGAATGACAGGAGGGTAGGATAGGGGGATGGATGACAATGTTTTCAGCCATCAGGAAAGCCCCCGAGACGCTGGGAGCAAGGGCAGCTGTGTGATCCGGCAGGTGTGAGATGGAGTTCCAGGCCCAGTTCTGCCCTGATTTGCTGTGTGACCTTGTGTAGATCCCTTCCCCTCTCTGAACTTCTTTCCCAAGTAGAATAAGGAGTACAGTGTGGTAATGTAGAAGGAACACAGGCCCTGGAGTCAGGCAGATGGGGTCACATCCCCACTGGGACTTTTATTGCCTGTGGGCTGCTGGGAAAGTCACTTTCCCTCTGCGTCTGTCTCCGCATCTGTGAGGTGCGAGGGGCTGGAAAGGAACATGACACATGAGATACAGCCAGGTGCGGTGGCTCACAACTATAATCCTCGCACTTTGGGAGGCCAAAGCAAGTGGATCACTTGAGGCCAGGAGTTCGAGACCAGCCTGAACAACATGGCCAAACCCCATCTCTACTAAGATACAAAGACTGGCCAAGTATGGTGACCTGCACCTGTAATGCCAGCTACTCAGGCAGCTGAGGCACGAGAATCGCTTGAACCCAGGAGTGGAGGTTGCAGTGAGCTGAGATTGTGCCACTGCACTCCAGCCTGGGTGACAGAGTAAGACCCTGTCTCAAAACAATAAACAGAAGCAAATTTTAAAAAGATACGTGAGGTATGATGTGCTGAGCCCCTAGCACAGTGTCTGGCATGTAGAAAGTGTTCAATAAATAGGGCTTTACTCTTTTAGAAAGTACCCAAGGCTGGGTGCGGTGGCTCATGCCTGTAATCCTAGCACTTTGGGAGGCCATGGCAGGTGGGTCATGAGGTCAGGAGTTCAAGACCAGCCTGGCCAACATGGTGAAACCCCATCTCTACTAAAAATACAAAAATTAGCTGGGTGTGGTGTCGCAAGTCTGTAATTCCAGCTACTTGGGAGGCTGAGGTGGGAGAACTGCTTGAACCCAGGAGGCGGAGGTTGTAGTGTGCCGAGATCGTGCCACTGCACTCCAGCCTGGGTGACAGAGCAAGACTCTCAAAAAAAGTACCCAAAGGGCTCACCTAAAACTGGACAAAATGGGCAAACTGGGCATATATTGGAGGGGATGGTGCCATGGAATCGCCTGACCTCATAAGGCTGGTCCCGCCATCCTGGGGTGCAGGTCGGGCTGAGGTCCCCTCTCTGTGGGCTGCTTCCTCGGTCGCTTTGCCCCACAGGCACTTGGCCTCAAGCGGGTGTGAAGTGGGCCGGTGGGCCGGGGCACGGGGCCCGGGCCGCTCCTCAAGCTCTCCTTTCCCTGCGCAGTGTTCATCTGCAGCTTCATGGTGGCCGCCCCCATCTTCGGCTACCTGGGCGATCGCTTCAACAGGAAGGTGATTCTCAGCTGCGGCATTTTCTTCTGGTCGGCAGTCACCTTCTCCAGCTCCTTCATTCCCCAGCAGGTGAGGCCCACCCCGGCTTCTCCCCTACCCGTGCGTCCTGGGCCCTCCAGTGAGCGGTGAGTCTCACTGGCCTGTGCTCGTCCAGCCCAGGGCTTCTAGCTCCTTTGCTTGAACCCCAGCATCTTCCCAGTGCAGAGGGACAAGGTGGTCTTCGGGCACTTTCACAAACCAGCCCTGCAGCTGGGGCCTTCCCCACACTGGCCCGACCGGAGAGACCTGCAGCCCGAGTGGCCTCCTGACTCCTTCTGAGTGGCCCTCTGACTTGGGATGGATGGAAAGAACAAGTTTGGCCTAGGAGTGAGGGCCCTGGGTTCTAGTCCTGGCTCTGCCGTTACCTGGCTGTGTGATCCTGGGGGAATCACTACCCCTCTCTGGTTCTTACTGTTTGTGCTTGGTCTGATGACCAGCTAACTTCTTGGGTCGACGTCCCTGAGAAGCAAACATCAATTCAACACAAAGAAGCGTCCTCTCATTTAGCTCTCCCAGGCCTCGGCTTGACTATCCCAACTTTGTTGCCGACTCAGCTTTGTGGCCCGGAGAAAACTTACTCTTAATCTCTCTGAGCCTCGGTTTCCTCATCGTTAAAATGGGGATGATGCTTCCCAACTCGAAGGCGTCCTGTGAGAAGTAGCCGAGCTGTGAAGGGCCAGGCCCTGGAACACGCCTCGTGTTCATCCAATCCCTGTTTCTGCTCTTTCTTCCAAGGATGAGCCTGTTGCCTTGTGAGATAGTGAGTTTCCCATCTCCAGGTGCATTCAAGCAGAGAGGGGCAATCACATGATGGCTGCTGTAGAGAAAGATGAGGGAAGAAGGGGAGAACATGATCTGTGTTCAAGGAGCTATCAGTATAGCCCTGTCCTTGGGAGCACCCAGGCTCTGGGGCAGGAAGATTTGACAGGAGCTCCTGTGCTCAGAGCCTTCAAGAGGTACAGAAAGTGTCCTCACTAAAGAGACAGCTGTCTCTTGAAATCCATAGGGTCAGGGAAGGCTTCCTGGAGGAGGTGGTATTTGAGCTAGGCAGGCAGGACTGGGAGATTAGGCCTTTTAGTGAAGACATCATGGGCAGAGGGAGCCAACCCACAGATGCAGAAATGGTGCAGTGTATTGAAAGAGTGAGATTGGGCCGGGTGCGGTGGCTCACAGTGGCTCACACCTGTAATCTCAGCACTTTGGGAGGCCAAGGTGGGTGGACCACCTGAGGTCAGGAGTTCGAGACCAGCCTGGCCAACATGGAGAAACCCTATCTCTACTAAAAATACAAAAGTTAGCTGGGCATGGTGGTGTGCGCCTGTAATCCCAGCTACGTGGGAGGCTGAGGCAGGAGACTTGCTTGAATCCAGAAGGTGGAGGTTGCAATGAGTGGAGACTGCGCCACTGCACTCCAACCTGGGTGACAAGAGCAAAACTCCACCTCAAAAAAAAAAAAAAAGAAAGATTGAGGATTGCATCTTCACTGGAAAGGAAGCAGGGACTGAGTCATGGAGAACCTTGAATGCCAGGCTCGAGGGTCTGGGCTTCCTTCTGTGGTAGTGCTGAGCTCTGGAAAAGTTTGAAGAACAATGGCTGGGTCAGATGTGGGTGGATAGAGGGGACGCTGGAGGGAGGGCAGAGAGAATCGGCAGGTTTTCCAGGGACATCCTTGCTTTGTGCGGCAGCTTCACGGAGGAGGGTCAGGTCAGGTGAGCTCCAGGCCCAGGATGGCAAGTAAGCCTGGTGGCCACAGTCAAAAATAAGGACTGGGCCGGGCGCGGTGGCTCACGCCTGTAATCCTAGCACTTTGGGAGGCTGAGGCGGGCGGATTGCCTGAGCTTAGGCGTTCGAGACCCCCTGGGCAACACAGTGAAACCCTATCTCTACTAAAATACAAAAGAAATTAGCTGGGCATTGCAATGTGCACCTGTAGTCCCAGCTACTCAGGAGGCTGAGGCAAAAGAATCGCTTGAACCTGGGATGCAGAGGTTGCAGTGAGCCCAGATCGTGCCACTGCACTCCAGCCTGGGTGACAGAGCAAGACTCTCTCTACAAAAAAAAAAAAAAAAAAAAAAGGACCAGAAACCTCTAGGGCCCCTCAGGGCCTTGTCTTGCCCCTGGTCAGGCCCCTGGCCACCAACCTCTGGGGCTGCTCCTGGGACTGACCACTGAGTCGAGGCCATCGTGCCAGGTCCAGGCCCACCTCTGGGTGTGTGGAAGGGGAGGGAGGGTTGGTAGAGGAGATAAGCAAAGGCACAGAGAGAAACAGGTCACCCCCAATGAATCTAGAAATCCATTGCAGTCACAATGTGCGTCCCATGGGGGTTTTTGGTAGACCTTGGCCATGTGGTTCTGAAGTTAATTTGGCAGAGAAAATGCCCAGGAGCCGCCAAGAACACTGTGAAAAATTAACAGCGAAAGGGGATTTGCCTCTCAGTTATGAAAATGCAGCTATTCTAACTCAAACAGCAGAGCTGCGGACTAAGATCCACGCGACAGAGTCCTCATTTCCGTGGGGATTTAGTGGAGGATGAAAGCTGCATCTGAAACAGGTGGTTTTGGAGGAACTTTCTCTCCATCTGGATTGAAAGAAAAGTTTGGTCTGTATTTCAAACCATACTGCAGATAGGTGAGAGTAAAGCAAAAAGCAGGCTCTTAAAATCTAGGACTATACATCAATAAGAAAAAGACAGCGTAGCAGAAAAATGGGCAAAGGACAGTTACAGACAGCTTCAGAAGACACCCAAATGGCCAATAAGTGTAGGCAGAGACAGTGCTCAGCCTCTCCAGTGATGGGGAAATGCAAATGAGAGCAGCGAGGTACCATTTCACACCCGTCAGATTGGCGACAATTACAAAGGCTGACGATACCAAGTGTTATGAAAGCTGCGGGGACTCGGGGACTCCAGCCCTGCTGGTGGGAGTGTAAATTGGTAGAGTCTCTTTTGAGAGTGAAATGGCAGGATATTATAAAACTCTCTGTATCTCCCACAGCCCAGCCCTCTACTTGGGGTATATACCCAAGAGAGAAACTCCAGCTTGCAGACACATGCACGGAAGAAGGTTCATTGCAGCACCGTCATAGCAAAAAAAAAAAAAAAAAAAAAAGCAATCTAAATGGCCATCACTAGCTACACAGATGAATAGCGTGTATGACTCTTTTTTTTTTTTTTTCTTTAGATAGAGTTTCGCTGTTACTCTTGTCGCCCAGGCTGGAGTGCAATGGCACAATCTCAGCTCGCTGTAACCTCTGCCTCCTGGGTTCAAGTGATTCTCCTGCCTCAGCCTCCCAAGTAGCTGGGATTACAGGCGTGTGCCACCACACCCAGCTAATTTTTGTATTTTTAGTAGAGACGGGGTTTCACCATCTTGGCCAGGCTAGCCTCGAACTCCTGACCTCAGGTGATCCATCCACCTGAGCCTCCTGAAGTGCTGGGATTACAGGTGTGAACTACTATGCCCATCCCTGTGAGACTCTTGACAGCAAAAGAATGAACTAGATCTCGATTCATCAGCATAAACGGGTTTCAAAAAGATAAGAATGAGGGGGCAAAAGGAAGTTACAGGATAAGACGCATGGAAGGTTTCCTTTTACATTCATTTTATTTTTAAATGTTGTTTGTTTTGAGACGGAGTTATGCTCTTTCGCCCAGGCTGGAGTGCAACGGCTCAATCTCAGCTCACTGCAACCTCTGACACCCCCTGCCCTTCCTACCCCGGGTTCAAGTGATTCTTCTGCCTCAGCCTCCTGAGTAGCTGGGATTATAGGCACCCACCACCATGCCCGGCTAATCCCTAATAAAGGGATGGGGTTTTGTCATGTTGGTCAGGCTGGTCTCGAACTCCTGACCTCAGGTGATCCACCTGTCTTGACTTCCCAAAGTGCTGGGATTACAGGTGTGAACCATCATGCCTGGCCTTAAATTTGTTTCACCACGCCTCGTCGCCTAGGCTGGTATGCAGTGGTGTGATCACAGCTCACTGCAGACTTGACCTCCTGGGCTCCACTGACCCTCCTGCCTCAGTTTCCTAAGTAGCTAGGACTACAGGCGTGCACCTTGATGTCCTGCTGATTTTTATTTTATTTTTAAAACTTTGTAGAGATGGGGTCTCACTATGTTATCCAGGCTGGTCTCCAACTCCTGGCCTCAAGCAATCCTCCTGCCTCAGCCTCTCAAAGTGCTGGGATTACAGGCATGAGCCCCTGTGCCCCGCCTCACACAGAGGGCCAGGCATGGTGGCTCATGCCTGTAATCCCAGCACTTTGGGAGGCCGAGGTGCCTATAATCCCAGCTCCTTAGAAGGCTGAGACAGGAGTATCGCTTGAATCCGTGGGGGCAGAGGTGGCAGTGAGCCAAGATCGCACCACTGTACTCCAGTGATACTCTGTCTCAAAAAAAAAAAAAAAAAAAAAATGCAAAAGAGACAAATGACCCCACAGAAAAACAGGCCAAGGCTGTGGGCAGGTGATCCCAGGAAGAGAAACAGAGGTGAGGAGCTAAAGGCAGATGGGGAGATGGGAAGAGCGAGAGGGAGAAAGAGAGACCAGCATGAGGGGTTGGAGATGGGCCAACCCAGGCAGCACCCGCGATCACAGCCAGCTGGGGGCGAGGTGAGCAGACGGAGGGAAGTCAGGGAGCCCCCGGAGAGGGCTGGATGTGGGCGATGCTGGCCAGATGGGTGGTCAGGGTGGGGCTGGGGAACGATGACCAGGCTGGGTTCTCAGGTCCCGGGCAGCTGAGGAAAGGAGGGGACAGGTCCACATCAAAGGGTCGTGCCACCAGCAGCTGGCAGGGCCCCACCCTTCCCCGCTGAGCCAGGCTTTGCCCTTTGATGTGTGCAGGGGGAGGGGCTCTGGGCCCCCTGGGCTTCCCTGCCCACTCCCGACTCACACTGGGCCCGCAGCACTGCCAGAGTTGGCCCAGTCACCCGGCTTGGGAGAGGGACAGAGTGAAGTGTGGTGGCTTGAGACTCCCGAAGTGCAGTCAGAACCAGGGAGCAGGTCTCCTAGTTGGTGGAGAGTGGACGCCCAGGTTTGTGTTCCCAGAGCTTATGGAGGCAGAGGGGTCTGCCTGGGCCATACCACTCTCAAGCTGGGATCATCTTGTCCCATCCCAGCATGGGCCAGCCAGGCCCCATCAGACCCACTCTACAGAGGGGCAAACTGAGGCCCGGAGTGGCCGGGGAGGTCATTTTTACAGAGGTGCAGCCCACCAGCACCCTTTCCCTTCTCTCTCCTGGCTCCTGGGCCTTGCCGGGGTAGGGAGCAAGTGGGAGGCAGAGATGAGAGGCAGAGAGTGGGTAGCCGGTCCCCAGCATCCGCCACCCCTCCCCACAGTACTTCTGGCTGCTGGTCCTGTCCCGGGGGCTGGTGGGCATCGGTGAGGCCAGCTACTCCACCATCGCGCCCACCATCATCGGCGACCTCTTCACCAAGAACACGCGCACGCTCATGCTGTCCGTCTTCTACTTCGCCATCCCACTGGGCAGGTGAGAGCCGAGACACCAGGGTCTGGCTGAGGATCTCGGAAAGGTTCCCTGCACCCTCAGGGAACTCAACAGGTGGATGGTCAGCCTTTGAGAAACGCCTGGACCTGCTCCCTGGCCAGCTGGCTGGGTGGTGAGGGTGGGCAGCCTCCTTGCGGACCAGCGGGCACTCCCTGTCCCCAGCCGGTCTCTGCTCAGCCTGACATGTGTCTCTTCTCTGTAGCGGCCTGGGCTACATCACTGGCTCCAGCGTGAAGCAGGCAGCCGGAGACTGGCACTGGGCCTTGCGGGTAAGGCCTACGTCCCTTCCCTCCACAAGGACACCCTCCAGTCCAGACCTCGCCCCAGGGTTGCCCAGAGATGGAGCCCAGGCTAAGATGTAGGCCTCCAGGATTCCTCCCCAGCTGCCTGGACCCTGAAATCCCCGCCCTTCCATTAGTGCAGATTGAGGTCAGAATGCTCAGATGTGCGGGGAGCCAGACACAGTCCCGCCGCCCTCAGGGCCCCCAGGCTGAGGGTTGGAATCTCCCACCCGGGAGTCCCAGGTTGAGAAACAAAGATTCTCCCACCATGTCAGGAAATTCCAGGTCCATGGTGGTGCTTCCTGCTTCGAGCCCTGGCGCTGTGCTAGGGTAAGGCTGGGACAAGACCTCTGCGTGGAGGCCCCAGGGTCTGGAGTCACTTCCTGTCTCACTGGGTTTGGGGCAAGTTACCGAGGCCCCAGGACAGTGCAATCGGAGGAAACAGAGGCCCCCAGTCTCTCGGAGGAGCGGAAGCTTAAGACAAAGTGTTTTTTCCTAAAAGCAGGAAGGAAGCGGCCTCCGTGGAATTTCTTAATGGGGGGGTGAGAGGGAGGTGGCATGCAGAGGAACTCCCCAACCCAGGGGCTCCCAGTCCCAGGGGCACGAGGGGAGACTGTTCTGAGGGGCTGGTGATGATGGAATCCAGGCTGCCAGGATGTCACCCTCCCATCCGGAGAGAAACCTGGGGCCTTGGAGGTTCTCTTCTGGAAAATGGGCAGGACACAGGGAAGACCCAAAAGGGCTGGTGAGCCTCTTCTTGTGGGGCCTGTATGGGCCACCCCCCTAAATGCCAGCCCACCTGGTCTGTCAGTCAGATGCTCCGCGCCCAGACAGCACCTTCCCAGTGCCCTGTGGCTGAGGAACCTGTGTTGGGAACCTGCCTCAGGAATTGTCTCCTCCCTCAAAGTCATCATCCCATCTGGCTATCTACTCTCTCATTCGTCCATCTGTCTGTCCATCCATTCATCCATTCATCCATCCATCCGTCTGTCCATTCATCCATCTGTCCATACATCCATATATTGATTCATCCCTCCTTCCCTCCCTCCCTCCATCCCTCCTTCTGTTCTCCATCCATCTCTTCGGCCATCTCTCCTCCTCTGTCCATCCACACACTGCTCCACTTACCCACCCCTTCTTCTTCTTCCAGTCTGTCTGGCTTCCCTGCACCTTCCCCGCTCCGGTCCTGCCCCTGGTCTGGAAGGTCCATCTCAAGCCCACAGCTCCTTGACTGACCTTAGCCCCAGCTTTTCTTAGCAGCCCAGTTAGGAAGGCTGGGCAGACCCCAGCTCAGAGGAGAAGCTTGTGGCCTGGAGAAGGCGTGGTTTGCCTGAGACCCCCCTTCTGCAGCAGAGATGAGGCTGGCCAGGCCCTGGTGTCCTAACTTCCTGCTCCCTGACAGGTGTCCCCTGTCCTGGGCATGATCACAGGAACGCTCATCCTCATCCTGGTCCCGGCCACCAAGAGAGGCCATGCCGACCAGCTTGGGGACCAGCTCAAGGCCCGGACCTCATGGCTCCGAGATATGAAGGCCCTGATCCGAAAGTGAGTACGACTGGGAAGGGCCTGGTGGGCAGGGGGAGAAGTGCTGAGGTGAGGGGCTCTCCCTGCAGGGCAGCCCCCCACACCCTCAGCCGGACACCCGCCAGTTCTGCTGTCTCAGCGCTGGGAGGGACGTTTGGCCCCAAGAATCTATTATTCCTGCAGCCTGAACCCTCAACCCTGGGGTCTGTAAGACGAGGCATTTGGGGCATTCTGTCCCCCCAGTGCACGGGGCTGCCCGTGGGAGCTGGAGGAGGTCCCTCAGCTCAGCGCCACTGCCTGGCCTCTCCCCAGCCGCAGCTACGTCTTCTCCTCCCTGGCCACGTCGGCTGTCTCCTTCGCCACAGGCGCCCTGGGCATGTGGATCCCACTCTACCTGCACCGCGCACAAGTCGTGCAGAAGACGGCGGAGTCGTGTAGCAGCCCGCCCTGCGGGGCCAAGGACAGGTGGGGCTCCTTGGGGTGGGACCTCGGACAGGAGGGCCCCTCAGCCTGAGCCCTGACCCCCCTCAACTCATGCCCCCATCCTCTGTCCCCACAGCCTCATCTTTGGGGCCATCACCTGCTTTACGGGCTTCCTGGGCGTGGTCACGGGTGCGGGAGCCACGCGCTGGTGCCGCCTGAGGACCCAGCGGGCTGATCCCCTGGTGTGTGCTGTGGGCATGCTGGGCTCTGCCATCTTTATCTGCCTGATCTTCGTGGCTGCCAAGAGCAGCATCGTAGGGGCCTATGTGAGTGCGGTGGGGGGAGGGGTGCTGGGGGAACTGGGTCTGGACCACAGGAGGGTCTGGAATGGGAAATTCGGTCTGACTTGTGGGACGGTCCCTTCCCTTGGGAGGCTCCTGTTCTCTGGCTGCCCCTGTGCATCCCTGGTCTGTTGGGGCCTCTGGGTGCCTTGGGGCAGTGGGCATGGCTTGAAGTCTCTGGACGGCCCATGAATGGACGCGGGCCTGGGAGAGGGGGGTGAGGTTTTGTGGGCTCCCCGCCAGCAGCCAGTGTGTAGGGAGCAGCCTGTGGCCGCTGCAGGGGGAGGGTCCCCTGATGATTGCTTTGCTCTCTCCTGGGCAGATCTGTATCTTCATCGGGGAAACACTGCTGTTTTCCAACTGGGCCATCACCGCCGACATCCTCATGGTGAGCCAGGCAGGCCGAGGTCACCTGGTGCAGCTGACCCAGGCCTCGACCTCACAGGGGAGGCTGGGAAGGGCGGGTGAGCTGGTAGGGGGTGGGCGGGAAGGCAGGCCTTCCAGGAAGGTGAAGCCAGAGGCAGGGAGGGGATCAGAGTTTGGGGTCTGCTTCTGGACAGGGCCAGGAAGCAGAGGGCTGGGCGGGCAGAGCGAGACATGGGGACTGGGTGGGGAGGGGTGTCTCGAGGCTCAGGTTAGTGTCTGGGAGGCTGGCAGTGCCAGGCTGGCACCGAGGTACTGCTGCCTGCCAGCACTCCTCCCCCCGGGTCTGAGTGTTCATGGGCTCTGCCCCTCCCTGCTCAGCTTGGCTCCCAGGCGTCCCTGCCCGAGTGCCTGTGGCTGGGGCCGGTGGACAGAGGCTGTCTTCACGGGGCCAACAATGGGCTCCAGACCAGCCAGCTGGGGACAAAGGGCCATCTGAGTGGCCAGCAGGGGCTTGTGTCCCTGGGTGGGGATGGGAGCACCCTGGGAGGAGCCAGGAGGGGGCTAGGAACTCATGGCCATCTAGGGGTGGCAGGGGTGTGACACTTGGTCCCGTGCCCAGGGATCAGCCTGGCCAGGGTCAGCAGGGGACAGGGGAGTGTGTCTGGGAGGTGTCAGGGCAGGCTCTGGGGCAGACAGAGGAAGGACTCATGAGTGGACCTTCAGGGTGCTCGGGGTCGGGTGCCCAGCATGGGACAGCCCAGGAGATGAGTCTGCCAGGCACCGCGGCCCCTGCTGGCTCCTGTGCTTTGGGAAGCCTGCCTTGCTCACCCCGAGCCTGGTGAATCTGCTTCCCCTGGGCTGTCTCTCTCTGTCCCTCTGAGTCCATGGGCTGGGGTAGCGGTGGGGAGGTCTGATGCGGCTTTGAGCCTCAGCACGGAGCCAGGCAGTGGCAGGGGTGGGCTGGGGTCGCTGCCCAGGCCCAGCGTGAAGGGAGGAGTGAGTCTGTGCAGATCAAGTGCCCTTGGTGCTGGCCAGGACCCCTCCTCCCCTGCCTCCACCACCCCCGGGGGAGCCCCTGCCGACTGCCGGCAGGGTCAGGGTCCCAGGGAAATTGTGTCCCAGTTTATTCAGTGTCAGTTTACTCCTGCTGGAAACGGGGCCACTCCATTTAACCAGATTCAGGCCTTTTTCCACCCGCCCCCACCTCTCCTGCAACGGGGTGCCCATGGGTGCTGGCTGCTGATGCCTACTAAGGCTGGCACTCCGAAGAGGTGAGGCAGCTGGAGCTCAGGGCACAGGGGCTCGGGGCACCCATGGAGCTGGCTGTGCCTGTCCTGCCCCCGCCCTAGCCCCTCCTGACTCTGGGCTGCCCAGCTTTGAAGTGCGCCTCCTGTGGCTCAGGCCTGCTTGGTCTGATGGGGGCCTGCCTGGCATTCAGTGCTGAGGTGCCCACGGGTGTGAGCAGAGGCTCTTCCAGGCAGGGGCCTGCCTCACCAGCTCCTGTCCCAGGTGTCAGGGAGGGGAACCAAGATGGGTCTTTAGCTTGATGGGACTGAGGACAAATGACCCCAGCTGGGGTTCGGGTTCCCCTGGAACATGTGCCTCTCTGGGCCTCAGTGTCCCCGTGACTATGGGCCAAGGACAGAAGCCACGGCAGCCTGGTCTCAGGAACAGAGCGAGAGCCGAGCGGGGAAGGTGGCGGTGTGGCCATTCCTGACGGCTTGGGTCCTGCGAGGCTTGGAGGGCTCTGGGCTAATGGCCTCTAGTGACTGGCGCCTGGGTAGCACCCAAATTACCTTCCCTTGACTGCGAGTAGCTGGGAGGGAGGTGAAGATTCCCATTTCTGAGGGGCGTCCTGGGGGCACAGCAGGTTTGAGGCCAATGATGCTTTCGGTCTGGGGCAGGTGGCACTGGTCTGGGCTGGAGGTGGGGAAGCCCCTGGGGCTGAGGGGGTGACTGAAGCTGTGTGTGGGTGGAGGGGCTCAGGGAGGAGAGGGGTGGCTGGCGGGGAGGAGGGCAGAGTCCAGGGGAGAGAGGAGTGAGTCTGAGGGTGTGGGGCTTCGGAGGTGCCAGGCCCTGGGTTGGGGCCGGCTCCTGGGGCCGCTGACCTGCCCGCCTCTCCCGCAGTACGTGGTCATCCCCACCCGGCGTGCCACGGCTGTGGCCTTGCAGAGCTTCACCTCCCACCTGCTGGGGGACGCCGGGAGCCCCTACCTCATTGGCTTTGTGAGTCGCCCTGGGCAGGGGCTGGCCTGGGGAGGCTGGGGACTTCGGGGGCTGTGCCCTGACACCCAGCCCCACATCCTCGCAGATCTCAGACCTGATCCGCCAGAGCACCAAGGACTCCCCGCTCTGGGAGTTCCTGAGCCTGGGCTATGCGCTCATGCTCTGCCCCTTCGTCGTGGTCCTGGGGGGCATGTTCTTCCTCGCCACGGCGCTCTTCTTCCTCAGCGACCGTGCCAAGGCTGAGCAGCAGTGAGTGGGGCTGAGGGGAGGCCTGCTGGGGAGCCCTGCTCAGGGGTGGCGGAGGGGAGACCTGGGTGCACCCAGTGGGTGGCCTGGTTGCTGAGGTCCAGCCCCTGGGCCTCCCCGCACCTGTGGGGCTCAGCGTCAGCATTGGCCTGGAGCTGTGGGGGGCCACAGGGGTGTCTGGTGGGTCCAGGCTTGGACTTGGTGGTTTTCGAAGCTGGGACCCCTCCCCCTTCCTTTTCCTCTCACCTTCTGACTTCTTTCTCCTTTCCTCTTTACTCCTCTCTCTCTCCTCTCCCCACCCCTGGGCTCTCCCACCTCCCCCTGGGGCTGACGAGGTCCCTGCCCAGCACCTCCGGTCAGCTGGCTCCCACGACGCGATGTGCCAGAGCAGTACCCGGGCCCGGCCCCTGCTGACGCGCCACCCTGACCCCCGCCCGTCTCTCCCCCAGGGTGAACCAGCTGGTGATGCCACCCGCATCTGTGAAAGTCTGAGGTGGTGAGTGCAGGCAGGGAGGCCCTCAGGGAGGGGGAAGGCCAGGGCTAGGTGACAGGGAGCACTCTTCCTCTGGAGTCCCCTCCTGCCCCAGCACCTCCCACCAACCCTGGGCTTGGACTCTGATGTTGCCAGAATTCACTGATGGAGCCATGGGTCAGGGTTCCTGCTTCCAGTAAATAGCTCCCCCTTCCTTCCAAGGGCTGGGTGGGGCCTGGCCAGGACTCCCCACTCTATCCGGACTTCCACCCTCCCGGGTCCTCCTGGATGTACCAGGGTCTGGCTCCTAGGACCTTCCCTGTGGGAGCTAGAGCTTCCCAGAAGCACGAGAACCAGGGTCACAGCCCCAAGCCCAGGGGGAGGCCTGCTGCTCCAACGGCAAGTGGAGGAGGGAGGGCAGCCTGGCAGGGGGCCCCACTGACCCTGTTTCTGACCTGATGCCCCTTTCCCCAGGTGCCACTGGGACAATGAAGAACCCACACTCCCACCTAGTCTGGAAGGTGTCCTACAGCATCTGGGACCGCCTGGGCTGCCCACTGGCTTTCTGTATGATCCACAGCTAGGCGCCCACCTGCTCTGGCCGGGGCCTGCTGAGTGGCCCTGGCTGCAGGAAGAGGCGGTGTCCTCAGTCACTCTGGAAGGCTGTGTGTGTTGGAGCCACGAGGTTGGACAGATTCCCGGCCCCAGGTTTGGGCTGCCGGGCCCCTGGGGCCAAGGAAGAAGGCAGCCTGAAGTGGGTGTCCGGCGAGAGCCTGGCCTGCCACCAGCCTATGGGATCCTAGGCAAGTCCCTGCCCTCCCTGGAACGAAGGGCCAGGGGGCTGGACTTTCCCAGGCAACTTGCTGGGCAAAGCATGATCCGCAGCTTTGAAGACTCACCAGGCCCTGGGCCATACGGAGAGAGAACGACTCAGGCCTCGGGGCGGCAGTCCCAGCTTTGAGGCCCAGGCGAGGGCCGGCATGCAGGACCACTGTCTCGGCTGGCTTCTGACCTCGGGGACATCAGACTCAACCTGGCAGATGAAGCTAGGCACCCCCTGGCTAGGCTGGTCTCTCTTAAGGCCACTGTCTCACTGTCTCGGGTTGGCCGCTGGCCTGGAGGTCCCAGGCGGGGACTGTTCTGACAAGCTGGCATCACCAGGGGTGAAGGCCCTGGCTGCAGCGGCGCACCACCTGGGCCCCAGGCTCGTGGTCTCGGGGGTTCACACACCAGCCCACCTCTGCAGGGCTTCTGGTGGCCCTGGGAATATGTCTGCTGTCTAGCCCTTCCCTGCCACCACCCCAAGCCAGGAACCCACTCCCTCCAGAGGTTGGGCTGAGCCTTGGCCAGGGCCAGGGCCCAGGAGACCATTCCCAGAATCCACAGGGCAGCCGCCAGGGCTCTGCTGCTGGAGGAAGCAGCTCTCCACAAAGCTTCCTGCATGGGCTGAGGTGCTGGGAGAGGCCAGCCCCTATTACACAAATGACCCCCGGGGCCAGGCCTTCACCCTGGCTTTGATCATCCCACTCACGCCTGTGCGCACACCAGGATGCAGCTGCCAACGTCACACCAGCCCCAAACCCCTTTGGGGGAGCTTAGCCCCTGTGTGACACTCTCCCTGCACATTTGCTGCCATCAAGGTGGTGCTGGTGTGGGGGGCCCCTGTGGCCAGTAGGAGACCCTGAGAGCTGGCTTGGACAGTGCTCTTCCCACCCCTTAGTTACTGGCTGGCTGTGGCTTCAGTGGGTGTAAGCTAGTGGAATACCCACCCACCGAGCTCTGGGGTACCCGGGAGGCCTGACGAGGGTGGGGTGGGGGTGGTACCCCTGAAGCCCGGCCTCCACCCCAGCCTCAGCCGGGGCCCCAGCGATGTTTTCTTGTTGTACAAGAACCAGGTCCAAGTGTTGCCTCCTCTTCCTTCCGGAAGCCAAACTGCTCCTTTATTTTTTAGAGCTGCTGATTGTGAATCTCAGAGTCTTAAGAGAAAAGCCAAATATATTCCTCTTGTAAATGAAGAAATAAACCTATTTAAATCATCCCCTGTGGCTCCTTCAGCAAAAAAGCCTGGGGGGGGGGGCGGGGTGCAAGAGATGGTCACACCTGTACCCAGCCTGCAGCCAGCATGTCACCCTGTACCCACCCAGGCGAACCCCAGAGCCCTGGACCTGGCCCACAGGGCCCTGAAGCCACAGTTCCAGCCTAGAACCAGGGAGGTTCTCTGCATTCTGGGACCCCTGCAGGAACAGTCTGGGTTGTGCTTACCAGAGCAGGATGCCTGGGCAGGCAGTGACACCCTCCCTGGGGACAGAGCCTTAGAAGTGGCTTGCATATTCAAATCATGGTGGAAAAACAGGAGTCTTGGGCAGATGGAGGCTGAGGGTGGCCTGCACTCAGGGCTTCCCCGCCTTCCTCAGCTGCACGTTCTTCTTCTTGGCCCCACTCTGTAGCAGGCTGGGGCTCCTGATGACCAAAGGTGGCCTTGCCTTTTTCCGTGCCAGTGTGGATGGTGACGATTTGTCCAAGACCCCCTTTTTGGGAAGAACCTCCTGGGGCTGCTTTTGGCCTGCAGGCTTCGTGGAAGACCCGGGAGCTCCATTCACCTGGGACAGCTTCTGGTTTTTCTTCCGCAGTTTTGGGGACTTGGCAGGGGTGCTGGGGCTCAGGGTGGGGGTGCCAGGGGCTGGGCCCTTGGTGGTAGGCGTCCCATTGGCCTGGGCCAGGACCTTGGCCTTTGTCCTGTTCCTCTTCCTGCCCGTGCTGGAGGACTGGCTCCCGCCGGTGGCTGCAGGCGTGCCGTCCTCCGACGTGTGTTTCTTGCGCTTCTTTGTCTCTGGCAAGAATCCCTTTTTCTTCCGCTTTCTGCTGATGGGGCTCTGGGTGGTGCTGGGGATCTCCTTGGTATCCTTCTTCTCCAACTTGGGGCGCCTGAGGGGAGTGAGCAGGTAAGAAGGTGCCCAGTGAGGGCAGCAGCCACCTCCACCCGGGTCCTGTGGGGCCTCAGAGGCCCAGGGCTCCCACATCTGAGCGTGCGCAGCAGTGTGAGGGCGATCCTAGCCCCGCCCAAGTGTGCGCCCCCTGCCCAGAACCTACTGGACTCCCAGGGTTTTCATGGCCTGCCAGTAGAGGTCCAGCAGGCGGCTGGAGCTGGTGGAGTGCGCCCCCTGCCGCAGGCCCTGCTGCTGCCTCTGCAGCACGCCCAGGAGCACCGTCAGGTCCAAGGTCAGCTTCTGCAGAGGGTGGGAAGGGAGAGCAGTGGTGGCCGCAGGGGGCAGGCCTCTCTGGGGCTCCTGGTGGTCTTCCCACCTTGGCCCCGCTGCTGTCTCGCCAGCGACCCCTGCACTCTCCTGGGTCTCAGCCTCTTCTTCTGCCTGTTAAGGTGTCCGTGTCTCTCTC